>NC_140441.1:6836186-7441811 GCF_963576455.1 Neolamprologus multifasciatus | reverse complement strand
AATATTTTCATGGACCGGCCTTTAAGGTGTTGCGGATAAATTAAACAAAATAAAACTAGTACCGGTACTGAAAAAAATAAGATTTATTCATAACACACGTGAAAAGACCCAGGAAAACCAAGTTAACGAAAAAAACGATAACAAAATAACACTAAAAACCCTGAAAACCATACATTTGACACCCGAGTCTCACTCTCGCGGCCCGGTACCAAAGGACTCACGGACCGGTACCGGGGGGTTTGGGACCGCTGATGTAAGGTGTCCAGGAATGTAATAATGCGTGCAGTGTTATATGGGCCCAGGGTTGCATTATGGTGAACAACACTGTTGAAGCTGATAGTTTTTATATTGTCATTTGTGCTTAGAAACATATAATCATTTGTATGCTGATAAAAATCATATCCTTATTAGGTCTGATAAAAGTCTGTGTGCACTTGTGTACCATGAGATGAGAGGAAGCAGCCTTGACGTTATAATTTTCCGTTATAGCTTTAGGAACTAGACTTTGCTGTTCTTAAAAGTGCAAAACTTCACACCTTTAAGTGTTCATTTGAGAGATGATCTATTGCAAGTTCCTGTTCTTATCATTTAGCGAGACGCTTACTTCTTCTGTTGTTCAGATGTGCCTGGTTAAGAGTGTCACATGTATTTGTAATTGTATATTTATGAATGATTGCTGACAATAAAAAGGGCTGTAGTGAAGGAATCAGTCGAAGTTGACTAAGTACAGGTGAAGGCCTGGGCTGACTTCCCTCGCGAGCCACAAAGACAAAGAGCTCTGTCTTGTTTTGTCGTGCAGTTTGGGCTTGTGTTCCAGCGGGTTTGTGCCTAGATAAACCCAACAAACACATTTTGACTTACAGCTGCACACATAGTTATGTTACCACCACGTTGTCCTGGGACACTGATTATGGCACGGTGTCCAATAATGTTCCTGCCACGTCTTCTTGTCTTAGTGAGGTGAAAACCAGCCTCATCCACTAAAAACTGCTCATGACCCATCTGCCTCTAGCTCCATCACTCTCTAGACAAGACAAAACAAATTCAGCACAGCAGGCACATGCACAGCACTACAGTGTGCACTTCCTGATTCAGTACCAATGATACTATAGCTTACCTGCACATAATCATATCGCAGCTGTTTTACACGTTCACTGTTTCTTTCCAAAGGTGCTCTGTAGATTTGTTTCATTTGAGCAAGAACACGACCTAATACAGAAATGCTCACATTTTGTATGTTTTGAAAGGTGGTGTCATCCTCAATTATGGTCTGCTGAAATTCACGTAGCCTTATGAAATTATTTGCAATCACCATATTGACTATATGGGTTTCTTGGTCTGCAGTGAACATGCTTCCTCTGCCCCAGCATCTGGTCGTCTAGCAATTCTGTAAAGTAACAATTTCAATATTTTTACATCTATGGTATTGTTGTGTTTCTCATTAGCATATGGCAGTGCTACAAATATTAGTGCAAAGCGACTGTACTAACCGATTCTCATTTCGAAATGTCCTTATGATGCTTGCTACAGTGTAGCAGCTCAAGTTAGGCTGGACCCGTTGGCCAGCTTCCCTCAGGGTCACTCCATGGTTGATTACATCGTCCACTATTGTAGCTCTGATGTCATCAGCAATTCTATTCCTTCCTATTCCCCTTCCTCGTCCTCCTCTTGCTCCTCCTTGTCCTCTTCCTCTAACTTCACCTGCTTGTCCTTGTCGTCCTCTTCATCCTACTTCTTCACCTCCACGTCCTCTTCCTCAGCCTCCTCTAATTCTCACTCTTCCTGCTCCCTCCATTGTACTCCACACGGACAGCTTACCTGAAGCTTATTTATAGTAGGCTGATTTGCAAAGTGTGTGTTACAAAATGGCAAACTGAGTGCAAAGCAGTGTTTGTGCTTTTAGTTTGGCAAACTCAGTGAGTGGGTTTGCTATAAGTATTAATAGTTTTAGAAATTGTGCTATAAGAATCACAGTTAGGGTTTAGGCCAGACCTTCCCAAAGTGTGGGGCCCAAAGTGGGGGGCACAGAGCCATTGCAGGGGGGGGGCGCGGTGTGAAAAGGGTGGCGGAGGACAAAACGCTTGGACACTCCTAACACGGGCGCCCACAGAAACGCAAAGCAGGAGATGAAGCATAGCTGAATATGTTTCCAAACCAACTTCATTCTAAGCCAAAGACTAGAAAATATGGTGAAGCATGTCTGCCCTTTGCCTTCACCTGCACAAGTGCCGAGGTAGGTCTCCCTGCAGGATTGGTTTTCCCTATGCCTGGAGCAGCGCTGGGCTGTTCAAATCACGGACAAACAGTATCCTACAGTTGTTTATATTTTTAAACCCATTTTGCACAGAGGGGCATTTTTTGAAGCTCCTAAAAGCTCCTAAAACAGTCAGTGATCACTGTTGACCTCCCTCGGCTTTTATTACCACTAATCATTTATTTAAGCTCAGTTTTTAAAAACTTAGGATGTAACTACAGCCCAGCCCATGCAGCAGTATATGAATGACTAACCTCGTATTGTGGGTGGATTATCTCAGTTGTTCTCCTGGCTGAAGTTTGGTCCTTTTACAGCATCCTGCCATGTGATTACATTTGTTCCTGACCACCGAGAACACTCACGTTAACTTTTATCGAGTGGAAAAAAAGTTAGCTTGTTTATATTATGCTAACATAGCATAGCTGTGTCGCTAGCGGTCACATAGCACATCATTATATATCAGCTAGCCAAACTTCAGTAACCCTACAAACGTCACTGCTGTTTAGTTTTCTGTCTTCATTTATGTTGGAAGTGATAACAGAGCTGTACGTTTTAATTTGTTTCCAAAACCCCGCAGTCAGGACATGCTATATTGTATTTAGATAGAAGCTAGCAAGCTAACTTCCTGCTAACTTCTAACTCCGTTAAATGTCATAAATTCCGTTTTCATGGATGCCTGGATGTTAAACTCAATTGTTACACCTGGTAGAGCAGAACACTGATAATTTTATTAAAGAT
Source organism: Neolamprologus multifasciatus (assembly GCF_963576455.1). NCBI lineage: Eukaryota > Metazoa > Chordata > Actinopteri > Cichliformes > Cichlidae > Neolamprologus > Neolamprologus multifasciatus. The sequence goes on along the minus strand of NC_140441.1, from coordinate 7,438,819 downwards.
GAAAGACTTTAGACAGTTTTTCAAGTCTCAGTAATGCCATAGTGATCGTTTGATATATGGACCTGCAGCGGAGTTTAAGCCCAGACACGGCTAGTGACGTCAGACTTAACGACTGGATAGGACAGAACGATAGATGCACTCCAGAGCAAGTTTAGCCAGACTCTGCAGGAACTGAAAACCTTTCTACCCTCTCCGATCTTAGAAGAGGTTTACAAGTTTGTGGACAAGGCTCAGTGGGCCCAACACTCGAAAGACAATGCAGGAAATTCCACACCTTGCTTTCAAAAACACTCACTCCTTGGTCTCTTCACAGACATATGCAAAATCAGCACTATGTTAATGTTCTCTGCCCTCGCTAACTGGTTGTAATTGTTGTAGTTTTATTCATGGTTGTTGCCTCTTGTTTCCATGTCAGTGATCTGGTTTCACTGGTTTTCTTCGTGTGGTTCTGTGGGTTTCTAAAAACTGTCAGATGGAAAATTTGACTAGTTTGATTGTGGCTAACTGACACACACCTCCCTTCCACCTCCTGCAGACTGAATATAGCGGAAGCATCATTCAGTGGCTGCAGAAAAGCTTTGTTTCACGATCGGTGTGTTTGACGCAGCAGAGTTTTTATTTGCAGGGCTCAAACAACAGAAGTGTTTAATTTGTGCTTTGTAAGCACAAATACTGATTTTTTTAAAATAAAATCTCCTTAAATTTGAAAATTAGCTTTTTAAAAACTTATGATTTTTAATCATAGCCTACATATTGTGCTTCATAACTAAACATGCACAGAGGAGAATAAACCTGATTCTGTAAGTTGTCTTTTCAGTGTTTTACAATCAGTCACTTTTATGCTGTCACATTCAATAATTTAGGATAAAAAGAGAGATAATTTCTTTTTAGTGTCTGATAAACTACAAACTCATCAACACAGAGCCAGAAACTTGAAATGATCATGAATAACACTGATAGTGTGCGACCATCTCATTGTGACACCGGCTGTTACAGCAGAGCAGCTGCTTCATAAATGTCCACCAGGTCATCACTGGAGCATTAGTTAGGTTGCAGTTCAGCTTAGAAATGCTTAGAAATGAGAACATGTCACACTTCACACCACTGCTGATTTGTTTTGGGGGATGACAAACAGGTTAAAATTCACTAAAAAAGTTGAAATGTCATGTTTGGTCTTGGACTCAGAGAGCAGCCTCAAACTGTTCACAGTGTAAAAGTGTTTATAGAGAAAAAAAAGGTGGGCTTTATATTGATAATGCTACACCTTTGATAAATGACAACAGTTTAATGCTCTCAAAGCAAACAGCACAGCTGTAGAAGTTTTTAATGACTGCTGCTCACTTATCGCCATCTCTCTTCTTAGCCTAGCTTCAGTAACTCTTTGCCATAGTTTCATGGCACAGCTCATCAGCTCTCTAAAGACTGTAAATTGAAAATAACCAGCTGAAGTCAGAAGCAAGAAAGGAATTGATCTGAGGACACCAATCCTTCAAAGTAAAACACAAAATGAGAGACAAACAGAGAACCAAGCCTCCACTTGGCAAGATGACACAAACAAAGGACAAACACTTAGACAGCTCACTACTACACTACTGCTATGAACAAGAACACAATGTGTAGTGAAAAACAAAAGCCAAAGCTCTGAATTTACTAAAAGAATAAATAAAGCAGAACACCAAGAGTCCTGAAAGAGAGAGCAGATTTCTCCTGTTTTGGCTTCCTGTTAAATCCAGAATTCAAAATCCTGCTCCTCACATACAAGGTCTTAAATAATCAGGCCCCATCTTATCTTAATGACCTTGTAGTACCATATCACCCCATTAGAGCACTTCGCTCCCGCTCTGCAGGCCTACTTGTTGTTCCTAGAGTATTTAAAAGTAGAATGGGAGGGAGAGCCTTCAGTTTTCAGGCCCCTCTTCTGTGGAACCAGCTTCCAGTTTGGATTCGGGAGACAGACACTATCTCTACTTTTAAGATTAGGCTTCAAACTTTCCTTTTTGCTAAAGCATATAGTTAGGGCTGGACCAGGTGACCCTGAATCCTCCCTTAGTTATGCTGCAATAGACGTAGGCTGCCGGGGATTCCCATGATGCATTGAGTTTTTCCTTTCCAGGCACTAAGTGTTTATAAACCTTAAACCACAATTTAATTATTCATTATTATTAATCTAAGTTCCTGATCAAATGTGATTGTCCAATGGTTGGGTTTTCTCTGTATTATCTGGGTTTGTGACTGTTGACCCTAGATAAATTAAACTGAATTGAATTATTAAATGTTGGATTAAATATTGTAACTAGTTGTAGTCTTTTAAAATAGCTTTAATGCATGAATCTCAAAGACACACGCTCTGTAAACGTTGTGTTTGTACAAATAGAGGAAGAAACAGACTCAGAGGAAGAGGGCGGGCTTTACTTGGTGTCAGTGAGAGAAATGAAAAAAAGCTCAAATGAGTGAGAAGGACGATGAAGGAAACATCTGTGCTGTGTCTGCTCTGTAAGTAGAATCTCTGTGTTTGTTTGAATTCTTGTACTTTGACTGTCTGCTCTCCTGATAACTGATGATGGAGGAGAAGACATGAAAAACAAATCAGGCTGAATTCAAGTTCAAAACACCACGAGGACCAACTGCAGGTCTGAAGTTTCACAGAGTTACTGATGAATTTATGAGTGAAAAGATGAAATAAAATGTTGGTGTTTGTATGAACAGAGCAGAGGACAGACCTTAGTTTAGTTATTTGTATGTAATTATTGTAACTATAATGTAACTTGAAGTACTTCCTTGTTCTACAGTAACTCCAGAAGCAGCTCATGAAGCATGAAATGATGTGATCAGTTTTATTTAATAATTCTGTTCATTGAGAAGTTGAAAGTGAAATCCTGGAGTCTCTGGTTTAGTACGAGCAGCTTTTTGCTGACCTGGTTTAGATCCACGTTTCCTCTGACAGGAAGATCAAACTGGGCTGTAGACGACACAACATGGAGAGTTTGATGTTTCTGTCTTAGAGGGAAACATCAAATAATACAAAGTTGTTCTGAGTGATCACCTTTGTGTGTTTATGTCAAATCAACCTGAGTGTCATTTCTCTTTAGTTCTGATCTCACTGCTGAGCTGCACAACAAACCAAGGTCAGTAACCTTCTTCTGTCAGTTTAAACCTGATAAACAGGTTTTACACATTTGGATTAAAACTTTCAGTAAAGATCACCTCACCTCAGAGACGTGATCATCAGTTTCTCATTTGAACCCTCACAGCTCGTCTGACTGTGAGTCCCAGCAGCTCTCAGTTCTTTGAAGGAGACTTTGTGTCTCTGAGCTGTGAGGAGGACGACAGCTCTGCTGGATGGACTCTGAGGAGAAACACAAGCAAACAACAGAGGACTCAGTGTGGAGATGGGACACCTGGGTGGGGAAAACCAGCTGGTTCTTCATGTAATATCACTATGATGGTGCCTCATGACAGTGGAGTTTACTGGTGTGAGTCCAGAGAGGGTCCCATCAGTAACATGGTTAACCTGACAGTCACTGGTAAGCTGAGTGTGTGGAGTTAGTGTTGATGAAGCTGTGTGTAAATGGATGAAATGCTGTAGTTTGTCTCTGTGTTGAGGTGGATCAGTGATCCTGCAGAGTCCTGTCCTCCCTGTGATGGAGGGAGATGACGTCACTCTGCTCTGTAAAACAAAGACCACTCCCTCCAACCTCCCAGCTGCTTTCTATAAAGATGGCTCCCTCATCAGGAAGCAGCCTACAGGTCACATGACCATCCAGCATGTTTCCAGGTCTGATGAAGGCCTCTACAAGTGTGACATCAGCGGTCATGGAGAGTCTCCATCCAGCTGGATCACTGTCACAGGTGACACACTCACCTGTCTGTGTTTCTGCAGCTTTCAACATTCACAATAAACTAATGATTATTGTTTGTTTATTTAAGGGAAACCTACAACCACATCTCCATCTACTCCCACACCTGTATCTACATCCACCTCTATCCCTACATCAGCTACTCGCCCTGGTTCTTCTGTTCTTCTTCATGTATTAATCTCCGTTGGGTCAGTCTGTGTTTTGGTGCTACTGGTGTTACTGGTTCTGCTGGTGAGACAGTGTAATCACAGAAAACCTGAAGGTGAGACTTTCTGATCTTTCATGCGAGGAATTTGATTTGTTGAATAATCTAAACATTTATTATGATTACGTTTTAGTGTTTATATTGGGTTTCTGTGCAAGTAACGTTTAGTTTCTCATACAATAAATGGTATTACTGTTAAATTAAATTTCAGCAGATCAAGGCAAAGCTGCAGGAGAGGATGTCACATACAGTGACGTCAAAATATCACATCGCAGACAGCAGCCTGTGAAACACAGCAGAGGTAATAATGAGGGATGTTTGGTGGGTGATGTGGGTTTCCAGTGTTGGTCAGTGAACTTACAAGACTGTATATCAAAGATGGAGAAGAGCACCATGACTTTATCCACTGGTTTCAGAAACTAAAAGTTAGCATTTTTAACAGCATCATGTTAGCTTTTATAGCCAGGAGAGACTCTATTGATCAGCTATCAGCTAATGTTAGCTAGCTCAGTTATCAAGCTTCTTCATAGACTGTATGAGACAAACAGAAAGGCACTGATAGCTGCTAATTAGTGCTCTGTAACATCCAAATAAGATCCTAGAATATCAGTCAGCAGAGGTCCAGTTCAGGGACTCCAATAAACTAAAGTGAAGCCCAACTGACAGCTGGCAGCTATAAATAGGCCACGCCCCTAATAATGCAGACTGTAAGCCTTAATAACATTTAAAGAGGTCAGTTTTAACAACAATCACCTCATCTATCTACAGACAAAATCTACAGACTCATATTCATGTACAGCACATGAATATTAGTCTGTCTGTAGATTTTCACACCATGTTAAGTTCTGTGTGTGCTGAACTGTGAGTTTGTCGTCTGTGGTTAACACTAACGAGTGTGTGACTGTTTCTGAGAAAGAAACAATAAGAGCTTCATCTGCAGGTTTTTCAACACAGAGGTGTGAATTTTAAATAGAGGAAGAAACGTGTGAGTTATTTGTAAGAGTATTTCTGTAAACTCACACAGGTCAGAGACTGTTATCATATTTACTAAATATGAAATACTTAATTATTATTGTAAATTTTCTATTATTGTAAACTAATTTCCTGCAGTATTGTTCAGAATTTTCCTTTTAAGATTTACTCTTTCATATTTATGACACCAGCATCTTAAATTTCTTCTGCCTCACTGTCTAAATTCTGAATTTACCTTTTATAAAGTCAATAATTTAACAGTTTTTCTGACGTCCTGTGATTTTGATCAGCTGACATGTTAGTCATTCAGTCCCTCCTTTATCAGGTCTATCTCGCATTTGACTGCATGTTGAACTATTTTAAACTTTTGGAATAACCTGAGCAGTACACTGTTACAAAAAAATATCTTAAAAAAACTGTATTATTCTGGCAGCTGGGGCGCCAAAATACTACCGTAAAATAACAGAAAATAACTTTCTCATGAAAATACGGTTATTTCCAGTAATGAAAATAGAGTTTGTTGCGCTAACTTTACATGGGATTCTGCCTTTTCCAAGTGCTTTTAGACATTAAATTAGGAACATTTTAACGTGATCAAACAATGAAATTACCTATAAACAAGGTCAATGAATGTGGCAATATGAATCCTAATACGTAAATGTACAGAAATATACAGTCAACAGTTGGTTTAAATAATAATGGATTGTATGCCCTGGGACAGACTGACAGAGGCGAGGCTGCCATATTGCACCATCAGCCCCTCACCAGTAGGTTGTAGGTGAAGAGTCTCGACCACGGACACAATACCGAGAGTGTCTGAGCCGGGGCTCGAACCGGCAACCTTCTGATCACAAGGCGAACTGCCAACTCTTGAGCCACGATCGCCCTAAATAGCAATGATAACAATACTTATGTGATGTAACACAAGCTTATAGGAATCATGTTATATGCTTTTCCATAGCATTACATTTGAATTCAACAGTTCAATCTTTCAAATAACGGACAGATATTTGTGAAATCCTGATACATTTGTGAATTATTTTAACAATCTAAATATGCATATGTACATACAGATACATTTAATAATCATGAAAATTATGTTTCATTACATTACAGTGATTTAACGTTAATTTACATTTGAAATGTGAAGTCAAAGTCTATTTACGTAACTTTAATGATGTTCTAGAAGAACAGAACTGTAAAATGCAGTAAAATACTTTTATATTAGGATGTTTTCCTATACCCACGACCTTGTGGTTGTTAGTTCACATTCATTCACATTCATTGGCCGATGCTTAGCGTCATGTTATTATGTGTCCCAACATCCAATGGCATGTCACATTGTTTTCATGACCACACCCTCACCCAAGGTGCAGAGGCCTATTTCTGTTCAGGAATGTTGTGAATACTTTGAGATTCATATTAATTGCAATTCCAACCTCTACATTTATTTTTTTTGAATATATAATTAGCACAGCGTGGCCGTGCAATGTTTTATGTTTTTTTTTTTTTAGTTTTTATTCCTATTAATTATATTTTCACTTGTTACCTCTGAATTATTGAATCAGACCTAGATGACATGAAATTTTCAGCACAATTATAATTCAAATACTCCTTTAATTATTGATTATTCGATCATTTTATATATTTTTCCATAGTATTACATTTGGATTTAACAGATCATTCTCTCACATAACAAATATTTGTGAAATTATGATACATTTCTGGATGTATTTTTACAATCTAAATATGCATATGTACAAAAAATATATTTATATTTATATTTATAAGTAAATTGTGTTTTACTATATTTACAGTGATGTTATGTTATTTTACCTTTGACGTGTAAAATCAGTCTACTTATGTAAATTTCATGATATTCTAGAAAGACAACACAAAACTGAAATATACAGTAAGATACTTTGACATTACTATTTTTTGGAACAGTGTAACTGAAAACACTCTGAGTGTTTCATATAAAGATTTGTGAGTGGCAGCAGTTTCATGTCTGTTCTCAGCTGTTCTGTCTGCAGTGACGTCCTCTGTGTGTGTTTTACTGTGCAGACACTGATCCAGCTGCAGTTTACTCAGCAGTGAGAACTGAAGACGTCACTTATGGAAAAATCATCAAAGACAAGAACAAACGATCACAGATAAGAGGTAAAGCTGCTCTTCTTCACTTCTGCATAAAAATGTCCTGATGATGTTCACGTGGTTTTTATCCTTGTGTTCGAGTGTGCTTCAGAGGTCGCACAACTTCAGCTGCAGCTCACACACAAGTTGTTAAAAGGATGACTTGTTAATATGAGTCCTATAAAAAAAGGCTGAACAGACCAAACAGTGTTTTATTTTCTGTTCATGCTTTTTATATAAGAACAGCACTTTGTGAACCCTGGTTTATGTTAAAGTGCTTTATCAGTAAAGGTGTTATGGTATGAGTCTGACAACACTGATGAGAACATGTCGCCTTTCTTGCTTGTGGTTAGTGTGTCACTCTGCACTGAAAGAAGATGGCGGCTTTGCTTTTAGCGCAGACACCTCACAAACCTATCCTTTCACTGATTGGCTCACAGCAAACTGTGACGAGCAGTTTATAAAAAATCCCCACTTACTGTGTGTGTGATGCTTCATTACAAATACTGTTTACACACAGTAAGCGCTGCAGTGATTAAACATCTTCTTCTTTGTCTGAACACAAAATATTTGATGATGAAACTCTGATGAGAAGTTTCCACATAACTAAAGCTGCTTCTTTCACACCGAGGATGAATTCACATGAACATGAAGCTCAACTTAAATTTCCCACCCAGAAAGTTGGAGCACCAACTTCCCCTGAGTAGCAATCCAAGATGGCAGCACTGAGTGTAAACAGCAGTAAAAGTATAAACTTCAAATCTGTCCTGTCCCGTCTGTGTATTTGTGACTCACTAAATAATCCAAACACAGAGCAGTGACCAGGCTCTATTCATTAAAGTGTTTTATGAGGACAAATAAGTCGGTATTGTGCTGTTTGCTACTTACGGCTCTAAGAACCAAAATAAATCCTTTATTTTTCTCTCTTTTGGCTGTGACGTGTCTGGAGCACAGCATTAGTCTGATACCAGCTGCAGCACAAACTGCTTCTGTTAATAAAAGTGCAAGAAGGTGTTTGTGGTTCACAGCAGAGGTGCAGAGAGGAGAAAAAACAGTGAAACCCCAAATACTCCCCCATCCTCCTCGAACACAAGTGCAAACTCAGCATCATGGAAACTATTTAAAAACTGTAAACTATATAATGGATAAAAACTAATGAACAAAGACTAAAACAACCTTTCTACGTTCTCCCAAACTGCTCCTTAGTGCACAGAGCTCATTCATGTCAGCATTGATTGGTGACACAGCTCTGCAATAAAAACTGTTTTCCAGTCTGTTTGTCCTTGTTTTAATCGTTCTGTCTTCCTGATGGTAACAGTTCAAACATGAGCACAGTCCAATGAAGCCATGATGATGATATTAGACTTTTTGAGGCAGCAGGAACTATGTAGGACCTCCAGAGTTGGGAGAAGCCATCCAGTAACCCTGTGGAGCTCCTTTTTCTGTGCAACAGCAAAACCACACACAGAAGCAATACACTAACATGTGGAGCAACACTATGGGGATCTTCTTGAGGACCCTCAGGAAAGTCTCTGCTGTGATGTCTTTCCCCAATCCGTGTTTAGACCCTGGGTCATTTCTGCTTGAAGTAAACTTGCAGAAACAGGAAGTCCTGACCCTCTCCTCGTGGTCAGGTGGTTTGTCCTGGACACTGTGGTGTCATCAGGGTTCATCAGATTATAGAGCAGGGGCTCAGCACACAGCTCTGTGGGGATCCAGTGTTGAGGCTGAGAGCTGCAGAGCTGTGTCGGTCCACTTTGACCCACTGTGGGTGTTGACAGCAAGTTATTGATCCAAAGATACCAGGTGTGTGGCAGTCACAGAAACACACACACCAGTGTGTGTCTGTGACATTACAGATTACTTGTTTTGTCATAGCTGTAATGTTTCAGCTGTTCTGTCTGCAGTGACAGTGTGACTGTTTGTGTTTTACTGTGCAGAGACAGATGCAGCTGCAGTGAGAACTGAAGACGTCACTTATGGAAAAATCATCAAAAACAAGAAAAAGCGATCAGACACGAGAGGTAAAGCTGCTCTTCTTCACTTCTACAGTTAGGTATTTTTTAGAGCTAAACATTAGAGTACTAATGTTCCCCTGGAGCTTTCCTGGACACGTCTGTGCCAGGGTGCTGGACAGGGGATAAAACCTTGGGATCAGGAGGAAGATGACTCCATGTGATCTCATGACCTGGTGGAACTTCTACCTCTGTGTTCATAGTAATTGAGCTCTGAAAACAATGTTTAAAGATAAACTCTAATAAGAAGTTTTTACGTAACTAAAGCTGCTTCTTTCACAGTGAGGATGAGGTGCTGCACCAAGGCAGATTAAAATATTGTAAACTGTGAATCATCCAAAGCTGCACAGACAGGTTTCAGACTCTGCTGGTTCCTGTTTGTAAGTCTCACAGCTCAGCCTGTTGAGGTGGAGAGAAGAGAGACATAAGTTGATGAGCTCTGTGGGTTAAAAGTTTGAGTTTTGTTTATTTCATCGATGTCTCACAGCTAAACTTTGTGGAGCGTGGAAGTGCTGTAACTTGTTGCTGAGATGGTTTCTTGTCAAACAATCTCTGCGGTGAAGTCTTGAGCCAAGTTTGCAGCTCGGTTGATGGCACCTTTGTTTTTCACAGAAACACTTCATAGTTCTATCCGATCAGTCATTGGTTCACAGCACAGGTGTTAAGAGGAGAAAAAAACTGAAACCCCCATCAGTCATTAAAGTACTCCACCACTCAACTGTGCAATGATCCATCACAATAGTCATGACAACTACTGAAGAAGTTTACAAAGAAAAACACTTGTTCTATAAACTCACAAGTTATCCAAATTCCACAGCCCCATAAAGCACATATAATGTCCACATGCACGGGAATAAAAAGGGTTGTTGTGGTTCCTCCAACCTATGGCCGCGGCAGGCTAAACACGAGGACACAGATGACGCACAACAATAAACACATAAAATACACTTCTGTACCATTTGCTCCTTTTATTCCACATGCAACTGTCCAATATACAAATCAGCACATGGGATTAACTATTAAACAAATGCACAGACCACAAACAAATAACTGCAACTCACCAATAACTGCACTAAACGGGCGATCATGGCTCAAAGAGTTGGCAGTTCGTCTTGTAACCGGAAGGTTGCCGGTTCGAGCCCCGGCTCGGACAGTCTTGGTCGTTGTGTCCTTGGGCAAGACACTTTACCTACCGCCTGCTGGTGTTGGCCAGAAGGGCCGATGGTGCAATATGGCAGCCTCGCTTCTGTCAGTCTGCCCCAGGGCAGCTGTGGCTACAACTGTAACTGCCTCCACCAGTGTGTGAATGTGAGAGTGAATGAATAGTGGAATTGTAAAGCGCTTTGAGGGCCCCGAAAAGCGCTATATAAATGCAATCCATTATTATTATTATTAATTACAATGCTAAATTACAGCATTGGCCTATGGCATCAATTAGTGCACAAATATACAAAAACCATCAAGTTACAGTTAAAATACATGAAAATAATTCAAGCTGCGGTCAACAGAAAGTTTAGCCTCACGCTCACCCTACCTTTCTGCTCATCAACATCAGGTGCTGTGAACTGGTGAGTGCAACCACATTTGTCATCTACCACACCCATGACACACGCCCCACACCCGTGCACCACCAGTGAGTCCATTTAAACCAACCCACTTAGTCAAAAAAGGAACAACTCATATGGCTCCTACAAGGGTAGAAGGACACCAATAGCCCTTATCCACTAGGACCTACTCAGGTCACCTCGACATGACTCCGTCCATTGGGTTTTTCATTTGGTGGAAGTCCCTGGTACCATTTTATTCTGTTTTTAGCACCTGCTAAGCCAGAGTTCTAAGCAATCTGATCCATGCTGGGTCGAGCAAAGAAAGAACAAAAGAAAAACTAAAGAGTCTCAGGGGATAATATTCTTCATGAGGACCCTGAAGAAGAAGTTAAATCTCTGCTTTGCCTTCTTAACCACACGTTCAGGCTCTTGTTGTTGTAAAACCCCAGAAACTGGACGTCTGTGACCTTTTCCACACAGTTCCTGCTGATAATTAAGTGCTTAATCACAGTGAAGTCAATGGTCCTGTCTCGTGTCCTGGACATTTTCGGGACCAAGTTGTTGTCTTTGAACCACTGAGACAGTCGCTGGGTAGACTCATTGTCCCCAGAAATTACACCCTCACCGTGAGTCAACTGCAAATCTGATGAATGTGTTGCTGGGCGCAGTGATATGAGAAGAAAGTATGGAGCAGGGTGCTCAGCAAAGCTGTAGAGGTCTGACGTCATACTTTCACCCTCTATGTGCATCCTGATGGGAAGCCCTTGATACAAAGTCATAATATGTGGCGTCATTTTCACAAAAAAATAAAATTCTCCAATAATAAGACGGAAACTTTGCTTAAATATGAAGCTGGAAGCAGCAAATCATTCATCTTTTAAAATGTGACTTAATGCACTTGCTTAACAAATTGTTGCAGCTCTGTGGGCTCCAGGCTCAGTTTTGTGAATCAAACAGGCACCTAAAGTGTGATTTGTATCTGAACTGGTTCCCAGTAAAGTCTGAACTGGGACTGTGTGTGATGCAGAGAGGTGGAGATTGGAGGTCTGGATTGAACTACAAAGCTTGTAATCATGTTTCCTGTTGTTTGAACTGTGTGTGTTTGTGTTCAGACTTTAAACCAGAGCCAGACGCCGTCTATTCTTCACTGAAGTAGTCCACCAGTCCAACCACTGACGTCCAGCTGCTGGTTTCTAACTGGTCCACACAGCACCTCAGACCAGAGGACATCCACATGTTTGAAGATTTCTTTATACATTTTATATTTTTTATGTTGTTGTTTTTTTCACTTTCTAGACTCAAACGACTCAAATGCAAAATTTTGTTATGTTACTATGTTACTATGTCCCATGTCCTCGGTAACTGGTTGGAATTGTTGTAGTATGTTTGTGATTGTTGGCTCTTGTTTCCCTGTCAGTGATCTGGTTTCACTGGTTTCACTGGTTTTCTTCATGTGCTTCTGTAGGTTTCAAAAAACTGTCACATGAAAAATCTGACTAGTGTGATTGTTGCTAACACACACACAGCTTTAATGCAGAAAGCAAAGAATAAACATTAAACTACAACCGCAGACTGAACACAGCAGAAGCATCATTCAGTGGCCGCAGAAAACCTTCATGATGTTTGTGTTTGATGCTGCAGAGTTTTTATTTCTCTCTTCTCAAACACCAGATGTCAGTAGTAACAATAGAATGATAATAAAACTAAAGCGAAACTGAGCCTCTAAAATATCAGCCAATGGTTCAAAATATCAGCAATAGAAACCTGTTAAAGTTTCACTGATGATCTGCTTGTTTCCATGTTAGTGTTTAAAGTCCAACATCTCCCTCTAGTGGCCATATGTAAACCATGTGTGAGGATGGTGTTAATGTAAATGTGAATCATAGTGTTCCAGTCAGTCATCAGTGTGTCTCTGCACAGCTGTAATTAAAATGTGTTCAGAGGGCCTCAGTGTCTGAATGGTTCCAGTTCAGCTCCATAACAGCAGCGTCTCACACACACACACACACTGACACCTCACTGTGTTTGAACCAATAGAAAGCTGGTGCTCAGAGGAAGAGGGCGGGCTTTACTTGGTGTCAGTGACAGAAATGAAAAAAAGCTCAAATGAGTGAGAAGGACGATGAAGGAAACATCTGTGCTGTGTCTGCTCTGTAAGTAGAATCTCTGTGTTTGTTTGAATTCTTGTACTTTGACTGTCTGCTCTCCTGATAACTGATGATGGAGGAGAAGACATGAAAAACAAATCAGGCTGAATTCAAGTTCAAACACCACGAGGACCAACTGCAGGTCTGAACTGACTCTTTATCTTTGCTCAGGAGTCGAGGAAACACAGCAGACAGTGAAAAGATCAAATCATTCACTCATTATATCAACACAGCTGAGAGTCTGAAATACGACATTTAACATTTTCATCCATTTAGTCGACTATAACTGCCTTTAAAGTTTTTGTGCTGCACAAAGTGACCGTTAGTGTTTGTGGTTGAGCCGTTTGTGGTTTAAACAGAAACTAAAGGAGCTCAATTTTTCTTTTTCTGGGGGACAGAAAAAAGAAGTTGCAGGCGTTTCCTCACAGGGTTGCCAATCTTATAAGGGGAAGTAACACGTCTGTGACCACAGGCCATGAATCTAAAGCAGTTTGGTTAAAAACCATCTTTTAGTTAATTTAGACCAGTGATCACTGCTCCTTTTGACGGACTTCACTCATTTCTATGAATGGATTTGACTTCAGTGACACCGGATCAAAAACAGGAAAAATCAGAAACTATCTAAACATTTAATTTCTGTTTATTCCTCTTTGACTAAAACTCCAACCTTCGTAATGAAATCACATTTTCTCTTTTATTTTATTAAGAGAAAAATATTTCATTATCTTAAATGTAATATTGTAATTTTACTCAGTTACTGTAACTGAGTACTTTTACTCTGCTTTTCTAGTCTATTCACTGACATCTTAATCCTGGATTCTCCTGAGCTTGAACCAGAACGTCAGACCAACCATTGACTGCAGGAGACATGAGCCTCAGACCATCTCACCATCACTATCTTCATCATCTTCATCATCATCATCATCAGGTGTGTCATTTTTAGTTACAGGAGCGCAGCGATGACGGCCGTGTTTGAGCTGTAACTCTTTTCTGAGTTTATGTAACCAGACACTTGTTCACATACACGAGTCAGCTATAACTAAATAATAAAATAAGTTGCAGTCGTTGTAGTTTCACCTCTGCTCACCACCAAAGTCAGATTTCAGTCAAACAATCAAAGTGTAAGTGAAGTGACAGCAGCTTCATGACCAGGTGACGATTGTTCCCTCAGCATTTATGAAGCAGCCATGATATCTGAAGCTGATTCAGTGTGTTTGCATTTTATAACGTTTGACTGTAATTTTAAATGTAAGGCCCTCAGAGACGTCATCAGAAAAAACAAAACAAAGTTATAATGAAACTGCTGTCAGTCAGTCGTCCAGTTACTTTACCCCCCGAGAGCAGAGAACTGTATCATCACAGTGTTGCTGTATGATTATTATTATATTATGATCCACTGTGGTGCTGTACAGAGACATTTTACAAAAACATATGGACCTAATTGCATTTTCATGTCTTCATATCAGGAACAGTTAACTGAAGACCATTTTTAAAACTAAATAAATATCACAAAGGTCCTGGGTTTGAGTCCTCCATCTGGCCAGGACCTGTGTGGGTTCCTCCCACAGCCTGAATCACTAAGTGTGAACAGTAGCCCGTCTCTTTGCCCTGTGACTCGCTGGGGTACCTCGTCTCTCGCCCGATGGCAGTGCCCCTGAATTTATGGAATCATTGCCACCTTGAAACGAAACCGAAACTCCCAGCCTGTTATTTATTTATTTTAATTTAAAATGTGAATTATAGTGTCATCAGTCATCAGAACCAAACAGAAGGATTTAATTTTTCAGGGTCATAAAATAGTTATGATAAATTCAGCCTATGAAAATGTATCTTTTCCTATAAACATGTCCTCTGGGATCAAACTGTCATTAGAAGCAAGAATTCAGTCATATGTATATATTATTAATGCTGTTAGTCTTACTATTATTGCCTCTCTCTGTAGCCCACCTTTCAGACAATCGCTGACATGAGAATCACGGATTCATGTGTCCTCGGCTACTTTGTCATGTTACCATGTGCCTGATTAGACTAATAGATGCAGGAGTCATCACACATAGCTGTAAGCCGTATGTCTTTAAGGATGATGTAGTAAGATGACTTAAAATGATATTAAAGTGTTTTAGGATGATAGTTTAGGGGATATTAGGTGTTTTAAAATATGCAGTTTATATGTTTCAACTATTTGTGGATTGGATACAGAGAAATCCTGGATATAGATATATATATATATATCCTGGACTAATGGATAAAGGACTTAAGTGGGTCAGACTAGTCAAGCTCCTCTTTTTGTCAGTGTAAAGATGTTTTAACTAATCCCTGAGATATTTTAGTGTAAGAAAACAGCAGTTTCTTTTTTCTTTTTTTTCCTGCCTGTCCTGTTTGGTTCTTTTGCCATCAGAATTATTGTCTAAAGGTGAAGAAAGATGCCCAACGGATTTACTTTACCAAATGGACCATCCCAGCCTTGCTGTAATTGTCTATTTGATTCACCTTTTATTGTTTATTTTATTTTATTTTCACTTGCTACACACGGGACAGACAGAAAGAAAGAGGGAAAGAAAACCAGCGGGGAAGATGAACAGTGATAAAGGACAAAAAAACCAAAAACAAACAGACAAAAAAAAATACATATATCGATCACCTGGATCACCTGTTGAGAAAGAAAAAAGAAAACAAGCAGAAGAAAACGAGAGCAATACAATAAACAACATCACAATGATATTTGGGAATATGACAGTAAATACTAAATATTAAACATTATTGTGCAGCACGTAAGATCGACAGCACAGTGTGCTTTGAGGTAGGAGCCAAAAAGGGTGTAGTTTGTGTGTGTGAGCACCCGTGTGTACACCTGTGAGCATGGACGCGCTTGTTTTTTAAAGGTTCCTTCATGTAATGATCTGCTAGAGGGTGTGGGGGGGCCACAGCCCCGTCCTCCAGGGCATGAAGCAGGTATGGAGGAGATAAAGACTCCAGACATCCAGAGGCCCTCGGAGCACAAGAGACCAAGGAAAACCAACAGAGGGGCAGCCGTGCCACTGTCCCAGAAAGAGCTGACGAGAGTCCCAGATGAGGGGTCACTCAGCAGCCGCGGAGCAGAAGTCGGGGGGGGGGGGGGGGGGGGGGGGGGGGCAGTGACGTGCCTGTGAGCTCCGCCGACAGCCAACTGTGCTAGAGTCACAAAGCTATACTCTGTACCCTAAGCCCCAGGTCTAGGTACCCTTGCCCCTGGAGGGGGAGACTGCACCCAGACCCAGGTGGTGTTACCCTTTTCTCTGGGGTGGAGAGAAGCAGACCGCCCCGACTCCGCAGCAGCAGGGAGGCCCCACATTCCAGACCCCAATCGGACGGCCAACTCCTCCTCCTAGCCCCCCAGGCCCCAACAGGCAACAGAGAACGGGGGGTGTGTGAAGACTCCAAACCTCCCTCCTCCCGCTCGTATGTAGTGTTGATGCATGTGTAGCCGCTAAGACTGGTGGACCTAAACCTTCACCACCACGTCTGTATACATACAAGCGAAACGGGGAGTGAGTGGGTCAGCGCTCAGAGCACAGAAACTTAGCTGGCTTCAAACACACCATTTATTTTCAGGATAAAACACAGCCAGAATCACAAATACAAACTAAAATCCCCGCTATACAATAAAAATAGTGTTTGCAACCCGCTAAAAACCCTGCCGGCAGAAATAATTATACACCAAAAAAAAAAAACAAAGCTAAAAGAATGAATGAAAGTTTTTCATATGCTAAAAACTCCCCCCAAACTCCTATATTCCCACCATCCAGCCACACGCGGGCAAATGCTCCTTAGCTGGAAGAAACAGGAGAGAAACTCCTCTTCCGGGATGGGGAATCTCGTCAGCAGAAGACCAGGGAGGAGGCTCCTATCTCCGCCTGACGGTGCGCGACCGTGTAGTCCAGCCACTCTCCGCACCTGCACACGTTTCCCTCATAGCCCCGCCAGATGCAGGCAGAGGCGTCCCCCTGCCCTGCTGTGGATTTCACGCATCGCCTCCCACTATTCTGTCCGTTGGGACTGGATCGCCGAATGTCTCGTGGCGCCCCACAGTCAGGCCGGAGGTCCTTCTTTACATATGCTGGCTTGCACACGTTTTGTTTCCAGCTCTTCACTTTTCGTGTGTCTCTCCTGATAGCCCTCAATGTCTACGTGTATTTAAAATTTAGAGGTGGGCAACGACGCCAGGGGTGAGACCAGAAGTTTTGGTCTAAGTTAACTTTGGTCTAAGTTAACTAGACAGAGAGCAATTTGAACAATACCTCTTGATTTTTTACTACACGATAAAGAAATTCTGTTGTGGTAATAAATAAATGTTTAAAATTACAGAAGAAGAGAAAGTTTCTGTCAACTCACAGAAAATATCCTGTTGGGTTTTTGTTTTAGTGTGAAAAAGAAAAATTCCACGACACATTGTCTAGAACAGGAATCGTGGTGGATCCTGTCAAAATAAAAGCAGGGGAAATTTAAAGGCGTGGCACGTGAACGCATGCGCATATGGATGCACACTCACTGATCCACCGTATATGACATTGCAGATTATTTTGCATATAAATCCTTTATAAATATACATTTCGACTGCAGAATATTTATATTTATAACATTTTTAGACTAAAAAAAAAAAAAAAAAAACACCCACTCAGGAACACCGGAAACACTGTTGGACCAACGGTGCATTTCCGTACCAACAGTATCGCTCAGTGGTCGCGTCTCCGGGTTTCCTCCATTGTTAAAGTGGAACATTATTGAATCCATAGACTGTGTTAGTGTTTGGGATGTACCGGGATAAACGGGAATGGCTTCACTAACGCTCCCGTCTCTCTGCTGGGCTCTGCTGTTCCTCTTCGTCGTGCTTTTCGCTGAAGGTGAAGGTGAGCTCTCCTCCAGCTTCCGCTTTGTCTTCGGTTACACCACAGCGAACATTCCTGTTGTTTACTGTAAACAACTGTCACGTATTAAAAAAATAAAATAAAATAGAAACATACCAGCTGCCTCAGGACACAGCGAAACCTCCGAGGCCCGAGCTTCGTTCCCACAAACAAACAGAAAGCCTCCGGTCATAATCGCTTCACCCTGCCCGCCATGACAGACGTCACGAAGCGAAGGATGTCGGTTGGAAAACTTTCACGTAGTGCCCAACTGTAAGGTCAAGTGGCTTCTGTTCTACTTCCACGTCCACAGCAGCCACAGGTGATGTTATCATACCCACTCCTTTCACACAAATAAATCAGGTCCATCCTCTGTGCTTCTTAGTGAGCGTTACCGCAATGATCACTGAGAACTGAAACTTCGCCCACATCTACTTATTTCTTCCTCTTTCCCAAAGAGCCAGATCATCAGATTCTCCTGTGTCTTAAAAATGTCTTTAATATCAATCATTTAATACTTATTATGCAACTAACTGCATGTGTCTGGACTGTGGGAGGAAGCCAGACTACCAAGAGAAAACTGCTTGTATATAACAGGAGTCTGATCTGACTTACAGCTTCAAAGGTTTGGCGGCTTTCTTCTAAAATAAAGTACAAGAAGTTTGGGGGTTGTTTTTCCTCTTATTTGTTTCAGCGGAGTTCACTGGTCTCTCTCTGATTAGCTAATGTAGAAGTGAATTGACCCTGTGCACGAGAAAATGCTAACTTCCTGGTTTGAGACCGGATGTGGGGTTGTACATTTCCGGTAGCTTTACTTTGCGGTCAATTGCTACTGTGAAGATATCCTCCAAAATCATGTCCAAAACTCGAAAACGGAAAGATCGCGTTAAGTTACAAAGAGGAGAAGGTGGGAACACTCACCACTGTGTGTCATAAAAATCTAATGATCAATTTTGACGTTTAAAGAGTTTAAATCGATCAGTTGTTTACATCACTCAACACAAGCAGAACTCCACACTCAGAAGCACATCTCTGTATAGTGACTGGTCTCATGATTTAAACAGGCAAATGTTCAGCATTCAAACTACAGGTGAACAATAGTCAAACCAGATGTTTCCCGTTATGTCGAGATCAGCTAGTCAAGTACACACCTACACAGCATGTTAACAAACCGTGAAAAAAGCCACACAAAAAATGAATGATTGCTGGTAACGGTTTCTATACATTAGTATTTACGAAGGGTATGTTGTGACTTACCTTCAAAATTACAGTGGTCCCTCGCTAATAACGTGGTTCACCTTTCACCTCGCTGTTTCACAGCTTTTTTAGTGCAAGTTTGCATGCTTATTTTTTTACATCACATTGTGTCCTGCGTCCTGATCGCTGCAGACGATCTCCTCCGTGACGTCTCTCCTGTACAGTACAGAATTGCTGCCTCGACCGCTAGCAGTGTGACTCTGAAGTGCAGTATGTCCACAATGTCCACGATAGGTTTTGCACCGTCAAAAAATATAATTGGCTACTTGATTTCACCTATCGCTGGTTATTTTTAGAACATAACACCTGCGATAAACGAGGGACAGCTGAGAAATATAACATTTGAATCCATTTTCTCTTTTCCCCTGAGGCGTGGGGGGAAAATATCAACAAGTTGATGAACATTATTTACAGATATATTGGGTAAATGCCCGAGACATCTATAGAAATGTAAATCGACGCTTGATTTATTCATTTGCTTAACTTGTTTTGGACCGTAAACAGGGCGCGAATAGGACACCGGAAACAAAGCTCCCCACAGGAGTTTCCGCACCGGAAGTAGCATATGCTAACGTGCACATAGTCAATAGTTGTACTTTGACCTTTAACCTCTCTGCTCTGTGTTGTTTCCTGTTTCAGCCCAGAACACCGTCACAGCCGAGCCTGGACAGGACGTAGTTCTACCATGTCAAATTCCGACAGGCAAAATCATCCAAGGTTTGAAGTGGAGCAGAGCTGACCTGGAAGAATATGTGCTTTTTTTCCGGGATGAGCGGCTGGATCCAGATGGCCAGCATCCGTCTTTTAAGAACCGGGTGGATCTGCAGGACAGGAAGATGAATAATGGAGACGTGTCTCTGGTTCTGAAGAATGTGACGACTGCTGATGATGGATCGTACAATTGTAATATTTTCAACAAAGAGACAAGATCATGGGAGAGCATCAACACTGTCAGCCTGACTGTTTCAGGTGAGTGAGTAGAGTTGAGTGTGTGTGTGATCAGAGGTGAAGCTGCTTCCTGGTTGTTGATGTTTGTTTCTAAAGATGTTGTTGATGAGACTTTGTAGAAAGCAGCTGGTCTGAGTGATGTGATCAGAGTGCAGTAGATAATGTCTGACAGCAGTTTGAAGAGGAAATGGATTCTGTTCTGTTCTTCACTCATCACCTACCTGACAGCTGACACCTCACACCTGTTTCTCACCTGCAGGTCACACAGGACCATCTGTTGGACTGATCGCCGGTCTGAGTGGTGCTGCTGTGCTTCTTGTTGCTGCTGTTGTTGGTTTTGTGTGCTACAGAAAACATGAACGACAGAAGCGGGATTTTAACTAGCATCCTCATGAACAGCAGGTTTCAAATGTCTCTACGGTTTAGTATGTGTAAACTAACAAAACACTAAACTTACAAAACAACTGGTTTAAAAACCAATTGTTTAATTTATTGCTGGGTCACACTACATGACATCACTACAGACAAATGACGCATCGTTTACCCGAATCGCTATAATTGAGAGAAATCCTGGAAAAAAATATTAGGACATAATAAGTTTCACCTGCTCTATTTGTACTTCAAAGGCCTCTAACACCTGAAATCTTTTATTGTAGGAAGGTAAAATATTGTTTAGCTTCAATATTCATCATCTATCCAGATCTATCACAGTGACATGGAACCGCCCACCCTATTATAAAGCCTTTCCATTTAATGTATTTAAAAGCTGGAGGTGTTGCTCTTCCATCACTGTCACTGGCAGATCTGAATGAATACTGACCTTAAAAGTGACGGTGAACCCTGTTTGAATGACAGCATGTTGTTTACCATTATAATATAAAATATATATATAATATAATATAATATATAATATAAAATATCATTGATATTAGTGAATTACTCTGGGTCAGGAAGTCAAACTGGTTTTACATCGTTGGCCACATTAAACTCTTTCTGTCCATGTAAATTAGTTTAAGTTCACATTCAATCTGACATATCTCAGTGTAAGAAGAAGCGCAACTTTACCAGCACCTCTGAGTTTTCTCTAATAAATTTCTGTACTAGATGGTGAAAAAAACAGGAACTTAACAGCCTGTTTATTGTTTATTTACTTTGGTGTCGTATGAATCACCTTTGATGAGGTCGTCAGCTGTAAAGCAGCAAAGCTGCATTTTCCATAGATACCCAGTGGGCCTGTGATGGGCAGATTATGGCCCCCGTGCCTTATGTTTGACACCCCTACTCTAGGTCTTGTGGTCTGACCCAGAGTAAACTCTGACGTTGACTTCAAAACAAAACTGAGAAAAAGCTATAATAGGACAGGATGGTTGAAATTTTCATCTGTCATGTTTGGAATATGTTTTTTCCCCCAATAGCAGCTTATTTTATTATTTATTCATTATCATAGAGAATGATAGCAGGTATGGATGTGTTACTCAGAGAATTGAATCTGTAATCTCTGACCTTTGTGAAGCTTTTCAGCTTAAAGTGTCAGAACGACCAGACACCAAAGACAAACCCACTGCGTAAAGGAAACTCCACTACATAAGGAGCAGAAGACACTAAAACACTAAATAAAAACTGAAACATTTTCATGCTATAACATAAAAACTAACCTCGCGCATGTCAGCTGATCCTTTTCTCATTTTTAGTTTGTCACAGAGACAAAAAGTGACGGAGCATTTAGAGCAGAACATCCTGAGAGGAAGTTCAACTCTGTGGTTTTACAGTTACGCTGTGTTCAACTGTGAATAGTTCAAAGCAAACGAGGAGTGATGTCAGTGTAGCTTAGAGAACAGTCGACAGCCAGGATCACAAACACTACAGTTTCTGATTCCATCCTTTTCCTGGAAGTAACTAGTTAATGCAACTCTTCTTTCTAGATAACAATTAATGTCAAACGTGACTCGTGTGTGCAAAGTAAAGCTTTTCAAACTATTTTCTATCCATCCGTCCGTCTAGTGGCTCTAAGCACTCGCTGCAGTTTTTGGTAACTTCATCAGTGATGATGGTGAAACGACAGAGTAAACAAACTACATAAAATGTGACTAAATAAAGGGACCAGTGAGGAAGTGTCAGTACAACAAAAAGATGCAGAAAACAAAACGATGGAGTATTTTGTTCTTTCGGGTCAGGAAATGACACGTGGATAGATTTATTTTTTATCTAAACATATTTGCTTTGCACACAGGAACATGTGAGACATGAAAAATGTTCAAAACAAAGTTTTGACTCATATTTGTTGATTGATTTATGACCAGCTGCTGCAGTTTGGAGCATCAATGTGATTCTTTGTTTATTTGCACTTGAATGTTCACTTGTTAATTCTTGTTTGCAACGTTCTGCATTAAAGTAATAAAAGTAAAGTTTAAAAATCATCACTTACTTGCTTCGTTTCTCTTTCTGTGGCGTTTGTTTCTCATGAGTTTCTTTGTTAGCCAGCTTTCTTCTCTGTAGAATAGAAATTTCCAACAAAACCTCTTCGACTTCCAAGCTGCTCAGAAAAATAAAGAGTGTGCAGCTCCACACTGGGAGCATGGTTCATTACCTAGTAAGGCTTTTTTCTGAAGATTTGATTGGTCAGTGGGAGGTGATTGCAAACCTGTGCATCATAAGTTACCATGGTAATGGACCCAGGTAAGGAGTGAACCCCCTTTGTAGTAAACCCCAAAGTTAACCCTGAAGTTATCCGAATAAGCCAAAATGCTGCCTCACAGCACAGACCTGTGACAAGAACGTTGTTTTTTTTTCTTATTTTGTCTGCAGTGATGTCATTGGAAGGCGGCGTTAAACTAATCAAAAGCACGCCGATGAGTCGGCGTGTGTCCGTTAGTTTTTCTCCGTTTATACCTGCACCATAATGACTCTGTTAACATCTGTTGTTTGTCTGTGTCGTGGCCTCTTCAGGTGAGCTCTGTCCTCGCTTACCTTCTTTTCTAATAAGGTTACTCTGACCGCTGTGGAACAAATTTGGGCTCAAATCGCCCCATAATCTACTTTATATTCTTAATTCAAAATTCAAATTTTATTTGTCACATACAGTCATACACAGTACGATATGCAGTGAAATGCTTACACAACTGCTCGTGACCTAAAGAAGAAAAAGAAAAAAAGTCTATGAATAAGAAATAAATATGAAAATTAAAAAGGGTCAATTTAACTGGGAAAGAATAAGATAAAATATATAAATTAAAGTTGAAAATAAGTGAAAGTGAAAACGTGATAAACAAATAATATAATTAATAAATAATAAATAATTATATTTTTTTGATAAGTGAAGTTCACTGAACTGAAAGGAAAATTTGGTTTGATGATGGTTGACATGTTTTCCAAATAGAAGTTTTTCCTCTAGTAAGGAGATACAGGTGCAGCAGAGCATTGCTGGAAGAAATGATCCCAAGGGTGGAATCTCCTGAGAAATCTTCAGAGACCCAGCGAGAAGTAGGGACCATAGCTGACAGCCCAGGCAGGGGTTGAGGTCAAAGGTCATGCTGTTTGGGGACCTACTGGTCATCATGAGAAGATTCTGGAACCACAGCAATGACCATAAAGCTGCATTGGATGGAGAGCTATGCCACGGGGCTTTCCAGAGGTAATCACGAGGAGATTGTGGACAACAGATGGAGATCTGAAGGATGAGGGGAGCGTTCCAAGCTCCAATCGACCGTGCAGAGAGGAAGTTCAAGGATGGCATCATTATTCTGTGAACAGAAACCAGAAGCTATGGTGGTGACGGGGAATGACTGACAGCAATTTCCTATGAACATCACCTAATGCTGTGTCACTGTGCTATGCATACTTTGACACTCTGAAGAGGGTCTTCCTTTGTGTCATTGTTGTTGTCATTTGCATCATGAACAAGACTGCTGAAGTGACTCAACAGGTGGGGTTATAACAGCAGTAAAAGAATTGAATCCAATACCCTTTCCAAAAAAGGTTTTCTGCAGAGACGAAAGGACAATAGAGGAGTCATAAGTACCCCCCCACAGGAAGAATGCATGAAATGAGGTGATGAGGGTTGATAGAGGCCATAAAACAGGAGTGCTGACAAAGGCCTGCAGCCTTGAAGATAACTGAAAGCCACATTGACAAACAGCAAAACTAACTGGTATGTTTGTTATACCCATGTCTGCATACATTTGGACTCTGGTCATATGGACAGTGATAGAAACAACTGGAAGAGACATTTATGAAGCTCTGAGGAACTCAAACCACTCTGCATGTGTGATTTACACACCTGGAGGAGATGCACCACAAAGCTGGAATGATTTTGCAAATGTTAATTTCTATGTTTGACTATTAACATTCATTTGCTTACTTGGAGGGAACGATGCTCGTCACAGTTCTCTCCCTCATGCACGAGCAACACAAAGAGCTCTGGTGACTTGCGTCTTGTTTTTGCCATTGCAGTAGAATTGTCTTGGCGTTCCAGCAATAGGTCTGTGCTAGATGAACATATCAGCAACCTTCAAACACGTGTGGAGAATTCATTATTTCTTTGAAAGATTTCTGACTAAATAACAGAAAAAAGAAAGTAAGAGAAAGAGATGTCAGAGATGAGTGTCAGTAACACAAAAGTAACACTCAGTGTCATGCAGTGACTTTTACACAACCAGATCAGATGAACCAACTCACACTAAAACATGCATTTTGCTGCACTCTTTACACTTATTTCTTTCTTTCTGCTCTTTTATATATTTTGTAAAACCACAAAAAATATTTTATATCAGCAGCAATTTCTCTCAAACTGCTGCATCACAGCTTTCATGCTCTGACCTGCATGTGAAATGAGAGAAAAGCTCTTTATTAGTAACTTTTACAACTTCTGGCAGGTTAATGTCTGAACTTTGGAGTGAAACACACCCTTAGTTACAAGAAATAACACCACTGTCTGTAACTAAGTGAATCCACCTTAACACCACCTGTGTGTGTGTGACTGCATTACAGTCCCACTGCTGGGAACCTGAACAAGAAGCAGAACAAAGTCTGAAATAGAAGCTGACAAACAGCTGCACCACCGAGTGACACTTTATTTTATAAACTTCACAACAGGTTTCATGTTGTGACCTGTGGAGGTGAAAAGACACAAAACCTGTTTTACAGCTTTTGAGCTGCAGGCAGGATTGAAACACACCTTAGTTAAAAGTCAAACAGCAACATTTGTCTCCTCCCCTCACGTCACTCAAATGTGACAAACCAGGAAACAGGAAGTTCTTCGTCCTCAGTAAAGAGAGACGCACAGACGATCAGACTGAGCTCAGACCAAACTAGCAGCTTCCTCTGAGTGAGTCCAGCTACAGGAGAGAAAAGTGGAAAACTCCAACACTGCTGCTTCAAGCTGCTGACGCTCCACACACTGAAGGTGAGTTTGAGCAAAAACACGACTCAAAGGAAGTTTCAGTGAAGGTGGTAGAGGAGGGAGGGGAGCCAGGACTGACTGTACTTCCTGTCTGCTGTTTTCAGCTTCACTCACAGACTCAATGGCTTCCAGATCAGAGGAGGATCTCTGCTGTCCGGTCTGTCAGGAGGTCTTCAGAGATCCTGTTATTCTGTCATGTAGCCACAGCTTCTGTAAAGACTGTCTGAAGAGATGGTGGAGAGAGAGACCAACACACGAGTGTCCAGTTTGTAAGAGAAGATCTTCAAAGTCAAAACCACCTTTAAATCTGGCTTTAAGGAACCTGTGTGAGTCGTTCTTACAGGAGAGAGATCAGAGAGCTTCAGAGGCTCTCTGCAGTCTGCACTCTGAGAAACTCAAACTCTTCTGTCTGGACCATCAGCAGCCAGTGTGTGTCGTCTGCAGAGACTCAGAAAAACACACCAATCACAGATTCAGACCCATCGATGAAGCTGCACAACAACACAAGAAGGAACTTCAGGAAACTCTGGAGCCCTTAAAGAAGAAGTTAAAGGTTTGTGAAGAAGTTCAAGTGAAGTTTGATCAAACAGCAGAACACATTAAGGTCCAGGCCCGACACACAGAGAGGCAGATTAAGGAGCAGTTTAAGAAGCTTCACCAGTTTCTAGCAGAGGAAGAGGAGGCCAGGCTGGCTGCACTGAGGGAGGAAGAGGAGCAGAAGAGTGGGATGATGAAGGAGAAGATGGAGGCTCTGAGCAGAGAGATAGCAGCTCTTTCAGACACAGTCAGAGCCACAGAGGAGGAGCTGAGAGCTGAAGACGTCTCATTCCTGCACAACTACAAGGCTGCAGTGGAAAGAGTCCAGCGCTGCCCCCTGCTGGATGATCCACAGCTGCCCTCAGGAGCTCTGATAGACCAGGCCAAACACCTGGGCAACCTGACCTTCAACATCTGGAACAACATGAAGGACATGGTCTCCTACACTCCTCTCATTCTGGACCCAAACACTGCTCATCCACAACTCATCCTGTCTGCAGATCTGACCAGTGTGAGAGCAGGAGGAGAGAGGCAGCAGCTTCCTGATAATCCAGAGAGGTTTGATCGTTACTGCTCTGTCCTGGGCTCTGAGGGCTTTAACTCAGGGACTCACAGCTGGGATGTTGATGTTGGAGACAGTACAGTGTGGGGACTGGGTGTGTTAGCAGAGTCTGACCACAGGAAGGGAATCATGTCTGAATTATGGAGAATAGGGTTTGATGGAAGTAAATACTCATCATTTTCACCATCAGCTGGTGTCACTGATCTCTCAGTCCAGAAGAAGCTCCAGAGGATCAGAGTGAATCTGGACTGGAACAGAGGAAAGCTGTCGTTCTCTGATCCTGATACTAACACACACATACACACCTTCACACACACTTTCACTCACAGGATGTTTCCATATATTTTAACTGTTGGTAAAGTGAAGGTGTGTCCGTTGAAGGTGTCAGTGTCAGTGCAGCAGATGAGTTGAGGATGATGATGTTTCTAATGTTGTTTCCTGTCAGTGAATTGAAGCTGTTAAACTGCAGCTGTCCTCCTGCTGCCTCGTTGTTCCAAAGCTCTTTGTTTCTCTTTTAGTTCTCACTGTTTCTTTCTGTTTCTGCTGTCCACCTTTTCACATGGAAAATCATTTCACTGTTTCTCACTGAATGACTCCCCAAACTAGATTTGAAATTCTATCAAGTTTCTAATCATTACAAGTGATTCATGTTTCTATTTGATGTGTAAATGGAGATGATTTCGTTTGCTGGGATATGG
Source organism: Neolamprologus multifasciatus (assembly GCF_963576455.1). Taxonomy (NCBI): domain Eukaryota; kingdom Metazoa; phylum Chordata; class Actinopteri; order Cichliformes; family Cichlidae; genus Neolamprologus; species Neolamprologus multifasciatus. The sequence goes on along the minus strand of NC_140441.1, from coordinate 7,411,660 downwards.
ACTGACATGTGTTGAATGGGAGGAGCAGTTTGTTGTTGTCTTCTTGTCTGTTTATGACAACAATAAATCTATTGTTGAAACAATGATTCATGTTTAACTCCATATATGAAATGTTTCTGATCTTTGAATTCTGTTTGATTAAAGACTTTCTTCATGACACAAATGAGATTTCAGTGTATTAATAGAACTAAATAAGCTCAGAGTTGAAAGGCTGGAGTATTATGTACGTGCTTCACTGTCAGGATCTTCAGGGGGATTCAAAGGGAAACATCAAACTGCTGTAATGAGATCAACTAGTTGGGCTGAACACACTTATCTGTAGTTTGTCTCCATCCAGGATCATCAGAATATAATGAACATGTGTGAAGAGCCAAAAAATGCTGCTGCCCTCTCAGCATGATGAGCTCCAGCCTTTGTTAACAGGAAAACAGGAAACATGAGACAACTTTCAGAGACAGTAACCAACTGTGGCCACAAGATGGCAGCAGCTGATCTGAGATCCTTTATTGGACAGAACGACTCTGCTCTGTGACGTCATCAGAGAGACAGCCTTCACTTTGATAGATCTGACGTCACGTCTGCACTGCGATGATGAAAGCTGATAAACACATTGTTATTTATCCATGAAATCACCTCTGTCCTCTCAAGTGTAGCTGTTTACAGAGCTAAAGAAGTCCTTCATCATCAAAACAGACAAACATGTATTTTCTGTATGAAGTGACGTCATCCTCACTCTAACCTCTTACATACATTCTGTTCAGTTTTCCTGCTGTAAGAAATAAACTGTGTGAAAATATAAATGCAGGGAAACATCCATTAATCACAGGTGAGCCGTTTGTTTCTGACTCACATTAAATGAGGCTTCAGGTGTAAATACCTCAGACGTGTTTGTGAGTTCAGTAGAAGCAGACCCAGTCAACCATCATGGCATCCACAGCACTACACAATGCAACAGAAAGGCCTTCATCATCTGCTGAACCACCTCTGAACCACGACGCTCTCCCTGCATCTAAAAGCTGTTAGTCAGGATGAGATGCTGCTGTGATCGCTCACAATTTACCTGTGAGATCTTTGTAAATATTGTCTTTGTTTCTGAAGGAAACACCTTTAGTCTGTTTGTATTTGGAGTGCAGATCTGGGCGTCCATCACTTTAACCTGCACACGTTTAGTTATTGAGTGTAGTTGATGTTTGGCAGCATTTTATAAGTGACAGTTCATGAACAGTGAAGGAACAGAGGACGCCTGACCATCCTACCTGTGTCAGTAAGAAGACTTTAATCACAACTTCACAACTTAACACAACTGAAACCTGAATTCAGTGTTGCATAGTTTACTAACAGTGTGTGCTGACACTGAAGTTAGCAGTTTGTTTCCTAAGAGCTGCTGGGACAAACCACAGTGACCGGCTACAGAGTTTAGTTAAGGTGGTTCTAATATGTGACCTGTTGAATTATTTACAGGGATTTATTTTTCATTTAAAGCATCATTTGTGAAGTTTTTATGAAGTTTAGTTCTTTTATGTTCTTTGTGTAACGTTTAGATTTTCTTCTCTTGTGTTTGAACTCTTCAGGTTTCCTGTAACAGAGATGTAAACCACCGTTTTCTGATGGTGCTGCACTGTGACATAAACACTGCCACTTTATTAGGCACACCTTGCTGACTGCAGGTTATAACCCCTGCTGGAAACATCCCCACAGATTTGGATCCTTATTGCCATGACAGCACCACACAGCTGCTCCAGATGCTGCAGGATGCTGGTCAGGGCTCTAACAGTGAAACTTTACTGAAAGTAAGAAACCTGAGAGGAAATAAACTTTGGACTTTAGTAAGCTGAGCTCTGAAGCTGTGATGGAGCTCAGTCGGTGTGAAGGCGGCTGCTGTGTAACAAATGTTTGTCTGAGGTGCTGCGACTGATCGTGGTCATGTTTATTTAAAGAAGTCGGTGATGAAGCAGGCTGTGAAGTCCGAGCTCTTCATCAGTTAACAGTCCTCCAGAGCTGCTGCAGGGAGCTGACTGTCCTCCAGGTGGCACTAAGTGAACTCACACTGTAACAGAGCTGATTCCTGATTGGAGCAGCACAGAGTTAGACTTCTTTTCTGGCTGTGGATTGGTTCGTCAGGATTTGCCCCTTTATAGGTTTAAAAACAATCTCTGTCTTTACATTTTTTGACCTCCTTCTTGTGTGTAAACATGAAGCAGCACCAGCCTCCTCTGATCCTTATGTTGTAGCTCTGAGTGTCCAGCAGGGGGCAGAACACCTCCAAACTGTGCCAGCAGCTTTCAAGACTTTATTGGTTATTGTCATTTCGTATGGTGTTACACAGCCTGAAACGAAATACTGTTTCTCACCAGCCTCTACAGTGCAATAACCAATATATTTTAAAAAGAATAAATACAGTTTAAAGGGAATAAGTTTAAAAAAGAGCAGCAAAAAAGGCATAAATAGCTTAAAATCTAAGTTCTAAAAAAAACTCCAGTTTTTATTAATATTTTATTATTTATCAAATTATTATATACCAAAAATATTTTTTTACCTGATAAACGACTTCAGTGCTTCGTCCATGACCTCCTGAAGGTAAAGGGCTCAAAGAGCCAATTAGCAGCTCTGAAACAGGAAATATGACTCATGGAGAAGTTCACAACAGTTTCAGCTGCCAATTGTACTCATCACCATGGAGACTGTCTCCATGGTGGAGGCAGAATGACAGTGTTGTAGATGCTGCATTTTGAAGCCTCAGTGTTTATATTTTTGTTCACAGCCATGTAGACAGAGAGGCAGAGAGAGACAGTGCTGTCACTGACCTACATGTGTCAGAGCTCAGATGAGGCCCACACATGTGTGTTATCTGTTGTTGCTACACACAGTTAAGATATCGAACATGTGAACATGAGACATATGAAGAGACTGAACAGATAAAATGTCCTTTATATCCATCAGTGACTTTTTATTCTTTTAAACTTGTTCTGCTTCTTTTTGACTCGAGTTAGTGCGACACTGATGGAGCTTCTTGCTGCAGTGTGTTTGGGTTTGGCTGATAACACTGGTCATGCATGTTTGCTCTGTGCTCTGTGGTAAAAGTGCATCAGTCTGCAGCTCTGTGGCCGTCCTTCTTCCTTTTCTCAGAAACTTCCTCATTCCTTTGTGCTCACTGTTTCACAGCAAAGGTGTTAAGATTAAAAATAAATACTGTGAAAAGCTGCTGCAGTTTATGAAAAGACAAAATTAAATGTTTTTAAAAAGCATAAAAGAACAGAATGAAATGTCTCCATGACTGTAGTGTAATAATATCACAGTACTGTAATTTTACTGTGTTTTATTGTACAGAGACTGATTCAGCTGTGGTCTACTCAGCAGTGAGAACTGAAGACGTCCGTTATGGACAAACAACCATCAGAACAAGGAGGCCCAGGTACAGCTGCTCTTTATCTTTGACTGTGGACAGAGACAAGCTAGCTGCTCCCCCTGTTTACAAACATCATGCTAAGCTAAGATAATCTGCCATGAGAGTAGGAGAAAAAAAATGACAAGCTTTACTTTATCTTGAAAGAGGAGTAACAGTATACACAGAATCTGTGAAGAGCAAGATTCAGGTTCATCTCAACAGGTGCATTTTAGAGACAACAATGAGACAACCCTCAAAACAGGAATGATTTTACAGCTGGAGGTTAGTGACATGTTTCCCTTCTCATGTTTCACTAGTTTTGCATTTGGCTTTCTGATTCTGATACTACAATTGGCAGGTCCACCTTTGCCACCCTGCTTGAGAGCAGGTTCAGTCTGACCACAGGTCTAACGAGACGTGGAGAACTTTATGCTGCCTTTAAAATAATTCAGTATGACTAGTTTAGTGATGGGTCAGTAATGGTAACTGACCCATAACCATGGAGGGAAGCACAGACCTCTACAGGCTTGGCAACAACAGGATTCAGAATGAAATCCTCGACCTGTTGTCAGACCGTACTCTGGTGCAGTGGATCCTGGGTTCCTCCTGATGCACGACAATGCCAGGCCTCATGTGGCAACACTAAATCTAAGAGAATGAAGGAACTGATACCACTGACTGGCCCACATTGCTCACCTGACCTAAATCCAACAGACCACCTCTGGATGTTATACTTATAGAATCGTTTATAGAAAATTCAGTCGATTTTCTAATTAAAGCACCAGTGCAGGCAAAGCTCTCTGAACTCTGAATCACACCCAATGTGATTTCAACATACAGTTAAAGTGTGAGCAGTATGGAAGCTCTGTGATTTGTATCTGAGCTGGTTCCCAGTAAAGTCTGAACTGGGACTGTGAGTGATACATAGAGGTGGAGATTGGAGGTCTTGATTGAACTACAAAGCTTGTAATCATGTCTCCTGTTGTTTGAACTGTGTGTGTTTGTGTTCAGACTTTAAACCAGAGCCAGACGTCGTCTACTCTTCACTGAAGTAGTCCACCAGTCCAACCACTGAAGTCCAGCTGCTGGTCTCTAACTGGTCCCCCCAGCACCTCAGACCAGAGGACATCCACATGTTACAGATTTTTATATGTTTTATGTCTTTTTATCACTGAATTAGACTCTGATGACCCAGAACTACTTATTAGAAGTCAGTTCATTGACTTGATGTTTGTTGTCTTTTGTTCCTACAGCAGTTTCTCTGCAGGATTAATAAACTTTTGCTCTCAGATGTTTTCCTCCTGTGGTTCTGTGGGTTTCACAAAGACGTCTGATGGAGAATTTGAGTTGTTCTGGTTTGGTTGTGGCGAACTGTCAGACACGTGCCTTCATAGCACAAACAAACATTAAACCACAACCACAGACTATAAACAGCACAAGCATCATTCAGTGTGCGTGTGTGTGCGTGCGCGTGTGTGTGTGTGTGTGTGTATGAGACAGAGAGTACTAAGGAATCATCATGGAAGGACAGGCTCCTGCACAGTTTGTACCACCAGCAGATACAAGAAGTGTCTGACATCCAGCAATCCTACCAGTTGCCAGACAAAGCTGGACTGAAAGACAGCACAGAGGCACTAATCATGGCAGCACAGGAAAAAAATAATCGTCGCATCCTTCAGAATCTAAGACACGTCTCCATCTCGACCCTGGGGTGTCTGGTCCCAAACCATCAACAACAACTGCTGCAGCAGCTTCTAGTAGTGTAAGTATAACCCATCAAAGCCTTAAATCCCACGTACACTCTACCTAGTAGAAAAACACTGTCCGTAACAATGATCCTAAATCTATAGACACAGAACGTCCATTATGGTAAGACAGAGTGAAAAAAGCTCCACCAGTGTGTCTGACAATTGACTGCTGGACCTCTAGATCTTCCACTTTATTGAAAATTACGAGATGGCCTCTTAGCTGATGGACAGACACACTGCAGAAGACTTGGTAGAAGAGCTAATAAGAGTTTTATTGTTTTTAAGAATTACAAATTCTGAAGTGGACCCACCACCCATGTCTGTTGCATACATTAAACCTGATGATCTGCTGCACCGTCCTGCAACCATATGAGGTGACTGTGGAGATAAATGCAGATACGTAACAAGGACAGTTGTTTATTTTCTATTACTATTCAGTCACGAACAGCAAAAACAGCACATGTGATCGACAAAACTGAATTGCAGAAAGCTGTACGCCACATAATAATAATAATAATAATAATAATAATAATAATAATAATAATAATAATAATAATAGTTGCAGTTTTCTCTCCTTCAGCTATGTCACAGCCTCCAAAGTGCTCCTGCTTTGCAAAGGTCTTCAGCGAGCGACAGCCCAACACCAACTGACAGTAACCGTGCAGAAAGTGAAGGAAGTGGTTGCAGCTCTTTGTTCATGGACCGAAAATTTCTGTGTGTGGAGTTCAACACCGTCCACTCAGAAACTGCATTACTGGATGGTAGATTTAAAAAGCTTGCATTCAGTGATGACAGAGCTGTTGATGAGGCACTTCAGAGAATAACTGCCACAGCAGCAAAGTGCACTCCCACTCAGCTCCACCATTACAGGGCCAAGTGAAGGAGGAGCCACAAACGTCTGCTGTGTGGAGCCTCTTTGATGAAAGAGCTACAGGAGATGCTGCAAAGAGAAATACTACAGCTGATGTTATGATGGAGATGAAATGTTATCTTGAGGAGCCCCTCATCCAACATGGAGAAGGCCCACAGAGCTGGTGGGAGGCCAAGGCCACAGTCTTTCCCTACCTGTTGAAGGTGATGGAGGGGAGACTGTGCATTGTGGCAACATCTGTTCCTTTGGAGAGTCTTCTCAAAAACTGGGCAGATACTAAGGAGAAACCACATCAGCCCATCCAAGCTGAGGCAGTTGATTTTTCTGAATGTCAACCTGCACTGAGGACAAACTGTTTGGCTGCTGAGTTTGGTTCTGTTTTGTACTGTGGATTTGTTTACAGTGGGGCTTTTTTGTGTTGAATTAAACTTAAAGGTTTGATTAAAATATTAAACAACAGTAAGAATGCCTGCTTTGGTAACAGAACAAAAACACAAAATTAGGCAATTATAAGGCTTTTCTTAAAAACACTACATGCAAAAGGGTTTGTCAGCACACAAAGCATTCACATTTGCCAAGTAAAGCTAAAGTATGAGGCTACAGATGATAATAAATTTAGAGACATTTTGGAGCCACGAGACATGCAAGATAATCCAGAGCTTAGATCTAAATAAGGAAGTCTTAACTCAGTAATGGAGAATATCCTCACACACTAAGAAGCACCCAGGGAGGGAAGTCCTTCATTACTCTGTCAGTCAGGTAGGTGATCAGTGAAGAACAGCACAGAATCTATGTACCTGCACTGTTCAGCTCAATTTGTGGATGCAATAAGAAGTACAGTGAGAGTGATCAGCTTACCAGTGACTGTGATATTAACCAGGTTACTGATGACACCATTACTGGACTCACACCAGTAAACTCCAGTGCTGTGAGGCACCAGCATACTGATTGAACATGATTGATCATGTTGCTGTTGTCCCCACCCATCTCCACACTCAGCCCTCTGTAGTTTGCTTGTGTTTCTCCTCACAGTCCAATCAGGAAAGCTTTGGTCCTCCTCACAGATTACAGTCACAGCATCTCCCTCAGAGAAATTAGAGCTGTTGGGACTCACGATCAGACGAGCTGTGAGGAAGAAGAGAGGTTAGATATTACTCACGACTGAACTTCTGGGACCGCTCCGCCCCCTGGTGGCCTGATTTGATAGTGAAAAATAATTTTCTACCAGGCTGATGTAATAAAGCTGTGGAATCAGGACTGAGGTTTCGGGCATTTCCCCTCGGCCAGGGGTCTCAAACTCGCGGCCCGCGGCTCATTGGAGTTTGAGACCCCTGCCCTCGGCTATTTGCAAGTAGCACAGAGAAGAGCAAACGTCTGAAGAGGCACAAGCTCCAACATTTTAGTAATATGAAGAACAACTTTGTTGCTTGACCAGCACGTTTTGGCCTGCAGCCTTCATAGGTTTAAGGTTTAAAAACATTTTTAGGATTATTTGGTTCAGTGGAAATTACTGCTACTGACAGTGAGAAAAATTGCAGCCCTCATAGTTTTCAGAGGATGAGCATTTGTTCGAGGGTCCACTTTCTGCCAGCTCTTCATTTCTGTGTATGCACAGGATTCTCTCCCTTCCCTCTCCTTTCACTGGTGGGTGAGAGGAAGTGGGCAAATTCTACAAATGTCATTTAAAGATTAAACGACTCACTACATGTTAGTTCATGTTAGCTAGATAACACACATGCCTTAAAGACATAAAGACCTGGATGTCTGCTAACTTTCTGCTTCTTAATTCAGATAAACTGAGGTTATTGCACTCGGCCCTGAAATATGGTATCTAACCAGATTCTTACTCTGGATGGCATTACCTTGGCCTCCAGTAACACTGTGAGGAACTGGAGCTGGAGGCTGCATGCCCCGTTGGAAGGCTTTAATTCATTTTATCTGTGTTTGTTTAACAGGAAAAGAATAATCACAATAAAAGTGAGACTAGTGAGGAACATAAGTATTTGAACTCCCTGCGATTTTGCAAGTTCTCCATGTTAGAAATCATGGTAGGGATTCAACGATACCAATTTTTTCAAACCGATACGATACCGATACTTGGATCTGAGTACTTGCCGATACAGAGTAAAAAAAAACGATACTTCTACCACAAACACACACACACATACACACACACAAATGCAATGAATTGGAAGACAGGTTTTATTTTATTCTCTGCCGATAAAAAATAAAATCTTAATAAAAATGACCACAAAAAAATTTCAAGTGAAAAATAAGCACTTCTGTTAAATGATTATTATTAATTATTATTATTATATATTATATATATTATATATATTATATATATATAGTAATTATATATATATATATATATATATATATATATATATATATATATATATATATATATATATATATATATATAGTTATTATTAATTATTGCGGAGTCTCCACATTGTAATTTAACAAAATATCACTGAACTATTGGCACTGTCTCGAGCTTTCAGAATAATAAATAAACACTTCTGTTTGGAATAAAATAAATACAAATTAGGTTTGAGAATAAAATAAACTTTTAAATTGTTGCAGAGTGTCCATATTGTAAACAAACAAACAAAATAACGAAAGTATTTGGCATTGACGAACGAACTCCCCATCTGCCCGTGGATCATCAGTCCACTGTGCCGTTAAACCAAGGACTGACATCGTGCACACACTGCTTGTCTTTACCTCTTCAGAAAGTTTTGGCACCATTATCTCCCTGATGTGTGGGCGGTTGGGAATTTCATATCGCAGCTCGAGTATGCTGAGAAGAATCCTATGTTTTCCACGACCGGCATTGGCTGGTCATCCAGAGTGATAAAATGAGTCAGAGCCTCTGTTATTTTAACTGCCCGTGGATTTTCTCTTGACATTTTTCTTCGCTTTTCCAAAATCTGAGTTAAAGTTGGCTGTTCCGGTCCACACTGCTGACATTTTGTTTAGCCTAGCTACAGCAGCCTCCAGTTTCTCTTTTTTATCTGGAGCTGCCAGTCTCACTCGTCTAACCCTGTGCCTGTTTAGCGCGGGATGTCCCCCTAGTGGCCAATCTAAAAACTACAACAGAAATGACAAGCCACCCTCTGATTAATGAAATAAGTTAGTATCGGTTCATGGTATCGGTTAACTTTTACGAGTATGAGTACACACACATTTTACAGTATCGGCCCCGATACCCGATACCAGTATGGGTATCGGTGCATCCCTAAATCATGGAGTAGATGCATTCCCACTGTGAAAGACAGCTTTTAAGAAACGATTCTGGAAATCACATTGTATGATTTTTAAAGAATGTATTTGTGTAGCGCTGCTGCAATACAAATATAGCAGCAGTGCTACACAAATGCTATATATCACTACATCAGCAGTACCTTTTTCCTTTTGGTCATCTTGAAATTACTTTTCATGATTTTAAGGATTCAAAAAAACTACTTTGGCTTTACTGAAGCAGTCGCTACAGGGTTATATTTTCCTGCTTTACCGTCTAAAACTAAATCAGGGAAATGTTTACGCTCTGTCAAATATGCACTGAGAGGAACTACCAGGAGGGGCACTGTAACCATAGAAACAAACATAGAGCTCTGACATTGTTGTGGATCACTCCTGAATTTACTTAAGCCTTAGAAAAGTAAAGTAGCCTAACAAAGTAGCTAAAATCGTGGACGTACAGCATTTGGACAGACAGAGTGATATTAATTTTCTTTGCAAACAAACAAGAATCTTCAGGGTGTACGTCAGATGTCTTAAATGAGGAAGACTTTAATGCTTTACATTAAGGAGGAGGAGAAATTGATGTTTTCTGAAAAATATAAAGTGAAATATTTCTCTTGTCAGCGATGAAGTAGGTGGTGGTCGGCCCTTAGTCCACGGCTGGGCGCAATCTGAAAAGGTTACATGAGCCCTCCACCCACAGTAGGTGCCGTAGGGGTTGGGTGCAATGTGTGCTGGGCGGCAGCCAGGAGCGAGGTCTCTGGCGGACCAATCCCTCGCTACAGATTCTAGCGAAGGGACGAGGCGTGTCACATCTCTGGTGGGGAAGGAGCCTGAGTACCGGCTGGGGGTTAGCGTAACCTGCTTTTAAAATGAAGTGTGGAGTTGGGAGGGGGGCATGGGGGTGCTGAGAGGCAGTGCTTCGTTTAACATCTCTGAGCTTTTCCAATCACAACTATCTCTACTGAATTTTGTCTCCGTCTAAACAGTTCTTTGAATTTTGTGGCTTTTTCGCTCATCATTTTTAACCAATCCTGTGCAGGGATTCAGAGTACCGTATGAAACAGGGCTGCTGATGAACTCGTCTGCATTAGCGCTGTCCTCTGTAATCTGATGGAGACTCTGCAGTCCCATTTGCACAAGGCAGCACTTCTATTTCCCAGGGCCATAGGTTATAACTCTTTTAATTCGATTTAAAGGCTGATGTTGATCTTCCTCTTTCACAGAGGGATAGTGAGTCTGTGTAAGTGGATTTCTCATCCTGGTGTCTCCATGCTGACGTGTCTCTTGCAGGCTTCTGTACAGCTTGCAGGTGACGATTACACTCAGAACTGCCCAATCAGATGCAGTCAATGTGATCCTTGTCACTAACAGCCCAAAAACGTCACTGACTTTTAGCTGGTAAAAACAGAGCTCACTAGCTCTGTAATTAAATGCATAACCCCAGACTCTGGAGGAATTTCATTGCTCCTCCAGAGTTTCTTCATCAGGTTTCTGCACTCTACATATTAGCATCTGATGCCTCTTGGGAGTTACTGGTCCATTCGTGTCCATTCCCTCCTCAACCTCTCTCCTCTCAAGATCAACATTAGAAGCATTAGTTCAGAGTAGGTTAATTAGATAGGTATAACTCAAGTGATTTGATTAAGTGATCATAATTATTAGTATTATTTGATTTGGCTTTTGTTTTGCTTCTGCTAAATGGCTTTAAAACAATATCCTGATTTCAAAAATTGTGGACATTCACTTTTTAACCTTTTGTGAAACAGTAATAGTAAATTTGAGTATTGCTATTTCATCACTCAAAGTGTTCTTACTCTATCCTTTAAATTATCCTTGGGGCCAATTTTTCCAGGGCACTAAATTTAACCTAGTTAGTTACAAATTGTACAGATTTGGAGGTGAACTGTGTCGAGACATACGCCGGTCTCTGCGATTCTTTTGGTCCTGGTAGAGATCACTCTGAGATGTTTCCATGTTTTACACAATCCTTTTATTACCCATTATTCTTACAGATGGATCTGGAGATCAGCACACTGCATTCCTATGCAGTCCTATGCTAAAGGCTGATCTAAAGAAGTCCACACAACAGTTACAGTTATAACCTCTGGTCTCCTCCCCCCCTACAGTAAACACCCCCACAATGGAAATACACTAGTACAGTGGCCAAGGGTGCTGACACCCTGACCCCCATCTCCTTTTATGGTAGTGCCCATTTGCCCTTTGTCTGCCCCTCACCCTCAGTAACTCTTGCTTCATGCCCTGGGGGTGGGGGTTGGTCCTTCTGCCCTGCACCTCAGTTCTTTGTTCCCATCCAAGGCCTATTTTCTATTTTGTATCCTTACACCCATTACCACAATATTATAATGTTGCAAGCAATCACAACTATATTCTCTTTAACGTTGATGTACATTAAGGAATCTATTCTCAACAACTGCTAATAACAGGTGTGACTGAGGGGAGGGCTTGACCAGAGGACCACCCTGGCAAGCACACCTTTAGACTGAGCGGGATCAACATCCGGAGGACTAAGAAGCACTAAGAGCATGGGTCTCCAACTGCAGTCCTCAAGGGCCGGTGTCCTGAAACTTTTGAATACGTCCCTGCTGCAACACACCTGAATAAAATGATTAGGTCATTAGCAAAACTCTATAGAACGTGACTGCATGCTGAGGTGTCAAATCACCCTTTTGATTCATGTTACAGCAGCTCATGAGTGAATGAACTAAATAAAAGTATTTTTAGAAGTACATTTTTCCAAACACTTCCATTGACTTACATTTACACAAATTTACTTGAGTAGGGTTAGGGGTTCCACCTCTGCATGCAGTCAAGTTCTACCCATATGGAAAAGATATATATAAATCTGATAAAGTTTGTATCTGTCTTGTGTGAAACTTGTATGAAAAGCATACAAGAGTGAAAACAGATATAAGATCTCTTGAAAAATTATATAATGAAACTTGAATGTTTTGGATACTTACTAAAACAATATACGAAAGTAATGAGAAAGTGGCCACTTTCATGAGTAAATCATATAAGCCTTATATGATTTACTTATATGTAGTCTATGTTGTGGTTCTACTGGTGTTACTGGTTCTGCTGGTGAGACGATGTGTTCACAGGAAACTTGAAGGTTTGTACATATTCATTCTTATTCATTGTGGTATTTTGTTTCCATTCTGTCATCATAATTTGGTCCATTTAGATTCTTAAATCATAAAAGTGTTTACTTTAACTCATTTCAGCAGATGGAGAAGATGACATCACCAGTGACATCACATACAGTGTTGTGAAATCATCAAATCATCAACAACCTCCAGTCAAAGAAACCAGAGATGGAGGTTTGTGTGTTCACCCAGGTGTCATCCACATACCTGAACCAATGACTTGGTGGTGTTTCAGGGTAGGATAGCAAAGCCCTCTTTTCCACGTCTTCCATATACAAGTTACCCACAATGGGTGAAACTGGGGAGCCCACGGCACACCCATGTTCCTGCCTGTAGAACTGACCCTTGTATGTGAAACAGGTGGAATTAAGACACAGTTTCAAAAGCAAACACACCTGGTCCAACAGCCTTGTCTTGTTCTAACTACTTCAGACAGTCTGTCACCCTCATCCTGTGACCACTTCCTGGGTCTCTTTCAGTCTTCAAATATAAAGTTTTTACAGCTTATAGATTTTAAGTTCTGCTCCAATTATTTGGGTAAAGATAATAAAACACTTTGATGGCCTATAAGTGAAAGTGAAAACGTGATAAACGAATAATATAATTAATAAATAATAAATAATTATATTTTTTTGATAAGTGAAGTTCACTGAACTGAAAGGAAAATTTGGTTTGATGATGGTTGACATGTTTTCCAAATAGAAGTTTTTCCTCTAGTAAGGAGATACAGGTGCAGCAGAGCATTGCTGGAAGAAATGATCCCAAGGGTGGAATCTCCTGAGAAATCTTCAGAGACCCAGCGAGAAGTAGGGACCATAGCTGACAGCCCAGGCAGGGGTTGAGGTCAAAGGTCATGCTGTTTGGGGACCTACTGGTCATCATGAGAAGATTCTGGAACCACAGCAATGACCATAAAGCTGCATTGGATGGAGAGCTGTGCCACGGGGCTTTCCAGAGGTAATCACGAGGAGATTGTGGAAAACAGATGGAGATCTGAAGGATGAGGGGAGCGTTCCAAGCTCCAATCGACCGTGCAGAGAGGAAGTTCAAGGATGGCATCATTATTCTGTGAACAGAAACCAGAAGCTATGGTGGTGACGGAGAATGACTGACAGCAATTTCCTATGAACATCACCTAATGCTGTGTCACTGTGCTATGCATACTTTGACACTCTGAAGAGGGTCTTCCTTTGTGTCATTGTTGTTGTCATTTGCATCATGAACAAGACTGCTGAAGTGACTCAACAGGTGGGGTTATAACAGCAGTAAAAGAATTGAATCCAATACCCTTTCCAAAAAAGGTTTTCTGCAGAGACGAAAGGACAATAGAGGAGTCATAAGTACCCCCCCACAGGAAGAATGCATGAAATGAGGTGATGAGGGTTGATAGAGGCCATAAAACAGGAGTGCTGACAAAGGCCTGCAGCCTTGAAGATAACTGAAAGCCACATTGACAAACAGCAAAACTAACTGGTATGTTTGTTATACCCATGTCTGCATACATTTGGACTCTGGTCATATGGACAGTGATAGAAACAACTGGAAGAGACATTTATGAAGCTCTGAGGAACTCAAACCACTCTGCATGTGTGATTTACACACCTGGAGGAGATGCACCACAAAGCTGGAATGATTTTGCAAATGTTAATTTCTATGTTTGACTATTAACATTCATTTGCTTACTTGGAGGGAACGATGCTCGTCACAGTTCTCTCCCTCATGCACGAGCAACACAAAGAGCTCTGGTGACTTGCGTCTTGTTTTTGCCATTGTAGTAGAATTGTCTTGGCGTTCCAGCAATAGGTCTGTGCTAGATGAACGTATCAGCAACCTTCAAACACGTGTGGAGAATTCATTATTTCTTTGAAAGGTTTTTTACTAAATAACAGAAAAAAGAAAGTAAGAGAAAGAGATGTCAGAGATGAGTGTCAGTAACACAAAAGTAACACTCAGTGTCATGCAGTGACTTTTACACAACCAGATCAGATGAACCAGCTCACACTAAAACATGCATTTTGCTGCACTCTTTACACTTATTTCTTTTCTTTCTGCTCTTTTATATATTTTGTAAAACCACAAAAAATATTTTATATCAGCAGCAATTTCTCTCAAACTGCTGCATCACAGCTTTCATGCTCTGACCTGCATGTGAAATGAGAGAAAAGCTCTTTATTAGTAACTTTTACAACTTCTGGCAGGTTAATGTCTGAACTTTGGAGTGAAACACACCCTTAGTTACAAGAAATAACACCACAGTCTGTAACTAAGTGAAATCACCTTAACACCACCTGTGTGTGTGTGACTGCATTACACTCCCACTGCTGGGAACCTGAACAAGAAGCAGAACAAAGTCTGAAATAGAAGCTGACAAACAGCTGCACCACCGAGTGACACTTTATTTTATAAACTTCACAACAGGTTTCATGTTGTGACCTGTGGAGGTGAAAAGACACAAAACCTGTTTGACAGTTTTTGAGCTGCAGGCAGGATTGAAACACACCTTAGTTAAAAGTCAAACAGCAACATTTGTCTCCTCCCCTCACGTGACTCAAATGTGACAAACCAGGAAACAGGAAGTTCTTCGTCCTCAGTAAAGAGAGACGCACAGACGATCAGACTGAGCTCAGACCAAACTAGCAGCTTCCTCTGAGTGAGTCCAGCTACAGGAGAGAAAAGTGGAAAACTCCAACACTGCTGCTTCAAGCTGCTGACGCTCCACACACTGAATGTGAGTTTGAGCAAAAACACGACTCAAAGGAAGTTTCAGTGAAGGTGGTAGAGGAGGGAGGGGAGCCAGGACTGACTGTACTTCCTGTCTGCTGTTTTCAGCTTCACTCACAGACTCAATGGCTTCCAGATCAGAGGAGGATCTCTGCTGTCCGGTCTGTCAGGAGGTCTTCAGAGATCCTGTTCTTCTGTCATGTAGCCACAGCTTCTGTAAAGACTGTCTGAAGAGATGGTGGAGAGAGAGACCAACACACGAGTGTCCAGTTTGTAAGAGAAGATCTTCAAAGTATGAACCACCTTTAAATCTGGCTTTAAAGAACCTGTGTGAGTCGTTCTTACAGGAGAGAGATCAGAGAGCTTCAGAGGCTCTCTGCAGTCTGCACTCTGAGAAACTCAAACTCTTCTGTCTGGACCATCAGCAGCCAGTGTGTCTCGTCTGCTGTGCCTCAGAAAAACACACCAATCACAGATTCAGACCCATCGATGAAGCTGCACAACAACACAAGAAGGAACTTCAGGAAACTCTGGAGCCCTTAAAGAAGAAGTTAAAGGTTTGTGAAGAAGTTCAAGTGAAGTTTGATCAAACAGCAGAACACATTAAGGTCCAGGCCCGACACACAGAGAGGCAGATTAAGGAGCAGTTTAAGAAGCTTCACCAGTTTCTAGCAGAGGAAGAGGAGGCCAGGCTGGCTGCACTGAGGGAGGAAGAGGAGCAGAAGAGTGGGATGATGAAGGAGAAGATGGAGGCTCTGAGCAGAGAGATAGCAGCTCTTTCAGACACAGTCAGAGCCACAGAGGAGGAGCTGAGAGCTGAAGACGTCTCATTCCTGCACAACTACAAGGCTGCAGTGGAAAGAGTCCAGCGCTGCCCCCTGCTGGATGATCCACAGCTGCCCTCAGGAGCTCTGATAGACCAGGCCAAACACCTGGGCAACCTGACCTTCAACATCTGGAACAACATGAAGGACGTGGTCTCCTACACTGCTCTCATTCTGGACCCAAACACTGCTTATCCAAAACTCATCCTGTCTGAAGATCTGACCAGTGTGAGAGGAGGAGAGAAGCAGCAGCTTCCTGATAATCCAGAGAGGTTTGATCGTTACTGCTCTGTCCTGGGCTCTGAGGGCTTTAACTCAGGGACTCACAGCTGGGATGTTGAAGTTGGAGACAGTGGAGTGTGGGAACTGGGTGTGTTAGCAGAGTCTTTGCAGAGGAAGGGACGCATACTGTCTGGATTATGGGGAATACGGTTATATGAAGATAAATACTACACACTCTCACCATCAGCTGGTTTCACTGCTCTCTCAGTCCAGAAGAAGCTCCAGAGGATCAGAGTGAATCTGGACTGGAACAGAGGAAAGCTGTCGTTCTCTGATCCTGATACTAACACACACATACACACCTTCACACACACTTTCACTCACAGGATGTTTCCATACATTGACACTATTTATGATGAAGTGAAGGTGTGTCCGTTGAAGGTGTCAGTGTCAGTGCAGCAGATGAGTTGAGGATGATGATATTTCTAATGTTGTTTCCTGTCAGTGAATTGAAGCTGTTAAACTGCAGCTGTCCTCCTGCTGCCTCGTTGTTCCAAAGCTCTTTGTTTCTCTTTTAGTTCTCACTGTTTCTTTCTGTTTCTGCTGTCCACCTTTTCACATGGAAAATCATTTCACTGTTTCTCACTGAATGACTCCCCAAACTAGATTTGAAATTCTATCAAGTTTCTAATCATTACAAGTGATTCATGTTTCTATTTGATGTGTAAATGGAGATGATTTAGTTTGCTGTGATATGGACTGACATGTGTTGAATGGGAGGAGCAGTTTGTTGTTGTCTTCTTGTCTGTTTATGACAACAATAAATCTATTGTTGAAACAATGATTCATGTTTAACTCCATATATGAAATGTTTCTGATCTTTGAATTCTGTTTGATTAAAGACTTTCTTCATGACACAAATGAGATTTCAGTGTATTAATAGAACTAAATAAGCTCAGAGTTGAAAGGCTGGAGTATTATGTACGTGCTTCACTGTCAGTATCTTCAGGGGGATTCAAAGGGAAACATCAAACTGCTGTAATGAGATCAACTAGTTGGGCTGAACACACTTATCTGTAGTTTGTCTCCATCCAGGATCATCAGAATATAATGAACATGTGTGAAGAGCCAAAAAATGCTGCTGCCCTCTCAGCATGATGAGCTCCAGCCTTTGTTAACAGGAAAACAGGAAACATGAGACAACTTTCAGAGACAGTAACCAACTGTGGCCACAAGATGGCAGCAGCTGATCTGAGATCCTTTATTGGACAGAACGACTCTGCTCTGTGACGTCATCAGAGAGACGGCCTTCACTTTGATAGATCTGACGTCACGTCTGCTCTGCGATGATGAAAGCTGATAAACACATTGTTATTTATCCATGAAATCACCTCTGTCCTCTCAAGTGTAGCTGTTTACAGAGCTAAAGAAGTCCTTCATCATCAAAACAGACAAACATGTATTTTCTGTATGAAGTGACGTCATCCTCACTCTAACCTCTTACATACATTCTGTTCAGTTTTCCTGCTGTAAGAAATAAACTGTGTGAAAATATAAATGCAGGGAAACATCCATTAATCACAGGTGAGCCGTTTGTTTCTGACTCACATTAAATGAGGCTTCAGGTGTAAATACCTCAGAAGTGTTTGTGAGTTCAGTAGAAGCAGACCCAGTCAACCATCATGGCATCCACAGCACTACACAATGCAACAGAAAGGCCTTCATCATCTGCTGAACCACCTCTGAACCACGACGCTCTCCCTGCATCTAAAAGCTGTTAGTCAGGATGAGATGCTGCTGTGATCGCTCACAATTGACCTGTGAGATCTTTGTAAATATTGTCTTTGTTTCTGAAGGAAACACCTTTAGTCTGTTTGTATTTGGAGTGCAGATCTGGGCGTCCATCACTTTAACCTGCACACGTTTAGTTATTGAGTGTAGTTGATGTTTGGCAGCAATTTATAAGTGACAGTTCATGAACGGTGAAGGAACAGAGGACGCCTGACCATCCTACCTGTGTCAGTGAGAAAACTTTAATCACAACTTCACAACTTAACACAACTGAAACCTGAATTCAGTGTTGCATAGTTTACTAACAGTGTGTGCTGACACTGAAGTTAGCAGTTTGTTTCCTAAGAGCTGCTGGGACAAACCACAGTGACCGGCTACAGAGTTTAGTTAAGGTGGTTCTAATATGTGACCTGTTGAATTATTTACAGGGATTTATTTTTCATTTAAAGCATCATTTGTGAAGTTTTTATGAAGTTTAGTTCTTTTATGTTCTTTGTGTAACGTTTAGATTTTCTTCTCTTGTGTTTTAACTCTTCAGGTTTCCTGTAACAGAGATGTAAACCACCGTTTTCTGATGGTGCTGCACTGTGACATAATCACTGCCACTTTATTAGGCACACCTTGCTGACTGCAGGTTATAACCCCTGCTGGAAACATCCCCACAGATTTGGATCCTTATTGCCATGACAGCACCACACAGCTGCTCCAGATGCTGCAGGATGCTGGTCAGGGCTCTAAAAGTGAAACTTTACTGAAAGTAAGAAACCTGAGAGGAAATAAACTTTGGACTTTAGTAAGCTGAGCTCTGAAGCTGTGATGGAGCTCAGTCGGTGTGAAGGTGGCTGCTGTGTAACAAATGTTTGTCTGAGGTGCTGCGACTGATCGTGGTCATGTTTATTTAAAGAAGTCGGTGATGAAGCAGACTGTGCAGTCCGAGCTCTTCATCAGTTAACAGTCCTCCAGAGCTGCTGCAGGGAGCTGACTGTCCTCCAGGTGGCACTAAGTGAACAAAGTCCAAAGAAATAAACTTTTTTTGAAGCCTAAATAAAATGTAAATAAACTTTATAGATACATTTGAAACCAGTTACTCTGTGACTTTACACACTCACACAGTAACAGAGCTGATTCCTGATTGGAGCAGCACAGTTAGTCTTCTTTTCTGGTTGTGGATTGGTTCGTCAGGATTTGCCCCTTTACAGGTTTGAAAAAAATCTCTGTTTTTACATTTTTTGACCTCCTTCTTGTGTGTAAACGTGAAGCAGCACCAGCCTCCTCTGATCCTCATGTTGTAGCTCTGAGTGTCCAGCAGGGGGCAGAACACCTCCAAACTGTGCCAGCAACTCTCAAGACTTTATTGGTTATTGTCATTTCGTATGGTGTTACACAGCCTGAAACGAAATACTGTTTCTCACCAGCCTCTGCAGTGCAATAACCAATATATTTTAAAAAGAATAAATACAGTTTAAAGGGAATAAGTTTAAAAAAAGCATAAATAGCTTAAAATCTAAGTTCTAAAAAAACCCTCCAGTTTTTATTATATTTTATTATTTATCAAAATACTAAAAATATTTTTTACGTGATAAACGACTTCAGTGCTTCGTCCATGACCTCCTGAAGGTAAAGGGCCCAAAGAGCCAATCAGCAGCTCTGAAACAGGAAATATGACTCATGGAGAAGTTCACAACAGTTTCAGCTGCCAATTGTACTCATCACCATGGAGACTGTCTCCATGGCGGAGGCAGAGTGACAGTGTTGTAGATGCTGGATTTTGAAGCCTCAGTGTTTATATTTTTGTCCACAGCCACGTAGACAGAGAGGCAGAGAGAGACAGTGCTGTCACTGAGCTACATATGTCAGAGCTCAGATGAGGCCCACACATGTGTGTTATCTGTTGTTGCTACACACAGTTAAGATATGGAACATGTGAACATGAGACATATGAAGAGACTGAACAGATAAAATGTCCTTTATATCCATCAGTGACTTTTTATTCTTTTAAACTTGTTCTGCTTCTTTTTGACTCGAGTTAGTGTGACACTGATGGAGCTTCTTGCTGCAGTGTGTTTGGGTTTGGCTGATAACACTGGTCATGCACGTTTGCTCTGTGCTCTGTGGTAAAAGTGCATCAGTCTGCAGCTCTGTGGCCGTCCTTCTTCCTTTTCTCAGAAACTTCCTCATTCCTTTGTGCTCACTGTTTCACAGCAAAGATGTTAAGATTAAAAATAAATACTGTGAAAAGCTGCTGCAGTTTATGAAAAGACAAAATTGAATGTTTTTAAAAAGCATAAAAGAACAGAATGAAATGTCTCCATGACTGTAGTGTAATAACATCACAGTACTGTAATTTTACTGTGTTTATTGTACAGAGACTGATTCAGCTGTGGTCTACTCAGCAGTGAGAACTGAAGACGTCCGTTATGGACAAACAACCACCAGAACAAGGAGGCCCAGGTACAGCTGCTCTTTATCTTTGACTGTGGACAGAAACAAGCTAGCTGCTCACACTGTTTACAGCCATCATGCTAAGCTAAGATAATCTGCCATGAGAGTAGGAGAAAAAAATGACAAGCTTTACTTTATCTTGAAAGAGGAGTAACAGTATACACAGAATCTGTGAAGAGCAAGATTCAGGTTCATCTCAACAGGTACATTTTAGAGACAACAATGAGACAACCCTCAAAACAGGAATGATTTTACGGCTGGAGGTTAGTGACATGTTTCCCTTCTCATGTTTCACTAGTTTTGCATTTGGCTTTCTGATTCTGATACTACAATTGGCAGGTCCACCTTTGCCACCCTGCTTGAGAGCAGGTTCAGTCTGACCACAGGTCTAACGAGACGTGGAGAACTTTATGCTGCCTTTAAAATAATTCAGTATGACTAGTTTAGTGATGGGTCAGTAATGGTAACTGACCCATAACCATGGAGGGAAGCACAGACCTCTACAGGCTTGGCAACAACAGGATTCAGAATGAAATCCTCGACCTGTTATCAGACCGTACTCTGGTGCAGTGGATCCTGGGTTCCTCCTGATGCACGACAATGCCAGGCCTCATGTGGCAACACTAAATCTAAGAGAATGAAGGAACTGATACCACTGACTGGCCCACATTGCTCACCTGACCTAAATCCAACAGACCACCTCTGGATGTTATATTTATAGAATCGTTTATAGAAAATTCAGTCGATTTTCTAATTAAAGCACCAGTGCAGGCAAAGCTCTCTGAACTCTGAATCACACCCAATGTGATTTCAACATACAGTTAAAGTGTGAGCAGTATGGAAGCTCTGTGATTTGTATCTGAGCTGGTTCCCAGTAAAGTCTGAACTGGGAGTGTGTGTGATGCAGAGAGGTGCAGATTGGAGGTCTTGATTGAACTACAAAGCTTGTAATCATGTTTCCTGTTGTTTGAACTGTGTGTGTTTGTGTTCAGACTTTAAACCAGAGCCAGACGTCGTCTACTCTTCACTGAAGTAGTCCACCAGTCCAACCACTGACGTCCAGCTGCTGGTCTCTAACTGGTCACCCCAGCACCTCAGACCAGAGGACATCCACATGTTACAGATTTTTATATGTTTTATGTCTTTTTATCACTGAATTAGACTCTGATGACCCAGAACTACTTATTAGAAGTCAGTTCATTGACTTGATGTTTGTTGTCTTTTGTTCCTACAGCAGTTTCTCTGCAGGATTAATAAACTTTTGCTCTCAGATGTTTTCCTCCTGTGGTTCTGTGGGTTTCACAAAGACGCCTGATGGAGAATTTCAGTTGTTCTGGTTTGGTTGTGGCGAACTGTCAGACACGTGCCTTCATAGCAGAAACAAACATTAAACCACAACCACAGACTATAAACAGCACAAGCATCATTCAGTGTGTGTGTGTGTGTGTGTGTGTGTGTGTGTGTGTGTATGAGACAGAGAGTACTAAGGAATCATCATGGAAGGACAGGCTCCTGCACAGTTTGTACCACCAGCAGATACAAGAAGTGGCTGACATCCAGCAATCCTACCAGTTGCCAGACAAAGCTGGACTGAAAGACAGCACAGAGGCACTAATCATGGCAGCACAGGAAAAAAATAATCGTCACATCCTTCAGAATCTAAGACACGTCTCCATCTCGACCCTGGGGTGTCTGGTCCCAAACCATCAACAACAACTGCTGCAGCAGCTACTAGTAGTGTAAGTATAACCCATCAAAGCCTTAAATCCAACGTACACTCTACCTAGTAGAAAAACACTGTACGTAACAATGATCCTAAATCTATAGACACAGAACGTGCATTATGGTAAGACAAGGTGAAAAAAGCTCCACCAGTGTGTCTGACAATTCACTGCTGGACCTCTAGATCTTCCACTTTATTGAAAATTACAAGACGGCCTCTTAGCTGATGGACAGACACACTGCAGAAAACCTGGTAGAAGAGCTAATAAGAGTTTTATTGTTTTTAAGAATTAAAAATTCTGAAGTGGACCCACCACCCATGTCTGTTGCATACATTAAACCTGATGATCTGCTGCACCGTCCTGCAACCATATGAGGTGACTGTGGAGATAAATGCAGATACGTAACAAGGACAGTTGC
The DNA here is from genome assembly GCF_963576455.1 of Neolamprologus multifasciatus. NCBI lineage: Eukaryota > Metazoa > Chordata > Actinopteri > Cichliformes > Cichlidae > Neolamprologus > Neolamprologus multifasciatus. Next base: position 7,389,095 of record NC_140441.1, on the reverse strand, counting down.
TTTTTTTCTATTACTATTCAGTCACGAACAGCAAAAACAGCACATATGATCGACAAAACTGAATTGCAAAAAGCTGTACGCCACATAATAATAATAATAATAATAATAGTTGCAGTTTTCTCTCCTTCAGTTATGTCACAGCCTCCAAAGTGCTCCTGCTTTGCAAAGGTCTTCAGCGAGCGACAGCCCAACACCAACTGACAGTAACCGTGCAGAAAGTGAAAGAAGTGGTTGCAGCTCTTTGTTCATGGACCGAAAATTTCAGTGACGACAGAGCTGTTGATGAGGCACTTCAGAGAATAACTGACACAGCAGCAAAGTGCACTCCCACTCAGCTCCACCATTACAGGGCCAAGAGAAGGAGGAGCCACAAACGTCTGCTGTCTGGAGCCTCTTTGATGAAAGAGCTACAGGAGATGCTGCAAAGAGAAATACTACAGCTGATGTTATGATGGAGATGAAATGTTATCTTGAGGAGCCCCTCATCCAACAAGGAGAAGGCCCACAGAGCTGGTGGGAGGCCAAGGCCACAGTCTTTCCCTACCTGTTGAAGGTGATGGAGGGGAGACTGTGCATTGTGGCAACATCTGTTCCTTTGGAGAGTCTTCTCAAAAACTGGGCAGATACTAAGGAGAAACCACATCAGCCCATCCAAGCTGAGGCAGTTGATTTTTCTGAATGTCAACCTGCACTGAGGACAAACTGTTTTGTACTGTGGATTTGTTTACAGTGGGGTTTTTTTTGTTGAATTAAACTTAAAGGTTTGATTAAAATATTAAACAACAGTAAGAATGCCTGCTTTTGTAACAGAACAAAAACACAAAATTAGGCAATTATAAGGCTTTTCTTAAAAACACTACATGCAAAAGGGTTTGTCAGCACACAAAGCATTCACATTTGCCAAGTAAAGCTAAAGTATGAGGCTACAGATGATAATAAATTAAGAGACATTTGGGAGCCACAAGACATGCAAGATAATCCAGAGCTTAGATCTAAATAAGGAAGTCTTAACTCAGTAATGGAGAATATCCTCACACATTAAGAAGCACCCAGGGAGGGAAGTCCTTCATTACTCTGTCAGTCAGGTAGGTGATCAGTGAAGAACAGCAGAATCTATGTACCTGCACTGTTCAGCTCAATTTGTGGATGCAATGAGAAGTAAAGTGAGAGTGATCAGCTTACCAGTGACTGTGATATTAACCAGGTTACTGATGACACCATTACTGGACTCACACCAGTAAACTCCGGTGTCGTGAGGCACCAGCGTACTGATTGAACATGATTGATCATGTTGCTGTTGTCCCCACCCATCTCCACACTCAGCCCTCTGTAGTTTGCTTGTGTTTCTCCTCACAGCCCAATCAGGAAAGCTTTGGTCATCCTCACAGATTACAGTCACAACATCTCCCTCAGAGAAATTAGAGCTGTTGGGACTCACGATCAGACGAGCTGTGAGGAAGAAGAGAGGTTAGATATTACTCACGACTGAACTTCTGGGACCGCTCCGCCCCCTGGTGGCCTGATTTGATAGTGAAAATCATTTTCTACCAGGCTGATGTAATAAAGCTGTGGAATCAGGACTGAGGTTTTGGGCATTTCTCCTCGGCCAGGGGTTTCAAACTCGCGGACCGCGGCTCATTGGAGTTTGAGACCCCTGCCCTCGGCTATTTGTAAGTTGCACAGAGAAGAGCAAACGTCTGAAGAGGCACAAGCTCCAACATTTTAGTAATATGAAGAACAACTTTGTTGCTTGACCAGCACGTTTTGGCCTGCAGCCTTCATAGGTTTAAGGTTTAAAAACATTTTTAGGATTATTTGGTTCAGTGGAAATTACTGCTACTGACAGTGAGAAAAATTGCAGACCTCATAGTTTTCAGAGGATGAGCATTTGTTCGAGGGTCCACTTTCTGCCAGCTCTTCATTTCTGTGTATGCACAGGGTTCTCTCCCTTCCCTCTCCTTTCACTGGTGGGTGAGAGGAAGTGGGCAAATTCTACAAATGTCATTTAAAGATTAAACGACTCACTACATGTTAGTTCGTGTTAGCTAGATAACACACATGCCTTAAAGACATAAAGACCTGGGTGGCCGCTAACTTTCTGCTTCTTAATGAAGATAAACTGAGGTTATTGTACTCGGCCCTGAAAATCTTAGAAATATGGTATCTAACCAGATTCTTACTCTGGATGGCATTACCTTGGCCTCCAGTAACACTGTGACGAACTGGAGGCTGCATGCCCCGTTGGAAGGCTTTAATTCAATTTATCTGTGTTTGTTTAACAGGAAAAAATAATCACAATAAAAGTGAGACTAGTGAGGAACATAAGTATTTGAACTCCCTGCGATTTTGCAAGTTCTCCCAGTTAGAAATCATGGAGTAGATGCATTCCCACTGTGATAGACAGCTTTTAAGAAACAATTCTGGAAATCACATTGTTGTGGTGTAATTGCATTGTACAGTAGATGTTAATGCAGCCGGTCAGTGTAGTTAGGCTGATGGCAGCTAGAGGGCGAGACCAGTGTGTTTTTGTATAGAATGTTATGTTATGTGGGAGCAAGAACAAGAAAATAAAGCGTGGTTATGAATCGTACAGTGGACCCGCGTATAATTGAATAACACGACATGTGTCAGAAGTCCTGTACTGATCCATATAACCTCGACTGAACGAACCTGTGTCTGGCAGAGCTCGCAGAAAAACGAGGGGAGAATATGGCGGACGAGACTTCACAGAGAGCCCCAGCGGGGCCGAGCGCGACATTCAGCATCCAGCCACCAGAATCCTTCGACTTTTCAAAACCGCAGGAGTGGTCCAAATGGATACGGAGGTTCGAGAGATTCCGTCTCGCCAGTAATTTGAACGAACCAAGTCAACACGTTGATTTACTGCATGAGAGACGAGGCGGACGATGTGCTTCGCGGTCTGAGTTTAACAGCGGAGCAAAGGACAACGTATGAGGGGGTACGTGATGGTTTCCAGGCTTTTTTCATTGTGAAGAAAAATGTGATCTATGAGCGCGCCAAATTCAACATGCGCCAACAGGGAGAAAATGAGACAGTGGATGCTTTTGTGACAGCACTGTATGCGCTAGCAGAACATTGCAACTATGGAGTGCTACATGATGAGCTGATACGTGATAGGCTCGTTGTCGGGCTCACGGGCAAATGGCTGTCAGAACGCATGCAGCTTGACCCAGATTTGACTTTGCAGAGGGCTATCAACATGGCGAGGCAAAGTGAAGAGGTAAAGCGACAACAATCCTCCTTGCGAGGTGACTCTAGAGCAGAGGCTAGCGATGCTAAGTCAGTAGATAGAGTGCATAAAATCAGTCGTAAGCCTGTTAGAACCAAACTGCTCCAGACTGATAGTCGACAAGCTAAAACACGTGGATTCAGAGAAGACAGCAAAAAAGGGCCAACCTGTCAGAAATGTGGTGGCGCTCCATCCCATTCAAAGCAGGATTGTCCAGCGAATAAAGTGAAATGCCATGCATGTGGGAAAAAAGGACATTACAGGCGTGTATGCAGGGCACCAAAAACAGTGCATGAGGTTGAAGAGGATGAACATGGTTTGTTCCTGGGCAGTGTTAAGTGTGAGGGTGAGCCGTGGACTGTCGACTTAAGCATAAAAAACAAAAATGTGTCATTTAAAATTGATACAGGTGCCGATGTGACAGTCCTACCCCTTAAGGTGTTTAAGGAGGTCTACAGACACAACCACCCCCCCCCCCCCCAGTCTCCACAAACCAACCAAGGCTCTGCTGGGTCCCGGGGGGAGTCGTTTGGATGTCGTTGGTGTCAGTGAGCTTGCACTGAGGAAGGGAGACAAAGAAATACTTGAGGATGTCTTTGTCATCAGACACCTACACACTGCTTTGCTGGGGAGACCTGCCTTTAGCAAGCTGGAGCTTGTGGCTCGTCTGGAGTGCATAACTATAGAGACGCTTAAAAAGTGTTACCCAAAGCTGTGCAGAGTTCACGGTGAAGTACGTCAGCCGTACGACATCAAACTAAAACCTGGAGCTCAACCTTTTTCCTTGAAGACGCCACGGAGAATCCCGTTGCCGCTGATGGACAAAGTTAAGCAGGAGCTGGCCCGTATGGAAGAACTAGGGGTGATGAGCAGGATTGAGGAGCCAACTGATTGGTGCTCAGGCATGATGGTGGTACCGAAGAAGACAGGAGATGTACGCATATGTGTCGACCTTACACACCTCAATGAGTCTGTGTGTCGAGAGAAGTACATACTGCCATCGGTGGAGGAAACATTGGGCAGATTGGCTGGTGCCAGCATGTTCAGCAAGCTGGACGCTAACATGTGGTTTTGGCAGATACCTCTGACGGAAAACTCAGCCAAATACACCACTTTCATCACACCGTTTGGGCGTTATTACTTCAAGAGACTGCCCGTCGGGACTGCTTCAGCATGGGAGCATTTCCAGAACAGGAAAGTAAATTGGAGGAATTTCATTGCTCCTCCAGAGTTTCTTCATCAGGTTTCTGCACTCTACATATTAGCATCTGATGCCTCTTGGGTGTTACTGGTCCATTCGTGTCCATTCCCTCCTCAACCTCTCTCCTCTCAAGATCAACATTAGAAGCATTAGTTCAGAGTAGGTTATTTAGATAGGTATAACTCAAGTGATTTGATTATGTGATCATAATTATTAGTAAAAACTTGTGTATTGCTATTGCATCACTCAAAGTGTTCTTACTCCATCCTTTCAATTATAGATTCTTGGGGCCAATTTTTCCAGGGCACTAAATTTAACCTAGTTAGTTACAAATTGTACAGATTTGGAGGTGAACTGCTAATAACAGGTGTGACTGAGGGGAGGGCTTGACCAGAGGACCACCCTGGCAAGCACACCTTTAGACTGAGCGGGATCAACATCCGGAGGACTAAGAAGCACTAAGAGCATGGGTCTCCAACTGCAGTCCTCAAGGGCCGGTGTCCTGAAACTTTTGAATGCGTCCCTGCTGCAACACACCTGAATAAAATGATTAGGTCATTAGCAAAACTCTATAAAACGTGACTGCATGCTGAGGTGTCAAATCACCCTTTTGATTCATGTTACAGCAGCTCATGAGTGAATGAACTAAATAAAAGTATTTTTAGAAGTACATTTTTCCAAACACTTCCATTGACTTACATTTATTCAAATTTACTTGAGTAGGGTTAGGGGTTCCACCTCTGCATGCAGTCAAGTTCTACCCATATGGAAAAGATATATATAAATCTGATAAAGTTTGTATCTGTCTTGTGTGAAACTTGTATGAAAAGCATACAAGAGTGAAAACAGATATAAGATCTCTTGAAAAATTATATAATGAAACTTGAATGTTTTGGATACTTACTAAAACAATATATGAAAGTAATGAGAAAGTGGCCACTTTCATGAGTAAATCATGTAAGCCTTATAAGATTTACTTATATGTAGTCTATGTTGTGGTTCTACTGGCGTTACTGGTTCTGCTGGTGAGACGATGTGTTCACAGGAAACTTGAAGGTTTGTACATATTCATTGTTATTCATTGTGGTATTTTGTTTCCATTCTGTGTCATCCACATACCTGAACCAATGACTTGGTGGTGTTTCAGGGTAGGATAGCAAAGCCCTCTTTTCCACGTCTTCCACATACAAGTTACCCACAATGGGTGAAACTGGGGAGCCCACGGCACACCCATGTTCCTGCCTGTAGAACTGACCCTTGTATGTGAAACAGGTGGAATTAAGACACAGTTTCAAAAGCAAGCACACCTGGTCCAACAGCCTTGTCTTGTTCTAACTACTTCAGACAGTCTGTCACCCTCGTCCTGTGACCACTTCCTGGGTCTCTTTCAGTCTTCAAATATAAAGTTTTTACAGCTTATAGATTTTAAGTTCTGCTCCAATCATTTGGGTAAAGATAAGAAAAACTTTGATGGCTTATAAGTGAAAGTGAAAACGTGATAAATGAATAATATAATTAATAATTAATAAATAATTATATTTTTTTGATAAGTGAAGTTCACTGAACTGAAAGGAAAATTTGGTTTGATGATGGTTGACATGTTTTCCAAATAGAAGTTTTTCCTCTAGTAAGGAGATACAGGTGCAGCAGAGCATTGCTGGAAGAAATTATCCCAAGGGTGGAATCTCCTGAGAAATCTTCAGAGACCCAGCGAGAAGTAGGGACCATAGCTGACAGCCCAGGCAGGGGTTGAGGTCAAAGGTCATGCTGTTTGGGGACCTACTGGTCATCATGAGAAGATTCTGGAACCACAGCAATGACCATAAAGCTGCATTGGATGGAGAGCTGTGCCACAGGGCTTTCCAGAGGTAATCACGAGGAGATTGTGGACAACAGATGGAGATCTGAAGGATGAGGGGAGCGTTCCAAGCTCCAATCGACCGTGCAGAGAGGAAGTTCAAGGATGGCATCATTATTCTGTGAACAGAAACCAGAAGCTATGGTGGTGACGGGGAATGACTGACAGCAATTTCCTATGAACATCACCTAATGCTGTGTCACTGTGCTATGCATACTTTGACACTCTGAAGAGGGTCTTCCTTTGTGTCATTGTTGTTGTCATTTGCATCATGAACAAGACTGCTGAAGTGACTCAACAGGTGGAGTTATAACAGCAGTAAAATAATTGAATCCAATACCCTTTCCAAAAAAGGTTTTCTGCAGAGACGAAAGGACAATAGAGGAGTCATAAGTACCCCCCCACAGGAAGAATGCATGAAATGAGGTGATGAGGGTTGATAGAGGCCATAAAACAGGAGTGCTGACAAAGGCCTGCAGCCTTGAAGATAACTGAAAGCCACATTGACAAACAGCAAAACTAACTGGTATGTTTGTTATACCCATGTCTGCATACATTTGGACTCTGGTCATATGGACAGTGATAGAAACAACTGGAAGAGACATTTATGAAGCTCTGAGGAACTCAAACCACTCTGCATGTGTGATTTACACACCTGGAGGAGATGCACCACAAAGCTGGAATGATTTTGCAAAAGTTAATTTCTATGTTTGACTATTAACATTCATTTGCTTACTTGGAGGGAACGATGCTCGTCACAGTTCTCTCCCTCATGCACGAGCAACACAAAGAGCTCTGGTGACTTGCGTCTTGTTTTTGCCATTGTAGTAGAATTGTCTTGGCGTTCCAGCAATAGGTCTGTGCTAGATGAACGTATCAGCAACCTTCAAACACGTGTGGAGAATTCATTATTTCTTTGAAAGATTTTTGACTAAATAACAGAAAAAAGAAAGTAAGAGAAAGAGATGTCAGAGATGAGTGTCAGTAACACAAAAGTAACACTCAGTGTCATGCAGTGACTTTTACACAACCAGATCAGATGAACCAACTCACACTAAAACATGCATTTTGCTGCACTCTTTACACTTATTTCTTTTCTTTCTGCTCTTTTATATATTTTGTAAATCCACAAAAAATATTTTATATCAGCAGCAATTTCTCTCAAACTGCTGCATCACAGCTTTCATGCTCTGACCTGCATGTGAAATGAGATAAAAGCTCTTTATCAGTAACTTTTACAACTTCTGGCAGGTTAATGTCTGAACTTTGGAGTGAAACACACCCTTAGTTACAAGAAATAACACCACTGTCTGTAACTAAGTGAATCCACCTTAACACCACCTGTGTGTGTGTGACTGCATTACACTCCCACTGCTGGGAACCTGAACAAGAAGCAGAACAAAGTCTGAAATAGAAGCTGACAAACAGCTGCACCACCGAGTGACACTTTATTTTATAAACTTCACAACAGGTTTCATGTTGTGACCTGTGGAGGTGAAAAGACACAAAACCTGTTTTACAGCTTTTGAGCTGCAGGCAGGATTGAAACACACCTTAGTTAAAAGTCAAACAGCAACATTTGTCTCCTCCCCTCACGTCACTCAAATGTGACAAACCAGGAAACAGGAAGTTCTTCGTCCTCAGTAAAGAGAGACGCACAGACGATCAGACTGAGCTCAGACCAAACTAGCAGCTTCCTCTGAGTGAGTCCAGCTACAGGAGAGAAAAGTGGAAAACTCCAACACTGCTGCTTCAAGCTGCTGACGCTCCACACACTGAAGGTGAGTTTGAGCAAAAACACGACTCAAAGGAAGTTTCAGTGAAGGTGGTAGAGGAGGGAGGGGAGCCAGGACTGACTGTACTTCCTGTCTGCTGTTTTCAGCTTCACTCACAGACTCAATGGCTTCCAGATCAGAGGAGGATCTCTGCTGTCCGGTCTGTCAGGAGGTCTTCAGAGATCCTGTTCTTCTGTCATGTAGCCACAGCTTCTGTAAAGACTGTCTGAAGAGATGGTGGAGAGAGAGACCAACACACGAGTGTCCAGTTTGTAAGAGAAGATCTTCAAGGGAAGAACCACCTTTAAATCTGGCTTTAAAGAACCTGTGTGAGTCGTTCTTACAGGAGAGAGATCAGAGAGCTTCAGAGGCTCTCTGCAGTCTGCACTCTGAGAAACTCAAACTCTTCTGTCTGGACCATCAGCAGCCAGTGTGTCACATCTGCTGTGCTTCAGAAAAACACACCAATCACAGATTCAGACCCATCGATGAAGCTGCACAACAACACAAGAAGGAACTTCAGGAAACTCTGGAGCCCTTAAAGAAGAAGTTAAAGGTTTGTGAAGAAGTTCAAGTGAAGTTTGATCAAACAGCAGAACACATTAAGGTCCAGGCCCGACACACAGAGAGGCAGATTAAGGAGCAGTTTAAGAAGCTTCACCAGTTTCTAGCAGAGGAAGAGGAGGCCAGGCTGGCTGCACTGAGGGAGGAAGAGGAGCAGAAGAGTGGGATGATGAAGGAGAAGATGGAGGCTCTGAGCAGAGAGATAGCAGCTCTTTCAGACACAGTCAGAGCCACAGAGGAGGAGCTGAGAGCTGAAGATGTCTCATTCCTGCACAACTACAAGGCTGCAGTGGAAAGAGTCCAGCGCTGCCCCCTGCTGGATGATCCACAGCTGCCCTCAGGAGCTCTGATAGACCAGACCAAACACCTGGGCAACCTGACCTTCAACATCTGGAACAACATGAAGGACATGGTCTCCTACACTCCTCTCATTCTGGACCCAAACACTGCAAATCCAGTCCTCATCCTGTCTGAAGATCTGACCAGTGTGAGATATGGAGGATGGAGGCAGCAGCTTCCTGATAATCCAGAGAGGATTGATGATTACAGCTCTGTCCTGGGCTCTGAGGGCTTTAACTCAGGGACTCACAGCTGGGATGTTGAAGTTGGAGACAGTACAGAGTGGGGACTGGGTGTGTTAGCAGAGTCTGTGCAGAGGAAGGGAGACATAGACTCTGGATTATGGACTATATGGTTCTTTGAAGGTAAATACTACACACGCTCACCATCAGCTGGTGTCACTGTTCTCTCAGTAAAGAAGAAGCTCCAGAGCATCAGAGTGAATCTGGACTGGAACAGAGGAAAGCTGTCGTTCTCTGATCCTGATACTAACACACACATACACACCTTCACACACACTTTCACTCACAGGATGTTTCCATACATTAACACTGTTGGTAAAGTGAAGGTGTGTCCGTTGAAGGTGTCAGTGTCAGTGCAGCAGATGAGTTGAGGATGATGATATTTCTAATGTTGTTTCCTGTCAGTGAATTGAAGCTGTTAAACTGCAGCTGTCCTCCTGCTGCCTCGTTGTTCCAAAGCTCTTTGTTTCTCTTTTAGTTCTCACTGTTTCTTTCTGTTTCTGCTGTCCACCTTTTCACATGGAAAATCATTTCACTGTTTCTCACTGAATGACTCCCCAAACTAGATTTGAAATTCTATCAAGTTTCTAATCATTACAAGTGATTCATGTTTCTATTTGATGTGTAAATGGAGATGATTTAGTTTGCTGGGATATGGACTGACATGTGTTGAATGGGAGGAGCAGTTTGTTGTTGTCTTCTTGTCTGTTTATGACAACAATAAATCTATTGTTGAAACAATGATTCATGTTTAACTCCATATATGACATGTTTCTGATCTTTGAATTCTGTTTGATTAAAGACTTTCTTCATGACACAAATGAGATTTCAGTGTATTAATAGAACTAAATAAGCTCAGAGTTGAAAGGCTGGAGTATTATGTACGTGCTTCACTGTCAGGATCTTCAGGGGGATTCAAAGGGAAACATCAAACTGCTGTAATGAGATCAACTAGTTGGGCTGAACACACTTATCTGTAGTTTGTCTCCATCCAGGATCATCAGAATATAATGAACATGTGTGAAGAGCCAAAAAATGCTGCTGCCCTCTCAGCATGATGAGCTCCAGCCTTTGTTAACAGGAAAACAGGAAACATGAGACAACTTTCAGAGACAGTAACCAACTGTGGCCACAAGATGCCAGCAGCTGATCTGAGATCCTTTATTGGACAGAACGACTCTGCTCTGTGACGTCATCAGAGAGACGGCCTTCACTTTGATAGATCTGACGTCACGTCTGCACTGCGATGATGAAAGCTGATAAACACATTGTTATTTATCCATGAAATCACCTCTGTCCTCTCAAGTGTAGCTGTTTACAGAGCTAAAGAAGTCCTTCATCATCAAAACAGACAAACATGTATTTTCTGTATTAAGTGACGTCATCCTCACTCTAACCTCTTACATATATTCTGTTCAGTTTTCCTGCTGTAAGAAATAAACTGTGTGAAAATATAAATGCAGGGAAACATCCATTAATCACAGGTGAGCCGTTTGTTTCGGACTCACATTATTACATTATTACTCACATATTGAGTGTAGTTGATGTTTGGCAGCATTTTATAAGTGACAGTTCATGAACGGTGAAGGAACAGAGGACGCCTGACCATCCTACCTGTGTTAGTAAGAAAACTTTAATCTTCTGCAAAATACAGTGAATAAAGACCAATGTTGAGCAATTAATTATATAATTACTTCTTCAAAAAAGTAGCTGAGCTTGGCAAACAACAAAGTTTTTTGCAGCTATTTTTTTTTAAATGCACCCAAAGCGTTTTTTTAAACAAACATTTCAAACTATTTACAGAACAATCAGCTGTTCTGCATCAAATCTGATGCCACACAAATTATTTGTGCCACTCCAGAAAATAATTTCTGTCCATTATGAGATAAAGGAGAACAACAGCCTGATACCTGCAGGCCTGACAACAGGAGATGTATCACTGCTGTAACACCTGTAACAGTCAGCAGTCGCCTCATTGTTCTGACACACACAACAAAACTATTGACTACACAAGATTTGCACTAAACGTCTCAAATCTCTCACATCTCAAAACACCACCGTCACTCCTAAAACTTCCCCACATTTCTTAACAGCTAGATGCCATGTTGCCATATCATTTTTTGATTGGTCGACATGGTACTTTTTTCAACCAATAGGAAAGGGTGGGGTTTTTGGTTTTTTGGTTTTGTTTTTGCTCACAGGCTTTCGAGCGTTTTCCTTATAAAATGCAGTTTTTACCGTTTCTTCCCGCAGTAAATATAAACAATGATAGTATTCAGGAAGGAAACCAAACGTTGCAGAACTTCTCCTTGATGTAATCCAATATGCGCTCAGAGGTCTTATTCTGAGTATTCACGGCAGCCGTAAGCTTCTCCAAGATCTTAACCATGCTGCACTCAGTGAGCCCATTCTGAGAAGTCGCGCCTCGTTCCATCGTTTCAATCCCAGCGGGCAGCCTTGGGGGAGTTTGAAAGTTCCACTTTCTTAATTCTCCGATAAGCCAGGGCCAAGCCAGCTCCAATCAGCAAGAACCCTGTTATCATAGTTCCGAATAGGTAGATATCTTCAGCGTCCTTGATCGACAGTCCCGCCAGGCACACGATCCTCCATGTCTGCCACCCGTCCATCATGTATCCGGCAGGGAAATTCCCTCCAGGGTACTCGGGCTCTCCCGAGCCCGGACTGGGTGTCAATAGCATTCAGAGACCAGTTCAGTCATCAGCCAGGGTTTCAGGTTAACTCATTGTGAAACCTGGCCCCACCCTATCATGTGATTTCCTGAGGTCAGATGGCCCAGGATGTGAGTGGGCGTTAAGGCATCTGAGAAGGGATCTCAAAACTGGATTATAGATGGCAGACAGTTGGTGTCGTAAACCACCGCCTCTGTTCAAAGATGGTCGCTCACAGTGGATGTAAATGGCTTCTTTCACTCCTCTTTCAAACCATCTGTCCTCTCTGTCCAAAATGTGAACATTGGCATCCTCGAAAGAGTTTCCTTTATCCTTAAGATGCAGATGGACAGCTGAGTCTTGTCCTGTGGAGGTGGCTCTTCTATGTTGTGCCATGCGCTTGTGAAGTGGCTGTTTGGTCTCTCCAATGCAGAGGTCTGGGCTTTCCTCGCTGCGCTGTACAGCATACACCACATTGTTAAGTCTGTGTTTTGGAGTTTTGTCTTTCGGGTAAACCAGTTTCTGTCTGAGTGTGTTGCTGGGTCTGAAGTACACTGGGATGTCGTGCTTGGAGAAAACTCTGAGTTTCTCTGATACACCGGCTACATAGGGGATGACAATGTTGTTGCATCTGTCTTTCTCATCCTCCCTCGCTGGTGTCTGATCTTCTTTTCTGTGCCTCTTTGCTGACTTTATAAACACCCATTTAGGATAGCCGCACGTTTTGAGTGCTTCCTTTACATGTGTGTGTTCCTTCTTTTTTCCTTCAGGCTTAGAGGGAACATGTTCTGCCCGGTGGTGTAGGGTCCTGATTACCCCAAGTTTGTGTTCCAGAGGGTGATGGGAGTCAAAGAGGAGGTACTGGTCCATGTGTGGGGGCTTCCGGTAAACTTCAATGTTGAGGTTGCCATTCTCTTCAATGTGCACAGTGCAGTCCAGGAAAGGCAAACAGTTGTCCTTTGTGTCTTCCCTAGTGAACTTGAGGTTTTTAACCATGGCGTTAATGTGCGCTTTGAAGGATTCCACTTCTTGTCTTTTGATTTTGTCCCAGGTGTCGTCTACATATCTGTAACAGTCGTTGGGTACTCTCTCTTTAAAAGAGAGAGCCTTTCTTTCCACTTCCTCCATGTAAAGGTTGGCTACAATAGGTGACACGGGGGAGCCCATGGCACAGCCATGTTTTTGTCTGTAGAGACCCTCGTTGTATTTGAAATATGTAGTGGTGAGGCAGAGGTCTAACAGTGTGCAAATCTCATCAGGTGTGAAGTTGGTCCTGTCTTCCAAGGAGCTGTCTTCTTGTAGTCATTTTCTGACAGTCTCCACTGCCTCCGTGGTGGGTATGCACGTGAAGAGAGAGACTACATCAAAGGACACCATGGTTTCATCTGGATCCAGGGTAAGTTTCTGGACCTTGTTGGTGAAGTCGGTGGAGTTCTTGATGTGATGTGGGGTGTTCCCCACATGACACATTACTAAGTATTATTAAGTCTGTAATTAGGCGCCATAATTATTACTTCACAGAGCTTTTGTTCAATCGCGGAACGCTCTCTGTTGAGGAGGAAAGCATGAATTTGTTTGTATACGGAGGTATCCATTGTTTAAATGTCCCGGTGTTCGAAAAGGAGGCAGAGTGGTTGAGAAATGCTAGGAGCTAACTGGGCGCTAACCGTATCATTCAAATATATTGAATGCCGCAATGTTGGCAAAGAGAGGAAGTGACATGAGATTTGCGCATGCGGGGTACCAATCGGGATTCCGGTACGGATCGGGTAGCAACACTTGGTACAGCTAAATATCCCAGAATGCATTTCATCCAAAACCCAAACGGTGGAAGAGTGCGGCTAAAATCTTTTAAATATTACTCTGAGTCACAAAATAGACTTTTAAGTCATTTTCAAGGAAGAATGTAGCTGTGTAAGCTTCAAATATCTGCTCGATTTATCAAGATATCATATATTTCCAAACGTGCTCTGAAGTTTTCTGAGACGTCTTTTACCCACCAGCTCCATTGCAGATTGGGAGGTCAATGATGATTAGAGCTGGCGAGAACAGCGGACTCCCGACACATCATTTTCAACCCCCATCCCCCCCACCCCCCGGGGTCTTTCACTGCTTAGGTTAGACATGATAAATGATTCTCTTAGATAACTTTGAAATGTTAATGTTTGGTTTATTTCAGTGTTTTATTTGTTCCTGAGTAAATCGGTTTGGCTGAGATATATTTCAGTCCAGGAGGAAACTGTCAGAGTAAATTGTTACATGTTGTCATTCTTGTACTCAAATTTGTAATATATTTTATTTTTGCTTCTAAAATTAAACACAACATGCTTATACAGATTCAATTTTGAACAATTACTACAGTTGGCATTTGTGAACTTATAAGCATGAAGAAAAGAAAAAGAAGGAGAGAGAGAAAAAAAATTATAACAATATTAACTAAATAAAAAATAAAATAAGAACATTCACGCGGAGTGTGAGGCATGAGTTATGATCAATTCGTTTTTAAGAATTCTAGAAATGGCTGCCAAATCATACAAAAACTACAAAGACTTGTACAAAAACTCACCAGTTTCCCTTTTCTGTTCCTCTTTCTGTCTGTTCCACCCCGGCCACAGACACCATCTCATTAAGCCACCTTTTAAAACACGGGTCCGAAGAACCGTACGTTTCCTTGCATACCCATTGTAATTATCTGTTTTTGTGAAGAGGAAAAGGATTTGATTGATGCAAATGATCCAAGTATAGCCAATGTACCATAAAGTGCTGCTTTTTTCCTAAATTGGTTTGAAAACCACGGAAAAATCTGGCTTCAAAAAGGTTTCAAGACAGTGCAATGCCAAAATAGACGTGCGAGGGAACCTTCACTGACATTACATCTAAGGGGGATGCAGAATTATAAATCTGGTTAAGTTTAAGTTTAGAAAAATGTAATCTGTGAATGACTTACATATAGCAACAAACACTGTAAGTAAATGTGTCCTGGAGTTTATGCAGGTGCTGCTGCTGTAAGTAAGCCTAACAGCTTCCAGATCACTTATTTTGGAAAGATGGTAAGAAGGGCATTACTGCTCATTTCTCACAGATCTTGGAATACAATGCCTTTGTCCCATGAAACCACTTCACAGTACAAGGAGTCCACTAAAACATATAAATGAAGAGTGATCCTGGAAGAAATGGGGCACACACTAGTGACCTCAACAATTGCAAGACAGCCTTTTTCCCCAATGCTCAGATGGGGGAATCAAAAGGAAGTTTCATGAAAACATTAGGACTTTATCACTGTTTTATGTGAAAAGTTACTGGTAATATGCAAAATGCACTGCTGTAACTGGAGCCTCGTCGTCTCGTCTCTATATACTGGACTGTATGTAGCGGAGACGACAATAAAGTTTACTTTGACTTCAGCAGTGAGCAGGCGCACCGAGGGCTCTCGCGCTCACTTTTCGTGTATAGAATTTTGAAAACATCGGTGCAAATTATAAGTCTGTATCATGATGTCTGGTGTTTTCATGTTTGTTGGTTTGTTTTTATTTTGTTTTATTTTACGAGTTGGTTATTCGATGCTGCTCCAGCCAGCCAGAGAATCCCCCGCTGCCCCGCCCTCTCCTTAATGTACCGCAAGCAGCAGGCGCACCTCGCAAACAGAGGGCGCCCTTACTCCCAGCAAATGGGCGATAGAAAACTGAGTGCCTCTGCCATTCCCAATATGCGCTGGCTGTTGTCGGGGGACCATGAGTACGAGCAATTTTTTATTTTTTTTTGCTGGTGCCCGTGATTTAGATACGGGCAACCGCCCATGTCGACCGTATCTAAAACCGCTACTGCATCCAGAGGAAATATCTGGCTGTGCATCATGTTTGGTTGTTGAGATTTTTACAGTAACCTCAGTTTTCTGTGAATTCCTTCCTTTTCTTTTGGACGTTCCCTTTACTGGTCTCCATAGTGACTCATCAGCCTCCATCCCTGCATCCTCCTCCTTCTAACCAACCCTCTGTTGTATTTCTCTTTTCCTCCTGCCTGCAGCTCCATCTTCACCACCCTTTGTCCAGGATATCCACTCTCCCTCCTCTGCGCACGTCCAAACCATCATAACCTTTCCTCTCTAACTAAAGTCATCCAGGCTTTTACATCTTTAAGATGTGGCTGTAGTTTAGCTAGCTTGATGTTTTTCTATTAGTATGTTGACATGGGTGGACAGTTCCAACCTGCACTGAACTCTGTTGTAATTGTGATGGTTTTATAATTTAATTTTCTTAAATTTCACACATGGCATCACATCTGAGTAGTGTTTACCTGCCTCGTCCATCTTTGTCACAGCTGCAAAATGAAATTACCATGACAACATCTCAGTACAGCCAGATAAACACCTGATACAGGTAAGAGGTAACAAAGTACAGGTTAGGTGTCAAAGGTTATTTATTAAAAACTAAAATGTGTTTTCAACCCCACTGTTGTGCAGTTTTCTCTCAGTGGGAAAAGTAAAGAATGCAATGATCTGCACATCTCATAAATTTACTTACAGTTAAACATGTAAAACAAATCTTTAAACTGAGATTCCTTTTGTGTTTCATATAATAATTCAGCTTATTTTGAATTGATGGTACCAACATGTCGGGAGCTGTGGTTCCAACATGCAGGCAGGAAGTGGTCTAAAAAGGGCAAGCAGCATAATAAGTAAATAAACAGGTTTTTTGTGAACCACTAAAACATGTATGAAGGGCCATGTGGGCGTATGTGCTGCCCTCTAGCTGCCGAGACTATTTCAGAGCCGCCACCTTTGGCGTTATTAATTTGCAGTTCTTTTCTACTTTGTAATTCGTGTTCTCTTTATCGGTAAACTGACACAGCACTTGACTCTGTAATTCTTACCTGGATGATAACTGGAACCTGTACGACTTAATAAGAAGAGGTGGACGTCCACTTAGTGTGACACTTTTTACTGTGGAAACAAAAACAAACAAGCAAAGAATAAAGAAATAAAAGTTAATAAACACTGAATCTGAACTCTTCATGTGATGTCAGGCTCTCTGAAAACACTGAACATAAAATGTTAAAAATATAACGATGTTTATTCCTTCTTATTTAAACTTCCAGACTTTTGTGTGACCTGCATGAAACCTCAGTTCACAAAATCACCAACAGGGGGCAACGATGAGCTGACCTCATGGGCCAAAAGGTCACATTGATTATGAAATCGCTCCAATGCAACATTTTTCCATCTGTTCAGATGCAAAATAACTTGTCAGTGTTGTGTAACGATTCTTCATCCCCAGCAGACGAGAGAAACGCTGTAACAAGAAGGTTTTACCGTCTGTGTCAGTTTCACTTCCTCCTTCCTGTGACGGTGTGAGGCCTGCATCAGCACCACACTGCAGCAGCAATGACTGATAACACAAACACTCAGACAAACATCCTCAGCAGCCTGATAACACAATGTGAAACTACCCACAACTGTGAAACAATCAGTTTTTCTTCCTTATTGTTTCATAAAACCACAGAAAGATTATGAAACAACCTCCGTCTGAGGAGTGACACACCGAGACCCGAAACATCAGAGCTGTGAAATGTAGAGAAAGGGAATTCCCGACATTCACTGAAGTGGTTAAATCTGTAGATGGTGCAGGAGGAGGAGAAGCTGGAGATGACTGATATGTAGCCGACACAGCGATGAAACAGACCTCCTGTGATACTGTGGAGAAAGACTACGAGCAGCAGCTGTGAGGAGCGTCACCTGCAGGTGTAGATGAGCTGATCTCAGTGCTGACACACTGTATGTTACTGTGTGGGAACGATTGTAGTCAGTTCTCTGTGTGTGCTGACCTCTTCATGGTCTGATAGAGGCCAGGGTACGTAACTGGTTCCTGACCAGCTTCAGCTGTGTCCACCAACAAAATATGTTAGTACAATATTTGAGCGTTGATGGCCCAGTGCTCCTCTGCAGACTCAGACACACATTTTCTACACTTATAAAACATTTCAAACAGAAAGAATAAAAAGCAAACAGCACTCAAAGGTCAAATATATTTAAACCAAGAGTTTAATACACAAAATCTGATGACCGTGACAACAAAATATGAAAGATTTTGTTGTCATTGTACCAATGTCAATATCTTGGGGTCATTCTAGACCCAACCTTATCCTTCAAGAGTCACATAAATAAAGTGTCCCAGGTACTTAAATTTAATAATCGAAATTTTAATCATATACGTTATGCTGCCCTCACGACACGTGACCATGTGAAGCTACACAGCTAGCGAACAAAATAGATGAGATCTTCCACACAAGGCTTGCTTTTCTTGCTTTTAATGAAGATCCTTTAAAGCCTTATCCTCTCTCAAGGCTTCTCCTTGCTATTTCTTATTTGTAACTGAAACATACAGAAAGTGAAAATAAACTGCTAGCTAATACACATCTTAATGACAAACTTAAAGATTAGCCTAGCTTAACACGTGCGTTACATTAGCATCACAGTTAACTCCAGGTAAACACATATAAAAGTTGTTTCTGAACACATTAATACTCACAAAGACGAACGTTTCCCAAGGTACAAGCGTGTAGGGCACTTTTAGCGTGTACATGAACTCGTTCACTCTTTTAATACTGCCGAAGCACTTTTACAGCATCAACGGAGAAAATACCTCAAAGATAGGTTAATGATCAGAGCGCTCCCTCGCTCCCATTTCCGCACATACAATACAAAGATCGCTTGTGATAACGATGTCTCACTCTGAGCAAATTTCGAACCCACACATTTTAACTGTTTTTAGCATGAATTACTTATAATATTTCTTAACTCTGAACGTATTTATCACTTTGCTTATGTAACTTAATCAGACTATGCACTAACTACTGACTTCTGACCAAAAGGCATAACATACGTAATAATTTAAATATGAATGTTGCAAAAACTCATTTTTACTCAATGATCATCTCTCATATCGACTATTGTTTGACGTCCGGGTCACTTGCTTGTCCAACAACACTTAAAACTATTGAAAACATTTATAAAAGAAGTTTAAAACTACTTGACAAAAAACCCCGACTTCCCACCACCACTGTCATGTGTTAAAAAACATAAATTACTGAACTTCAATAACTTAGTGAAACTTAAGAGTGTGTTTAATATATAAAGTCTTACACTGCCTTACTCCACCACTAAAGTAATTTGTTGACAGCACAGGTTAAAAACTGGTTATGGACAAATCAAGTGTGTGATCATCAGTGTTGGGTAAGTTACTTTAAAATAGTAACTTAGTTACATTACTAGTTACTTCTATCAAAAGTAACTCAGTTACTTCAAGTTACTCGTTACTTTCAAAGTAACTAGTTACTAGGGAAAGTAACTTTGGTTTTACTCAGAATTCTCTTGTTAATGTGTTGCTTCCACAACTTTGCCAGTCTTCTAGCTTGCTTACTTGCCACAAGTGCACTGTGCCACCTACCAATAGAAAGGAAAAGATAATGTGCACATTTCCACGAGAGAAATCCCACGCCTGGACCGTCACTGACTGCTGCCATGATTCTAGCCTACGTCACAGCATCATGTGTGCCTTTTACATCCAACACAAAAACTGCAGTCGTGGTGCTTTGATTGTACTCAGAACTCGGAAATTCTGCCTTCTGAATAGGAAGATGTAGGTAACACCAGACTGCAGATGAGCTGCATACAGGGCTGGACTGGGACAAAAAATCAGCCCGGGCATTTTGACTAGAGACTGGCCCACCATTACAGGAAAAATCATAAAGCCTTTGAATGAAAACAAACACTGTTGTGACAGTGATGTACACTGTTCTGATGGTATATATGTATCAATCTATCAATCGTTTGTTGTAAGATTCAGATAATTATTTTTTAAAAGTGAGACATTTTAAATGAGAATAAGAAGGTATTTCTTTGTGCCCCCCTCTCCCTGTTAATGCCCTACCTGGCCCCCCTGGCAAAACGTTGCTAGATCCGCACCTGCACAGTTACCAGCTGTCAGCTACTTAGAAAAGGATCCTGGGGTTATCTGTCTCTCAGAAACAGTTCATAACTTCCCTTCAACTCATTCATGTCACCTAAAAGGAAAACCTGTTTCTCCATCACCTGTTCAGCTCTGATGATTCAGTAAGGACATCTCCTGGTTTCATCTTCATGTTTCCCTCTCACCAGATAACCAAACCGACATCATGACCAGCAGCTTTTTTGCAGCTGTGGCTCCAGCAAACATCAGCTGATACTAGAAATTAATATTAAATAAATTCTAACAACAGCTGATCAAGCTTAAACGTGCTGCTGTTGCTTAACACGACATCGGCTGGTTTCCTCTTTCTGGCGCAAAGTGGGCGATAAACAAACAAGAGAGCCGATCAGCTGATCATTGATCAGTTTTCATGATTGAAGTAGAAACGGGAGAGGGAGGGGAATGAAAGAAGAAGAGGCAGCTGTGCAGCAAAGACAGAATAACTCCAGCTTTGTGTCTTTTTCATTTTAGCTGAAGTCCGGGACAAACTGTTCCTTTTCACCTCAATAAGAAACGCGTAATATTTTCTCTGAATACCAGACGGGACGGTTGGCAACTCTAATAACTTATGAACAAAATAAAGTTCAACATCATTAACTTCGTAGCACCCACCCAGCTGTATAGAAACTCCGTCATGCTAGCTAGTACGCAGTACGGAAAAAGTCAGAATAACCAAAATAAACTCCACCTAAACTTGGTTTATATCTGACCCAGATAGACTGCAGGTCATAACTTCTTTCCTGAAGTTCAGTTCACACTTGGACCTGCGGCCGCCTCGGGTCTCTTTTCCTTCTGCGTCCCCTTTCTCTCATCCACCTGCTGCCTCCACCACTTGCTAATGTTACAGAATCTGTGGAAGCTCCGCGATAGCCACCACACGAAGTAACGAGTAACGACCCTATCGAAATCCCAGTAACGACTAACGCGTTCCTGATTTTGGCATAATAACTAGTTACCGTGCTCGTTACCACAATAATAACGTAGTTACTGTAACGCGTTACTTAATAACGCGTTAGTCCCAACACTGGTGATCATGTATAAGTTGTATAGTTTTAATGTTTTATTTGGGAATAGAATAGTGTGTATGTGTGAGTTTGGTGATGGAGTTTTTATTATTAATGAATTATGAATTATTATGTCTATTTTTTATGTTTTATGGACAAAAGATGGAAATTAGCCCTTGGCTATAATCTGGTATGTTTATATTGTATTATGTGCAATCCACATTATTTAGTCTCTTGTGCAGTGCAAATATGCTTAAAGTGATTTAAGTGAAAACAATGTCCAGTGTGTGTGTAAGAACCATATGTGTGGGTCAGTACTGTGTGGTGGTGTGATTGAGAGACCGTATCGCCTGCGGGAAGAAGCTCCTCCTCAGTCTCTCTGTGTTGGTCTTCAGGGAGCGGAATCGCTTTCCTGACCTCAACAGAGAGAACAGTCTGTTGTTGGGATGGCTGAGGTCCTTCACGGTCTTCCTGGCCTTGGTCCAGCACCGCCTGCTGTAGATTGAGTGCAGGTCAGGGAGCTCTGAGCGGATGGTGCGCTCAGCTGATCGCACAACCCTCTGTAGAGCTCGTCTGTCCTGCATGGTGCTGTTCCCGAACCAGGTTGAGATGTTTCCCGTCAGGATGCTCTCTATGGTGCAGGAGTAAAAGTTCCTGAGCACCTTGGAGGGCAGCTACAGGTTGTTTTACGATCTGTGACAAAATTATAAAAAATTCTATTCAATCTGGGAATTAACAAACTATAACTTAAGTGTGGCCTACAAAATGACTCAGAGCAATAAAATGTGTCCATCCTTCCAACCCGGTCAGGAAGATGAACATCCCAAAACAATGAACAGTCCCGGAGCTGAAGGACAAAAGCAACACACAGAATTATAAATGTGTCAAATGTTAAAAATAGTCACAATTTACATGCTTACTTAAGACCCTTCCTTAATAGAAACCACACCTAAACTAAGGCTACGTCCACACGAGCCCGGAGAGATCTGAAAACAGCGTTTTCGTCTGAAAATGCTCGGCGTCCCCAACATTGAGTTATGCATCCACATTGAGCACAAGTGTGAAATGCAAGGCCTGCCTCAGCTGGCGGGAAAATGTTGAGGAAAAGCACCGAGTTTTTTAAATGGACTAACAATGAGATGGAGTTGTTGCTGCGAGTAACACAAAAGTACAAAGTGGCAAAAGCGAGTGAGAGTTAGAGAGTTTGAAGAAAAGCTATCTGAAGCATGCACAAACTGATAGGGCTGTCAAAACTGAGAGCAAACAAAATAACTGCTGTACGATGCCCTCTGCTATCTAAGTTTAATAGGTCACATGACTGCATCACATGACTAAAACGTGTCATTGTTATCATTAGTGTGGACGTAGCCTAAGTCCTTGTTCTTATTTCTCTGCCTCACACACCTGATTTCATCTGAGCTCATCCTTTCACAGATCAAACAGGATCAGTTAGAGGTCAGAGGTCAACCACAGCAGGTTTAATGTGGCGTTTTTCTGTCTCTGTAGGGCTCTGAACTGTGAGGAGAGTTCAGCATATCCACAGGATCTTTCTGTTATCTGGATTCACACTAACATCATCAGTCAGGAGAAAAACAATCACACCAACCTGATTAGCAACTCGCTAAGTTAACCCTGGATTTTCCCCGGTGATGACAACATCTGACCAACCACAGCCGTGGATCAGTGTACAGACAGCAGAGCGGCAGATGTTACAAAGGAAGATAAAATTACAATATCAGAAAAGTATGAAGAGGTTAAACACACAATGAAGACTGAAAGTAAAACCCCTGCTGTAGACAGAGCAGCTGTGAGTGCTTTAAATGTTTATGCCAGTAAGATGGGAGAAGAGCTGATATATCAATAAAGTTGAACCTGTTTGAAGCCTGGAATGAAAGCTGTGTAAGTTAACGGGCTCATCAATATCACATCTTAGATCAGATTAGTTGAAACTTTATTAATCCCTCGGGTGGGTTTAGGGGCGATTCTAGGATCAGAGCTTTGGATGGAGAGCTGCCCATCCAGTCAAGGTAAACTTTACTCGTCACGATGAGACGTCTTCCCCGTCTCTGTCAGTCCCTGCATCCTTAAATGTCTCCAGTTGTCCCGAGTTCTCTCTGACTGTCTCCTTGGTGCATTTAAACCCCTGTTCCTCTCTGTCCTCATCGTCTGTTGTCTTCATCTCCGTTATCCGTCATCATAATTTTGCCCTCTCTGTGCAAATCTGCAAATTTCTTTATTAAATCATAAGATTTAATGATCCTGATAATAATGACTTGCAGTAGTCAAAAGTGTTGATATTAAAACCTAAGAATTTCAGGAAGTTTGTTTTACAAATAAAGCTCTGTGGTCTCTGTAGTTCCATCTTCTATAGACAGATGAACATCTATAGTCTCCAACCGTTAACCTCTCTGCTCTGTGTTGTTTTGTCTTTTAGATCAAAAAAACACCACGGAGGACACACAGAGAATGGATCTCTAGTCCTACTTGTTGGTCTGTCAATTTTTGCTGTGCTTCTTGTTACTGATTTTGTTGTTTTTCTGATCTACAGAAAACATAAAAAGAAGCAGAATCAGGATTCATAGCAGCCTCCTGTTGAATTGTAGCCTGTTTGAAATGTCTCAGAGTTTTTCTCCTGCTGCTGTTCAGACTCTCAGTGTTGTCAGTGAACATTCAGGTACAGACAGATGATCTGATCATCCAGCAGACAGACATCAAACACGTCCAGAGTTGGTTTGATGATAAATTTCTCTGATTATCATCAAACCTGTTCAGACTGTGTCAGTGTGTCTCTGTCTGTCAGAGACTCTGTGAACTATAGAGTTTGTTCATCTTCACAGTTTTTATAGGATTTGTTGATGGGAATTTCTTTTGGCTTCCAGCTGCTCATCTTATTGTACTTTTCTGTAGCATAGGTTTTCATATTTATGTCCTGTATTTGGAAATTACAGGATTTGTATTTTCAAACATTTTTTTTCTGTTGATAGAGATTAAAAAAAAGTAACTTCAGCCTGTGAACACAAAATATTCCTTTATATAACTCATATTAAAACAAATTCAAGCCTCACAGAGATGAAAAAACTTAGAGAAACCTGCTGTATACTGTGGGTGTAGTTCAACACACAGTCAATCATTAGCTGGCTTGACAAACCTACATTAAATCTCCAGCTGCAGATGGTTTCAGAAAGGTTATCGATGTCTGTTCAGCTTTCTGCTCAGACTCCTGTCTGCATTCACATTAAACTTGTTTTGCAAGTCATGTGACCCTTCTTCCACACAACAACAGTTGTTATCAGATGGTGATGAGAAATATTTTAACCACTTAGCACACTCTCTGTGCTGCTGTTTATTTCTAAGGTGACGGCTGCACATTAGAGCTGTGGATCTTTACACTGGACCCCTTTAAACATTAAACTTTATGTCCCACAGCCTGATAACAGAGATGTGTAAATCACTTCAGTTTGTCTCAGGTGAAATTAGTTTTATTGATCGAACAGCTTTACCTGGTGTTTGTTCTGTGTTCTAGTAACTGCAATTTTTGTGTGTATGAGACTTGACAGCAGATTAGAATCAAGTACAGCAACATTTATACATTCTCCAAATAACATATGCACATGTCCATAACATTAAAACCAGAGATGGGCAGTAATGCGTTACTTGTAATGCATTACGTTTGATTACTTGTAATGCGTTACTGTAATCTGATTACTTTTTGCAAGTAACGAGTAAAGTAATGGATTACTATTGCAAAAAAAAGTGATTTTTTTTGCAAGAAAAACAGTGACGTAAGCGAGTGCGACGTTAGTGACAACAGCTGTGTGCAGATCAACAATGGATCATATATCGAGTGCAGAGAGAGTATGAGCGTGCAGCGTTTAAAGCGTGGAAGTACTGACCTTACTTTGAGTTTGATTCCATAAAAAGTGACAAAAACTTTAGTGTCCGTTGTGCGTGGGAAGAAAACTTCTTTTTACAGCAAAAAAACCCTAAACTTCCAAACAAGCACCGAGTAGCTACGACGTAATGGGAAACTCACAGAGAAACTCGCGGATTCTTCCACTGACCACTGCACACCTGCACCACGGTAAACCTCCGCCTACCCCACTCCTGCTTTACAGGTGAAAATAGAGCAACAGGACCGCTAGTCTTTGACTTTATTTATTTTCTGCTGTGTTTTACTTGCTACAGAAAGACTGAGTGTAAACACAAAAAATATTTTATGTGCTGGAATGTGCAGAAAATAGGTTTAAATATTAAACAAATTTCTTCCAGTCAGAGAATGTTGCATATAATTACATTTTTGCTTGATGCATAAAGTTAAAAGATTAAAACTAATAAAACAAGTTTTAAAAAGAGACTTTTCCATTTGATTACATTTTGTATGATGATTATGCAGAAAAAGTAGAATTGGGCTGAAAGATCTATCACTTTATCACCTATTCAGGTTGTAAATCGTGTTCTTTTTGGGGCAAGTAATCAGTAATCAGTAATTAGTTACTGATTACTTTTTTCAAGTAACTTGACGAACACTGATTAAAACCCACAGTCGGAGCTTTGTTTAGTGTTTAGTGTTGTCTAGTGTACGGCTTAACAACTCGCTCGTAGCAGAGAATCTCTGTCATGCTTAAAACCTGCTGCACATCAAAGAATCAGTGACGTAGATGAACTTATGATTGTTGCTCTTTATCTGTACATGTTGGTGGTTGGTTAACTTGGACGTGTGAGTCCAGAACAGTTCTGTTTGGTAACAATAAAGTCCATCGAATAAATAAATGTTCAGATGGTGGTGATTTTTTTTTACATTACTGTTACTGTAATCACATTACTGTTACTGTAATCACATTACTGTCATTTTATTATTGACAAAATATTAAAGAAATATTGATGATCTGTTTATATCCATGTTAGTCTTTAAAGTCCAACATCTCCCTCTAGTGGCCATAAATAAACCATGTGTGAGGAAATACATTTATTCATTAACCAAACTACAAGATGTTGACACAAGGGGACAATCGATGTCTCCATTAAACAGATGGATAATTGTTGGCATTCCTGGAGTGGCTTCATCTCAGGAGGTAGAGCAGATCATCCACTAATTATAAAGCTTGTGAACTGATCCCTTGATGCTCCAGTCTGCATGCCAAATATCCTTGGACAACATACAAAACCCAAGTTTTTGTCTGATGCATCCATCAGTTTGAATGTTAGACAGAAAGCACTTAAGAGAGTAAAATTGTGGCATATAAGTACATATAAATATTTACCACAAAAACTCAAATTATGTTTAAAAACTGCTCAATGATACATTTTTTTTAGCTTTTCTAGATAAAAGCTTCATGTTTGAATGTTTTTTTTTAAGTTGTCTTTTCACAAAGAAAAAACGTAGCCCTCCACCTCTGTGTTTGAACCAATAGAAAAGCTGGTGCTCAGAGGAAGACGGCTTTACTTGGCACTGGACTGGATGATGCCGTCATTCACCTCCTACATCGTTCCCTCTCTCACCTGGAGACCGCTGGGAGCACTGTGAGAATCATGGTCTTTGTTTTCTCCAGTGCCTTTAACACCAATCTTCCCACAGTCCTGAAGGACAAGCAGGAGTGGACCATCAACGCACTACATGGATTCTGGACCACCTCACCGACCGACCACAGTATGTGAGAACTTAGGGATGTATGGCGGACAGGGTCGTCTGCAGTACGGGGGCCCCACAGGGAACGGCTCTGGCTCCGTTCCTCTTCACCATCTACACTGCAAACTCCACCCAGTGTTTCCTGCAGTAGTCCTCTGATGACTCTGCAATAGTCGGCCTCGTCACTGATGGGGACGACAAGGAGTACAGAGACTTTGTGGACTGGTGCCAGCGGAACTACCTCCAGATCAACACTAATAAAACCAAGGAGCTGGTGGTAGACGTCATCCCTGAGCAGCTCCTTCAGTGGCTGCAGCACCCTACTGGTGTTGGCCAGAGGGGCCGATGGCGCGATATGGCAGCCTCGCTTCTGTCAGTCTGCCCCAGCTGTGACTACCACTGTAACTTGCCTTCACCAGTGTGTGAATGTTAGAGTGAACCAATTGTGAAGCGCTTTGGGTGCCTAGAAAGCGCTATATACATGCAATCTGTTATTATCATTAAGAGCATTTCTTTAACCTCTGACAGATCAAAGACTGCTATCATATTTACTAAATGTGAAAATATACTTAATAACTCACTTCTTTAATGTTCTGTGCAATTAACTAACATTCGGTTCCTCACAGCTTCATTCAGCTGCTCTGAGGAAATTGAATGTTAACCATTCAGTTCCTCCTTTATCAGGTCTGTTTATCTCACATTTGACTTCATGTTAAACTATTTTAACATGAAGTTAAAATAACCTGAGCAGTAACTGAAAACACTCTGAGTGTTTCATATAAAGATTTGTGAGTGGCAGCAGTTTCATGTCTGTTCTCAGCTGTTCTTTCTGCAGTGACGTCCTCTGTGTGTGTTTTACTGTGCAGACACTGATCCAGCTGCAGTTTACTCTGCAGTGAGTAAACACAGCAGGAACTATGTAGGTCCTCCAGAGTTGGGAGAAGCCATCCAGTAACCCTGTGGAGCTCCTTTTTCTGTGCAACAGCAAAACCACACACAGAAGCAACATGCTAACATGTGGAGCCATGGTATGGGGATCTTCTTGAGGACCCTCAGGAAAGTCTCTGCTGTGTCATCTTAACCAGCTCTGTGGTGTTTAGACCCTGGGTCATTTCTGCCTGAGGTAAACTTACAGAAACAGGAAGTCCTGACCCTCTCTTTGTGGTTCCAGCTGTCTGTTACTTTTCTTCTTGAAGTCAGTGATCAGGTGGTTTGTCCTGGACACTGTGGTGTCATCAGGGTTCATCAGATTATAGAGCAGGGGCTCAGCACACAGCTCTGTGAGGATCCAGTGTTGAGGCTGAGAGCTGCAGAGCTGTGTCGGTCCAGTGTGGGGACTAAGTAACGTGTTACAGTAACTACGTTATTATTGTGGTAACGAGCACGGTAACTAGTTATTATGACAAAATCAGGAACGCGTTAGCCGTTACTGGGATTTAGATAAGGTCGTTATTTGTTACTTTGTGTGGTGGCTATCACGGAGCTTTCACAGATTCAGTAACATTAGCAAGTGGTGGAGGCAGCAGGTGGAGGAGGGAAAGGGGAGGAGCAGAGACCTGAGGCGGCCGCCGGTCCGAGCGTCAGGTGAACTGAACTTCAGGAAAGAAGTTATGACCTGCAGTCTATCAGGGTCAGATATAAACCAAGACGTCGTCTACTCTTCACTGAAGTAGTCCACCAGTCCAACCACTGACGTCCAGCTGCTGGTCTCTAACTGGTCCCCCAGCACCTCAGAGCAGAGGACATCCACATGTTACAGAGATTTTTATGTGTTTCACTTTCATTTCTCTCTCAATTCGACTCACACAAGTCAAACAATGTATTCTATAGTTTACTTACATTTTTAAAGTGCGCTTTACTGAAAAACCATCACTGTGTGTTTGATGCTGAAGAGTTTTACTTCCTTACTCAACAACAAATATACCAGGAAGCAGCTGACATTGGAAAAACAAACAAACAACAGATTTAAAAGTTGTCAGTTTCTGGTAGCAGCTTAAATGTTTTCATGAGTAGAAACTATTTTTTTCTCCTTTTTGTATTTGTTTGTTCAAAACAAAAACAGCAAAAAAAGAAGCCTAATTACAATGTTACAATTACCAGTAAAAGAGGAGAAAAACCGGCTTCTGTCACCACGTGGTCGCCAAGTTTTGTTTTTTTTACTTCATTCCTCCTCCTGGAGGAGAAGCTCAGTATAAATCTGCTGCCATCTACTGGTTACACTGAGTGTTACAGCAGAGCAGCTGCTTTATGAATGAAAAAAGGACAAGAAACCAGCGTTACTCTGCCATCCAGACAGTGGCGGTCCTAGCCTGTTTGGCGCCCCGGGCGAACACTCCCTCTGCCCCCCCCCCCCCCCCCACACACACACACACACATAAAACATATTAAGGATTATACATTAACATAAAACTGTTGTCGGAACCATACTGAATTTCACCAGAGAAACACACACATATGAAGAGAGAGAGAGTGCATAGTATGCAAACGGCTACCAAACAGCCATCATAATACGTCATACAATGAGAACAGGACAAATCAACAACTGACAATGACTAATTAATATTAAAATCTGTAACATAATGTTTGGAGTTTAGTCTGTTACTGTTACTATTTTTACCATTTCTTCTTGGAGCAACTGTAACACACATAATTTCCTTAGGGATTAATAAAGTATTCTGATTCTGATTGTTTCAGGATGACCTGCCATTATCCAATCACACATCTGCTTACCTGCATCTTTTGCTCATTTCTCCTCTTCTTCTTTTCTCTTTTTTCTAAACTGAGCACCTGATGGCTTTGAACTTTTCTTGTCCATCTTGGTTTTAATTTTGCACTCCAGTATGAACACAAATCCCCCAACTCGAGAATCACCACAACATAACCTAATAGACCTACACCTTAGTTCACAGATTCACTTTGTCTAAGGTTTATTTCTGAGATTTCACACAATCCAGGATTCAGATCATGAATACATAATGGGCTTGGATTTACATCATTATGAATGAAATGTGCTCTATTTGGAAGCAGCCGGCCCCCCTCCCCTTTCTACGGGTTGTGTGTGAGACTTTAAATCATCAAACTGTAAATTTTAAATAGTTATTGATCCCTTTACCCCGAGTCCTAAAGTGTATATTTATTTTCTTACTCTTCTTATATTTATTGTTTGTTTACTTGCACTGCTGTAACTGGAGCCTCGTCGTCTCTCTATAAACTGGACTGTATGTAGCGGAGATGACAATAAAGTTTACTTTGACTTCAGCAGCGAGCAGGTGCACCGAGGGCTCTCGCTCACTTTTCATGTATAGAATTTTGAAAAAACATCGGTGCAAATTATAAGTCTGTATCATGATGTCTGGTGTTTTCGTGTTTGTTGGTTTGTTTTTATTTTGTTTTGAGTTGGTTATTAGATGCTGCACCAGCCAGCCAGTGAATCCCCCGCCGCCCCGCCCTCTCCTGTGCCGCAAGCAGCAGGTGCACCTCGCAAATGGAGGGCGTCCTTACTCCCAGCAAATGGGCGATAGAAAACCGATCGGTGCCTGTACCATTCCCAATATGCGCTGGTTGATGTCGGGGCAGCATGAATACGAGCATTTTTTTTTTTTTGCCGATGCCCGTGATGCCGCCCCCTACCACGATGCCGCCCCGGGCAACTGCCCGTGTCGCCCGTATCTAAAACCGCTACTGGCAGTGTTTGCTTTATTTTAGACAAACACACCACCTCCTGGTTCTACCTCCATCACTCTCTCCTCCTCTTCTCTCTGTGCTGTTGCCTGTTGGATCAGTCTATGTTGTGGTTCTACTGGTGTTACTGGTTCTGCTGGTGAGATGATGTGTTCACAGGAAACTTGAAGGTTTGTACATATTCATTCTTATTCATTGTGGTATTTTGTTTCCATTCTGTCATCATAATTTGGTCCATTTAGATTCTTAAATCATAAAAGTGTTTACTTTAACTCATTTCAGCAGATGGAGAAGATGACATCACCAGTGACATCACATACAGTGTTGTGAAAGCATCAAATCATCAACAACCTCCAGTCAAAGAAACCAGAGATGGAGGTTTGTGTGTTCACCCAGGTGTCATCCACATACCTGAACCAATGACTTGGTGGTGTTTCAGGGTAGGATAGCAAAGCCCTCTTTTCCACGTCTTCCATATACAAGTTACCCACAATGGGTGAAACTGGGGAGCCCACGGCACACCCATGTTCCTGCCTGTAGAACTGACCCTTGTATGTGAAACAGGTGGAATTAAGACACAGTTTCAAAAGCAAGCACACCTGGTCCAACAGCCTTGTCTTGTTCTAACTACTTCAGACAGTCTGTCACCCTCGTCCTGTGACCACTTCCTGGGTCTCTTTCAGCCTTCAAATATAAAGTTTTTACAGCTTATAGATTTTAAGTTCTGCTCCAATCATTTGGGTAAAGATAAGAAACACTTTGATGGCCTATAAGTGAAAGTGAAAACGTGATAAACGAATAATATAATTAATAAATAATAAATAAATGAACTGAAAGGAAAATTTGGTTTGATGATGGTTGACATGTTTTCCAAATAGAAGTTTTTCCTCTAGTAAGGAGATACAGGTGCAGCAGAGCATTGCTGGAGGAAATGATCCCAAAGGTGGAATCTCCTGAGAAATCTTCAGAGACCCAGCGAGAAGTAGGGACCATAGCTGACAGCCCAGGCAGGGGTTGAGGTCAAAGGTCATGCTGTTTGGGGACCTATTGGTCATCATGAGAAGATTCTGGAACCACAGCAATGACCATAAAGCTGCATTGGATGGAGAGCTGTGCCACAGGGCTTTCCAGAGGTAATCACGAGGAGATTGTGGACAACAGATGGAGATCTGAAGGATGAGGGGAGCGTTCCAAGCTCCAATCGACCGTGCAGAGAGGAAGTTCAAGGATGGCATCATTATTCTGTGAACAGAAACCAGAAGCTATGGTGGTGACGGGGAATGACTGACAGCAATTTCCTATGAACATCACCTAATGCTGTGTCACTGTGCTATGCATACTTTGACACTCTGAAGAGGGTCTTCCTTTGTGTCATTGTTGTTGTCATTTGCATCATGAACAAGACTGCTGAAGTGACTCAACAGGTGGGGTTATAACAGCAGTAAAATAATTGAATCCAATACCCTTTCCAAAAAAGGTTTTCTGCAGAGATGAAAGGACAATAGAGGAGTCATAAGTATCCCCCCACAGGAAGAATGCATGAAATGAGGTGATGAGGGTTGATAGAGGCCATAAAACAGGAGTGCTGACAAAGGCCTGCAGCCTTGAAGATAACTGAAAGCCACACTGACAAACAGCAAAACTAACTGGTATGTTTGTTATACCCATGTCTGCATACATTTGGACTCTGGTCATATGGACAGTGATAGAAACAACTGGAAGAGACATTTATGAAGCTCTGAGGAACTCAAACCACTCTGCATGTGTGATTTACACACCTGGAGGAGATGCACCACAAAGCTGGAATGATTTTGCAAATGTTAATTTCTATGTTTGACTATTAACATTCATTTGCTTACTTGGAGGGAACGATGCTCGTCACAGTTCTCTCCCTCATGCACGAGCAACACAAAGAGCTCTGGTGACTTGCGTCTTGTTTTTGCCATTGTAGTAGAATTGTCTTGGCGTTCCAGCAATAGGTCTGTGCTAGATGAACGTATCAGCAACCTTCAAACACGTGTGGAGAATTCATTATTTCTTTGAAAGGTTTTTGACTAAATAACAGAAAAAAGAAAGTAAGAGAAAGAGATGTCAGAGATGAGTGTCAGTAACACAAAAGTAACACTCAGTGTCATGCAGTGACTTTTACACAACCAGATCAGATGAACCAACTCACACTAAAACATGCATTTTGCTGCACTCTTTACACTTATTTCTTTTCTTTCTGCTCTTTTATATATTTTGTAAAACCACAAAAAATATTTTATATCAGCAGCAATTTCTCTCAAACTGCTGCATCACAGCTTTCATGCTCTGACCTGCATGTGAAATGAGAGAAAAGCTCTTTATTAGTAACTTTTACAACTTCTGGCAGGTTAATGTCTGAACTTTGGAGTGAAACACACCCTTAGTTACAAGAAATAACACCACTGTCTGTAACTAAGTGAATCCACCTTAACACCACCTGTGTGTGTGTGACTGCATTACACTCCCACTGCTGGGAACCTGAACAAGAAGCAGAACAAAGTCTGAAATAGAAGCTGACAAACAGCTGCACCACCGAGTGACACTTTATTTTATAAACTTCACAACAGGTTTCATGTTGTGACCTGTGGAGGTGAAAAGACACAAAACCTGTTTGACAGCTTTTGAGCTGCAGGCAGGATTGAAACACACCTTAGTTAAAAGTCAAACAGCAACATTTGTCTCCTCCCCTCACGTCACTCAAATGTGACAAACCAGGAAACAGGAAGTTCTTCGTCCTCAGTAAAGAGAGACGCACAGACGATCAGACTGAGCTCAGACCAAACTAGCAGCTTCCTCTGAGTGAGTCCAGCTACAGGAGAGAAAAGTGGAAAACTCCAACACTGCTGCTTCAAGCTGCTGACGCTCCACACACTGAAGGTGAGTTTGAGCAAAAACACGACTCAAAGGAAGTTTCAGTGAAGGTGGTAGAGGAGGGAGGGGAGCCAGGACTGACTGTACTTCCTGTCTGCTGTTTTCAGCTTCACTCACAGACTCAATGGCTTCCAGATCAGAGGAGGATCTCTGCTGTCCGGTCTGTCAGGAGGTCTTCAGAGATCCTGTTCTTCTGTCATGTAGCCACAGCTTCTGTAAAGACTGTCTGAAGAGATGGTGGAGAGAGAGACCAACACACGAGTGTCCAGTTTGTAAGAGAAGATCTTCAAGGGATGAACCACCTTTAAATCTGGCTTTAAGGAACCTGTGTGAGTCGTTCTTACAGGAGAGAGATCAGAGAGCTTCAGAGGCTCTCTGCAGTCTGCACTCTGAGAAACTCAAACTCTTCTGTCTGGACCATCAGCAACCAGTGTGTGTCGTCTGCTGTGCCTCAGAAAAACACACCAATCACAGATTCAGACCCATCGATGAAGCTGCACAACAACACAAGAAGGAACTTCAGGAAACTCTGGAGCCCTTAAAGAAGAAGTTAAAGGTTTGTGAAGAAGTTCAAGTGAAGTTTGATCAAACAGCAGAACACATTAAGGTCCAGGCCCGACACACAGAGAGGCAGATTAAGGAGCAGTTTAAGAAGCTTCAGCAGTTTCTAGCAGAGGAAGAGGAGGCCAGGCTGGCTGCACTGAGGGAGGAAGAGGAGCAGAAGAGTGGGATGATGAAGGAGAAGATGGAGGCTCTGAGCAGAGAGATAGCAGCTCTTTCAGACACAGTCAGAGCCACAGAGGAGGAGCTGAGAGCTGAAGACGTCTCATTCCTGCACAACTACAAGGCTGCAGTGGAAAGAGTCCAGCGCTGCCCCCTGCTGGATGATCCACAGCTGCCCTCAGGAGCTCTGATAGACCAGGCCAAACACCTGGGCAACCTGACCTTCAACATCTGGAACAACATGAAGGACATGGTCTCCTACACTCCTCTCATTCTGGACCCAAACACTGCTCATCCAAACCTCATCCTGTCTGAAGATCTGACCAGTGTGAGAGAAGGAGATGAACAGCAGCTTCCTGATAATCCAGAGAGGTTTGATCGTTACTTCTCTGTCCTGGGCTCTGAGGGCTTTAACTCAGGGACTCACAGCTGGGATGTTGATGTTGGAGACAGTACATGGTGGAGACTGGGTGTGTTAGCAGAGTCTGTGCAGAGGAAGGGAGACAAACAGTCTGGATTATGGAGAATATTTTTCTATGAAGATAAATACTACACACGCTCACCATCAGCTCCTCTCACTGCTCTCTCAGTCCAGAAGAAGCTCCAGAGGATCAGAGTGAATCTGGACTGGAACAGAGGAAAGCTGTCGTTCTCTGATCCTGATACTAACACACACATACACACCTTCACACACACTTTCACTCACAGGATGTTTCCATTCATTCACACTGGTGATGAAGTGAAGGTGTGTCCGTTGAAGGTGTCAGTGTCAGTGCAGCAGATGAGTTGAGGATGATGATGTTTCTAATGTTGTTTCCTGTCAGTGAATTGAAGCTGTTAAACTGCAGCTGTCCTCCTGCTGCCTCGTTGTTCCAAAGCTCTTTGTTTCTCTTTTAGTTCTCACTGTTTCTTTCTGTTTCTTCTTTCCACCTTTTCACATGGAAAATCATTTCACTGTTTCTCACTGAATGACTCCCCAAACTAGATTTGAAATTCTATCAAGTTTCTAATCATTACAAGTGATTCATGTTTCTATTTGATGTGTAAATGGAGATGATTTCGTTTGCTGGGATATGGACTGACATGTGTTGAATGGGAGGAGCAGTTTGTTGTTGTCTTCTTGTCTGTTTATGACAACAATAAATCTATTGTTGAAACAATGATTCATGTTTAACTCCATATATGAAATGTTTCTGATCTTTGAATTCTGTTTGATTAAAGACTTTCTTCATGACACAAATGAGATTTCAGTGTATTAATAGAACTAAATAAGCTCAGAGTTGAAAGGCTGGAGTATTATGTACGTGCTTCACTGTCAGGATCTTCAGGGGGATTCAAAGGGAAACATCAAACATCAAAGATTTAAAAAATAATAAAGATAATAAACACACAGGTCAAAGGTCAGAGTCACAGGAATTAGGAAACAGTTCAGTTTCTTCCGTTTGAAATGTTTCAGTTTCTTTGCTTGATCAGTTCACACTTCTCTCTGTGAACGACTTCAGTGCTTCGTCCATGACTCCTGAAGGTAAAGGGCCCAAAGAGCCAATCAGCAGCTCTGAAACAGGAAATATGACTCATGGAGAAGTTCACAACAGTTTCAGCTGCCAATTGTACTCATCACCATGGAGACTGATGCATCAAATCTAAATAAAGGCTGGATGGAGGCAGAGTGAGTGTTGTAGATGCTGCATTTTGAAGCCTCAGTGTTTAAATTGTGTCCACAGCCACGTAGACAGAGTGGGTGGATTTGCTTCTAGAAGGACTTTGTTGCAGCTCTACAGCAGGTATTTGTTGTTGGATGACATCACATTCAGCAGTGCTGTGACTGAGCCATAAATGTCAGGGCTCAGACGAGGCCCACACATGCGTGTTTGTCGGTACACACAGTTAAGATATGGAACATGTGAACATGAGACATATGAAGAGACTGAACAGATAAAATGTCCTTTATATCCATCAGTGACTTGATGGAGCTTCTTGCTGCAGTGTGTTTGGGTTTGGCTGATAACACTGGTCCTGCATGTTTCCTTCATGCTCTGTGGTAAAAGTGCATCAGTCTGCAGCTCTGTGGTCGTCCTTCTTCTTTTTCTCAGAAACTTCCTGATTTCTTTGTTCTCACTGTTTTGCAGAGGTGTTAAGATTCAAAATAAAAACTGTGAAAAGTTGCTGCTATTTATAAATTTATAAAAAGACACCATTGGATGCTTTTAATAAGCTTAAAAGAACAGAATGAAATGTCTCCATCGCTGTAGTGTAATAATATCACAGCACTGTTGCAGTAATTTTAATGTGTTTATTGTACAGAGACTGATTCAGCTGTGGTCTACTCAGCAGTGAGAACTGAAGACGTCCGTTATGGACAAACAACCATCAGAACAAGGAGGCCCAGGTACAGCTGCTCTTTATCTTTGACTGTGGACACAGACAAGCTAGCTGCTCCCCCTGTTTACAGCCATCATGCTAAGCTAAGCTAAGCTAACCACATTGTGACTCAAGCCCAGAGCTCAGACTTCAAAGACATCAAACGTCTCATCTTTCTGTCAAAACACAAAACAAAAAGATTCCTTGTAAAGTTGACCTTTTCCTTAAACTGTCCATTATAGCGTGGTCTTCCTACTTATCTTGACACAATACTCAGTCACGTTGCCTGCTGCAAACTTAAAAGAAGTCTGACGAATGAAGTGAAATTGTGCTCTAAGCAGAAGTGATTGTGAGCGTGTCTGAGGTCACGGTGTGTGTGAAAAGGTATCCAGCTGGGGCAGACATGATTCTGCAGGTCACCTGCCCAGTGGACAAAAAGAAATAAAATAGTTGTGTGGATGACATATGAATGATAATACGAAGAGTGTTTGGTGTTTCTCAGCCTGAAACAGCTGTAATGCTACTTTCTGTTTTGGAGAAAGGACAGTTAAAAAAAACAGAGAGAGAGATGTGTGTTGTTTTAAGCAGTGATGAGAATAATGAAAATGTGATGAGAGAGCAACACAAAAGTATAAGTACAGGGATGAAGCTCTTTACAGGAAGGGTCAGAGCAGACTCTACCTGCTGAGGCGGCTGAGGTCATTTGGAGTCCAGGGAGCGCTTTTAAAGACCTTCTATGACTCTGTGGTGGCATCTGTCATTTTTTACAGTGTTGTATGTTGGAGCAGCAGTTTATCAGCAGCTGAGAGGAAGAGGTTGGATAAACTCATCAGGAAGGCCAGCTCTGTTCTGGGATGCACCCTGGACCCAGTGCAGGTGGTGGGAGACAGAAGGACTCTGGCCAAAATAACATCTCTGATGGACAGAGTCTCCCACCCCATGCATGTAGATGTTGCTGAACTGCAGAGCTCCTTCAGTGACAGACTGCTGCATCCTCGATGCATGAAGGAGCGTTTCTGCAGGTCCTTCCTCCCTGCAGCTGTCAGACTCTACAATCAGAACTGCTCCCAACAAACACAGATGTTTACATCAGCGCTGTTTCTTGCACTATTTTATCAACCGATTCACACTATAACCAGGGTTGCCTCTTATCTGTATTTAATTTAATTCGATTTAACAACAGTGTCATGGAACGGACATATTATAGTTGTTTAAGAAGTGTTACTACCACCTAGTGGTAACTAAGCAGAATGTCTTTTTTGTAGAGGAAGTGGTCTACAGGAAGTAGTGTGCTCTTTAGCTGCTGCAGTGACAGCATTTGTAATCTGATGGCAATCTCTGCAATCCTGGTGTTAAAGTCCACAATATCGGCTTCATCCGTAAGTTCCTATACATTTAATGTGTATTAGTAAGTTTTGACACTGTTTTGAGTTAAATTATATGGAGGCAGGTAGATGCTTGTATGTTTTCAGCAGATGCTTCATCTGTGGTCTTGTGTTTTTCACTAGAGCAATGTTATTCTCCAGTGTAATGGAACATGTCTTCATTGTGTATTTTGTATTCCTTTTCTTTGTACAGTTTTACAAAAAAGAGAGAGAGAGAATTTATTTTCATCATTAAATCCTGCCAAACACAACAAGTGGCCTGTTTCTTGGAGGATGAAGTGTTGGGAATAAAGATTGTTAAGCTAGCTGTATAGCTGAAATTACGTTGCCTGCAACAAACTTTAGTGAGGACAGCATAGTAAAAGGATGACCACTCAACGTGGAAGTTAAGAAGAGTGAAGGATTGTCAGTCTGCATCACACTGCAATGGAGGCCACAAGCGCCTCAGCACAAGCTTTAAAGGAAGATAGAGCTGAAGGCTCACGAGATGAAGTTGAATCGGGGTCTATTTATTCACGCCACAGCTCAAAGAGGTCACGCTCTTCACGCTCATCAACAAGCTCCAGAGTAAGCTATGAAGCAGCCAGGGCGCGAGCCAAAGCAGAGGCAGCGAAAACCAGACTAGCATTCACGGAAAAGGAAGGCGAACTGAGAGTCGAAAAGGCCAGACTAGAAGCCAAGATAGATTATATTAGTCTACAGAAAGAAGCTGAGGCTGCCCAAGCTGAAGCTGAGGTGTTGGAGGCAGCTGCAGGAGACGTGAATGAATCCAACAACAAAGAATTTGACTTTCTGCCCTTGCCAGAGAGTGCACTGAAAAGGACTGATCACTATGTTACACAACACACACAAGCTCAATTCCCACAAGAACCCAAAGTAGAGAATGTTTTGACTTTACTGCCAACATCCACTCCATTTCCAAGCTACAATCAGAATGCACAGCCCCAGCTCATGGACAACGGAGCCAGCTTTCCTCAAAATAATGCTCAGCCACTCCATATGAACTTTCCACAGCAAGAAGATGAGCGCTACCAGCACAGGGTACTGCCCGACAATCGACCGCATCTAAACAGCTCCCACAATAATGACTCATCTACAGATCTTGCCAAGTTCCTTGCTAAATCCCAGCTGGTTTCTTCAGGCCTAACAAAGTTTGATGACTTACCCAAACACTATGAAGCCTGGAGAGAAACGTTCATTAACACAATCGAAAGGTGAGCATGCAATCAGAATACGGTCTGTGAACATCAGACAGCCTAATGTGGGACTTAGAATGATCTGGGAAAGACTAAATAAAAAATATGGTGCTCCAGAGGTGATAGAAAGAGCTCTCTTTTGTAAACTTGAGAGTTTTCCCAAGATTCACAACAGAGAGAGTCAAAAACTACAAGAACTGGCTGACTTGCTTACTGGACTTGACGTTGCTAAACAAGAGGGTTACCTGCCAGGTCTAGCGTATCTTGACACATCAAGAGGTGTGCAGCCAATTGTGGAAAAGCTCCCTTTATATCTCCAAGACAAGTGGCTGTCACACGGGTGCAAATACAAAAGAGATCATCATGCTGCCTTTCCTCCTTTCTCCTACTTCAAAGAATTCATCTGCAGAGAGGCTGAAGAGAGAAATGATCCCAGTTTTAACTATCCAGATCCTTTTCCAAATTCCTACAGAAAAGAAAAGTCAAATCAAGTGAGACCTGTTTCCGTGCACAAGACAAACATATCTATGGCTTCAGAGCCCAAAATAGGAAATCCAGAGAAGCTATGCCCCATGCACCACAAGCCTCATTCTCTTCAAAAATGCAGAGGTTTTCGAAAACTGCTCTTGGAAGAGAGGAAAAGGTTCTTAAAAGAAAACAACATATGTTTTCGCTGCTGCGCCTCTACAACTCATCAAGCCAAATCTTGTGAGGCCATCGTAAAATGCGGGGAATGTGACAGCGTTAAACACATTTCCACTCTGCACCCCGGACCAGCGTCACGCTCAGATGCAGTTCCTACTTCCTCGACAGAGAATGGCGGGGAGAGGTCAGACACAGAGGCACAGAGTGTCACATCCAGATGTACCCAGGTATGTGGGGATGGGTTTCAAGGGAAATCCTGCTCAAAGATCTGTCTGGTGAATGTGTATCCAAATGGCCACCAAGAGCTGTGGCAGAAGATGTATGTCATTTTAGATGACCAAAGTAATGTTTCACTGGCCAGATCTGAGTTTTTTGACATGTTTGGTCTCAAGGGAGCAACCATGCCATACACACTGAAAACCTGTGCAGGCGTCGTAGAAGCATCTGGGAGAAGAGCCCACAGTTTTATGATAGAAGCGTTGGATGGGAAAGTTACCATGCCCTTGCCTGCACTTATAGAGTGTAATGATATCCCAAACAACAGGTCAGAGATACCCACACCCGAAGCTGCATGCCACCACCATCATCTTAAAAGAGTGGCAGATAAGATTCCACCGCTTGACCCAGATGCAGACATTCTTCTTCTATTGGGAAGAGACATTATCAGAGCGCATAAGGTTCGAGACCAGCATAATGGTCCACTAAACGCCCCATATGCACAACGCTTAGACCTAGGGTGGGTCATAGTTGGAGAGGTGTGCATAGGAGGTGCACACAACACAACTACAGTGAGTGCTAAGAAAACCTGCATCCTGGAAAATGGCAGACCAAGTCACTTTGCCACGTGTGAGAATAAGATAAAGGTGAAAGAAAATCCTAATGGCAAAGATGAGCAAAGGAGAACCCCACCCAATAGGGACATTCAAAATGCATCGACAGTGACTAATCTTGGAGAAACAGTCTTCAATGCCACAGAAGATGACAACCAGCTAGCACACTCCATTGAGGATTCAGTCTTCCTAAAGATCATGGAAGAGGAATTCTTCCAGGATGAGACAAAAAGCTGGGTTGCCCCTCTTCCTTTTCGGCACCCACATAAACGGCTACCAAATAACAGATGTTACGCTCATCACCGTCTGATGTCACTGCGGAAGACTTTAGATAAGAAGCCTGAAATGAAAACGCATTTCACAGACTTCATGCAAAATATGTTAGACAAGGGACATGCTGAACTTGCACCACCACTCCAGGAGGGGGCAGAATGCTGGTATTTGCCCACGTTTGGTGTTTACCATCCCAAAAAACCAAACAAGATTAGAGTGGTATTTGATTCCAGTGCTCAGTATGATGGAATCTCGCTAAATGAGGTGCTGCTGTCTGGACCAGATCTTAACAACAGTCTCATCGGTGTCCTCCTCAGATTCAGAAAAGAGCCTGTAGCCATAACTGCAGATATTCAGCAGATGTTTTACTGTTTCGTTGTTCGGGAGGACTGCAGGGATTTCCTTAGGTTCCTGTGGTATCAGGATAACGATCTGAGTAAGGATGTGGTGGATTATCGCATGCGTGTTCATGTTTTTGGAAACAGTCCATCACCTGCAGTGGCAATCTTTGGCCTCAGGAAAGCAGCAGAGCACCAAGAAGTTGAATATGGCAGTGATGCGAGGCACTTCGTAGAAAGAGACTTCTATGTAGATGACGGCCTCCGGTCTTTTGCTACAACAGCAGAAGCCATTGATGTTCTGCGTCGAACACAGCAGATGTTGGCAGCATCTAACATCACTCTGCACAAAATAGCTTCAAATCGAGCAGAAGTATTGAACGCATTTCCTGCAGATCAAAGAGCAGACAATGTAAAAGACCTTAACCTCTTCGTGGATGACTTACCAGTCCAACGCAGTCTTGGAGTCAGCTGGAACATAATGACTGACACTTTTGGATTCAATATTCCTGAGAATCAAAAGCCATTTACACGCCGTGGTGTCCTGTCAACAGTAAACAGTCTGTTTGATCCTTTGGGGTTTATAGCTCCTGTTGCAGTGACAGGGAGACTGATTCTAAGAGAGCTAACAACTGAGAATGCAGACTGGGATGCAGAACTCCCTGAGGCTAAAAAAGAAAGTTGGAGAAGATGGACTGAATCATTGTCAGCACTAAAAAACCTGGATGTTCCACGAGCATATGCCTCTTTCTCTGTTTCCAAAGCACAGCACGCCGAATTATTGATCTTCTGTGATGCCTCTGTCAAAGCAATATCTGCAGTTGCTTATCTTAAGACAACGAATGAACAAGGTCTCCAAGAGGTGGGCTTTGTTTTCGGGAAATCCAAGCTCGCTCCCAACCCAGGCCTCACAATCCCAAGACTGGAGTTGTGTGCTGCTGTCATGGCCGTTGAGATAGCCGATCTAGTAATGAGGGAGCTTGATCTAGATCTCAAGACCGTGAAATTCTACACTGACAGCAGAGTTGTATTGGGATACATACACAACGAGACTAGGAGGTTCTATGTGTACGTGAACAATAGAGTGCAGCGCATCCGGCAGTCAACACAACCTGATCAGTGGAACTACATTCCTTCAGAACTAAATCCGGCTGATCATGGGTCACGTTCTGTTCCAGCCGCCGAGCTTTCCGACACCACGTGGCTAACAGGACCACCATTCCTAATGAAACAATCAAAGGTAGCTGCCAGTGGCGATAAAGGATCAACATTTGACCTTGTGAACCCAGATGCTGATGCTGAGGTACGTCCTGAGGTAATCTCGCTCGCCACACAAGTTAGTAGAGACAAGCTTGGCTCAAAATGCTTCCAGCGTTTTTCTACCTGGACCACACTCAGTAAGACTGTTGCACGTCTGTGTCATATTGCTCAGTGTTTCTCTCACTCCTCAAAGAATCAAAGGTGTGTTGGATGGCATATGTGCAAAAGTGGCCTGTCAGTCGTCGACATTGTCAGAGCAGAACAGATCATCATAAAATGTGTGCAAGAAGAAATGTATTCAGAAGAACTGAAATGCATCAAAATGAAACATGACCTTCCGAAAACCAGCACTCTGTACAAACTCCGACCCATTCTCGACAGCGAAGGTATGTTAAGAATAGGTGGACGCATTGGTCGAGGACAACTTGAAAGTGGTGAAGTCCATCCACTAGTAATACCAAGCCGCAGCCATGTAGCAAGCTTGCTTGTTTGTCATCATCATCAGGCTGTAAAGCACCAGGGCAGGCATTTCACTGAAGGTGCAATTCGCAACAGTGGTCTGTGGATTGTTGGAGGGAGACGTCTCATCAGCAGCATTATTCACAAGTGTGTTACATGCAGGAAACTAAGAGGAAGAACCGAGCAGCAACAAATGTCAGACCTACCCACAGAGCGCCTTCAGGCTGACCCTCCATTTTCCTATGTTGGCCTTGATGTTTTTGGACCATGGGAAGTGGTGATACGCCGTACCAGAGGTGGTCAAGCTCAAGACAAAAGGTGGGCCGTCCTTTTCACATGTATGTCCACTCGAGCCATACATATTGAGGTTATTGAAACAATGACGTCCTCAAGCTTTATAAATGCGCTACGAAGGTTTTTCCCCATCAGGGGTCATGCCAAACAGCTTCGCTCGGACTGTGGGACCAATTTCACTGGAGCGTTCAAAGAGCTGAAGATGGATCCTGGCAATAAGAGCGTAGAGGATTACCTTCTTCAACAAAAATGCACGTGGGTTTTCAACCCACCTCACTCCTCTCATATGGGCGGCGCTTGGGAGCGCATGATTGGAGTGGCAAGACGGATTTTAGATTCTATGCTTCTTCAGGTTGGACATGTAAAACTCACTCATGAGGTCTTAACCACTTTCATGGCTGAAGTGAGTGCCATTGTCAATGCAAGGCCGTTAATACCAGTTTCTACTGATCCTGAGGCGCCTTTCATTCTAACACCTTCCATATTGCTGACCCAGAAGGGGGGTGTTCCCTCTCCTACTGTAAGTGAGTTTTCAAGAGGGGATCTGCTCAAGAATCAGTGGAAAAGAGTTCAGGCCTTGGCAGACACCTTCTGGGCTAGGTGGCGCCGTGAATATTT
Organism: Neolamprologus multifasciatus; assembly: GCF_963576455.1. Classification (NCBI taxonomy): domain Eukaryota; kingdom Metazoa; phylum Chordata; class Actinopteri; order Cichliformes; family Cichlidae; genus Neolamprologus; species Neolamprologus multifasciatus. The sequence goes on along the minus strand of NC_140441.1, from coordinate 7,345,603 downwards.
GAGCACATTACAGAGTCGGCACAAATGGCAATCTCAGAAACCTAATCTCAAAGAAGGAGATATTGTTCTGCTCAAGGACGATCAAACCAAGAGGAATCAGTGGCCTATGGGAATTATTGTCAAGGTTGTTCCCAGCAGAGATGGACTTGTTAGGAAAGTCGAAGTTAAGGTGATACGGAACCAGACAGCGAAGGTCTTCTCTAGACCAGTTTCTCAAGTAATCTTGTTGTTTTCACCACAGGACGATGACCCATCAGCAAGCTAGGGGATTGAGACTGTGGCATAAAGTGGCATATCTTTTATATGCCAGGCGGGGAGTGTCATGGAACGGACATATTATAGTTGTTTAAGAAGTGTTACTACCACCTAGTGGTAACTAAGCAGAATGTCTTTTTTGTAGAGGAAGTGGTCTACAGGAAGTAGTGTGCTCTTTAGCTGCTGCAGTGACAGCATTTGTAATCTGATGGCAATCTCTGCAATCCTGGTGTTAAAGTCCACAATATCGGCTTCATCCGTAAGTTCCTATACATTTAATGTGTATTAGTAAGTTTTGACACTGTTTTGAGTTAAATTATATGGAGGCAGGTAGATGCTTGTATGTTTTCAGCAGATGCTTCATCTGTGATCTTGTGTTTTTCACTAGAGCAATGTTATTCTCCAGTGTAATGGAACATGTTTTCATTGTGTATTTTGTATTCCTTTTCTTTGTACAGTTTTACAAAAAAGAGAGAGAGAGAATTTATTTTCATCATTAAATCCTGCCAAACACAACAAGCGGCCTGTTTCTTGGAGGATGAAGTGCTGGGAATAAAGATTGTTAAGCTAGCTGTATAGCTGAAATTACGTTGCCTGCAACAAACTTTAGTGAGGACAGCATAATGACTGTGTATGTGACAAATAAAAATTTGAATTTTTGAATTTGAATTTATCTGTTTATATCCATGTTAGTCTTTGAAGTCCAACATCTCCCTCTAGTGGCCATAAATAAACCATGTGGGAGGAACATGATTATTATTTATTCATTAACCAAACTACAAGATGTTGACACAAGGGGACAATTGATGTCTCCATTAAACAGATGGATAATTGTTGGCATTCCTGGAGTGGCTTCATCTGATCCCTTGATGCTCCAGTCTGCATGCCAAATATCCTTGGACAACATACAAAACCTAAGTTTTTGTCTGATGCATCCATCAGTTTGAATGTTAGACAGAAAGCACTTAAGAGAGTAAAATTGTGGCATATAAGTACATATAAATATTTACCACAAAAACTCAGATTATGTTGAAAAACTACTACTCAATGATACATTTTTTAGCTTTTCTAGATAAAAGCTTCATGTTTGAATGTTTTTTTAAGTTGTCTTTTCACAAAGAGAAAACGTAGCCCTCCACCTCTGTGTTTGAACCAATAGAAAAGCTGGTGCTCAGAGGAAGACGGCTTTACTTGGCACTGGACTGGATGACGCTGTCATTCACCTCCTACATCGTTCCCTCTCTCACCTGGAGACCGCTGGGAGCACTGTGAAAATCATGGTCTTTGATTTCTCCAGTGCCTTTAACACCAATCTTCCCACAGTCCTGAAGGACAAGCAGGAGTGGACCATCAACGCACCACCTGGATTCTGGACCACCTCACCGACCGACCACAGTATGTGAGAACTTAGGGATGTATGGCGGACAGGGTCGTCTGCAGTACGGGGGCCCCACAGGGAACGGTTCTGGCTCCGTTCCTCTTCACCATCTACACTGCAAACTCCACCCAGTGCTTCCTGCAATAGTCCTCTGATGACTCTGCAATAGTCGGCCTCGTCACTGATGGGGACGACAAGGAGTACAGAGACTTTGTGGACTGGTGCCAGTTGAACTACCTCCAGATCAACACTAATAAAACCAAGGAGCTGGTGGTAGACGTCATCCCTGAGCAGCTCCTTCAGTGGCTGCAGCACCCTACTGGTGTTGGCCAGAGGGGCCGATGGCGCGATATGGCAGCCTCGCTTCTGTCAGTCTGCCCCAGCTGTGACTACCACTGTAACTTGCCTTCACCAGTGTGTGAATGTTAGAGTGAACCAATTGTAAAGCGCTTTGGGTGCCTAGAAAGCGCTATATACATGCAATCTGTTATTATCATTAAGAGCATTTCTTTAAACTCTGACAGATCAAAGACTGCTATCATATTTACTAAATGTGAAAATATACTTAATAACTCACTTCTTTAATGTTCTGTGCAATTAACTAACATTCGGTTCCTCACAGCTTCATTCAGCTGCTCTGAGAAACTGAATGTCAACCATTCAGTTCCTCCTTTATCAGGTCTGTGGAGCTCCTTTTTCTGTGCAACAGCAAAACCACACACAGAAGCAACATGCTAACATGTGGAGCCATGGTATGGCGATCTTCTTGAGGACCCTCAGGAAAGTCTCTGCTGTGTCATCTTAACCAGCTCTGTGGTGTTTAGACCCTGGGTCATTTCTGCCTGAGGTAAACTTACAGAAACAGGAAGTCCTGACCCTCTCTTTGTGGTTCCAGCTGTCTGTTACTTTTCTTCTTGAAGTCAGTGATCAGGTGGTTTGTCCTGGACACTGTGGTGTCATCAGGGTTCATCAGATTATAGAGCAGGGGCTCAGCACACAGCTCTGTGAGGATCCAGTGTTGAGGCTGAGAGCTGCAGAGCTGTGTCGGTCCAGTGTGGGGACTAAGTAACGCGTTACAGTAACTACGTTACAGTAACCGCGTTACAGTAACTACGTTACTATTGTGGTAACGAGCACGGTAACTAGTTATTATGACAACATCAGGAACGTGTTAACTGTTACTGGGATTTAGATAAGGTCGTTATTTGTTACTTTGTGTGGTGGCTATCACGGAGCTTCCACAGATTCATTAACATTAGCAAGTGGTGGAGGCAGCAGGTGGAGGAGGGAAAGGGGGAGGAGGAGAGACCCGAGGCGGCCGCCGGTCTGAGCGTCAGGTGAACTGAACTTCAGGTAAGAAGTTATGACCTGCAGTCTATCAGGGTCAGATATAAACCAAGACGTCGTCTACTCTTCACTGAAGTAGTCCACCAGTCCAACCACTGACGTCCAGCTGCTGGTCTCTAACTGGTCCCCCAGCACCTCAGAGCAGAGGACATCCACATGTTACAGAGATTTTTATGTGTTTCACTTTCATTTCTCTCTCAATTCGACTCAAACAAGTCAAACAATGTATTCTATAGTTTACTTACATTTTTAAAGTGCGCTTTACTGAAAAACCATCACTGTGTGTTTGATGCTGAAGAGTTTTACTTCCTTACTCAACAACAAATATACCAGGAAGCAGCTGACATTGGAAAAACAAACAAACAACAGATTTAAAAGTTGTCAGTTTCTGGTAGCAGCTTAAATGTTTTCATGAGTAGAAACATTTTTTTTCTCCTTTTTGTATTTGTTTGTTCAAAACAAAAACAGCAAAAAAAAGAAGCCTAATTACAATGTTACAATTACCAGTAAAAGAGGAGAAAAACCGGCTTCTGTCACCACGTGGTCGCCAAGTTTTGTTTTTTTACTTCATTCCTCCTCCTGGAGGAGAAGCTCAGTATAAATCTGCTGCCATCTACTGGTTACACTGAGTGTTACAGCAGAGCAGCTGCTTTATAAATGAAAAAAGGACAAGAAAGCAAAATAAAACATATTAAGGATTATACATTAATATAAAACTGTTGTCGGAACCATACTGAATTTCACCAGAGAAACACACACATATGAAGAGAGAGATAGTATACATAGTATGCAAACAGCTACCAAACAGCCATCATAATTCGTCATACAATGAGAACAGGACAAATCAACAACTGACAATGACTAATTAATATTAAAATCTGTAACATAATGTTTGGAGTTTAGTCTGTTACTGTTACTATTTTTACCATTTCTTCTTGGAGCAACTGTAACACACATAATTTCCTTAGGGATTAATAAAGTATTCTGATTCTGATTGTCTCAGGATGACCTGCCATTATCCAATCACACATCTGCTTACCTGCATCTTTTGCTCGTTTCTCCTCCTCTTCTTTTCTCTTTTTTCTAAACTGAGGACCTGATGGCTTTGAACTATTCTTGTCCATCTTCCACTGGTTTTAATTTTGCACTCCAGTATGAACACAAATCCCCCAACTCGAGAATCACCACAACATAACCTAACACACCTACACCTTAGTTCACAGATTCACTTTATTTCTGAGATTTCACACAACCCAGGATTCAAATCGTGAATACATAATGGGCTTGGATTTACAACATTATGAATGAAATGTGCTCTATTTGGAAGCAGCCGGCCCCCTCCCCTTTCGACGGGTTGTGTGTGAGACTTTAAATCATCAAACTGTAAATTTTAAATTGTTATTGATCCCTTTACCCCGAGTCCTAAAGTTATATTTATTTTCTTACTCTTCTTATATTTATTGTTTGTTTACTTGCACTGCTGTAACTGGAGCCTCGTCGTCTCGTCTCTCTATATACTGGACTGTATGTAGTGGAGATGACAATAAAGTTTACTTTGACTTCAGCAGCGAGCAGGCGCACCGAGGGCTCTCGCGCTCACTTTTCACGTATAGAATTTTGAAAAAACATCGGTGCAAATTATAAGTCTGTATCATGATGTCTGGTGTTTTCATGTTTGTTGGTTTGTTTTTATTTTCTTTTATTTTGAGACTTGGTTATTAGATGCTGCTCCAGCCGGTCAGTGAATCCCCCGCCGCCCCGACCTCTCCTCCCTGTGCCGCAAGCAGCAGGCGCACCTCGCAAACGGAGGGCGCTCTTACTCCCAGTACGAGCATTTTATTTTTTTTTTGCCGATGCCCGTGATGCCGCCCCCTACCACGGTGCCGCCCCGGGCAACCGCCCGTGTCGCCAGTATCTAAAACCGCTACTGGCAGTGTTTGCTTTATTTTAGACAAACACGCCGCCTCCTGGTTCTACCTCCATCACTCTCTCCTCCTCTTCTCTCTGTGCTGTTGCCTGTTGGATCAGTCTATGTTGTGGTTCTACTGGTGTTACTGGTTCTGCTGGTGAGACGATGTGTTCACAGGAAACTTGAAGGTTTGTACATATTCATTCTTATTCATTGTGGTATTTTGTTTCCATTCTGTCATCATAATTTGGTCCATTTAGATTCTTAAATCATAAAAGTGTTTACTTTAACTCATTTCAGCAGATGGAGAAGATGACATCACCAGTGACATCACATACAGTGTTGTGAAAGCATCAAATCATCAACAACCTCCAGTCAAAGAAACCAGAGATGGAGGTTTGTGTGTTCACCCAGGTGTCATCCACATACCTGAACCAATGACTTGGTGGTGTTTCAGGGTAGGATAGCAAAGCCCTCTTTTCCACGTCTTCCATATACAAGTTACCCACAATGGGTGAAACTGGGGAGCCCACGGCACACCCATGTTCCTGCCTGTAGAACTGACCCTTGTATGTGAAACAGGTGGAATTAAGACACAGTTTCAAAAGCAAGCACACCTGGTCCAACAGCCTTGTCTTGTTCTAACTACTTCAGACAGTCTGTCACCCTCGTCCTGTGACCACTTCCTGGGTCTCTTTCAGTCTTCAAATATAAAGTTTTTACAGCTTATAGATTTTAAGTTCTGCTCCAATTATTTGGGTAAAGATAAGAAACACTTTGATGGCCTATAAGTGAAAGTGAAAACGTGATAAACAAATAATATAATTAATAAATAATAAATAATTATATTTTTTTGATAAGTGAAGTTCACTGAACTGAAAGGAAAATTTGGTTTGATGATGGTTGACATGTTTTCCAAATAGAAGTTTTTCCTCTAGTAAGGAGATACAGGTGCAGCAGAGCATTGCTGGAAGAAATGATCCCAAGGGTGGAATCTCCTGAGAAATCTTCAGAGACCCAGCGAGAAGTAGGGACCATAGCTGACAGCCCAGGCAGGGGTTGAGGTCAAAGGTCATGCTGTTTGGGGACCTACTGGTCATCATGAGAAGATTCTGGAACCACAGCAATGACCATAAAGCTGCATTGGATGGAGAGCTGTGCCACGGGGCTTTCCAGAGGTAATCACGAGGAGATTGTGGACAACAGATGGAGATCTGAAGGATGAGGGGAGCGTTCCAAGCTCCAATCGACCGTGCAGAGAGGAAGTTCAAGGATGGCATCATTATTCTGTGAACAGAAACCAGAAGCTATGGTGGTGACGGGGAATGACTGACAGCAATTTCCTATGAACATCACCTAATGCTGTGTCACTGTGCTATGCATACTTTGACACTCTGAAGAGGGTCTTCCTTTGTGTCATTGTTGTTGTCATTTGCATCATGAACAAGACTGCTGAAGTGACTCAACAGGTGGGGTTATAACAGCAGTAAAAGAATTGAATCCAATACCCTTTCCAAAAAAGGTTTTCTGCAGAGACGAAAGGACAATAGAGGAGTCATAAGTATCCGCCCACAGGAAGAATGCATGAAATGAGGTGATGAGGGTTGATAGAGGCCATAAAACAGGAGTGCTGACAAAGGCCTGCAGCCTTGAAGATAACTGAAAGCCACATTGACAAACAGCAAAACTAACTGGTATGTTTGTTATACCCATGTCTGCATACATTTGGACTCTGGTCATATGGACAGTGATAGAAACAACTGGAAGAGACATTTATGAAGCTCTGAGGAACTCAAACCACTCTGCATGTGTGATTTACACACCTGGAGGAGATGCACCACAAAGCTGGAATGATTTTGCAAATGTTAATTTCTATGTTTGACTATTAAAATTCATTTGCTTACTTGGAGGGAACGATGCTCGTCACAGTTCTCTCCCTCATGCACGAGCAACACAAAGAGCTCTGGTGACTTGCGTCTTGTTTTTGCCATTGTAGTAGAATTGTCTTGGCGTTCCAGCAATAGGTCTGTGCTAGATGAACGTATCAGCAACCTTCAAACACGTGTGGAGAATTCATTATTTCTTTGAAAGATTTTTGACTAAATAACAGAAAAAAGAAAGTAAGAGAAAGAGATGTCAGAGATGAGTGTCAGTAACACAAAAGTAACACTCAGTGTCATGCAGTGACTTTTACACAACCAGATCAGATGAACCAACTCACACTAAAACATGCATTTTGCTGCACTCTTTACACTTATTTCTTTTCTTTCTGCTCTTTTATATATTTTGTAAAACCACAAAAAATATTTTATATCAGCAGCAATTTCTCTCAAACTGCTGCATCACAGCTTTCATGCTCTGACCTGCATGTGAAATGAGAGAAAAGCTCTTTATTAGTAACTTTTACAACTTCTGGCAGGTTAATGTCTGAACTTTGGAGTGAAACACACCCTTAGTTACAAGAAATAACACCACAGTCTGTAACTAAGTGAATCCACCTTAACACCACCTGTGTGTGTGTGACTGCATTACACTCCCACTGCTGGGAACCTGAACAAGAAGCAGAACAAAGTCTGAAATAGAAGCTGACAAACAGCTGCACCACCGAGTGACACTTTATTTTATAAACTTCACAACAGGTTTCATGTTGTGACCTGTGGAGGTGAAAAGACACAAAACCTGTTTGACAGTTTTTGAGCTGCAGGCAGGATTGAAACACACCTTAGTTAAAAGTCAAACAGCAACATTTGTCTCCTCCCCTCACGTCACTCAAATGCGACAAACCAGGAAACAGGAAGTTCTTCGTCCTCAGTAAAGAGAGACGCACAGACGATCAGACTGAGCTCAGACCAAACTAGCAGCTTCCTCTGAGTGAGTCCAGCTACAGGAGAGAAAAGTGGAAAACTCCAACACTGCTGCTTCAAGCTGCTGACGCTCCACACACTGAATGTGAGTTTGAGCAAAAACACGACTCAAAGGAAGTTTCAGTGAAGGTGGTAGAGGAGGGAGGGGAGCCAGGACTGACTGTACTTCCTGTCTGCTGTTTTCAGCCTCACTCACAGACTCAATGGCTTCCAGATCAGAGGAGGATCTCTGCTGTCCGGTCTGTCAGGAGGTCTTCAGAGATCCTGTTCTTCTGTCATGTAGCCACAGCTTCTGTAAAGACTGTCTGAAGAGATGGTGGAGAGAGAGACCAACACACGAGTGTCCAGTTTGTAAGAGAAGATCTTCAAAGTATGATCCACCTTTAAATCTGGCTTTAAAGAACCTGTGTGAGTCGTTCTTACAGGAGAGAGATCAGAGAGCTTCAGAGGCTCTCTGCAGTCTGCACTCTGAGAAACTCAAACTCTTCTGTCTGGACCATCAGCAGCCAGTGTGTCACATCTGCAGAGACTCAGAAAAACACACCAATCACAGATTCAGACCCATCGATGAAGCTGCACAACAACACAAGAAGGAACTTCAGGAAACTCTGGAGCCCTTAAAGAAGAAGTTAAAGGTTTGTGAAGAAGTTCAAGTGAAGTTTGATCAAACAGCAGAACACATTAAGGTCCAGGCCCGACACACAGAGAGGCAGATTAAGGAGCAGTTTAAGAAGCTTCAGCAGTTTCTAGCAGAGGAAGAGGAGGCCAGGCTGGCTGCACTGAGGGAGGAAGAGGAGCAGAAGAGTGGGAGGATGAAGGAGAAGATGGAGGCTCTGAGCAGAGAGATAGCAGCTCTTTCAGACACAGTCAGAGCCACAGAGGAGGAGCTGAGAGCTGAAGACGTCTCATTCCTGCACAACTACAAGGCTGCAGTGGAAAGAGTCCAGCGCTGCCCCCTGCTGGATGATCCACAGCTGCCCTCAGGAGCTCTGATAGACCAGGCCAAACACCTGGGCAACCTGACCTTCAACATCTGGAACAACATGAAGGACGTGGTCTCCTACACTCCTCTCATTCTGGACCCAAACACTGCTGATCCAAAACTCATCCTGTCTGAAGATCTGACCAGTGTGAGAGGAGGAAAGAGGCAGCAGCTTCCTGATAATCCAGAGAGGATTGATGATTACATCTCTGTCCTGGGCTCTGAGGGCTTTAACTCAGGGACTCACAGCTGGGATGTTGATGTTGGAGACAGTACAGAGTGGTTACTGGGTGTGTCAGCAGAGTCTGTGCAGAGGAAGGGAGACATACGGTCTGGATTATGGGTAATATGTTTCTATGAAGGTAAATACTCAGCAGACTCAGCATCAGGTGAATCTGCTCTCTCAGTCCAGAAGAAGTTCCAGAGGATCAGAGTGAATCTGGACTGGAACAGAGGAAAGCTGTCGTTCTCTGATCCTGATACTAACACACACATACACACCTTCACACACACTTTCACTCACAGGATGTTTCCATACATTAACACTGATGATAAAGTGAAGGTGTGTCCGTTGAAGGTGTCAGTGTCAGTGCAGCAGATGAGTTGAGGATGATGATATTTCTAATGTTGTTTCCTGTCAGTGAATTGAAGCTGTTAAACTGCAGCTGTCCTCCTGCTGCCTCGTTGTTCCAAAGCTCTTTGTTTCTCTTTTAGTTCTCACTGTTTCTTTCTGTTTCTGCTGTCCACCTTTTCACATGGAAAATCATTTCACTGTTTCTCACTGAATGACTCCCCAAACTAGATTTGAAATTCTATCAAGTTTCTAATCATTACAAGTGATTCATGTTTCTATTTGATGTGTAAATGGAGATGATTTAGTTTGCTGGGATATGGACTGACATGTGTTGAATGGGAGGAGCAGTTTGTTGTTGTCTTCTTGTCTGTTTATGACAACAATAAATCTATTGTTGAAACAATGATTCATGTTTAACTCCATATATGAAATGTTTCTGATCTTTGAATTCTGTTTGATTAAAGACTTTCTTCATGACACAAATGAGATTTCAGTGTATTAATAGAACTAAATAAGCTCAGAGTTGAAAGGCTGGAGTATTATGTACGTGCTTCACTGTCAGGATCTTCAGGGGGATTCAAAGGGAAACATCAAACATCAAAGATTTAAAAAATAATAAAGATAATAAACACACAGGTCAAAGGTCAGAGTCACAGGAATTAGGAAACAATTCAGTTTCTTCCGTTTGAAATGTTTCAGTTTCTTTGCTTGATCAGTTCACACTTCTCTCTGTGAACGACTTCAGTGCTTCGTCCATGACTCCTGAAGGTAAAGGGCCCAAAGAGCCAATCAGCAGCTCTGAAACAGGAAATATGACTCATGGAGAAGTTCACAACAGTTTCAGCTGCCAATTGTACTCATCACCATGGAGACTGATGCATCAAATCTAAATAAAGGCTGGATGGAGGCAGAGTGAGTGTTGTAGATGCTGCATTTTGAAGCCTCGGTGTTTAAATTGTGTCCACAGCCACGTAGACAGAGTGGGTGGATTTGCTTCTAGAAGGACTTTGTTGCAGCTCTACAGCAGGTATTTGTTGTTGGATGACATCACATTCAGCAGTGCTGTGACTGAGCCATAAATGTCAGGGCTCAGACGAGGCCCACACATGCGTGTTTGTCGGTACACACAGTTAAGATATGGAACATGTGAACATGAGACATATGAAGAGACTGAACAGATAAAACGTCCTTTATATCCATCAGTGACTTGATGGAGCTTCTTGCTGCAGTGTGTTTGGGTTTGGCTGATAACACTGGTCCTGCATGTTTCCTTCATGCTCTGTGGTAAAAGTGCATCAGTCTGCAGCTCTGTGGCCGTCCTTCTTCTTTTTCTCAGAAACTTCCTGATTTCTTTGTTCTCACTGTTTTGCAGAGGTGTTAAGATTAAAAATAAATACTGTGAAAAGTTGCTGCTATTTATAAATTTATAAAAAGACACCATTTAATGCTTTTAATAAGCTTAAAAGAACAGAATGAAATGTCTCCATCGCTGTAGTGTAATAATATCACAGCACTGTTGCAGTAATTTTAATGTGTTTATTGCACAGAGACTGATTCAGCTGTGGTCTACTCAGCAGTGAGAACTGAAGACGTCCGTTATGGACAAACAACCATCAGAACAAGGAGGCCCAGGTACAGCTGCTCTTTATCTTTGACTGTGGACACAGACAAGCTAGCTGCTCCCCCTGTTTACAGCCATCATGCTAAGCTAAGCTAACCAAACCACATTGTGACTCAAGCCCAGAGCTCAGACTTCAAAGACATCAAACGTCTCATCTTTCTGTCAAAACACAAAACAAAAAGATTCCTTGTAAAGTTGACCTTTTCCTTAAACTGTCCATTATAGCGTGGTCTTCCTACTTATCTTGACACAATACTCAGTCACGTTGCCTGCTGCAAACTTAAAAGAAGTCTGACGAATGAAGTGAAATTGTGCTCTAAGCAGAAGTGATTGTGAGCGTGTCTGAGGTCACGGTGTGTGTGAAAAGGTATCCAGCTGGGGCAGACATGATTCTGCAGGTCACCTGCCCAGTGGACAAAAAGAAATAAAATAGTTGTGTGGATGACATATGAATGATAATACGAAGAGTGTTTGGTGTTTCTCAGCCTGAAACAGCTGTAATGCTACTTTCTGTTTTGGAGAAAGGACAGTTAAAAAAAACAGAGAGAGAGATGTGTGTTGTTTTAAGCAGTGATGAGAATAATGAAAATGTGATGAGAGAGCAACACAAAAGTATAAGTACAGGGATGAAGCTCTTTACAGGAAGGGTCAGAGCAGACTCTACCTGCTGAGGCGGCTGAGGTCATTTGGAGTCCAGGGAGCGCTTTTAAAGACCTTCTATGACTCTGTGGTGGCATCTGTCATTTTTACAGTGTTGTATGTTGGAGCAGCAGTTTATCAGCAGCTGAGAGGAAGAGGTTGGATAAACTCATCAGGAAGGCCAGCTCTGTTCTGGGATGCACCCTGGACCCAGTGCAGGTGGTGGGAGACAGAAGGACTCTGGCCAAAATAACATCTCTGATGGACAGAGTCTCCCACCCCATGCATGTAGATGTTGCTGAACTGCAGAACTCCTTCAGTGACAGACTGCTGCATCCTCGATGCATGAAGGAGCGTTTCTGCAGGTCCTTCCTCCCTGCAGCTGTCAGACTGTACAATCAGAACTGCTCCCAACAAACACAGATGTTTACATCAGCGCTGTTTCTTGCACTATTTTATCAACCGATTCACACTATAACCAGGGTTGCCTCTTATCTGTATTTAATTTAATTTAATTTAACAACAGTATGGTACTCAGTTTTTGGTAACCATTGTCCTTCATGTAAATATGTAAGAATTGTGTATGTTTCTGTTCTGTGTCTTGTGTACTGTTTGTTTGTATATGTGTTTTCTTGCTGCTGTTACACCCAAATTTCCCCTTGTGGGACAATTAAAGGATTATTCTATCCTTGTGATATTTAATCCATCATCTCCCTGTCAAACAAAATAGATTTTGAATTGTGTTTCTGTCAGGAAGCCCCACTTCAACTCTTGGAAATCGTCTCTTCTAAATCAGACCATCCAAAGTGAACTATATAGATAATAGAGTCATCCCTCCAAATTGATATAACAACACTCGTGGTAAAGTTGTGGACTGGAAGAATACCTGACCAAGATTATCTTGCAATGTTTTGCAGCCGCCAGTCAAGCCGGTAGATAAATTTGGTCTGTGATTGTCGCAGTTGGCTGTGTGGCTGGCAGGAGGACGGACCCAAATGCAGGACTCTCATATGGGAATTTAACTGAAAAGGCAGCTTTATTGTAGGACCACAACGGGAGAAGGGAGACTCTCTCTTCAAACGCTAGCTCCACAGCTGCCATCTAGCAAAGAAACCGGTCTGGCACAACTTCCTCCCACATTTCCGGTTCACGCGCGTCAAAATATGCAATTTTGAGACGCGATGGATTTTTCTTGGACACGCGTTGAGGTGCGAATGTGCACGCGTCAAATTAGGGGCGTTTGGGGCGTTTTCGTTCGGGTCTATCGCGTTCGGTGTGAACACACCGTAAGAAGCACTAAGAGCATGGGTCTCCAACTGCAGTCCTCAAGGGCCGGTGTCCTGAAACTTTTGAATGCGTCCCTGCTGCAACACACCTGAATAAAATGATTAGGTCATTAGAAAAACTCTATAGAACGTGACTGCATGCTGAGGTGTCAAATCACCCTTTTGATTCATGTTACAGCAGCTCATGAGTGAATGAACTAAATAAAAGTATTTTTAGAATGTATCCGGGGTAGTGGGTGTCAGTCTGGAACAGAGATGAGTAATTAGTTACTGATTACTTTTTTCAAGTAACTTGACCAACACTGGTCTGGAACCATTTTCTGGTTCAATAGACTATAGTCTATGCAAAGGAGTGAACCGTCTTTCTTTCACATGCACTTGATGGGAGCAGCATAAGAGGACTTGGATCTTACTATCAGAGCGAACTTTCTCTGTGAAACTCTGTGAAAGTTTGTATCCTCTGCTGCTTCTCTCCAATGTGGGGTCCCACAGGGTTCAGTTTTAGGCCTGCTTCTTTTCTTTCTATATCTCCTACCCCTTGGGTCTATTTTCAGGGATCATGGGATTTCTTTCCACTGTTATGCTGATGACTCCCAGATTTATTTCCCACTTAAAAATATAAATGGCTTCTCAGTAGACCCTCTGCTCAGATGCCTTGATGAAAGAAGGGCCTGGATGGCTTTGAACTTTTTACATTTTAATACGCAGAAAACACAGGTGATGGTTTTTGGTGGCGATTCTGAGGCCACTACTTATTTGTTTTAAAGAGATTTAAAAACAAATAAGAGACCTCTCGGAGCTACTACAACCATATACACCTGCCCGTTCCTTTAGGTCCGCCAATCAGCAGCTTCTTAAGGTACCGAAAACTAAGTGTAAATTTAAAGGTGATCGTGCTTTTGCTGTAGCTGCTCCAAAGTTGTGGAATGATCTGCCCTTGCACATTAGACAGGTCTTTTCTCTTTCTGAGTTTAAAAGTCTTCTTAAAACATATTTATTTGCTGAAGCCTTTGGCACTGATTAAAGGGCTTGACTCAATTTGTTTTAAAATGTTTTCATTTATTTTAGTTATTTATTTTATTTTATCTTATTTTTAATTTAATTTACTTTACTTGTGCATGTACAACACTTTGTAAACTCTGGTTTTATGTTAAAGTGCTTTATAAATAAAGGTGGTATGGTATGGTATTCATCCCTTCATCAGGAGGTCTTGCACGTACTCTTTAACCTCACGTAGCAGCAGCTTAGGTATGGAAGTATATGCTCTCTGCACTGATATGTCATCCTTTAGGTTTATCACCATTTTCAGATCAGGATTACAACCAATACCGTTCCCATCCCACGCAAAGACCCTGTACTCATCAAACAACATTCTCTGGACAATCTCTTTTTGTTCCTCCTCCAAATGATCATGATTCACTGGTGGATACCACGACATTGGGAGAGGTCCAGCTGACTCCACCGTTATCTTGCGAACTGTTATTGCAGGTGGGCACTCGTTTGAGGCCTTGACCTCCACAATATGTTCAACCGGCTGTAAGGTGCCCAGGGACGTCTTCCTTGTCAAGGTGATATCATGTTCGGTGTCATTACTCAGAGCAATGGTGATGTACAGCTTAGGATTCTGTATTTCAACTAACCCCGTCAAGACATCGAACTGCTCTAGGGCCTGGTTATCCTCATCAGCCTCAAACAGCACTAAACAATCAAGCGGATTCATGGTTGATGAAACCCGGCACTTTAACCAGGTGACCTGTTCAGCAGGGATAATCACATCCCTTTCTACTGTCCTCAAGCACCCTTGTGTAATGTTTGGCTATACTGTCTGGATTAAGCTTACGAACACCTCATCAAGACAGATGGCATTACACAGCAAGGTAACAAGAGTAGGTATCACCTGCTCTTGTTGCCCCTCAATGATCTGTTCCAAGACATTGAAACTGATCAATGGTTTGTCCATAGGCAAGGTACTGACGAGGACTGGAGTACTAATGGAGAGGGTGTGGTCTTCACCCCCCGGTAAGTTGATCATGATGGGTACCCAGCCATCAAATGATGTGGTTTCCCCATTGACTGCGCAAACTTTCAACTCATCAATTTCCTCGATGATTTCAGACAGAGGTCGCATGAATAAGTAAGGAAAGTATCAGTCTTTCAAATGTTTACTTATGATGCAAACTTGAGCACATGTGTCAAGTAGTGCTTTCACTGCTAAGCCATTCAAATTGCAATGTATGACAGCTTTCTTACCGATTAGCTTAGCAACTGCCCCACGTTTAGTGTGGGGTGCCATAACACCAGACGTAGCAAGTGCCTCACCCTGCTGCTGGTTAACTACTTCTGATGTGACTGGCGAGGGGAGACTTGGTTTGCTACTTGTAACGTCGGGTTGCGTTTAGTGGTTGAGAGGAGGCGGCAAAACACTTAGCAGGGTAGCCAAAAGAATACACACTCACACTGGCATTGGGAATTCCACAGCGTGTTGTTTAATATACCTTCTCTTCATCAACCATATAAGCCCAGTTGAATGGCTGCAGCTTAACAAACATAGCGCGCAGTGTTCGTACAACCCATAACGTTGCAAACAAAGGTGTCTGGAGAGGTAAAACATAAAATCTGTCCCTCCTCATGCACTAGCGTGCAAGCACATGTCCACACAATCACAGAGAGGGTCAGTGGCGCATATGGATGACAACATTAACCCTCGACTTGGGTTGTCTTAAAGAGACACCACACCATTGTGACTGTTACATATCCCCCCCGGGTTAAACAAAGGCTGTCCTCAGCCGGACCCAGGTGACCCTCCTCCTGCTACCCCCTTTCACTACACATAGATACTTTAGGTAGTAAGCAGGTTGTGGAGGAATTGTTATACACCCTTACAGCATTGGTACAGTCCAGACTTAACCAGCCTCCATACATGGTCAGCGGGATAAGAAGTTGAAACCAAAACAGGGAAATGTACAGTGCAATGTCGACAAACTGGCATACATGACAGTGTCCCACATGGTGAATGTCCATTTAAATAAATGCCAAAGAAAGAAAATATACTTAGGATTGCCAGGACCATTACAGAATGAAATTCCCTTTTTCTTTCATTGTGTTTCTTCTTTTTCCTCAAAATCAGCAACAGTAAGCATAATATGTGAAAACAGTACCAGAAAGTACTGTAGAAAACTTAAACAACAGTCATGTTAAACAGTAACCAACACAAAATACATAAGAAAAAATGCAAATTCAGTAACTATGGCAAAGCTGCATCGAACCCACGCCCAGGAAACACAGGTCCACGCACATCCAATGGAGCCACGACGAAGAGGCCAAACAGAGAACGGCACCACAATCCACAAACCACGGTGGAGCGTCTCCAGTCGTTGCCATGGAAATGCACCGCCACGACCCTTTGATCCTCCCGACGTCCGCCTCCAGGCCAGCCTGGGCTGTTCCCGCGAAACACAGCGGACAGCCACTTCGCCGTGTCGTACCTTATTATGTACCAATCATCAACTGCTCGAAGATACTGCACACTGAGGTCCAAGAGAAGATGTTCGGGTGCCATTTTGTAACGTCGGGTTGCGTTTAGTGGTTGAGTGGAGGCGGCAAAACACTTAGCAGGGTAGCCAAAAGAATATACACTCACACTGGCATTGGGAATTCCACAGTGTGTTCTTTAATATACCTTCTCTTCATCAACCATATAAGCCCGGTTGAACGGCTGCAGCTTAACAAACATAGCGCGCAGTGTTCGTACAACCCATAACGTTGCAAACAAAGGTGTCTGGAGAGGTAAAACATAAAATCCGTCCCTCCTCATGCACTAGCGTGCAAGCACATGTCCACACAATCACAGAGAGGGTCAGTGGCGCATACGGATGACAACATTAACCCTCAACTTGGGTTGTCTTAAAGAGACACCACACCATTGTGACTGTTACATACTGTTAAGGTTAGGTTGGGTCCCATGTGAAGTTGTCAAGAAGAGGAAATTTTAGGAGTGACGGCAATGTTTTGAGATGTGAGAGATTTGCGACGTTTAATGCAAATCTTGTGTAGTTAGTGTGTAGTGTAGTCAATAATTTTGTTGTGTGTGTCAGAACAATGACGTGACTGCTAAATGTTACAGGAGTGATACATCTCCTGTTGTCAGGCCTGCAGGTATCGGGCTTTTGATGTTCTCCTTTATCTCATAGTGGACAGAAATTATTTTTTGGAGAGGCAAAAATAATTTGTGTGGCATCAGATTTGATGCAGAACACCTGATTGTTTTGTAAATAGTTTGAAATGTTTGTTTAAAAAAATGCCGTAGCAGCATTTTTAGGTAAACAGCTGCAAAAATCTTTGTTTGCAATACTCAGTAACTTTTTTGAAGAAGTAACTATATAATTAATTGCCCAGCATTGGTTTTTATATATTGTATTTTGCAGAGAGAGAGTTACAAAGTTTCAAAGTGGTGCTCCATGAGAGTTCTGTAGACGAGCAGGGGGGAGAACGCAACTGCAAACCCCTGTTGCAATGCAGGAACATCTGCTTTATTGAAATGTGTGAGATGTTAACCACAATGACTCTTAAACACACTGTCTGAAAACTTCATGCCAACAGCACGTTTTTAAGAAAAATCAAACATATTATCCTTGAAGATCATTTTAGAGTTTTTAAGGAGCTGCAGGGTCCTTGTTCAGTGTGGGTGGAGAACAGCCAAGTCTCTTCCTCTGATAAACCTCCACATGTACCACTGAAAACAGTTAAATTACTTTGAATCTGAAATCATGGCTCAAACTACTTGTTCTGAGACCATTTCTTTATTTTTCACACCAAACTGTTTAATAAGATAAACTCTACACAGACTTCATCAAATATAACTAACACTTTAACATTATCAGGATTTCATAATACAAACTTCAAATCAACAAGAAAACAGCTGCAAACATGTGGATCAAAATTCATTAAAAAACAACATGTGGACTTCAAGGACTAAATACACTAAAGTGAAAGGAAGAGCCAAAAATAAAGGTTTAACAGAATTTGAATTAAGTAAAAGTAGTCACCTGTGATCTTTAAAATGGTTCTGATGTGTGCTGCTGTTTTTAACTTTCAACATTTCTTTGCTGCCAATGTGAAGAAGATTGTGTTCTTTGCCTAATTGAATAAAGGTTACACTGACTTACTGCTCCATCTTCTGGTACAAACCGGTATTACATGGAAGTACAGCTCAAAACCAGTTTTGCTTGAGTTTCTTTTTTTCTGGACATAAAGTCACAGCAGGTGTTTTTTCAAAGCTGGTGGACAGATTTAGTTAATTTTGGAAGTTTTAAGAGAAACTGCTGTGAAATAATTTTCAATTTTGGGAGAAAAGGTTCAAGAGAAGATTTTACAACAGCAAAAGATTAAATATGAATAAAGAATTGAAATTTAACTGAGATAACACATTAAATGAATACATTAAAAAACGAAGTTAATTTTGGAAACACTAAGAAAGTTCAAATGAAAGAAATTGAAATATATATCCATATCTGCAATTCTGATACATTATTAGTTTGGTAAAAAAGACATTCCTATAACTTTAATAATACAGTAACACATAAAATGAATACAACTACTAAACACTACTGTGTCCTAAGGAAACAAAGAATAAAATGTAACAGAGATAAAATTTTAGAGAATTAAAATCCCTCAAAGGAAAAAACAAATTTGATATACAGATCTATACATGCAGCTTCCTAAATGTAACATTCAGGATTATTCACTGTGTACGTTCATGTTTGTTACGATGACCTTGTTACGACCTTGCATGTTTACGTGTTTGTTTTGTGCAGGTGTTATGTCTTATGTTGATTGTGAGAAGCTTTTGTCACAGTGTCTGCACTTGTATGATGTCTCTTCTATGTGGATTCCCTTATGTTTTTTCTTTAAGCTCACGTGCAGTGGTGAAGGATGACCCATACTGGTCACAGATGTGCTTTTTGACCCCACTGTGGAAGAGTTCGTGTATTTTTAATGTACTTGGTGTGTGGAAGCTTCTCCCACATTCTTTGCAGTAGTTCATTTTGTCTCCAGTGTGGCTACGTTGATGTGGTTTTAGGTCCCGTTGATGATTGGAAGTTTTTCCACAAAGGTCACAGAGAAACTCTTTCCCACCACCACAGTGACAACAGGGTTGAGAAATGGATCCATGTGCGTCGCTCCACTTCTAAACAAAGACATTGTAAGTCAGGGAATTCCTTCAACGTTTTTATCCTGAACGTCGCCTGAAATAAAAAAGCATCTCTACCAACGTCCAATTACATTTTACTGTTTACATCACAACACTCAGCTTACTGGGTGAAAACGAGTCTTCATTTTTCCAAACAGTTCATTCAGTATAACTCCATAAGTTTACTGATCAGACTTGTTCCAAACAATCAGGTTAAAATTACAAGATAAAAATAAATACATCCTCACAGTAACTGCACTTGTAGAGTTACTTTCTTGTGTGGATCTGTTGGTGTTTTTTCAGCTGATGTGGAGCTTTAAAAGTCTTCTCACACAGGTCACATTTATAAGGTCTCTCCTCAGTGTGGCTAAACATGTGTTGTTGTAACTGTGCATCTGTTGTAAACAGTTTCCCACACTGATCACAGCAGTAAACATCATTTCCAGTGTGAATCCGTAGGTGAATATTTCGGTACTGTTTGTCACTGAACCTTTTTCCACAAAAGTTGCAGCTGTAGGCCTTAATTCCAAGACGTGGGTAACTAGATGCTTTGTGAAGTCGCGTATTTTGAGCAACACGTCTTTAGCACACAAGTTCACAGTTATATGATTAACTCCACCCTGTGGATGGAGTTGGTGGTTTTTTAAGCCTTTACGATGGGGATAAGACTTTCCCCACACAAGTGACAGCTCGTACGCTTTTAAATCCACTGTGGAAGCGTTGTTGTCTTTTAAGACTCCAGCATGGGTTAAAAGACTTTTCCCACACTCTTCACAGCTTGTAAGGTTAAATCCACTCGTGGATTGAGTTGGTGTGTTTTTTTTAAGGTTCCAGCTCGGTAAAAGACTTCCACACTCTTCACCAGCTGTAAGGTTTAACTCCAACTGTGCTATGAGTTGTGGTTTTAGTTTCCAAGCCTGGGTAAAATACCACTTCCCACACAAGTCACAGCTGTAAGGTTTAAATCCACTGTGGATGAGTGTGTGTTTTTTTAAGCCTCCAGCCTCAGTGAAAGACTTCCACACCAATTTACAGCTGTCAAGGGTTTAAATCCACTGTGGATGAGTTGGTGTGTTTTTAAGTTTCCAGCCCGGGTAAAGACTTTCCCACACACGTCACAGCTTGTAAGGTTTAAATCCACTGTGGATGAGTTGGTGTGTTTTTAAGTTTCCAGTCTCGGTGTAAAAGACTTTCCACACAAGTCACAGCTGTAAGGTTTTCCACACAATTTACAGCCGTAAGGTTTAACTCCACTGTGGATGAGTTTGTGTTTTTTTAAGTGTCCAGCCTCGGTAAAAGACTTTCCACACAATTTACAGCTGTAAGGTTTAACTCCACTGTGGATGAGTTGGTGTTTTTTTAAGTTTCCAGCCAGGGTAAAATACTTTCCACACAACTCACAGGTGTAAGGTTTAAATCCACTGTGGATGAGTTGGTGATTTTTTAAGTTTCCAGACTGGGTAAAATACTTTCCACACAAGTCACAGCTGTAAGGTTTAACTCCACTGTGGATGAGTTGATGTGTTTTTAGGCTTTGAGCCTGGGTAAAATACTTCCCACACAAGTCACAGCTGTACGCTTTAACTCCACTGTGGACGAGTTGGTGAGTTTTTAAGTGTCCAGTCCGGGTAAAAGCCTTCCCACACAAATCACAGCTGTAGGTTTTCTCTCCCTTTCTTCTGTGAGGTTTGTCGGCCTCCTGAGAGCGCTGACTTCTCGCTCCATGTTGGTCCTGCAGTGACAGAGATACAAACAGAGGCAGTGAGTGAAATGCAGTCGTGGAACAAACTGAAACTTCCTCCATTGGTGGAATCAAACATGTCAAAAAACAAACAAACAAACACATTGTAGGTGTGTTACCACCACCTTCTGGTGATAGTATCACATAACAATGATGTGCTACAATAAGAGTTGTAATGAAATTGCATTATTGAAGAAATATTGATCAGTGGAGAAAATCTTTTACGCATAAGAAATTGCAAGTTCAACTGATGATATTGTTGTTTCAATGTGCATACCGGCTTCCTGCATACCGGCAGGAAGTTGAGCGGCTGGTACTCTGGTGCAGTCAGCACAATCTGGAGCTGAACACTCTTAAAACTGTAGAGATGACAGTGGACTTCAGGAGACATCCCTCAACTCTGCTGCCCCTCACCATATCAGACAGCCCTGTGTCGACTGTAAAGACCTTCAAGTTCCTGGGTACCACCATCTCCCAGGACCTGAAGTGGGAGACCAACACCAACTCCATCCTCAAAAAGACCCAGCAGAGGATGTACTTCCTGAGACAACTGGGGAAGTACAGTCTTCCACAGGAGCTGCTGATCCAGTTCTACACTGCGGTCATTGAGTCTGTCCTGTGCTCCTCCATCACAGTCTGGTATGGAGCAGCTACTAAACAGGACAGGAGCAGACTGCAGCGGACTGTACGGGCAGCAGAAAGGATCATCGGCGCCCCCCTGCCCTCCATCCAGGATCTGTGCCTCTCAAGAACCAGGAAACGGGCAGGGAAAATCATCACAGACCCCTCACACCCTGGACACAGACTTTTTGATCTGCTGCCCTCTGGCAGACGGTACAGAAGCCTGCAGACCAGGACCACCCGACATAGGAACAGTTTCTTTCCCCTCACCATCTCCCTTCTTAACAGTTGACCTGTCACACTGCTCCCACTGCCAGACTGCAACTGCACCTCATGTACATTCTGTAGTATTCATTCCACCTCATTTCATTTCTGTATTTTATGTATATAAGTTTAGATTAGTTATTTATAGTTGGTTTACACAGCTTTGTGTATGTATGTGTATGTATGTGTAATGTGTGTATACAGTGTGTGTGTGTGTATGTGTATATAGAGTGTGTGTGTGTGTGTGTATATAGTGTGTGTGTGTGTGTGTATATAGTGTGTGTGTGTATATAGTGTGTGTGTGTATATAGTGTGTGTGTGTGTGTGTGTGTGTGTGTGTGTGTGTGTGTGTGTGTGTGTGTGTGTGTGTGTGTGTGTGTGTGTGTGTGTTTGTTTTACATTGCTGTGCTTGAGAGCCACCATCTACCGGAACCAAATTCCCTGTATGTGTCTGCACATATACTTGGCCAATAAACACGATTCTGATTCTGATGTGTGCTGATAAAATATAATCTTTGTATTTTCTTGTAACTTCTGTGGTTTCTGATTTTGAATGTAGATTCTGTATATATGGTTGAGCCCAGGATGCAAAAGATAAAGCTGCTGTTAACAGGTTTTTAAAAACCAACGAGCTGCACACACAGTTTTAATAACAGTTTAACTGTGATGTTTTTCTCACCTTTTGTGTTGAAGTCATTTTTTCCTCTATAGTGGCTGAGCTGAGTCCAAATGGCTGAAATTGTTCCTCTGTTGTACCACCACTCTTCTCCTCCTGTTACTCAGCTGGGATACACACACAAAAAATATAGAAAAACATATATATTTGTGTGTGTATATATATATATATATATATATATATATATATATATATATATATATATATATATATATATATATAGCGTATCAATATTGAACCGTTCGATACAGTGCTTTCGGTTCGGTACGCATATGTATCAACAATACAACATTTTTAATTTATTTTATCAACTTTCCTTCTGACGATGCTGTCTGTGTTGAGCGCTCAGTGGATCTGCGCTCGATAGTGATGTGCGGATCGATCCTGAAATATCGATTCCTCCGATACCAATCATTTATGTTCTAGAATCGATTCTCACATTAAAATATCGATATTTTAGTAATTTAGAGTAAATTTGTAGTTTATCATTAACAGGAACACAGTGGAAAGAAACTATAACATTTGGATTGTCTACATTCAAAGGAACTACTTCCTCTTCCGCCTTTCATAGTCATGTGCGAAATACGGCTGTATAAATGTCTCGCAGCCCCTTGGCGTGCGCACTCACAACAATGGCTGAGCGTAATTGGAGTCATGTGCGGACGTATTTTACCTCCACAAACAGCTGAGACGTGGTTTGCGATACATGTGGCAGAAAAGTGCTCCAAGAGTGTGGTGTTGTGGCCATACTAGGGAGACATTCAAAAGGGCTGTTGGGGAGGGGATAAATAAATTTTACAAGGTGTATTTATCGGATAAAATACATTAATTCAGAGGCTGCTTCCACCTGGACCCAGCCTTCGCGGTCTAAAGAAAGCCGGGTAGTACGTCACGAGCTCCCTCGGTGGAGTGAAACTCTGCCGTCTGCTCCTTGCTATCTAAAATATAACCGGGCACTGACGCAAACTCTCGACCGTCTCACACTTCTGTGTAATCAGTTTTCTGTTTGACGTTTATTCAGCTGTGTGAAAACCCCGGAGGACCCCTCCCGAGGGATTAATAAAGTTAAATTTAATTTAATCTAATCTAATAACTTTAATCTCAGCCAAACCGATTTACTCACGAACAAATAAAACACTGAAAAAGCCAAACAATAACATTTTTAAGTTATCAAAGTGACTTATATATCATGTATAACCCGAGTTGCGAAAGACCGCGGGGGTTTGAAGACGATGTGTCGGCTCAGATATTTGAAGTTTACACAGCTACATTCTCACCTGAAAATATGTTAAAAAAAAAATTTCGACCCAGAAAGAGAAATAAGACTAATATTAAAACTAAGTAGCTGCCGCCATTGTTGGAAACTGGAATTGGCTGGGCCGCGCTATGAATTCTACAATATGGTTTTTCAATTTTGTTGTCCGGGCGGAAAAACGGGAGAAATTCGGGAGAATGGTGATTTTCGGGAGGGGCACTAAAATTTATTTCCCGGAAAAATCGGGAGAATCTTGGCATGTATGGTTGTGGCAACATCACTAATCTTGTCAAACACCTCAGAGTAAATTATATCACAGAATATGATGAGCGAATGTTGAGGCGAACTGAAGAGGAGGACAGGGACAGGTGCTGCTAGGGTGAGACAGAGTCTCTCATGGAGTCCTTTAGTGCTGCAGGCAGGCAAGGTGTTTAAATAACCACAACAGTTTTTTTATTTCTATATGATGAACTCTGCATTATTAAGTGATAAGAACAAGAAATCTGATGTCCTGTAATCATTATGATGCTATAATTTGAGATACAATAAATGAAATAAGTTTTTGTACAAAGTATCAGTATCGGATCAGTATCGTCGATACCACCCTGAATATTACTTGGTATCGGATCGGAAAGGAAATCAGTGGTATCGCACATCACTAGCGCTCGACAGTGCAGCCTAGGCGGAGTAGTCGAACGCAGATTCACTGAGCGCAGCGCAAGCTAGCGAGACAGAAGTTAAGCTCTCCTTGCAACATGGTAAATTGAACCTCCCCCACCCTCATTCAGATCTGGCGTTTGGAACTATTTTGGTTTTCATGTGAAGTATGACCCTGAAGGTAAGCACGTCATGGACTAAAGGAAAACAGTATGTTGGATGTGCCACGCAATGCTCAATTACATGGGTGGGAACTAGTGTGTTAGGTGTTTGATCCGAGGTAGCTCGTTAACGGAGATTTGCCGTGTTGTGGCGTCATTTCAACGAGATTAACGCTGACAGCACTAGTGGGAACACAACGAATGTGACTGCACATTTACTCTGACATCATCCTAGTGCAAAGACAAGTGGAAGCAGACAAAAACAACAAGCACGCATGCTACAAACTTTACCCGAGTCATTTAGACAGCCGTTAGCACATGATTCTCCTTATGTGGACCTGATATGTTTAATATGCTGCTGAGAGTATACCCCAGAAGAAGCGTATAGTATAGCTTTTATTTTGGAAAGAGCCATTTTTCTGTAATAAACTCTCTTTTCCAAAGATGAGTGATTCCTCAATCAGATACAGGGCTCGCAAAATCGCTAGCCCAACGTCCCGGGGCTTTTTTCCAGTCGGGCTGCCAAATACTATCCCTGTCCTGCCCGTCGGCCTATCGTAGGAAGGAAAAATCTATGTCAATGCTTTTGCATTCTTTCGGAAATGTAGCTGGGTAATTATGTCATTGGCATCGGTGAGCCACTGTCAATATGTGACATATTGAAATCGCGTTTCTTTCTAAGCTTCTTAGACTCAGAACAAAAGCTGTCCAGCTTTGTGTTCATCAAAGCTCTTTTTACAAATCTTGCTGGAATACGTCAGGTTACAGCTGCAGTCAAAGCAAGATGGAAATAATTGAACAAGCAAGCAAACGCTCAGCTTCTCCCAGCATGCTGAGCTAATGATTAGTTGGTGTTTTTCTGCAAACAGTCTCCCACTCTTTCAACGTGTTCACAATAAACTGTGAACACACTTCGCCGATTTCACGGATTTTTGATGGTAGCGACCTTTTGGAGACTTTTACTTCCAGGTGAAGAATCAGACGTCTTTATTTGCGCTGGAAGAAAATAAAATACAGATGAATCTGCAGACGGTCCTATTAAGTCCTATTCTAAAGGCTGAGTTCCCTCCCCCACGCTTGTACCCGTGGCTTCATGTCCTGGGGGTTGGTTGTTCTCCTTCCCTGCACCCTTTGTTCATATTCCAAGACTATTTATCTGTATGTATTCTTACCCCATAGCAACCGCCAGATTATAATGTTGCAAACAATCACAAACTCTACAGTCTGTCTAACTCCAGTGTATACCAAGCAATCTATTATTCTCAACATAGATAAACTGAACCCACATTAAAGTTAGCTCGATGCTTACCTTTAGATGAGCCCACAAACCGAGAGAAACTCCGTGATGAAGCTGGAAGTCTTAAGAAACAGATCAGGGAGCAGAGACCCACGTGGTTCACGCTGATCTCAGCTACGATCCAGGAGACAAGGGTGTGCAGATCGATGCAGACATCGATCCAAACGTTGGTAGTGGTATATGTTCCTGTAAGTTAACTACTTTACTCCCGTTTCATGAAAAAGCAGCTCTCTCCGCTCGACTCCTCTCCTGCACACACACTTTCTCCGCCCCCTTTTCCTGGCCCTGTGGCGATTTGTTACGGTGCAGTCACGTGACGCAGCTGCACGACGTAACCACGTGGGGTGTAATTTCGAAGTTAGCGCCTATCTCCTTTTCCTAAACTAAAGTAGTAAACATACAGGAACATATACCACTACCAACGTTTGGATCGATGTCTGCATCGATCTGCACACCCTTGTCTCCTGGATTGTAGCTGAGATCAGCGTGAACCACGTGTTTCCTGTGTTTGGAAAAACTTCCAGCTTCATCACGGAGTTGCTCTTGGTTGGTGGACTCATCTAAAGGTAAGCATCGAGCTAACTTTAATGTGGGTTCAGTTTATGTTGAGTTTATCTCTGTTGATGAAGAGTAGATACAGAAAAATAGTATTTGAATATGAACAAAAGGATGGGGTGCAGGGCAGGAGAACAACCAGCCCCCACCCCCAGGACAGAAAGCCACAGGTACAAGCGTGGGGGAGGGCAATCAGCCTTTAGAATAGGACTTAATAGGACCGTCTCCAGATGCATCCAGGGCTGGACTGGGACAAAAAATCGGCCCGTGTACCAGATTAACTGGCTTTGGTCGAACAGATGTGTGGTAGACTTGCGTTTCAGGAGCTGCTACCGACAAACCAGCAAAAAAAACACCAAATGTGTAACCTGTGACACTTGTGAGGTTAATTCAAACACACTCCGTCATTCTTGATGCTGTTGAACAACAAAATGTTTAAAAATGTCGCGAGTTGGTGATATTTTCATGCGCGACGCGATCGCGAAAACAGCAAACAAGTAACACCACGCCGGTGTTGTTCACAGGAAGGCGAGAGTAAACGATCGGGAGACTCTAGTCGTCGTTATCGTTCACCTCCTACGTTTTATTACTCCGATTTCAGCGTTTTTGTTGCACAACTAATGCGCACAACTAGTGGAGTAATGCCGGGCTCACACAGAAATTCTGTCGCTCGCTCTCCCTCTCTGTCTTTCACTCACACCGACACGCACACCACCGCCATCAACTTTGCTAAATTGCTAATGAAAAACATTAATCAGGCAGCTGTGATTGAGCAGCAATGTCTATCCAACTATTTTCACGGTCGTTGTGGTCGTGATAATTTTGTGAGGCCACATCGAAAAGGGAGTTAGAGTTGGTTGTTATATACAGTCTGTATAAGTGTGGTTGATGTGCCTTTCATAGTGTTTAAATTGAAGGCCCCGAGTACTTTCTCCCACAGTCAACTGTTGACTGTTTTCAGTGACTTTCAGCTTGCTGTGTTTGTGGATATATGGCTGGCTTTAATTATCCATAAAATCATCACATTCTCTGTAAGATTTACATACTGAATATTTTACAGTGAAGGCTTTAAAGCTATGTTAATGCTGAAAGTACAAACATCACTAATGTCACATAACTTTGCCGACATATCTCCAACAGTCACGTTTTAATGTTCTTCGTTATTTAACATTTGCACTCAAATAAGTGGCATAGCATTCAGTACTTTTAAATAGAGCAGGGCTATATGATTAAAACATATTTATTACGATATAATTACAAAATTTGCGATAACGATATAACTGACGATATAATTGATGCTAGACAAAATACTCCACAATTTTATTACTGCAAAAAAAACCCAACCATCAATGTATTTTCACTATTTTCACTGTCGATTTTCAGAAAAATCAAAGGATTGATTTTAGGCTACGTCCACACGGGTATTTTTGAAAATGGAGATTTTCCGTTTTTGTTTTAAACAATAATCCTTTCCACACGTAAACACAGAAATGAAGGAAAACGCTGCTAGGAACATGCCAAAGCAACAGGTGGCGATATATTCCTAACCGTGTAGAAATGTTGGCCAATCAGAAGTCTAGAATCCTCGGTGGGAAAAAGTAAACAAAGATGGGGCATAGAAGCAGAACCGAGTCGTATGTGTGGAGGGACAGTAACTGTGTGAGTATATTATATTCTGAATTCTGTTCTCATCCAGCAGGTTGGTCAGACCTTTTTGCAGAGTTGCCGTGAGATGTTCACCAAGCAGCTGCTTCTCCACAGCAGCGATGAGCGGTTTTTGTATGCATTTGTAAGCATTTAAACACTGCAGAGAGTACAATTAGCAGTAACAGTATTGTAGAAATTAATTTCACCGAAACAATAACGTGGCACACAGTGTGACGTCAAAAAAGGCGCACACCTTTGACGCTCCATTTTTTTCTGTTTTCCTTGTCCACACGTAAACGCAAAAACGGAGTTTTCGAAAATATCCACCCTGGCAGGCGTTTTTAGAAATCTCAGTAATACCATACCACAGTAATACCACAGTAATACTGACAGCCCGCTAGCACGCTCTACCAAAAATAGTGCTTTGTTGTGTATCTAATGGACGAAAGATAAACCAGTTCCACGCCACTGAAGTTGCAGCATTTTTACAAACCAATTCTGGTTCATCCCTTTCACTCAACGATCCGCTTTCGCCCTTCTCATTCTCCGTCACCGCTGTGCTTTTTCCAGCCACGTGCGTATGAAAACAAAGGCATTGCGCATGCGTGTTTTATCCATATTTTATCCATATATCTGTATTTCATTTTCTTATCGTTGCCCAACATTATACCGGTATTAATGTGAGCGGTATGATATAGCCCAGCCCTACTTTTAAAATTTTACTATTCGGCTGCCCCACATCAACCATCCGCTGTTTTTTTTTTCCTCTAAAAAATTATCCACACCCACCAATGCGCTATGAATTTTGTAATAGGTTGAATTTGACTCATCCTTCAAACGCAGGGAAATAAAGGATGGATTTTCGGCCACATTTGGAGAAGCCTTTGAATTAGGGCAGCCTTTGTCGCTGTGACGTAATCGGCTGAGGCAGCTCTTACTCCTCATTTTATGACAGGTAGACCCCCACTGTCATTCTTGTGAGATTTAAGGTGACACGAAATGCTTGGAGAACAAAAGAAAATTTCTGTCCTTTAAACAGGGGTTAAAAAGTCATCCACTTCCATTGCAAATTCTTTGCAGTCTCTCTCCTAGTTCGTTAAAATGTTCTACATGTGTGAGTTGCTGAAGCATATGTCACAGTTCCCCCTTTTTTGCAAATAAAAGAATGATGGGACTGAGGCAATTTTCCCCTCAGGATGGCCAGTCACCATGTGATTCATCAAAAGTCACCTGAGAAATCCTGCTCAACAAGACCAAACTGTTATGGAAATTTTAGAAAATTAGCTGCAACGCACCATGTGAGCTGGGCAGTGTTGGGTAAGTTACTTTAAAAAAGTAATTAATTACTAATTACTTAGTCAATATTGTATTTAAAATATTTATCTAATTACTGTGTCAGAAAAGTAGTTTAATTACTAAATAAGTAATTTAACTAAATACTTCTTAAAATCCCTATAAACTTTGAGTGGGCAAACAATAGAAATTAAACTCTTTAAATAATAAATACATTTTTTTAAAGACAGAGACTCTACAGTATGCAGCGGTAGAATCTCTTCCACAATGTAGCCTGCAATCATTTTTTAAGCTCACCTTCAGACACAAGTACATTGTAAGTAACTGTAATTAAAATACCTAAAAATGAACAGTATTTAGTTACTCTACTTTTTCAGTGGAAAAGTAATTTAATTACAGTAACGCGTTACTTAGTAACACATTACACCCAACACTGGAGCTGGGAACATCCCAGTCAACACAAGGATCATCAAGACGCCAAGACGAAAGAGCCGGAAATCTCATCACTAACTGCCAGCAACATGACATCATTTCAAAAAAGAAAAAAGACAAATTCAGAATGGATTACCTTGCTGAATCCTTTTAGACAAGGGACTCAGGACTTACTATCTAATCGTGTCCCACATAGGTGACTTTCTCCAGAGCCCATTGTAATGTGGAGAAGCTCACTTCACGATCGTTTTTAAAGCAACAGTGTTGTGTAGCACTTTTAGTTGCATGCAGGCCTGCTTGAAGGAGAGCAGATTCTCAAACAAAACATTCAGTGCACTTTTTTAAACATTAAGAAATAAAATAAAATTCTACAAAATGTAAAAATATGAAAGCCTAGTTTTAGGACTTTTCACTTCCAATTGGTAACAAAAATGCAAGTTTCATTCCATGTAACAAGGTGTATGTCATGGTAAAATCTCCCCCACACATCAGGAACAAGAAACTAAGAATCTACTAGTCTCACTCATTTAATCCCTCTGCTGCATTCTGTTCACCCCTGCTATAATTCAATCATCTTTCCTAATATAATATTAGTCCACTAGTTCATATATTGCTTCTCATCCCACTAAGTGAACCGAACAACATGATAAAATCAGAAACACAGGCTTAAAATACTATATGGTCTTCTTGAGCTTCATTGCATGCGTGTATGTGTTAGTAGGATTAATACATTTTGTGCTCCTTAAAGGTTAAAATATCAATACTACACTCTCAATATCAGGAGAGCAAATCAATATGTCCTTCTTGTTTCAGAAACATCTAAAGTCAGGTTCAGCTAAATCCTAAGCGTTTGCGAGTTCACCAAGTGAATGTAAAGGTGTTGTTAACACCGTCAACAGGTACCCCCTCGTGATGTGTGCCACTTCCAATGTGATTTTTGACACCCCCATATGGAGGACAACAAGAGCCACGCACATCGAAATAAAGAATTCTGTGCTTAAATAATGAATTGTACAATAAATTCTTCATTTGAGAAATTTTTCAATCCCTCATTAACAAAGTGATTTTTGAAATGTTTTTTAAACTCCTAGGATGGTAATGAGGTGCAGTATAAACTTAGTTGGCTGAGTTTATACTGCTACCGATGAGTCTGAGCGGGACTCCTTTGTGGATCTATGGAAGTCCATATTTACTTATTAAATTTTTTGTTTCACACGTGGTACAGCAGTAATTCATTTCCTATACACAACCTTCCTGTTAATTAAAGTAACACAGTTTCCATGCATGAACAGAAGCAGGAAGAAGAATAAATTCTCATTGACACCTGCCCGCTATCTGTGATGATACAAGTAGGCAACCAAAATTACACTCTGACAATATTCTACACAAAACAAAACAAGACAAAACAAACAGAACAATATACTCAACAGTGAGCAATACCACTAAATATCAAACTGAAGGGATCATTTTTTCTACAGTTAAATTCTGTTATTTTCAACTTCTTCATATTGGTTTATCTTTTTTTTATTGTTATAGTATCGAAGTAGCATCGAAGTAGCAAAGTATCGAACCAAACCGTGAATTTTGTGTATCGTTGCACCCCTATTGGACACATTTGTCTTTGTGTGGTTCAAGCAATCCGATGCTTAAAATAAAACTTCCTTCTTCCGTCCCCATGTTCTGAACACAATACAAATACACTTTGTAACTTAAGAGGTAGTGTTTTAATTTTTTGCCCTAAATATAATAATTAATGTCTGTAATTTCACTATATCTTCTAGTTGTAATAATTTCAATAAATATAATGGTTTGGTTATTGGTCACATATATATTCCCCATACTTCAACACAATAACTCAGCTAGGGTAGAAACAAAGAGAAATATAATATTCTATATCTAGCAAGCAATTAATGAAAATATGATCAATTAAAGTTGCTGACTTTTCAGTTATTCTACTAGGTTTAGTAATCAGAGGGTAAAACCCTCTTCCAAATATTAACTCAAAAAATCTGATGATGACTTATGATTGGACAACAAATATTATAATCCCGGCAAATACAAAATGTCTTATTTCCCTTTACCTTGCTCAATAAATCTTCTACTACTGTGAATGTTTCTATCAGTGTCCCAGGCCTCCTATACATACAAGTAACAATTATATTACTCTTTCTTTCCATTTCTATTTCTACTGTCACACACTCCATTAAATCATCAATAGCCACAAACATATACAGTGGGGCAAAAAAGTATTTAGTCAGCCACCGATTGTGCAAGTTCCCCCACTTAAAATGATGACAGAGGTCAGTAATTTGCACCAGAGGTACACTTCAACTGTGAGAGACAGAATGTGAAAAAAAAAATCCATGAATTCACATGGTAGGATTTTTAAAGAATTTATTCGTAAATCAGGGTGGAAAATAAGTATTTGGTCAATAACAAAAATACAACTCAATACTTTGTAACATAACCTTTGTTGGCAATAACAGAGGTCAAACGTTTACTATAGGTCTTTACCAGGTTTGCACACACAGTAGCTGGTATTTTGGCCCATTCCTCCATGCAGATCTTCTCAAGAGCAGTGATGTTTTGGGGCTGTCGCCGAGCAACACGGACTTTCAACTCCCGCCACAGATTTTCTATGGGGTTGAGGTCTGGAGACTGGCTAGGCCACTCCAGGACTTTCAAATGCTTCTTACGGAGCCACTCCTTTGTTGCCCGGGCGGTGTGTTTTGGATCATTGTCATGTTGGAAGACCCAGCCTCGTTTCATCTTCAAAGTTCTCACTGATGGAAGGAGGTTTTGGCTCAAAATCTCACGATACTTGGCCCCATTCATTCTGTCCTTAACACGGATCAGTCGTCCTGTCCCCTTGGCAGAAAAACAGCCCCATAGCATGATGTTTCCACCCCCATGCTTCACAGTAGGTATGGTGTTCTTGGGATGCAACTCAGTATTCTTCTTCCTCCAAACACGACGAGTTGAGTTTATACCAAAAAGTTCTACTTTGGTTTCATCTGACCACATGACATTCTCCCAATCCTCTGCTGTATCATCCATGTGCTCTCTGGCAAACTTCAGACGGGCCTGGACATGCACTGGCTTCAGCAGCGGAACACGTCTGGCACTGCGGGATTTGATTCCCTGCCGTTGTAGTGTGTTACTGATGGTGACCTTTGTTACTTTGGTCCCAGCTCTCTGCAGGTCATTCACCAGGTCCCCCCGTGTGGTTCTGGGATCTTTGCTCACCGTTCTCATGATCATTTTGACCCCACGGGATGAGATCTTGCGTGGAGCCCCAGATCGAGGGAGATTATCAGTGGTCTTGTATGTCTTCCATTTTCTGATGATTGCTCCCACAGTTGATTTTTTCACACCAAGCTGCTTGCCTATTGTAGATTCACTCTTCCCAGTCTGGTGCAGGTCTACAATTCTTTTCCTGGTGTCCTTCGAAAGCTCTTTGGTCTTGGCCATGGCGGAGTTTGGAGTCTGACTGGTTGAGGCTGTGGACAGGTGTCTTTTATACAGATGATGAGGTCAAACAGGTGCCATTCATACAGGTAACGAGTGGGGGACAGAAAAGCTTCTTACAGAAGACGTTACAGGTCTGTGAGAGCCAGGGATTTTCCTTGTTTGAGGTGACCAAATACTTATTTTCCACCCTGATTTACGAATAAATTCTTTACAAATCCTACCATGTGAATTCATGGATTTTTTTTTCACATTCTGTCTCTCACAGTTGAAGTGTACCTCTGGTGCAAATTACTGACCTCTGTCATCATTTTAAGTGGGGGAACTTGCACAATCGGTGGCTGACTAAATACTTTTTTGCCCCACTGTATATAAATCTGATAAAGTTTGTATCTGTCTTGTGTGAAACTTGTATGAAAAGCATACAAGAGTGAAAACAGATATAAGAGCTCTTGAAAAATTATATAATGAAACTTGAATGTTTTGGATACTTACTAAAACAATAAATGAAAGTAATGAGCATGTTTGCCTACTGGTGGCGCCAGTGTCCGGCAGCCTCGCTTCTGTCAGTGCGCCCCAGGACAGCTGTGGCTACAACGTAGCTTGCCATTGCCAGTGTGTGAATGTGTGTGTGAATGACTGAATGTAGTGTAAAGCGCTTTTGGGTCCTAAGGGACTGAGTAAAGCGCTATTTACCATTCAAGCAATACACTAACATGTGGAGCCATGGTATGGGGATCTTCTTGAGGACCCTCAGGAAAGTCTCTGCTGTGTCATCTTAACCAGCTCTGTGGTGTTTAGACCCTGGGTCATTTCTGCCTGAGGTAAACTTACAGAAACAGGAAGTCCTGACCCTCTCTTTGTGGTTCCAGCTGTCTGTTACTTTTCTTCTTGAAGTCAGTGATCAGGTGGTTTGTCCTGGACACTGTGGTGTCATCAGGGTTCATCAGATTATAGAGCAGGGGCTCAGCACACAGCTCTGTGAGGATCCAGTGTTGAGGCTGAGAGCTGCAGAGCTGTGTCGGTCCAGTGTGGGGACTAAGTAACGTGTTACAGTAACTACGTTATTATTGTGGTAACGAGCACGGTAACTAGTTATTATGACAAAATCAGGAACGCGTTAACCGTTACTGGGATTTAGATAAGGTTGTTATTTGTTACTTTGTGTGGTGGCTATCACGGAGCTTCCACAGATTCAGTAACATTAGCAAGTGGTGGAGGCAGCAGGTGGAGGAGGGAAAGGGGAGGAGGAGAGACCTGAGGCGGCCGCCGGTCCGAGCGTCAGGTGAACTGAACTTCAGGTAAGAAGTTATGACCTGCAGTCTATCAGGGTCAGATATAAACCAAGACGTCGTCTACTCTTCACTGAAGTAGTCCACCAGTCCAACCACTGACGTCCAGCTGCTGGTCTCTAACTGGTCCCCCAGCACCTCAGAGCAGAGGACGTCCACATGTTAAAGAGATTTTCATGTGTTTCACTTTCATTTCTCTCTCAATTCGACTCACACAAGTCAAGAATCAATGACAACAAAATATGAAAGATTTTGTTGTCATTGTACCAATGTAAATATCTTGGGGTCATTCTAGACCCAACCTTATCCTTCAAGAGTCACATAAATAAAGTGTCCCAGGTACTTAAATTTAATAATCGAAATTTTAATCATATACGTTATGCTGCCCTCACGACACGTGACCATGTGAAGCTAGACAGCTAGCGAACAAAATAGACGCGATCTTCCACACAAGGCTTGCTTTTCTTGCTTTTAATGAAGATCCTTTAAAGCCTTATCCTCTCTCA
Organism: Neolamprologus multifasciatus; assembly: GCF_963576455.1. Classification (NCBI taxonomy): domain Eukaryota; kingdom Metazoa; phylum Chordata; class Actinopteri; order Cichliformes; family Cichlidae; genus Neolamprologus; species Neolamprologus multifasciatus. The sequence continues at coordinate 7,310,693 of NC_140441.1, read as the reverse complement.
AGGCTTCTCCTTGCTATTTCTTATTTGTAACTGAAACATACAGAAAGTGAAAATAAACTGCTAGCTAATACACATCTTAATGACAAACTTAAAGATTAGCCTAGCTTAACACGTGCGTTACATTAGCATCGCAGTTCACTCCAGGTAAACACATATAAAAGTTTGTTTCTGAACATATTAATACTCACAAAGACGAACGTTTCCCAAGGTACAAGCGTGTAGGGCACTTTTAGCGTGTACATGAACTCGTTCACTCTTTTAATGCTGCCGACGCACTTTTACAGCATCAACGGAGAAAATACCTCAAAGATAGGTTAATGATCAGAGCGCTCCCTCACTCCCATTCCCCCACATACAATACAAAGATCGCTTGTGATAACGATGTCTCACTCTGAGCAAATTTCGAACCCACACATTTTAACTGTTTTTAGCATGAATTACTTATAATATTTCTTAACTCTGAACTCTGAAAAAAAAACCCGACTTCCCACCACCACTGTCATGTGTTAAAAAACACAAATTACTGAACTTCAATAACTTAGTGACACTTAAAAGAGTATGTTTAATATATAAAGTCTTACACTCCCTTACTCCACCACCACTAAAGCAATTTGTTTTAAGGCACAGGTTAAAAACTGGTTATGGACAAATCAAGTGTGTGATCATGTATAAGTTGTATAGTTTTAATGTTTTATTTGGGAATAGAATAGTGTGTATGTGTGAGTTTGGTGATGGAGTTTTTATTATGAATTATTATGTCTATTTTTATGTTTTATGGACAAAAGATGGAAATTAGCCCTTGGCTATAATCTGGTATGTTTATATTCATGTAATTTTTTTTACATTTATGTTCATCAACATGCACTGTCCTAAATAAATTAAAATAAAATAACAATGTTAGTATTTAAAGTCCAACATGTGTGAGGATGGTGTTCATTATATTCCAGCTACCACAGGTTAACAGGCAGGATAAACTCTGCACGTCTCCTATCAGTCTTGTGTCTAACATAGACACACAAACATTCACATCTACGACCAACTTAGACTCACAGGTTAATGTAACTGCCTGACTGTGGGCTGTGGGAGAAGCAGAGTGCCCAGAAACAACCATGCAGACCCCACACAGAAAGATGGAGGCTGGATTCAAACCCAGCACCTTCTTTCAGTCAGACAACAGCATCACCATGCTGCCCCAGGGGGACGTCCACTAAATGGTTATACTGGTTATAGTTTGTTTCATTAACTAAGCTGCAACACTGGCAGCAGAGTGAAGTAGAGTCGACGTTTTAAATGATATTTTTTAATTGATTTCTTGTGAATGAAGTCATAAATGTCAGGATGTGCTTTATCGATTATCACAGAGAAACTCAAATATCATGTAATCATCTCAGTTAACCTCAAATTATGTCAAAACAACGTTGCTGGTTTCTTAACTTCTGAAAGCACAAAAGGTTTTATGTGTTTCCGTGTGTTACACTTAAAAAACAACTTAATTTTAAATGTTTTGCAACAAAAGAGGAACTGCAGAGTGTCTAAGTTCATATTCTGGAATAAATTTATCACATGAATCATTAAGAGGTTAGAAATCCACCAATAACTCTGTACAAATAGAGGAAGAAACAGACTCAGAGGAAGAGGGCGGGCTTTACTTGGTGTCAGTGAGAGAAATGAAAAAAAGCTCAAATGAGTGAGAAGGACGATGAAGGAAACATCTGTGCTGTGTCTGCTCTGTAAGTAGAATCTCTGTGTTTGTTTGAATTCTTGTACTTTGACTGTCTGCTCTCCTGATAACTGATGATGGAGGAGAAGACATGAAAAACAAATCAGGCTGAATTCATGAATGCAGGTCAGGGAGCTCTGAGCGGATGGTGCGCTCAGCTGATCGCACAACCCTCTGTAGAGCTCGTCTGTCCTGCATGGTGCTGTTCCCGAACCAGGTTGAGATGTTTCCCGTCAGGATGCTCTCTATGGTGCAGGAGTAAAAGTTCCTGAGCACCTTGGAGGGCAGCTACAGGTTGTTTTACGATCTGTGACAAAATTATAAAAAATTCTATTCAATCTGGGAATTAACAAACTATAACTTAAGTGTGGCCTACAAAATGACTCAGAGCAATAAAATGTGTCCATCCTTCCAACCCGGTCAGGAAGATAAACATCCCAAAACAATGAACAGTCCCGGAGCTGAAGGACAAAAGCAATACACAGAATTATAAATGTGTCAAATGTTAAAAATAGTCACAATTTACATGCTTACTTAAGACCCTTCCTTAATAGAAACCACACCTAAACTAAGGCTACGTCCACACGAGCCCGGAGAGATCTGAAAACAGCGTTTTCGTCTGAAAATGCTCGGCGTCCCCACCTTTGAGTTATGCATCCACATTGAGCACAAGTGTGAAATGCAAGGCCTGCCTCAGCTGGCGGGAAAATGTTGAGGAAAAGCACCGAGTTTTTTAAATGGACTAACAATGAGATGGAGTTGTTGCTGCGAGTAACACAAAAGTACAAAGTGGCAAAAGCGAGTGAGAGTTAGAGAGTTTGAAGAAAAGCTATCTGAAGCATGCACAAACTGATAGGGCTGTCAAAACTGAGAGCAAACAAAACAACTGCTGTACGATGCCCTCTGCTATCTAAGTTTAATAGGTCACATGACTGCATCACATGACTAAAACGTGTCATTGTTATCATTAGTGTAGACGTAGCCTAAGTCCTTGTTCTTATTTCTCTGCCTCACACACCTGATTTCATCTGAGCTCATCCTTTCACAGATCAAACAGGATCAGTTAGAGGTCAGAGGTCAACCACAGCAGGTTTAATGTGGCGTTTTTCTGTCTCTGTAGGGCTCTGAACTGTGAGGAGAGTTCAGCATATCCACAGGATCTTTCTGTTATCTGGATTCACACTAACATCATCAGTCAGGAGAAAAACAATCACACCAACCTGATTAGCAACTCGCTAAGTTAACCCTGGATTTTCCCCGGTGATGGCAACATCTGACCAACCACAGCCGTGGATCAGTGTACAGACAGCAGAGCGGCAGATGTTACAAAGGAAGATAAAATTACAATATCAGAAAAGTATGAAGAGGTTAAACACACAATGAAGACTGAAAGTAAAACCCTGCTGTAGACAGATCAGCTGTGAGTGCTTTAAATGTTTATGCCAGTAAGATGGGAGAAGAGCTGATATATCAATAAAGTTTAACCTGTTTGAAGCCTGGAATGAAAGCTGTGTAAGTTAACGGGCTCATCAATATCACATCTTAGATCAGATTAGTTGAAACTTTATTAATCCCTCGGGTGGGTTTAGGGGCGATTCTAGGATCAGAGCTTTGGATGGAGAGCTGCCCATCCAGTCAAGGTAAACTTTACTCGTCACGATGAGACGTCTTCCCCGTCTCTGTCAGTCCCTGCATCCTTAAATGTCTCCAGTTGTCCCGAGTTCCCTCTGACTGCCTCCTTGGTGCATTTAAACCCCTGTTCCTCTCTGTCCTCGTCGTCTGTTGTCTTCATCTCCGTTATCAGTCATCATAATTTTACCATCTCTGTGCAAGTCTGCAAATTTCTTTATTAAATCATAAGATTTAATAATCCTGATAATAATGACTTGCAGTAGTCAAAAGTGTTGATATTAAAACCTAAGAATTTCAGGAAGTTTGTTTTACAAATAAAGCTCTGTGGTCTCTGTAGTTCCATCTTCTATAGACAGATGAACATCTATAGTCTCCAACCGTTAACCTCTCTGCTCTGTGTTGTTTTGTCTTTTAGATCAAAAAAACACCACAGAGGACACACAGAGAATGGATCTCTAGTCCTACTTGTTGGTCTGTCAGTTTTTGCTGTGCTTCTTGTTACTGATTTTGTTGTTTTTCTGATCTACAGAAAACATAAAAAGAAGCAGAATCAGGATTCATAGCAGCCTCCTGTTGAATTGTAGCCTGTTTGAAATGTCTCAGAGTTTTTCTCCTGCTGCTGTTCAGACTCTCAGTGTTGTCAGTGAACATTCAGGTACAGACAGATGATCTGATCATCCAGCAGACAGACATCAAACACGTGCAGAGTTGGTTTGATGATAAATTTCTCTGATTATCATCAAACCTGTTCAGACTGTGTCAGTGTGTCTCTGTCTGTCAGAGACTCTGTGAACTACAGAGTTTGTTCATCTTCACAGTTTTTATAGGATTTGTTGATGGGAATTTCTTTTGGCTTCCAGCTGCTCATCTTATTGTACTTTTCTGTAGCATAGGTTTTCATATTTATGTCCTGTATTTGGAAATTACAGGATTTGTATTGTCAAACATTTTTTTTTCTGTTGATAGAGATAAAAAAAAAAGTCACTTCAGCCTGTGAACACAAAATATTCCTTTATATAACTCATATTAAAGCAAATTCAAGCCTCACAGAGATGAAAAAACTTAGAGAAACCTGCTGTGTACTGTGGGTGTAGTTCAACACACAGTCAATCATTAGCTGGCTTGACAAACCTACATTAAATCTCCAGCTGCAGATGGTTTCAGAAAGGTTATCGATGTCTGTTCAGCTGGGCTTTCTGCTCAGACTCCTGTCTGCATTCACATTAAACTTGTTTTGCAAGTCATGTGACCCTTCTTCCACACAATAACAGTTGTTATCTGTCACGGTTCTGGGTCAGGTTGACCCAGTATTTTGAGTTGTTATGTTTTGGTGTGTTTTTGCATTTTGGATTCTTTTCTTATGATGATGATGATGAATCTATGTTTCAGTTATTCTTGTTTAGGGATTAGTTTGTAGATTTTGTGTTCTCATGTTTTTTGCAGGTTTAGTTCAAGTTCCATGTGTAATTTTCTGTCTGTCTCTCAGTGTCGAGTCTGCGTCTTTGTGTGATGGTTTCTTGTTCCTGTTTTATTGTGAAGGTCTGCGTCTCATGTGAGTGTGTTCAGTTTTACCTCTTGTCTCGTCTCGTTGATTACTCCCAGCTGTGTTCCCCACCTGTGTGTAATCTCCCTGTTTCTCTGTGTGCATTTAAGTCGCGTCTTCTGTCTTGTAGTTGCTGGTCCGTCTGTGTATCCACTATGTCTCACCTGTGTGTTCTCCCTGCTGCCCATTGTCCTCATTCAGGTTCGTGCTCTGTAGTTTAGTTGTTTCCAGTCTAGTTTAGTTCATGCTCCATTTGCTGTTTGTCCCACAGCCTGATAACAGAGATGTGTAAATCACTTCAGTTTGTCTCAGGTGAAATTAGTTTTATTGATCGAACAGCTTTACCTGGTGTTTGTTCTGTGTTCTAGTAACTGCAATTTTTGTGTATATGAGACTTGACAGCAGATTAGAATCAAGTACAGCAACATTTATACATTCTCCAAATAACATATGCACATGTCCATAACATTAAAACCAGAGATGGGCAGTAATGCGTTACTTGTAATGCATTACGTTTGATTACTTGTAACGCGTTACTGTAATCCGATTACTTTTTTCAAGTAACGAGTAAAGTAATGGATTACTATTGCAAAAAAAACGTGATTTTCTTGCGAGAATGTCTCATGACAGTGACGTAAGCGAGTGCGACGTTCGTGACAACAGCTGTGTGCAGATCAACAATGGATCATATATCGAGTGCGGAGAGAGTATGAGCGTGCAGCGTTTAAAGCGTGGAAGTACTGACCTTACTTTGAGTTTGATTCCATAAAAAGTGACAAAAACATTAGTGTCCGTTGTGCGTGGGAAGAAAACTTCTTTTTACAGCGAAAAAAACCCCTAAACTTCCGAGCAAGCACCGAGTAGCTACGACGTAATGGGAAACTCACAGAGAAACTCGCGGATTCTTCCACTGACCGCTGCACACCTGCACCAGGGTAACCCTCCGCCTACCCCACTCCTGCTTTACAGGTGAAAATAGAGCAACAGGACCGCTAGTCTTTGACTTTATTTATTTTCTGCTGTGTTTTACTTGCATCTATTTGAATGACTGAGTGTAAACACACAAATTATTTTATGTGCTGGAATGTGCAGAAAATAAGTTTAAATATTAAACAAATTTCTTCCAGTCAGAGAATGTTGCATATAATTAAATTTTTGCTTGATGCATAAAGTTAAAAGATTAAAACGAATAAAACAAGTTTTAAAAAGAGACTTTTCCATTTGATTACATTTTGTATGATGGATTATGTAGAAAAAGTAGAATTGGGCTGAAAGATCTATCACTTTATCACCTATTCAGGTTGTAAATCATGTTTTTAAAAAGTAACTAAGTAACTAATTACTTTTGAAAATAAGTAATCAGTAAAGTAACGTGATTACTTTTTGGGGGAAGTAATCAGTAATTAGTTACTGATTACTTTTTTCAAGTAACTTGACCGACACTGATTAAAACCCACAGTTGGAGCTTTGTTTAGTGTTGTCTAGTGTACGGCTTAACAACTCGCTTGTAGCAGAGAATCTCTGTCATGCTTAAAACCTGCTGCACATCAAAGAATCAGTGACGTAGATGAACTTATGATTGTTGCTCTTTATCTGTACATGTTGGTGGTTGGTTAACTTGGACGATTGAGTCCAGAACAGTTCTGTTTGGTAACAATAAAGTCCATCGAATAAATAAATGTTCAGATGGTGGTGATTTTTTTTTAATGTGATTTTGTTCATTACTAACACTGGTGAGTGTAATCACATTACTGTTACTGTAATCACTTTACTGTCGTTTTATTATTGACAAAATATTAAAGAAATGTTGATGACCTGTTTATATCCATGTTAGTCTTTAAAGTCCAACATCTCCCTCTAGTGGCCATAAATAAACCATGTGTGAGGAAATACATTTATTCATTAACCAAACTACAAGATGTTGACACAAGGGGACAATTGATGTCTCCATTAAACAGATGGATAATTGTTGGCATTCCTGGAGTGGCTTCATCTCAGGAGGTAGAGCAGATCATCCACTAATTATAAAGCTTGTGAACGGATCCCTTGATGCTCCAGTCTGCATGCCAAATATCCTTGGACAACATACAAAACCCAAGTTTTTGTCTGATGCATCCATCAGTTTGAATGTTAGACAGAAAGCACTTAGGAGAGTAAAATTGTGGCATATAAGTACATATAAATATTTACCACAAAAACTCAGATTATGTTGAAAAACTACTCAATGATACATTTTTTAGCTTTTCTAGATAAAAGCTTCATGTTTGAATGTTTTTTTTTAAGTTGTATTTTCACAAAGAAAAAACGTAGCCCTCCACCTCTGTGTTTGAACCAATAGAAAAGCTGGTGCTCAGAGGAAGACGGCTTTACTTGGCACTGGACTGGATGATGCCGTCATTCACCTCCTACATCGTTCCCTCGCTCACCTGGAGACCGCTGGGAGCACTGTGAGAATCATGGTCTTTGATTTCTCCAGTGCCTTTAACACCAATCTTCCCACAGTCCTGAAGGACAAGCAGGAGTGGACCATCAACGCACCACCTGGATTCTGGACCACCTCACCGACCGACCACAGTATGTGAGAACTTAGGGATGTATGGCGGACAGGGTCGTCTGCAGTACGGGGGCCCACAGGGAACGGTTCTGGCTCCGTTCCTCTTCACCATCTACACTGCAAACTCCACCCAGTGCTTCCTGCAGTAGTCCTCTGATGACTCTGCAATAGTCGGCCTCGTCACTGATGGGGACAACAAGGAGTACAGAGACTTTGTGGACTGGTGCCAGTGGAACTACCTCCAGATCAACACTAATAAAACCAAGGAGCTGGTGGTAGACGTCATCCCTGAGCAGCTCCTTCAGTGGCTGCAGCACCCTACTGGTGTTGGCCAGAGGGGCCGATGGCGCGATATGGCAGCCTCGCTTCTGTCAGTCTGCCCCAGCTGTGACTACCACTGTAACTTGCCTTCACCAGTGTGTGAATGTTAGAGTGAACCAATTGTGAAGCGCTTTGGGTGCCTAGAAAGCGCTTTATACATGCAATCTGTTATTATCATTAAGAGCATTTCTTTAAACTCTGACAGATCAAAGACTGCTATCATATTTACTAAATGTGAAAATATACTTAATAACTCACTTCTTTAATGTTCTGTGCAATTAACTAACATTCGGTTCCTCACAGCTTCATTCAGCTGCTCTGAGGAAACTGAATGTTAACCATTCAGTTCCTCCTTTATCAGGTCTGTTTATCTCACATTTGACTTCATGTTAAACTATTTTAACATGAAGTTAAAATAACCTGAGCAGTAACTGAAAACACTCTGAGTGTTTCATATAAAGATTTGTGAGTGGCAGCAGTTTCATGTCTGTTCTCAGCTGTTCTGTCTGCAGTGACGTCCTCTGTGTGTGTTTTACTGTGCAGACACTGATCCAGCTGCAGTTTACTCAGCAGTGAGTAAACACAGCAGGAACTATGTAGGTCCTCCAGAGTTGGGAGAAGCCATCCAGTAACCCTGTGGAGCTCCTTTTTCTGTGCAACAGCAAAACCACACACAGAAGCAACATGCTAACATGTGGAGCCATGGTATGGGGATCTTCTTGAGGACCCTCAGGAAAGTCTCTGCTGTGTCATCTTAACCAGCTCTGTGGTGTTTAGACCCTGGGTCATTTCTGCCTGAGGTAAACTTACAGAAACAGGAAGTCCTGACCCTCTCTTTGTGGTTCCAGCTGTCTGTTACTTTTCTTCTTGAAGTCAGTGATCAGGTGGTTTGTCCTGGACACTGTGGTGTCATCAGGGTTCATCAGATTATAGAGCAGGGGCTCAGCACACAGCTCTGTGAGGATCCAGTGTTGAGGCTGAGAGCTGCAGAGCTGTGTCGGTCCAGTGTGGGGACTAAGTAACGCGTTACAGTAACTACGTTATTATTGTGGTAACGAGCACGGTAACTAGTTATTATGACAAAATCAGGAACGTGTTAACCGTTACTGGGATTTAGATAAGGTCGTTATTTGTTACTTCGTGTGGTGGCTATCGCGGAGCTTCCACAGATTCATTAACATTAGCAAGTGGTGGAGGCAGCAGGTGGATGAAGGAAAGGGGAGGAGGAGAGACCCGAGGCGGCCGCCGGTCCGAGCATCAGGTGAACTGAACTTCAGGTAAGAAGTTATGACCTGCAGTCTATCAGGGTCAGATATAAACCAAGACGTCGTCTACTCTTCACTGAAGTAGTCCACCAGTCCAACCACTGACGTCCAGCTGCTGGTCTCTAACTGGTCCCACCAGCACCTCAGAGCAGAGGACATCCACATGTTACAGAGATTTTTATGTGTTTCACTTTCATTTCTCTCTCAATTCGACTCACACAAGTCAAACAATGTATTCTATAGTTTACTTACATTTTTAAAGGGCGCTTTACTGAAAAACCATCACTGTGTGTTTGATGCTGAAGAGTTTTACTTCCTTACTCAACAACAAATATACCAGGAAGCAGCTGACATTGGAAAAACAAACAAACAACAGATTTAAAAGTTGTCAGTTTCTGGTAGCAGCTTAAATGTTTTCATGAGTAGAAACAATTTTTTTCTCCTTTTTGTATTTGTTTGTTCAAAACAAAAACAGCAAAAAAAGAAGCAAACCACACACACAACCCAGGATTCAAATCATGAATACATAATGGGCTTGGATTTACATCATTATGAATGAAATGTGCTCTATTTGGAAGCAGCCGGCCCCCCTCCCCTTTCAACGGGTTGTGTGTGAGACTTTAAATCATCAAACTGTAAATTTTAAATTGTTATTGATCCCTTTACCCCGAGTCCTAAAGTGTATATTTATTTTCTTACTCTTCTTATATTTATTGTTTGTTTACTTGCACTGCTGTAACTGGAGCCTCGTCGTCTCGTCTCTCTATATACTGGACTGTATGTAGTGGAGATGACAATAAAGTTTACTTTGACTTCAGCAGCGAGCAGGCGCACCGAGGGCTCTCGCGCTCACTTTTCATGTATAGAATTTTGAAAAAACATCGGTGCAAATTATAAGTCTGTATCATGATGTCTGGTGTTTTCATGTTTGTTGGTTTGTTTTTATTTTGTTTTATTTTGAGAGTTGGTTATTAGATGCTGCACCAGCCAGCCAGTGAATCCCCCGCTGCCCCGCCCTCTCCTCCCTTTGCCGCAAGCAGCAGGCGCACATCGCAAGCGGAGGGCGCTCTTACTCCCAGCAAATGGGCGATAGAAAACCAATCGGTGCCTGTACCATTCCCAATAATCGCTGGCTGACGTCTGGCTGATGTTGCCTGTTGGATCAGTCTATGTTGTGGTTCTACTGGTGTTACTGGTTCTGCTGGTGAGACGATGTGTTCACAGGAAACTTGAAGGTTTGTACATATTCATTCTTATTCATTGTGGTATTTTGTTTCCATTCTGTCATCATAATTTGGTCCATTTAGATTCTTAAATCATAAAAGTGTTTACTTCAACTCATTTCAGCAGATGGAGAAGATGACATCACCAGTGACATCACATACAGTGTTGTGAAATCATCAAATCATCAACACCCTCCAGTCAAAGAAACCAGAGATGGAGGTTTGTGTGTTCACCCAGGTGTCATCCACATACCTGAACCAATGACTTGGTGGTGTTTCAGGGTAGGATAGCAAAGCCCTCTTTTCCACGTCTTCCATATACAAGTTACCCACAATGGGTGAAACTGGGGAGCCCACGGCACACCCATGTTCCTGCCTGTAGAACTGACCCTTGTATGTGAAACAGGTGGAATTAAGACACAGTTTCAAAAGCAAGCACACCTGGTCCAACAGCCTTGTCTTGTTCTAACTACTTCAGACAGTCTGTCACCCTCGTCCTGTGACCACTTCCTGGGTCTCTTTCAGTCTTCAAATATAAAGTTTTTACAGCTTATAGATTTTAAGTTCTGCTCCAATCATTTGGGTAAAGATAAGAAACACTTTGATGGCCTATAAGTGAAAGTGAAAATGTGATAAACAAATAATATAATTAATAAATAATAAATAATAATTTTTTTTTGATAAGTGAAGTTCACTGAACTGAAAGGAAAATTTGGTTTGATGATGGTTGACATGTTTTCCAAATAGAAGTTTTTCCTGTAGTAAGGAGATACAGGTGCAGCAGAGCATTGCTGGAAGAAATGATCCCAAGGGTGGAATCTCCTGAGAAATCTTCAGAGACCCAGCGAGAAGTAGGGACCATAGCTGACAGCCCAGGCAGGGGTTGAGGTCAAAGGTCATGCTGTTTGGGGACCTACTGGTCATCATGAGAAGATTCTGGAACCACAGCAATGACCATAAAGCTGCATTGGATGGAGAGCTGTGCCACGGGCCTTTCCAGAGGTAATCACGAGGAGATTGTGGACAACAGATGGAGATCTGAAGGATGAGGGGAGCGTTCCAAGCTCCAATCGACCGTGCAGAGAGGAAGTTCAAGGATGGCATCATTATTCTGTGAACAGAAACCAGAAGCTATGGTGGTGACGGGGAATGACTGACAGCAATTTCCTATGAACATCACCTAATGCTGTGTCACTGTGCTATGCATACTTTGACACTCTGAAGAGGGTCTTCCTTTGTGTCATTGTTGTTGTCATTTGCATCATGAACAAGACTGCTGAAGTGACTCAACAGGTGGGGTTATAACAGCAGTAAAATAATTGAATCCAATACCCTTTCCAAAAAAGGTTTTCTGCAGAGACGAAAGGACAATAGAGGAGTCATAAGTATCCCCCCACAGGAAGAATGCATGAAATGAGGTGATGAGGGTTGATAGAGGCCATAAAACAGGAGTGCTGACAAAGGCCTGCAGCCTTGAAGAGAACTGAAAGCCACATTGACAAACAGCAAAACTAACTGGTATGTTTGTTATACCCATGTCTGCATACATTTGGACTCTGGTCATATGGACAGTGATAGAAACAACTGGAAGAGACATTTATGAAGCTCTGAGGAACTCAAACCACTCTGCATGTGTGATTTACACACCTGGAGGAGATGCACCACAAAGCTGGAATGATTTTGCAAATGTTAATTTCTATGTTTGACTATTAACATTCATTTGCTTACTTGGAGGGAACGATGCTCGTCACAGTTCTCTCCCTCATGCACGAGCAACACAAAGAGCTCTGGTGACTTGCGTCTTGTTTTTGCCATTGTAGTAGAATTGTCTTGGCGTTCCAGCAATAGGTCTGTGCTAGATGAACGTATCAGCAACCTTCAAACACGTGTGGAGAAATCATTATTTCTTTGAAAGGTTTTTGACTAAATAACAGAAAAAAGAAAGTAAGAGAAAGAGATGTCAGAGATGAGTGTCAGTAACACAAAAGTAACACTCAGTGTCATGCAGTGACTTTTACACAACCAGATCAGATGAACCAACTCACACTAAAACATGCATTTTGCTGCACTCTTTACACTTATTTATTTTCTTTCTGCTCTTTTATATATTTTGTAAAACCACAAAAAATATTTTATATCAGCAGCAATTTCTCTCAAACTGCTGCATCACAGCTTTCATGCTCTGACCTGCATGTGAAATGAGAGAAAAGCTCTTTATTAGTAACTTTTACAACTTCTGGCAGGTTAATGTCTGAACTTTGGAGTGAAACACACCCTTAGTTACAAGAAATAACACCACAGTCTGTAACTACGTGAATCCATGTTAACACCACCTGTGTGTGTGTGACTGCATTACACTCCCACTGCTGGGAACCTGAACAAGAAGCAGAACAAAGTCTGAAATAGAAGCTGACAAACAGCTGCACCACCGAGTGACACTTTATTTTATAAACTTCACAACAGGTTTCATGTTGTGACCTGTGGAGGTGAAAAGACACAAAACCTGTTTTACAGCTTTTGAGCTGTGGGCAGGATTGAAACACACCTTAGTTAAAAGTCAAACAGCAACATTTGTCTCCTCCCCTCACGTCACTCAAATGTGACAAACCAGGAAACAGGAAGTTCTTCGTCCTCAGTAAAGAGAGACGCACAGACGATCAGACTGAGCTCAGACCAAACTAGCAGCTTCCTCTGAGTGAGTCCAGCTACAGGAGAGAAAAGTGGAAAACTCCAACACTGCTGCTTCAAGCTGCTGACGCTCCACACACTGAATGTGAGTTTGAGCAAAAACACGACTCAAAGGAAGTTTCAGTGAAGGTGGTAGAGGAGGGAGGGCAGCCAGGACTGACTGTACTTCCTGTCTGCTGTTTTCAGCTTCACTCACAGACTCAATGGCTTCCAGATCAGAGGAGGATCTCTGCTGTCCGGTCTGTCAGGAGGTCTTCAGAGATCCTGTTCTTCTGTCATGTAGTCACAGCTTCTGTAAAGACTGTCTGAAGAGATGGTGGAGAGAGAGACCAACACACGAGTGTCCAGTTTGTAAAAGAAGATCTTCAAAGGATGATCCACCTTTAAGTCTGGCTTTAAAGAACCTGTGTGAGTCGTTCTTACAGGAGAGAGATCAGAGAGCTTCAGAGGCTCTCTGCAGTCTGCACTCTGAGAAACTCAAACTCTTCTGTCTGGACCATCAGCAGCCAGTGTGTGTCGTCTGCAGAGACTCAGAAAAACACACCAATCACAGAATCAGACCCATCGATGAAGCTGCACAACAACACAAGAAGGAACTTCAGGAAACTCTGGAGCCCTTAAAGAAGAAGTTAAAGGTTTGTGAAGAAGTTCAAGTGAAGTTTGATCAAACAGCAGAACACATTAAGGTCCAGGCCCGACACACAGAGAGGCAGATTAAGGAGCAGTTTAAGAAGCTTCACCAGTTTCTAGCAGAGGAAGAGGAGGCCAGGCTGGCTGCACTGAGGGAGGAAGAGGAGCAGAAGAGTGGGATGATGAAGGAGAAGATGGAGGCTCTGAGCAGAGAGATAGCAGCTCTTTCAGACACAGTCAGAGCCACAGAGGAGGAGCTGAGAGCTGAAGACGTCTCATTCCTGCACAACTACAAGGCTGCAGTGGAAAGAGTCCAGCGCTGCCCCCTGCTGGATGATCCACAGCTGCCCTCAGGAGCTCTAATAGACCAGGCCAAACACCTGGGCAACCTGACCTTCAACATCTGGAACAAGATGAAGGACATGGTCTCCTACACTCCTCTCATTCTGGACCCAAACACTGCTGATCCACAACTCATCCTGTCTGAAGATCTGACCAGTGTGAGACGAGGAGGAGAGAGGCAGCAGCTTCCTGATAATCCAGAGAGGTTTGATCGGGACTACTCTGTCCTGGGCTCTGAGGGCTTTAACTCAGGGACTCACAGCTGGGATGTTGAAGTTGGAGACAGTACATGGTGGGATCTGGGTGTGTTAGCAGAGTCTGTGCAGAGGAAGGGAATCATACTGTCTGGACTATGGATAATACGGTTGTATAAAGGTAAATACTCAGCACGCTCACCATCAGCTGGTTTCACTGCTCTCTCATTCCAGAAGAAGCTCCAGAGGATCAGAGTGAATCTGGACTGGAACAGAGGAAAGCTGTCGTTCTCTGATCCTGATACTAACACACACATACACACCTTCACACACACTTTCACTCACAGGATGTTTCCATACATTTACACTGTTCATGGTGGTAAAGTGAAGGTGTGTCGGTTGAAGGTGTCAGTGTCAGTGCAGCAGATGAGTTGAGGATGATGATGTTTCTAATGTTGTTTCCTGTCAGTGAATTGAAGCTGTTAAACTGCAGCTGTCCTCCTGCTGCCTCGTTGTTCCAAAGCTCTTTGTTTCTCTTTTAGTTCTCACTGTTTCTTTCTGTTTCTGCTGTCCACCTTTTCACATGGAAAATCATTTCACTGTTTCTCACTGAATGACTCCCCAAACTAGATTTGAAATTCTATCAAGTTTCTAATCATTACAAGTGATTCATGTTTCTATTTGATGTGTAAATGGAGATGATTTAGTTTGCTGGGATATGGACTGACATGTGTTGAATGGGAGGAGCAGTTTGTTGTTGTCTTCTTGTCTGTTTATGACAACAATAAATCTATTGTTGAAACAATGATTCATGTTTAACTCCATATATGAAATGTTTCTGATCTTTGAATTCTGTTTGATTAAAGACTTTCTTCATGACACAAATGAGATTTTAGTGTATTAATAGAACTAAATAAGCTCAGAGTTGAAAGGCTGGAGTATTATGTACGTGCTTCACTGTCAGGATCTTCAGGGGGATTCAAAGGGAAACATCAAACTGCTGTAATGAGATCAACTAGTTGGGCTGAACACACTTATCTGTAGTTTGTCTCCATCCAGGATCATCAGAATATAATGAACATGTGTGAAGAGCCAAAAAATGCTGCTGCCCTCTCAGCATGATGAGCTCCAGCCTTTGTTAACAGGAAAACAGGAAACATGAGACAACTTTCAGAGACAGTAACCAACTGTGGCCACAAGATGGCAGCAGCTGATCTGAGATCCTTTATTGGACAGAACGACTCTGCTCTGTGACGTCATCAGTGGCGTGTCCAGCGGCGTGGCCTGGGGGGGCACAGGCTATCCCCCCAACCAGACTGGCCACCCCAGGTGCCACCCCAAAGCTAAAACACTAAAACTTAATGAAATATCAAATGTACGGTTTCACAGTGAAGCTCAGATATCCGAGCGTAAGTGAATGCAGCACCGGCTTCTGCACTATGAGCATAAAGCACTATAAACATAAAGCAAACAGTCAGTCATTCCAGTTCAGTTTGTACAGTAGACATACAAGGCAAATAAGAGTAACAATACACAGTAAAATGAAATAAGAAGGATAAATAAATAAAGAAAAAAAAAGGGGGGGAATGTGACAGACTTCATAACAACTTTGTACTTGAAAGTTGTAACAGCTCATTCGTTAAACATTTCTGAATGAATTTCAATCAATGACAAACCTTTTTTTATTGGAAGTTAATTTAAGAGAGTTTAAGTAATATTCAATTTCAATCAAAAACAAATTAAATGATGGGGTTGAGTTTTGAAATTTACATTTATGTATATGTAATTTCCCTAATAAGATATAAAGATTGACAATGGCATATTTTTTTTCTTTAGTTTCAAAATAAGTGATAATGTTCTTCCCTTCAATTTTGATTTCGTATGTTGTCTTGCACAGTATATAATTTTCAACTTTCAAGCTCTCTCCAAAATGTAGCACTATATGAACAGCCACAAAACAAATGAGTAGTTCAAGTTCAGTTTTACAAAAGGTACATTTTCTATCAATGTCACAGAATCTTGAAATGTACATGTTGGATGGATATATGTTATGTAATATTTTCAAATGTAATTCTCTAACTTTGTTTGTAATACAAAATCTAAAAGGAACAAGCCACGCTTTATCCCAGTTGATATTATCAAAAATAGAATTCCAAAAAAACTTCCCTCTTGGAGTTACTTTCTTCGCATTATACAAACATTCTCTAATATGTTTATTGGTGCATTTCTTGCTTAAGAAATCAACACCATTTATATAAAGAGTGTTAACGGATGCATGTGGTGTATTCTGTTTTTTGTAGCTTTTCATCAACTCAGTCAGTCCGCTGGGAACGGACTTTATTACAGAGCTAAAATCTTTAAATTTGATAGGGAATGTTTTTTCTGTAATAAAGTCATTGTAACTAAGTAGCTGGCCTTCAGAGTCAAATAAGTCTTTAAAATAGATTATATTTTTATCAATCCAATTCTGCAAATACAGTAATTTGTTCCTCTTAGTAATACATTCGTTATTCCAGATAATAGATCTATGTGGAGAAAAGTTATGTGAATAACATAATTTCCAAGCCAACAATGCCTGTTGATAAAATGCAGACAATTTAACTTTGATATACTGTAATTACAAGACAATAGGAACTGTAAACCTCCAACATTTCTAAAAATGTTATGTGGAATTAAATGCCATTATGATCCATTATGTCTGGTGTTTTCGTGTTTGTTGGTTTGTTTTTATTTTGTTTTATTTTGCAAGTTGGTAATTAGATGCTGCTCCAGCCAGCAGGAGAATCCCCCGCTGCCCCGCCCTCTCCTTCCTGTGCCGCAAGCAGCAGGCGCACCTCGCAAACAGAGGGCGCCCTTACTCCCAGCAAATGGGCGATAGAAAACTGAGTGCCTCTGCCATTCCCAATATGCGCTGGCTGTTGTTGGAGCAGCAAGAGTACGAGCATTTTTTTTTTTGCCGATACCCATGATGCCGGCCCCCACCACGATGTCGCCCCGGGCAACCGCCCATGTCGCCCGTATCTATCTATCCACTCTCCCTCCTCTGCACACGTCCAAACCATCATAACCTTTCCTCTCTAACTAAAGTCATCCAGGCTTTTACATCTTTAAGATGTGGCTGTAGTTTAGCTAGCTTGATGTTTTTCTATTAGTATGTTGACATGGGTGGACAGTTCCAACCTGCACTGAACTCTGTTGTAATTGTGATGGTTTTATAATTTAATTTTCTTAAATTTCACACATGGCATCACATCTGAGTAGTGTTTACCTGCCTCGTCCATCTTTCTCACAGCTGCAAAATGAAATTACCATGACAACATCTCAGTACAGCCAAATAAACACCTGATACAGGGGCCTCATTTAAGAGGTAACAAAGTACAGGTTAGGTGTCAAAGGTTACTTATTAAAAACTAAAATATGTTTTCGACCTGACTGTTGTGCAGTTTTCTCTCAGTGGGAAAAGAAAAGAATGCAATGATCTGCACATCTCATAAGTTTACTTACATTTAAACATGTAAAACAAATCAAATCTTAAAACTGAGATTCCTTTTGTGTTTCATATAATAATTCAGCTTATTTTGAATTGATGGTACCAACATGTCGGGAGCTGTGGTTCCAACATCCAGGCAGGAAGTGGTCTAAAAAGGGCAAGCAGCATAATAAGTAAATAAACAGGCATTTTGTGAACCACTAAAACATGTATGAAGGGCCATGTGGGCGTATGTGCTGCCCTCTAGCTGCTGAGACTATTTCAGAGCCGCCACCTTTGGCGTTATTAATTTGCAGTTCTTTTCTACTTTGTAATTCGTGTTCTCTTTATCGGTAAACTGACACAGCACTTGACTCTGTAATTCTTACCTGGATGATAACTGGAACCTGTACGACTTAATAAGAAGAGGTGGACGTCCACTTAGTGTGACACTTTTTACTGTGGAAACAAAAACAAACAAGCAAAGAATAAAGAAATAAAAGTTAATAAACACTGAATCTGAACTCTTCATGTGATGTCAGGCTCTCTGAAAACACTGAACATAAAATGTTAAAAATATAACGATGTTTATTCCTTCTTATTTAAACTTCCAGACTTTTGTGTGACCTGCATGAAACCTCAGTTCACAAAATCACCAACAGGGGGCAACGATGAGCTGACCTCATGGGCCAAAAGGTCACATTGATTATGAAATCGCTCCAATGCAACATTTTTCCATCTGTTCAGATGCAAAATAACTTGTCAGTGTTGTGTAACGATTCTTCATCCCCAGCAGACGAGAGAAACGCTGTAACAAGAAGGTTTTACCTTCTGTGTCAGTTTCACTTCCTCCTTCCTGTGACGGTGTGAGGCCTGCATCAGCACCACACTGCAGCAGCAATGACTGATAACACAAACACTCAGACAAACATCCTCAGCAGCCTGATAACACAATGTGAAACTACCCACAACTGTGAAACAATCAGTTGTTCTTCCTTATTGTTTCATAAAACCACAGAAAGATTATGAAACAACCTCCGTCTGAGGAGTGACACACCGAGACCCGAAACATCAGAGCTGTGAAATGTAGAGAAAGGGAATTCCCGACATTCACTGAAGGGGTTAAATCTGTAGATGGTGCAGGAGGAGAAGCTGGAGATGACTGACATGTAGCCGACACCACGATGAAACAGACCTCCTGTGATACTATGGAGAAAGACTACGAGCAGCAGCTGTGAGGAGCGTCACCTGCAGGTGTAGATGAGCTGATCTCAGTGCTGACACACTGTATGTTACTGTGTGGGAACGATTGTAGTCAGTTCTCTGTGTGTGCTGACCTCTTCATGGTCTGATAGAGGCCAGGGTACGTAACTGGTTCCTGACCAGCTTCAGCTGTGTCCACCAACAAAATATGTTAGTACAATATTTGAGCGTTGATGGCCCAGTGCTCCTCTGCAGACTCAGACACACATTTTCTACACTTATAAAACATTTCAAACAGAAAGAATAAAAAGCAAACAGCACTCAAAGGTCAAATATATTTAAACCAAGAGTTTAATACACAAAATCTGATGACCGTGACAACAAAATATGAAAGATTTTGTTGTCATTGTACCAATGTAAATATCTTGGGGTCATTCTACACCCAACCTTATCCTTCAAGAGTCACATAAATAAAGTGTCCCAGGTACTTAAATTTAATAATCAAAATTTTAATCATATACGTTATGCTGCCCTCACGACACGTGACCATGTGAAGCTAGACAGCTAGCGAACAAAATAGACGAGATCTTCCACACAAGGCTTGCTTTTCTTGCTTTTAATGAAGATCCTTTAAAGCCTTATCCTCTCTCAAGGCTTCTCCTAGCTATTTCTTATTTGTAACTGAAACATACAGAAAGTGAAAATAAACTGCTAGCTAATACACATCTTAATGACAAACTTAAAGATTAGCCTAAACACGTGCGTTACATTAGCATCGCAGTTAACTCCAGGTAAACACATATAAAAGTTGTTTCTGAACATATTAATACTCACAAAGACGAACGTTTCCCAAGGTACAAGCGTGTAGGGCACTTTTAGCGTGTACATGAACTCGTTCACTCTTTTAATGCTGCCGATGCACTTTTACAGCATCAACGGAGAAAATACGTCAAAGATAGGTTAATGATCAGAGCGCTCCCTCGCTCCCATTCCCGCACATACAATACAAAGATCGCTTGTGGTAACAATGACTCACTCCGGGCAAATTTCGAACCCACACATTTTAACTGTTTTTAGCATGAATTACTTATAATATTTCTTAACTCTGAACTTATTTTTCACTTTGCTTATGTAACTTAATCAGACTATGCACTAACTACTGACTTCTGACCAAAAGGCATAACATACGTAATAATTTAAATATGAATGTTGCAAAAAAGTATTTTTACTCAATGGTCATCTCTCATATCGACTATTGTTTGACGTCCGGGTCACTTGCTTGTCCAACAACACTTAAAACTATTGAAAACATTTATAAAAGAAGTTTAAAACTACTTGACAAAAAAACCTGACTTCCCACCACCACTGTCATGTGTTTAAAAAACATAAATTACTGAACTTCAATAACTTAGTGACATTTAAAAGAGTGTGTTTAATATATAAAGTCTTACACTCCCTTACTCCACCACTAAAACAATTTGTTTAAGGCACAGGTTAAAAACTGGTTATGGACAAATCAAGTGTGTGATCATGTATCAGTTGTATAGTTTTAATGTTTTATTTGGGAATAGAATAGTGTGTATGTGTGAGTTTGGTGATGGAGTTTTTATTATGAATGAATTATGAATTATTATGTCTATTTTTTATGTTTTATGGACAAAAGATGGAAATTAGCCCTTGGCTATAATCTGGTATGTTTATATTCATGTAATTTTTTTACATTTATGTTCATCAACATGCACTGTCCTAAATAAATTAAAATAAAATAACAATGTTTGTATTTAAAGTCCAACATCTCCCTCTAGTGGTCATATATAAACCATGTGTGAGGATGGTGTTCATTATATTCCAGCTACCACAGGTTAACAGGCTGGATAAACTCTGCACGTCTCCTATCAGTCTTGTGTCTAACACAGACACACAAACATTCACATCTACGACCAACTTAGACTCACAGGTTAATGTAACTGCCTGACTGTGGGCTGTGGGAGAAGCAGAGTGCCCAGAAACAACCATGCAGACCCCACACAGAAAGATGGAGGCTGGATTCAAACCCAGCACCTTCTTCCAGTCAGACAACAGCATCACCATGCTGCCCCAGGGGGACGTCCACTAAATGGTTATACTGGTTATAGTTTGTTTCATTAACTAAGCTACAACACTGACAGCAGACTGAAGTAGAGTCGACGTTTTAAATGATATTTTTAATTGATTTGTTGTGAATGAAGTCATAAATGTCAGGAAGTGCTTTATCGATTATCACAGAGAAACTCAAATATCATGTAATCATCTCAGTTAACCTCAAATTATGTCAAAACAATGTTGCTGGTTTCTTAACTTTTGAAAGCACAAAAGGTTTTATGTGTTTCTGTGTGTTACACTGAATGAATACCAAATATATGTAAATTGGTTAAAGAAAATACAGAATTTTCTGTATTTCACGAGTTACACTTTACAAAATGAAACATCCCTTTGATTGTAATAATGTCTCTTCCTCTTTCTTCTGTATTTTGAGTCCAACTAATTTGCTAAGCAGCAAAATTATAGATGTGTTTGACTAACAGTAGTGATGTTATTCAAAGACGACTCCTATGAGGGCCGTGGGCTCTCTCTCTTCTTCTTGACCGTGAGAAATGACCACATGCGAGGAAAGCTGCAGGTGCATAAATGACCCACTGCCGATTCAGGGAAGTAGTTATGAAGAATAACTAGTTGCTGACTAACATATAAATAAAGACATATAAAAACATTGTTGTCCTCTGACCCAGTAATTAGACTTTTGTTTTGACTTTTTCTGGATTAAAGTGATGATTTATGTTCAGTTTGTATTATTTAGTATAAAGTATAATATTTTTTCCTGAGTTTATCTTTGCTTCTAGTCCTTTGGTTCCTCATAATGTTAGTGTCTTTCTGCATTTCCTGTCCGGTCTCTGTCATGCGGCGGCTGTGTGAAGGCAAGAGAGGACCCAAATGCACGGCTCTAGACACACGGAGATGAACTCAAAGGCAGGTCTTTATTAACAGGAACATAAGAAGTCATACAAAACTATACTGGGAGAAACTGAAGCTAAGGCGCTGGGAAGACACGGGAAATGCACACAACCTAGAGGGACGACGCAACACGGAGCAAAGGGATACTCTGACATAAATACACAGAAGGTAATGAGGGAAGTGGGAACACAGCTGAGGACAATTACTCATGACCGAGCGGGGAGGACACGAAACTGAAAATACTGACACCGAGATGTGGACCTTAAACACAACACAGTACACAGAGATGAGCAGAGAGAGAGAGGCAGAGAACAAGGATGAATACACGAGGGGATGAGGAGAACACAGAACACAATAACAGCATGGACACAGGGGGGATCCAAATACAAACCAAACAATCCAATGAACATAAGGAACAAAATACAAAACCACAGGAAAACTGAGAACACGGTCAAAATGACCCAGGACCATGACAGTCTCAGGTTAGGTTTATGTTTGTATTCCCTGTGTTTTCTCCCTTCTTGTCCCATATGTCATCCCACTTGTCTTCTGTCTGTCCATCCTTAGCCCCAGGGTCACATTCACATGTCTTAGTCCTGCTCTCTGTGTTTGTTCATTCCTGTTTCATTTTGATCCAGCATCATCTTCAGTTTTGCTTCCTGTGTCACTTTACTCTGTAATGAGTCCCACTTGTTGGCCATCCTCTCCTGAGCCTGTGTGTATTTATGTCCTCAGTTTCCCTCGATTCCTTGTTGTGTCGTTCACTCAGGCTTTTCCCCTCTTGCCTGACTTCTTGTTTTTTTGTATTTTGTTGAGTTTTCAAGCTTCAGCAATAAAGCTGCCGCACTTAGTTTATCTTTTTGTCCTGCTACTGGATCCTGCCACACAGCCGGACTTGACAATATCAAATGTACAAACTGAGAACATTATCATTTTAGGAAACGTATTACTTAATTTTTAGTTCGATGGCAGCCACACATCTAAAACAAAAGTTGGGATGAGGGCTTAATAAAGAACGGAAAAGGAAGTGAGAAAAAGAAAATGGAGCGGAGAACATTTTGTGTAGTTACAGAGATGCCCCAAAGTCTCAAACCTCCCCTCATGTTTTTATATTTCATTAGGAAAATGGAAAAAAGATGCATTGATCCATTGAAACATATGGGAATACAGCTTGTACGGCAAAAAGAGAGTTTGTACAGTTATAACAAGCTACAACGTCAGTATTTTATTCTTCAGCAAAGCCTGAAATCTCTTTGGAAGCTTTCTTGTAAATTTATTCTGAGCAATAGTGTTATTTGTTTTGTTTTATTTATTTATTTTACATTTCCTGTCCAGTCCTTAAATCCTAGAATCCAGTCCCATGAATCATTAAAGCATAAAAACAGCTCCTAACACTGCTGAGGAGTGTCTGAAAGTCATGTTATAAGGAAGTAGGCAAAGATCCAGCAAACAGCTGACACATGACCTGACTGTAAACTGAAGCCTCATCAGAAATGGTCTCAGTAGAAAAATGTCTGCCAAGAAGTTGTCAAGGAAATGCGGCATGCCAAACTACACAAGTAAAACATGGTAGAGGCTCCGTCATGGTTTGCATGGTTGCATTTTAGCCAGAGGGGTTGGAGGCCGTGATAAAATTGATAGAATTATAAATGAATAAACATACGGTCGTTGTTTGAGCCACCGTGTAATACCTTCTGCAAAGAAACAGCTTTATTTTTCAGCATGACAATGAACCTAAACATACTAACAATGCAATAAAATACCTGGACACTATCGGTCATGGACTGGCCTCCCCAGAACCCGGAGCTTTATCGAAGCAGCGTGGGATCATCTTCACAGAGAACAAAAAGCACTTAAAACACCTGGAGAACTGTTCCTAAAGACGACTTAAAGACATTACAAGAGATCTGATTAAGAGAGTTCAGGTTGTAGAACAAAGGTGGGCGCACCAAATATGGACTCTTAACCTGACTCTGGTTTTGCCTTTTATGCTGTATTTTCATTAATGTTTGGACACGAGGAGTGGCTCAGGACTCACATTATTCATAAGTTTTCCAAACTATCATCAAGCACTTGGATGTTTGGCTGTAATCTTATCTTTTACCTTCCTGTCATTGGTCCCATTGATGAGCACTGGGAGTTAACAGACAACGGTCGCACTCCTTTTATTCTCCTTTTATTTCAATTAACATACTTTTGATTCTTGATCAAACCTCAAACCCCTCCGGTCCAGCTCTCACAAAAACTTTATCAAAGAGGAAAAGATTTTTTTTCCTGCGATAAGCACGTTTGTTCTGGTGTTTTCATCAGGGGCCAAACAGGAAGCTGCAGCGACGCTCTCTACACGTTCAGATAAGTCAGACAGTCGGACCTCTATAAAACCTGACCTATGTTTAAAACAAGGCAGTTCTCAGACTGACAGCCGACCAAAGGAAGCAGATCTTTGAACCAACCAACCATGGTCCTCGCCCTTCTCTGCATGGATCACAAATTCAAATTCAAATTCAAATGTTTATTTGTCACATACAGTCATACACAGTACGATATGCAGTGAAATGCTTACACAACTGCTCGTGACCTAAAGAAAAAAAGAAAAGTCTATGAATAAGATAGGAAATAAATATGAAAATTAAAAAGGGTCAATTTAACTAGGAAGGAATAAATAAAATATATAAATTAAAGTTGAAAATAAAATAACTGTACAACAAAATACACAATACACAGTATAGAAATATATAAGAATGTATGAAGAAATATAAATATATATACACAATAACAGCAGCTGTACAAGTATTAACTGGAAATGAAGAAATATAATGTCCAGTGTTGTGCAATCCACATTATTTAGTGTCTTGTGCAAATATGCTTAAAGTGGTTTAAGTGATGAAGTGAAAACAATGTCCAGTGTGTGTGTAAGAACCATATGTGTGGGTCAGTACTGTGTGGTGGTGTGATTGAGAGACCGTATCGCCTGCAGGAAGAAGCTCCTCCTCAGTCTCTCTGTGTTGGTCTTCAGGGAGCAGAATCGCTTTCCTGACCTCAACAGAGAGAACAGTCTGTTGTTGGGATGGCTGAGGTCCTTCACCATCTTCCTGGCCTTGGTCCAGCACCGCCTGCTGTAGATTGAGTGCAGGTCAGGGAGCTCTGAGCGGATGGTGCGCTCAGCTGATCGCACAACCCTCTGTAGAGCTCGTCTGTCCTGCATGGTGCTGTTCCCGAACCAGGTTGAGATGTTTCCCGTCAGGATGCTCTCTATGGTGCAGGAGTAAAAGTTCCTGAGCACCTTGGAGGGCAGCTACAGGTTGTTTTACGATCTGTGACAAAATTATAAAAAATTCTATTCAATCTGGGAATTAACAAACTATAACTTAAGTGTGGCCTACAAAATGACTCAGAGCAATAAAATGTGTCCATCCTTCCAACCCGGTCAGGAAGATGAACATCCCAAAACAATGAACAGTCCCGGAGCTGAAGGACAAAAGCAATACACAGAATTATAAATGTGTCAAATGTTAAAAATAGTCACAATTTACATGCTTACTTAAGACCCTTCCTTAATAGAAACCACACCTAAACTAAGGCTACGTCCACACGAGCCCGGAGAGATCTGAAAACAGCGTTTTCGTCTGAAAATGCTCAGCGTCCCCATCATTGAGTTATGCATCCACATTGAGCACAAGTGTGAAATGCAAGGCCTGCCTCAGCTGGCGGGAAAATGTTGAGGAAAAGCACAGAGTTTTTTAAATGGACTAACAATGAGATGGAGTTGTTGCTGCGAGTAACACAAAAGTACAAAGTGGCAAAAGCGAGTGAGAGTTAGAGAGTTTGAAGAAAAGCTATCTGAAGCATGCACAAACTGATAGGGCTGTCAAAACTGAGAGCAAACAAAACAACTGCTGTACGATGCCCTCTGCTATCTAAGTTTAATAGGTCACATGACTGCATCACATGACTAAAACGTGTCATTGTTATCATTAGTGTAGACGTAGCCTAAGTCCTTGTTCTTATTTCTCTGCCTCACACACCTGATTTCATCTGAGCTCATCCTTTCACAGATCAAACAGGATCAGTTAGAGGTCAGAGGTCAACCACAGCAGGTTTAATGTGGCGTTTTTCTGTCTCTGTAGGGCTCTGAACTGTGAGGAGAGTTCAGCATATCCACAGGATCTTTCTGTTATCTGGATTCACACTAACATCATCAGTCAGGAGAAAAACAATCACACCAACCTGATTAGCAACTCGCTAAGTTAACCCTGGATTTTCCCCGGTGATGGCAACATCTGACCAACCACAGCCGTGGATCAGTGTACAGACAGCAGAGCGGCAGATGTTACAAAGGAAGATAAAATTACAATATCAGAAAAGTATGAAGAGGTTAAACACACAATGAAGACTGAAAGTAAAACCCTGCTGTAGACAGAGCAGCTGTGAGTGCTTTAAATGTTTATGCCAGTAAGATGGGAGAAGAGCTGATATATCAATAAAGTTGAACCTGTTTGAAGCCTGGAATGAAAGCTGTGTAAGTTAACGGGCTCATCAATATCACATCTTAGATCAGATTAGTTGAAACTTTATTAATCCCTCGGGTGGGTTTAGGGGTGATTCTAGGATCAGAGCTTTGGATGGAGAGCTGCCCATCCAGTCAAGGTAAACTTTACTCGTCACGATGAGACGTCTTCCCCGTCTCTGTCAGTCCCTGCATCCTTAAATGTCTCCAGTTGTCCCGAGTTCTCTCTGACTGCCTCCTTGGTGCATTTAAACCCCTGTTCCTCTCTGTCCTCGTCGTCTGTTGTCTTCATCTCCGTTATCAGTCATCATAATTTTACCATCTCTGTGCAAGTCTGCAAATTTCTTTATTAAATCATAAGATTTAATAATCCTGATAATAATGACTTGCAGTAGTCAAAAGTGTTGATATTAAAACCTAAGAATTTCAGGAAGTTTGTTTTACAAATAAAGCTCTGTGGTCTCTGTAGTTCCATCTTCTATAGACAGATGAACATCTATAGTCTCCAACCGTTAACCTCTCTGCTCTGTGTTGTTTTGTCTTTTAGATCAAAAAAAAACACCACGGAGGACACACAGAGAATGGATCTCTAGTCCTACTTGTTGGTCTGTCAGTTTTTGCTGTGCTTCTTGTTACTGATTTTGTTGTTTTTCTGATCTACAGAAAACATAAAAAGAAGCAGAATCAGGATTCATAGCAGCCTCCTGTTGAATTGCAGGCTGTTTGAAATGTCTCAGAGTTTTTCTCCTGCTGCTGTTCAGACTCTCAGTGTTGTCAGTGAACATTCAGGTACAGACAGATGATCTGATCATCCAGCAGACAGACATCAAACACGTCCAGAGTTGGTTTGATGATAAATTTCTCTGATTATCATCAAACCTGTTCAGACTGTGTCAGTGTGTCTCTGTCTGTCAGAGACTCTGTGAACTACAGAGTTTGTTCATCTTCACAGTTTTTATAGGATTTGTTGATGGGAATTTCTTTTGGCTTCCAGCTGCTCATCTTATTGTACTTTTCTGTAGCATAGGTTTTCATATTTATGTCCTGTATTTGGAAATTACAGGATTTGTATTTTCAAACAATTTTTTTTTCTGTTGATAGAGGTAAAAAAAAGTAACTTCAGCCTGTGAACACAAAATATTCCTTTATATAACTCATATTAAAACAAATTCAAGTCTCACAGAGATGAAAAAACTTAGAGAAACCTGCTGTATACTGTGGGTGTAGTTCAACACACAGTCAATCATTAGCTGGCTTGACAAACCTACATTAAATCTCCAGCTGCAGATGGTTTCAGAAAGGTTATCGATGTCTGTTCAGCTTTCTGCTCAGACTCCTGTCTGCATTCACATTAAAAGGAGTGTTTTGCAAGTCATGTGACCCTTCTTCCACACAATAACAGTTGTTATCAGATGGTGATGAGAAATATTTTAACCACTTAGCACACTCTCTGTGCTGCTGTTTATTTCTAAGGTGACGGCTGCACATTAGAGCTGTGGATCTTTACACTGGACCCCTTTAAACATTAAACTTTATGTCCCACAGCCTGATAACAGAGATGTGTAAATCACTTCAGTTTGTCTCAGGTGAAATTAGTTTTATTGATCGAACAGCTTTACCTGGTGTTTGTTCTGTGTTCTAGTAACTGCAATTTTTGTGTGTATGAGACTTGACAGCAGATTAGAATCAAGTACAGCAACATTTATACATTCTCCAAATAACATATGCACATGTCCATAACATTAAAACCCACAGTCGTAATCAGTAATTAGTTACTGATTACTTTTTTCAAGTAACTTGACCAACACTGATTAAAACTCACAGTCGGAGCTTTGTTTAGTGTTTAGTGTTGTCTAGTGTACGGCTTAACAACTCGCTCGTAGCAGAGAATCTCTGTCATGCTTAAAACCTGCTGCACATCAAAGAATCAGTGCAGTAGATGAACTTATGATTTGTTGCTCTTTATCTGTACATGTTGGTGGTTGGTTAACTTGGACGTGTGAGTCCAGAACAGTTCTGTTTGGTAACAATAAAGTCCATCGAATAAATAATGTTCAGATGGTGGTGAATTTTTTTTTACATTACTGTTACTGTAATCACATTACTGTTACTGTAATCACATTACTGTCATTTTATTATTGACAAAATATTAAAGAAATGTTGATGATCTGTTTATATCCATGTTAGTCTTTAAAGTTCAACATCTCCCTCTAGTGGCCATAAATAAATAAACCATGTGTGAGGAAATACATTTATTCATTCTTCTTCTTCACTTCCTGCCACCATCGACTCACTTCAGTTTGCTTACCGGACTAATCGTTCCACAGACGATGCCATATCTCACCTGCTCCACACATCCCTGAGTCACCTAGACACTGGCAGAGGGAATTATGTTAGGATGCTGTTCGTGGACTACAGTTCAGCATTCAACACAATAATTCCCTCTAAGCTTTTCACCAAGTTGACGGATCTAGGACTCAGCTCATCACTGTGTCAGTGGATCCTCAACTTCCTCACAGACAGACCCCAATCAGTGAGGGTGGGAAAACAAGTCTCCCCCTCCATCTCACTCAGCACTGGAGTGCCTCAGGGCTGCGTTTTAAGCCCCCTGCTGTACTCACTGTACACTCATGACTGTGTAGCCACATCAGACACCACCTCCATTGTCAAGTTTGCTGATGACACTGTTGTTGTAGGCCTGATCTCCGACAACATCGAGACGGCCTACCTGGAGGAGATTAGGAACCTGGAGACCTGGTGCCAGGAGAATAACCTCCTCCTAAACATCAGCAAGACTAAGGAGCTGATCGTGGACTTCACCACAAAGCAGGCGAGGAATTACAAACCCCTCATCATCAGTGGCACGCCAGTGGAGAGAGTGGACAGTTTCCGATACCTGGGTGTCCACATCACTCAGGACCTGTCATGGTCCTGCCACATCAACACCCTGGTTAAGAAAGCCCGTCAGCGTCTCTTCTTCCTCAGAAGACTCAGAGACTTCCATCTGCCACTGAAGGTGCTCAAGAACTTCTACTGCTGCACCGTCGAGAGCGTCCTGACGGCAAACATCTGCACCTGGTTTGGGAGCTGCACCAAGCAGGACAGACGAGATCTGCAAAGAGTGGTGCGCTCAGCCGAACGCATCATTCAATCAGAGCTCCCTGACCTGCTGTCCATCTACACCAAGCGGTGCAAGTCCAAAGCTAGGAAGATTATGATGGACCTCTCCCATCCCAACAATGGACTCTTCTCACTGTTGAGGTCTGGGAAGCGCTTCCGCTCCCTTAAGGCCAAAACAGAGAGAATGAGGAGGAGCTTCTTCCCCCAGGCTATTCGGGCCCTGAACCAGGCGTAGGACTGGACTCTCCCACACACATCACTATAAGACTGGACTCTCACACACATCACATCACCACACGCACCACCACACATTTCCTATAATTTGCTAAAATTTATAATCTTTATAATCTCTCTCTGCTGTTTGCACATTTTTATTTATTTTTATTTTTATTTTTTACTGTAAATTCCTAAGTTAATTTGTAAATTTTGTAGTAAATTGTAAATACTGTAAATCTTTTTTCTGTCATTTAATGGTCGGGCATTGCGCAGCTACAAGCATTTCACCCCCATGTCATACTGTGTATGGTTGTGTGTGTGTGACAAATAAAATTTGAATTTGAATTTGAATTTATTCATTAACCAAACTACAAGATGTTGACACAAGGGGACAATTGATGTCTCCATTAAACAGATGGATAATTGTTGGCATTCCTGGAGTGGCTTCATCTCAGGAGGTAGAGCAGATCATCCACTAATTATAAAGCTTGTGAACTGATCCCTTGATGCTCCAGTCTGCATGCCAAATATCCTTGGACAACATACAAAACCCAAGTTTTTGTCTGATGCATCCATCAGTTTGAATGTTAGACAGAAAGCACTTAAGAGAGTAAAATTGTGGCATATAAGTACATATAAATATTTACCACAAAAACTCAGATTATGTTGAAAAACTACTCAATGATACATTTTTTTTTAGCTTTTCTAGATAAAAGCTTCATGTTTGAATGTTTTTTTTAAGTTGTCTTTTCACAAAGAAAAAACGTAGCCCTCCACCTCTGTGTTTGAACCAATAGAAAAGCTGGTGCTCAGAGGAAGACGGCTTTACTTGGCACTGGACTGGATGATGCCGTCATTCACCTCCTACATCGTTCCCTCTCTCACCTGGAGACCGCTGGGAGCACTGTGAGAATCATGGTCTTTGTTTTCTCCAGTGCCTTTAACACCAATCTTCCCACAGTCCTGAAGGACAAGCAGGAGTGGACCATCAACGCACTACCTGGATTCTGGACCACCTCACCGACCGACCACAGTATGTGAGAACTTAGGGATGTATGGCGGACAGGGTCGTCTGCAGTACGGGGCCCCCACAGGGAACGGCTCTGGCTCCGTTCCTCTTCACCATCTACACTGCAGACTTCTCCTACAGCTCCACCCAGTGCTTCCTGCAGTAGTCCTCTGATGACTCTGCAATAGTCGGCCTCGTCACTGATGGGGACGACAAGGAGTACAGAGACTTTGTG
Source organism: Neolamprologus multifasciatus (assembly GCF_963576455.1). Taxonomy (NCBI): domain Eukaryota; kingdom Metazoa; phylum Chordata; class Actinopteri; order Cichliformes; family Cichlidae; genus Neolamprologus; species Neolamprologus multifasciatus. Next base: position 7,279,831 of record NC_140441.1, on the reverse strand, counting down.
GACTGGTGCCAGCGGAACTACCTCCAGATCAACACTAATAAAACCAAGGAGCTGGTGGTAGACGTCATCCCTGAGCAGCTCCTTCAGTGGCTGCAGCACCCTACTGGTGTTGGCCAGAGGGGCCGATGGCGCGATATGGCAGCCTCGCTTCTGTCAGTCTGCCCCAGCTGTGACTACCACTGTAACTTCACCTTCACCAGTGTGTGAATGTTAGAGTGAACCAATTGTAAAGCACTTTGGGTGCCTAGAAAGCGCTTTATACATGCAATCTGTTATTATCATTAAGAGCATTTCTTTAACCTCTGACAGATCAAAGACTGCTATCATATTTACTAAATATGAAAATATACTTAATAACTCACTTCTTTAATGTTCTGTGCAATTAACTAACATTCGGTTCCTCACAGCTTCATTCAGCTGCTCTGAGGAAACTGAATGTTAACCTTTCAGTTCCTCCTTTATCAGGTCTGTTTATCTCACATTTGACTTCATGTTAAACTATTTTAACATGAAGTTAAAATAACCTGAGCAGTAACTGAAAACACTCTGAGTGTTTCATATAAAGATTTGTGAGTGGTGAGAGTCTCAGGTGGAGGAGGGAAAGGGGCAGGAGGAGAGACCCGAGGTGGCCGCCGGTCCGAGCGTCAGGTGAACTGAACTTCAGGTAAGAAGTTATGACCTGCAGTCTATCTGGGTCAGATATAAACCAAGACGTCGTCTACTCTTCACTGAAGTAGTCCACCAGTCCAACCACTGACGTCCAGCTGCTGGTCTCTAACTGGTCCCCCCAGCACCTCAGACCAGAGGACATCCACATGTTACAGAGATTTTTATGTGTTTCACTTTCATTTCTCTCTCAATTCGACTCACACAAGTCAAACAATGTATTCTATAGTTTACTTACATTTTTAAAGTGCGCTTTACTGAAAAACCATCACTGTGTGTTTGATGCTGAAGAGTTTTACTTCCTTACTCAACAACAAATATACCAGGAAGCAGCTGACATTGGAAAAACAAACAAACAACAGATTTAAAAGTTGTCAGTTTCTGGTAGCTGCTTAAATGTTTTCATGAGTAGAAACAATTTTTTTCTCCTTTTTGTATTTGTTTGTTCAAAACAAAAACAGCAAAAAAAGAGAAGCCTAATTACAATGTTACAATTACCAGTAAAAGAGGAGAAAAACCGGCTTCTGTCACCACGTGGTCGCCAAGTTTTGTTTTTTTTACTTCATTCCTCCTCCTGGAGGAGAAGCTCAGTATAAATCTGCTGCCATCTACTGGTTACACTGAGTGTTACAGCAGAGCAGCTGCTTTATGAATGAAAAAAGGACAAGAAACCAGCGTTACTCTGCCATCCAGACAGTGGCAGTCCTAGCCTGTTTGGCACCCCGGGCGAACACTCCCTCTGCCCCCCCCCCCCCCCCCCCCCTCACACACACACACACATAAAACATATTAAGGGTTATACATTAACATAAAACTGTTGTCGAAACCACACTGAATTTCACCAGAGAAACACACACAGACACACACATATGAAGAGAGAGAGTATACATTGTATGCAAACAGCTACCAAACAGCCATCATAATACGTCATACAATGAGAACAGGACAAATCAACAACTGACAATGACTAATTAATATTAAAATCTGTAACATAATGTTTGGAGTTTAGTCTGTTACTGTTTCTATTTTTACCATTTCTTCTTGGAGCAAATGTAATCCACATAATTTCCTTAGGGATTAATAAAGTATTCTGATTCTGATTGTTTCAGGATGACCTGCCATTATCCAATCACACATCTGCTTACCTGCATCTTTTGCTCGTTTCTCCTCCTCTTCTTTTCTCTTTTTTCTAAACTGAGCACCTGATGGCTTTGAACTTTTCTTGTCCATCTTGGTTTTAATTTTGCACTCCAGTATGATCACAAATTCCCCAACTCGAGGATCACCACAACATAATCTAACACACCTACACCTTAGTTCACAGATTTGCTTTGTCTAAGGTTTATTTCTGAGATTTCACACAACCCAGGATTCAAATCATGAATACATAATTGGATTTACATCATTATGAATGAAATGTGCTCTATTTGGAAGCAGCCGGGCCCCCTCCCCTTTCGACGGGTTGTGTGTGAGACTTTAAATCATCAAACTGTAAATTTTAAATTGTTATTGATCCCTTTACCCGGAGTCCTAAAGTGTATCTTTATTTCCTTACTCTTCTTAAATTTATTGTTTGTTTAAACAAAAAAAACATTGGTACATATTATAAGTCTGTATCATGATGTCTGGTGTTTTCGTGTTTGTTGGTTTGTTTTTATTTTGTTTTGAGTTGATTATTAGATGCTGCACCAGCCAGCCAGAGAATCCCCCGCCGCCCCGCCCTCTCCTGTGCCGCAAGCAGCAGGTGCACCTCGCAAACGGAGGGCGCTCTTACTCCCAGCAAATGGGCGATAGAAAACCGATCGGTGCCTGTACCATACTCAGTGTCATGCAGTGACTTTTACACAACCAGATCAGATGAACCAACTCACACTAAAACATGCATTTTGCTGCACTCTTTACACTTATTTCTTTTCTTTCTGCTCTTTTATATATTTTATAAAACCACAAAAAATATTTTATATCAGCAGCAATTTCTCTCAAACTGCTGCATCACAGCTTTCATGCTCTGACCTGCATGTGAAATGAGATAAAAGATCTTTATTAGTAACTTTTACAACTTCTGGCAGGTTAATGTCTGAACTTTGGAGTGAAACACACCCTTAGTTACAAGAAATAACACCACTGTCTGTAACTAAGTGAATCCACCTTAACACCACCTGTGTGTGTGTGACTGCATTACACTCCCACTGCTGGGAACCTGAACAAGAAGCAGAACAAAGTCTGAAATAGAAGCTGACAAACAGCTGCACCACCGAGTGACACTTTATTTTATAAACTTCACAACAGGTTTCATGTTGTGACCTGTGGAGGTGAAAAGACACAAAAACCTGTTTTACAGTTTTTGAGCTGCAGGCAGGATTGAAACACACCTTAGTTAAAAGTCAAACAGCAACATTTGTCTCCTCCCCTCACGTCACTCAAATGTGACAAACCAGGAAACAGGAAGTTCTTCGTCCTCAGTAAAGAGAGACGCACAGACGATCAGACTGAGCTCAGACCAAACTAGCAGCTTCCTCTGAGTGAGTCCAGTTACAGGAGAGAAAAGTGGAAAACTCCAACACTGCTGCTTCAAGCTGCTGACGCTCCACACACTGAATGTGAGTTTGCGCAAAAACACGACTCAAAGGAAGTTTCAGTGAAGGTGGTAGAGGAGGGAGGGGAGCCAGGACTGACTGTACTTCCTGTCTGCTGTTTTCAGCTTCACTCACAGACTCAATGGCTTCCAGATCAGAGGAGGATCTCTGCTGTCCGGTCTGTCAGGAGGTCTTCAGAGATCCTGTTCTTCTGTCATGTAGCCACAGCTTCTGTAAAGACTGTCTGAAGAGATGGTGGAGAGAGAGACCAACACACGAGTGTCCAGTTTGTAAGAGAAGATCTTCAAAGGATGATCCACCTTTAAATCTGGCTTTAAAGAACCTGTGTGAGTCGTTCTTACAGGAGAGAGATCAGAGAGCTTCAGAGGCTCTCTGCAGTCTGCACTCTGAGAAACTCAAACTCTTCTGTCTGGACCATCAGCAGCCAGTGTGTCACATCTGCAGAGACTCAGAAAAACACACCAATCACAGATTCAGACCCATCGATGAAGCTGCACAACAACACAAGAAGGAACTTCAGGAAACTCTGGAGCCCTTAAAGAAGAAGTTAAAGGTTTGTGAAGAAGTTCAAGTGAAGTTTGATCAAACAGCAGAACACATTAAGGTCCAGGCCCGACACACAGAGAGGCAGATTAAGGAGCAGTTTAAGAAGCTTCAGCAGTTTCTAGCAGAGGAAGAGGAGGCCAGGCTGGCTGCACTGAGGGAGGAAGAGGAGCAGAAGAGTGGGATGATGAAGGAGAAGATGGAGGCTCTGAGCAGAGAGATAGCAGCTCTTTCAGACACAGTCAGAGCCACAGAGGAGGAGCTGAGAGCTGAAGACGTCTCATTCCTGCACAACTACAAGGCTGCAGTGGAAAGAGTCCAGCGCTGCCCCCTGCTGGATGATCCACAGCTGCCCTCAGGAGCTCTGATAGACCAGGCCAAACACCTGGGCAACCTGACCTTCAACATCTGGAACAAGATGAAGGACATGGTCTCCTACACTCCTCTCATTCTGGACCCAAACACTGCTCATCCAAAACTCATCCTGTCTGAAGATCTGACCAGTGTGAGACGAGGAGGAGAGAGGCAGCAGCTTCCTGATAATCCAGAGAGGTTTAATCGTTACTGCTCTGTCCTGGGCTCTGAGGGCTTTAACTCAGGGACTCACAGCTGGGATGTTGATGTTGGAGACAGTACAGGGTGGAGACTGGGTGTGTTAGCAGAGTCTGTGCAGAGGAAGGGACGCATACAGTCTGGATTATGGAGAATAGGGTTCTATGAAGATAAATACTCAGCACGATCACCATCAGCTGGTGTCACTGATCTCTCAGTCCAGAAGAAGTTCCAGAGGATCAGAGTGAATCTGGACTGGAACAGAGGAAAGCTGTCGTTCTCTGATCCTGATACTAACACACACATACACACCTTCACACACACTTTCACTCACAGGATGTTTCCAATCATTAACACTGATGATAAAGTGAAGGTGTGTCCGTTGAAGGTGTCAGTGTCAGTGCAGCAGATGAGTTGAGGATGATGATATTTCTAATGTTGTTTCCTGTCAGTGAATTGAAGCTGTTAAACTGCAGCTGTCCTCCTGCTGCCTCGTTGTTCCAAAGCTCTTTGTTTCTCTTTTAGTTCTCACTGTTTCTTTCTGTTTCTGCTGTCCACCTTTTCACATGGAAAATCATTTCACTGTTTCTCACTGAATGACTCCCCAAACTAGATTTGAAATTCTATCAAGTTTCTAATCATTACAAGTGATTCATGTTTCTATTTGATGTGTAAATGGAGATGATTTCGTTTGCTGGGATATGGACTGACATGTGTTGAATGGGAGGAGCAGTTTGTTGTTGTCTTCTTGTCTGTTTATGACAACAATAAATCTATTGTTGAAACAATGATTCATGTTTAACTCCATATATGAAATGTTTCTGATCTTTGAATTCTGTTTGATTAAAGACTTTCTTCATGACACAAATGAGATTTCAGTGTATTAATAGAACTAAATAAGCTCAGAGTTGAAAGGCTGGAGTATTATGTACGTGCTTCACTGTCAGTATCTTCAGGGGGATTCAAAGGGAAACATCAAACATCAAAGATTTAAAAAATAATAAAGATAATAAACACACAGGTCAAAGGTCAGAGTCACAGGAATTAGGAAACAGTTCAGTTTCTTCCGTTTGAAATGTTTCAGTTTCTTTGCTTGATCAGTTCACACTTCTCTCTGTGAACGACTTCAGTGCTTCGTCCATGACTCCTGAAGGTAAAGGGCCCAAAGAGCCAATCAGCAGCTCTGAAATAGGAAATATGACTCATGGAGAAGTTCACAACAGTTTCAGCTGCCAATTGTACTCATCACCATGGAGACTGATGCATCAAATCTAAATAAAGGCTGGATGGAGGCAGAGTGAGTGTTGTAGATGCTGCATTTTGAAGCCTCAGTGTTTAAATTGTGTCCACAGCCACGTAGACAGAGTGGGTGGATTTGCTTCTAGAAGGACTTTGTTGCAGCTCTACAGCAGGTATTTGTTGTTGGATGACATCACATTCAGCAGTGCTGTGACTGAGCCATAAATGTCAGGGCTCAGACGAGGCCCACACATGCGTGTTTGTCGGTACACACAGTTAAGATATGGAACATGTGAACATGAGACATATGAAGAGACTGAACAGATAAAACGTCCTTTATATCCATCAGTGACTTGATGGAGCTTCTTGCTGCAGTGTGTTTGGGTTTGGCTGATAACACTGGTCCTGCATGTTTCCTTCATGCTCTGTGGTAAAAGTGCATCAGTCTGCAGCTCTGTGGTCGTCCTTCTTCTTTTTCTCAGAAACTTCCTGATTTCTTTGTTCTCACTGTTTTGCAGAGGTGTTAAGATTAAAAATAAAAACTGTGAAAAGTTGCTGCTATTTATAAATTTATAAAAAGACACCATTTAATGCTTTTAATAAGCTTAAAAGAACAGAATGAAATGTCTCCATCGCTGTAGTGTAATAATATCACAGCACTGTTGCAGTAATTTTACTGTGTTTATTGTACAGAGACTGATTCAGCTGTGGTCTACTCAGCAGTGAGAACTGAAGACGTCCGTTATGGACAAACAACCATCAGAACAAGGAGGCCCAGGTACAGCTGCTCTTTATCTTTGACTGTGGACAGAGACAAGCTAGCTGCTCCCCCTGTTTACAGCCATCATGCTAAGCTAAGCTAACCAAACCACATTGTGACTCAAGCCCAGAGCTCAGACTTCAAAGACATCAAACGTCTCATCTTTCTGTCAAAACACAAAACAAAAAGATTCCTTGTGTGGCAGGATGAATGTTATTCTTTGGTTCCACCCACTTTCAGCCTGGCACATTAGGGGGCGCTAGTATAAATAGTGGCCTTGTGAGCATTCCTGGATCGCTTACCTGAGATCTCCTTGGTGGTCACCTGACTTCCCCTTGGTGTGGCAGAGATTATTCTGAAGCCTCCATTGCGGCTGGTAGGTGTTTACCCATCGTAGTGTGTGCATTACCTTACTTGATGGTAAACGGATATTGGTTTTTAGGGCATAGCTGTGGAAGCCTCCTATGAGCCCCTGCTCATGTTTCATGACGCGGGGTTACGTAATTCAATTTCGTCTCGATCCTTGCCTTTTATTGTTTGTTTTATAGTAATTATTTATTATGCTTTGCAGGAAGTGTGGGCCTTGGTTTTACGCAACGCCACGCTAACTGAGGTGCTGCTGCTTTGCTTTGCTTTTACCGTCTGTTCCCGTTGCAAAGTTTCTTTTCCTGCTGCTGCCCGCTTTTTAACGTGGACGTCGGCGTGGACAGCGGCCATATGCACGCCGGTTATGGGAGTCAGCTGGCGTACATATTGATGAGCGTATGATTAATTTATAGTCGGGCAGATGGCTAGTTGGAGTAATACGGCGATCCCGTTTGCTCCAGATTTTAAAGTTTTATCCAGATTGTATGTTTTTGATTTGTAGTTTGGATTTTTGTTACACCACTGGTGGGAGGCCCTTTTTATAGCTGCAGATCACCAGTGTGGTACTACAGTAGGGTTATCTCCCAGCGCTACATTAATTTTGTTATCTATTAAACTTTTCTTTGTTTCTTTTATTCAGATGCGGAGTGCCGACGTGGAGGAGACCAGGGTGCCTTGGTGGTGGGATCCCTTGAGTGTACACACCTGCCTTGTTTAAGTTTATTAGTGTGAGTGTGTGATTTTTGTGTTGCACTTGTGTCTTGGTGTGTTTTCTTTTTTTGAGTTTGTGCGTGGCATCCCTGCCCCTCCACTGGTAAGCCTCAGCTCTGAATATATTTTAAGCATATTTGTACATGGATTTTTATGACTGTGTTTTTATACTGTGTTTTAGATAATTGTTAATAAATTGTCAATTTGTTTTAACATTGAACCTCGTCTCTGTACTGAGTATAACAAACCTAACTGCCTTCGTGGTGATTAGTGTTACTGATTATTCTCTGGGTGAAATTCCCAGAGTGGCGTTGTCTTTTAAAACTGAAGAGTATTTACTTTATTCTCACCTAGTGCTGCCACACTTGTAAAGTTGACCTTTTCCTTAAACTGTCCATTATAGCGTGGTCTTCCTACTTATCTTGACACAATACTCAGTCACGTTGCCTGCTGCAAACTTAAAAGAAGTCTGACGAATGAAGTGAAATTGTGCTCTAAGCAGAAGTGATTGTGAGGGAGCGCTTTTAAAGACCTTCTATGACTCTGTGGTGGCATCTGTTATTTTTTACAGTGTTGTATGTTGGAGCAGCAGTTTATCAGCAGCTGAGAGGAAGAGGTTGGATAAACTCATCAGGAAGGCCAGCTCTGTTCTGGGATGCACCCTGGACCCAGTGCAGGTGGTGGGAGACAGAAGGACTCTGGCCAAAATAACATCTCTGATGGACAGAGTCTCCCACCCCATGCATGTAGATGTTGCTGAACTGCAGAGCTCCTTCAGTGACAGACTGCTGCATCCTCGATGCATGAAGGAGCGTTTCTGCAGGTCCTTCCTCCCTGCAGCTGTCAGACTCTACAATCAGAACTGCTCCCAACAAACACAGATGTTTACATCAGCGCTGTTTCTTGCACTATTTTATCAACCGATTCACACTATAACCAGGGTTGCCTCTTATCTGTATTTAATTTAATTTAATTTAACAACAGTATGGTACTCAGTTTTTGGTAACCATTGTCCTTCATGTAAATATGTAAGAATTGTGTATGTTTCTGTTCTGTGTCTTGTGTACTGTTTGTTTGTATATGTGTTTTCTTGCTGCTGTTACACCCAAATTTCCCCTTGTGGGACAATTAAAGGATTATTCTATCCTTGTGATATTTAATCCATCATCTCCCTGTCAAACAAAATAGATTTTGAATTGTTTCTGTCAGGAAGCCCCACTTCAACTCTTGGAAATCGTCTCTTCTAAATCAGACCATCCAAAGTGGACTATATAGATAACAGAGTCATCCCTCCAAATTGATATAACAACACTCGTGGTAAAGTAGTGGACTGGAAGAATACCTGACCATGATTATCTTGCAATGTTTTGCAGCCGCCAGTCAAGCCGGTAGATAAATTTGGTCTGTGATTGTCACAGTTGGCTGTGTGGCTGGCAGGAGGACGACCCAAATGCAGGACTCTCATATGGGAATTTAACTGAAAAGGCAGCTTTATTGTAGGACCACAACGGGAGAAGGGAGACTCTCTCTTCAAACGCTAGCTCCACAGCTGCCATCTAGCAAAGATGGTCTGGCACAACTTCCTCCCACATTTCCGGTTCACGCGCGTCAAAATATGCAATTTTGAGACGCGATGGATTTTTCTTGGACACGCGTTGAGGTGCGAATGTGCACGCGTCAAATTAGGGGCGTTTTCGTTCGCGTCTATCGCGTTCGGTGTGAACACACCGTAAGAAGCACTAAGAGCATGGGTCCCCAACTGCAGTCCTCAAGGGCCGGTGTCCTGAAACTTTTGAATGCGTCCCTGCTGCAACACACCTGAATAAAATGATTAGGTCATTAGCAAAACTCTATAGAACGTGACTGCATGCTGAGGTGTCAAATCACCCTTTTGATTCATGTTACAGCAGCTCATGAGTGAATGAACTAAAAAGTATTTTTAGAAGTACATTTTTCCAAACACTTCCATTGACTTACATTTATTCAAATTTACGTGAGTAGGGTTAGGGGTTCCACCTCTGCATGCAGTCAAGTTCTACCCATATGGAAAAGATATATTGTGGTGGACCACTGGAGGGCTCCACTCACACCCAGTTCTCAGGAAGTGTTGTTGCTGTGTTTTGGAGGGAAACGAGTTCAGTTGTGTGGTGATAAGTAATAAACGAGCAGTGTCAATCGAGAGCTCTCGTGTCGTCTGTGTTTCTTCACATTGGTGACCCCTGACTTGAACATGTTGCAGTCCGATGGTGGCACCGACTCCGCTCTGGATGCATCAGCAGCCGCCAGCCCTCTGCCTCCGGCTGCAGCTACATTTGCTGTGGCGCTCGAGCTGCCGGACTTTTGGCTTCACGATCCCCCGTCGTGGTTCGTGCACGTGGAGGCTCAGTTCGCCCTTCGTGGCATCTCGGCTGACGAACGAAATATCACCATGTAGTGGTAAAAACCAGCAACAAACAACTTAAACATAAACAATTACAAAGAAAGAACAATACAGTATCCACATCTGAACCAAAGAGTAAAACAGTGAAATGTGGATTATTAAATATTAGGTCTCTCTCCTCCAAGTCTCTGTTAGTACATGACTTAATAATTGATCAACAAATTGATTTACTCTGCCTTACAGAAACCTGGTTGCAGCAGGATGATTATGTTAGTTTAAATGAATCAACACCCCCGAGTCATTCTAACTACCAGAAATCTCGAAGCACAGGTCGAGGGGGCGGTGTGGCAGCAATTTTTCACACCAGTCTATTAATTAATGAAAGACCAAGACAGACTTTTAATTCATTTGAAAGCCTGATGCTTAACATTGTCCACCCCAGCTGTGAAACTCAGAAACCAGTCTTACTTGTTATCATCTATTGTCCACCTGGGCCTTACACAGAGTTTCTGTCTGATTTCTCAGACTTTATATCTGATTTAGTTCTGAGCTCAGATAAAATAATTATTATGGGTGATTTTAACATCCATGTAGATGCTAAAAATGACAGCCTTAACATGGCATTTAATCTGTTGTTAGACTCAATTGGTTTCTCTCAAAATGTAAAAGAACCCACCCACCACTTTAATCACACTCTAGATCTTGTTTTAACATATGGCATAGAAACTGAACATTTAACAGTGTTTCCTGAAAACCCTCTCCTGTCTGATCATTTCTTGATAACATTTACATTTACAATAATTGATTACGCAGCAGTGGAGAGTGGACTTTATCAAAGTAGATGTCTTTCTGAAAGCGCTGTAACTAAGTTTAAGAATATAATCCAGCCACTGTTATCATCGTCAATGCCCTGTACCAACACAGAGCAGAGCAGCTATCTGAACGCTACCCCAACAGAGGTCGATTATCTTGTTAATAATTTCACCTCCTCACTACGTACGACTCTGGATACTGTAGCTCCAGTGAAAACTAAGGTCTCTAATCAGAAGTACCTGACCCCGTGGTATAATTCTCAAACACGTACCCTAAAGCAGATGACTCGTAATCTGGAGAGGAAATGGCGTGTCACAAATTTAGAGGATCATCATTTAGCCTGGAGAAATAGTTTGTTGCTTTATAAGAAAGCCCTCCGCAAAGCCAGAACAGCTTACTACTCATCACTGATTGAAGAAAATAAGAACAACCCCAGGTTTCTCTTCAGCACTGTAGCCAGGCTGACAAAAAGTCAGAGCTCTTTTGAGTCAACCATCCCTTTAACGTTAACTAGTGATGACTTCATGAACTTCTTCACAAATAAAATTTTTATCATTAGAGAAAAAAATTACCAATAATCATCCCACAGATGTAATATTATCTACAGCTACTCTTAGTTCCATTGATGTTAAGTTAGACTCTTTTTTTCCAATCGATCTTTCTGAGTTAACTTCAATAATTACTTCCTCCAAACCATCAACGTGTCTTTTAGACCCCATTCCTACAAAACTGCTCAAAGAAGTCCTGCCATTGATTAATTCTTCGATCTTATATATGATCAACCTATCTCTAATAATCGGCTATGTACCACAGGCCTTCAAGGTGGCTGCAGTTAAACCTTTACTCAAAAAGCCATCTCTAGACCCAGCAGTCTTAGCTAATTATAGGCCAATCTCCAACCTTCCTTTCATATCAAAAATCCTTGAAAGAGTAGTTGTCAAACAGCTAACAGATCATCTGCAGAGGAATGGTTTATTTGAAGAGTTTCAGTCAGGTTTCAGAGCTCATCACAGCACAGAAACAGCTTTAGTGAAGGTTACAAATGATCTTCTTATGGCCTCTGACAGTGGACTCATCTCTGTGCTTGTCCTTCTTGACCTTAGTGCAGCATTCGATACTGTTGACCATAATATTCTATTAGAGCGATTAGAACATGCTGTAGGTATTACAGGTATTGCACTGCAGTGGTTTGTATCATATCTATCTAATAGACTCCAATTTGTGCATGTAAATGGAGAGTCCTCTTCACACACTGAGGTTAATTATGGAGTTCCACAGGGTTCAGTGCTAGGACCAATTCTGTTTACATTATACATGCTTCCCCTAGGCAGCATCATTAGAAGACATAGCATACATTTTCACTGCTATGCAGATGACACGCAGCTCTATCTGTCCATGAAGCCAGATAACACACACCAATTAGTTAAACTGCAGGAATGTCTTAAAGACATAAAGACTTGGATGGCCACTAACTTTCTGCTTCTTAACTCAGATAAAACTGAGGTCATTGTACTCGGCGCTGAAAAGCTTAGAAATATGGTATCTAACCAGATTATTACTCTGGATGGCATTACCTTGGCCTCCAGTAACACTGTGAGGAACCTTGGAGTCATTTTTGACCAGGATATGTCCTTCAACGCACATATTAAACAAATATGTAAGACTGCGTTCTTCCATTTGCGCAACATCTCGAAAATTAGAAATATCCTGTCTCAGAGTGACGCTGAAAAACTAGTTCATGCATTTATTACTTCCAGGCTGGACTACTGCAATTCATTATTATCAGGATGTCCAAAAAACTCACTGAAAAGCCTTCAGTTAATCCAAAATGCTGCAGCAAGAGTACTAACAGGGACTAGAAAGAGAGAGCATATTTCTCCTGTTTTGGCTTCCCTTCATTGGCTTCCTGTTAAATCCAGAATTGAATTCAAAATCCTGCTCCTCACATACAAGGTCTTAAATAATCAGGCCCCATCTTATCTTAATGACCTTGTAGTACCATATCACCCTATTAGAGCACTTCGCTCTCGCTCTGCAGGCCTACTTGTTGTTCCTAGAGTATTTAAAAGTAGAATGGGAGGGAGAGCCTTCAGTTTTCAGGCCCCTCTTCTGTGGAACCAGCTTCCAGTTTGGATTCGGGAGACAGACACTGTCTCTACTTTTAAGATTAGGCTTAAAACTTTCCTTTTTGCTAAAGCATATAGTTAGGGCTGGACCAGGTGACCCTGAATCCTCCCTTAGTTATGCTGCAATAGATGTAGGCTGCCGGGGGATTCCCATGATGCATTGAGTTTTTCCTTTCCAGTCACCTTTCTCACTCACTATGTATTAACAGACCTCTCTGTATTAAATCGTATCTGTTATTAATCTCTGTCTCTCTTCCACAGTATGTCTTTATCCTGTCTTCCTTCTCTCACCCCAACCGGTCGCAGCAGATGGCCGCCCCTCCCTGAGCCTGGTTCTGCCGGAGGTTTCTTCCTGTTAAAAGGGAGTTTTTCCTTCCCACTGTCGCCAAAGTGCTTGCTCATAGGGGGTCATATGATTGTTGGGCTTTTCTCTGTATCTATGAAGCGCCTTGAGGCGACATTTGTTGTGATTTGGCGCTATATAAATAAAATTGAATTGAATTGAATTGAATAGTGGCTTCTCTCGACCCGCTAGCCACCCGTCGTGCATTGACTCTCCTCCGGGACCCACCCACCCGAGGGAAGTACGCCGCCCTTAAGGAGCTGCTTCTTCGGCGCTATGCCCTCTCCGACGCAGAGCGAGCCGAGAAGCTCCTCTCCCTCTCAGGCCTGGGTGGCGGTACGGCTCTCGAACTGATGGAGCACATGCTATCCTTTCTCGGACCGGACGACGGGGGATTCCTCTTCGCCCACATATTCCTCCGACAGCTGCCGGCGGCCGTGAGAGCCGGCCTCGCCAACTCTCCGCTTCTGGGCACGAAGGATTATCGCTCCCTGGCTGAGGACGCGAATCGTATTCTCCTGGCTACCCGCAGTTTCCACGATCACGACCTAGTTCCAGCTTCGCCGGCGACGCCTTCCACTCCCCCACTGACCTGCCCCGACATCTCCGATCCTTCGCTGACGGCAAAGATCGCGGCACAGCGACACCACGGACGGGACCTCTGTTTCTACCATCAGCGTTTTGGCACCAGAGCGCGCCGCTGCCTGCCGCCTTGTGCTTTTCCGACCCTGGGACATGGACCCCGCCAGCGCGCTGTAGCGGCCGCAACTGCTGGCGACAAAGAAAAACTGCTCTTCATAGAAGACTCGCGCTCTGGGAGACGTTTCCTGGTCGACTCCGGCTCCCAGAAGAGCCTCCTTCCCCCGTCCGGAGCCGACAGTTTAGCAGCGGGCTGCGGACCGCAGCTTATTGCGGCTAATGGCTCTCCCATCGCAACGTTCGGGGAAAGGTTTGTGACTGTTTGTTTTCATGGTCGGGATTTCCAATGGAACTTTGTTGTTGCCGCTAGCTCTGTACCTATTTTGGGCGCCGATTTTCTTTGTGCCCACGGACTGCTGGTCGATGTCGCTAACAGACGCTTAATCGATGCACTGTCTTTTTCTTCAATACCCTGTTTCACTCGCGCCATCGAGCCCCTGAATCGGGCTAATTTAGTGACTTCAGGGAATGTTTTTCAGCGTTTGCTCTTGGAGTTCCCTTCACTGACTGTTCCTAATTTCTCGAACACGGCAACGAAGCACGGGGTTGAACATTATATCCCGACGGTCGGTCCGCCGGTGTTCGCACGCGCGCATCGCCTCGACCCCGCGAAACTCTCCGTCGCTCGGGAAGAGTTTGCCGCAATGGAGCGCCTCGGCATAGTGCAGCGCTCGAATAGTGCCTGGGCTTCTCCGCTACACATGGTGCCCAAGTCAGACGGTCGGTGGCGGCCGTGTGGGGATTTTCGCCGTTTGAATAATGTCACGGAGAACGACCGCTACCCCATTCCCCACATCCAGGATTTTTCTGCCCACCTCGCCGGCACCTCGATTTTTTCTAAAATTGACTTGGTGCGGGGGTATCACCAGGTTCCCGTGCGCGCCGAAGACGTCCCCAAAACTGCCGTTATTACCCCTTTCGGCCTGTTTGAATTTTTGCGCATGCCGTTCGGCCTGAAAGGTGCCGCCCAGACTTTTCAGCGGTTGATGGACTCTGTTTTGCGCGGGCTGCCCTTCGTCTTCGTGTACCTTGACGATATATTGGTGGCCAGCTGCTCTGAGAGTCAGCACGCGTCCCATCTGCATCAGGTTTTCCAGCGCTTGGCGGCACACGGCCTGATCGTCAAACCCTCCAAGTGCCAGTTCGACTTGCCGGTTCTGGATTTCTTGGGCCACCGCATTTCCGCTGACGGTGTGGTTCCATTGCCAGACAAGGTCCGGGCCGTTTCAGCTTTTTCCGCGTCCTGCGTCCGTTAAAGCGCTGCAGGAGTTCTTGGGGATGGTCAATTTCTACAACCGCTTTCTCCCCAGAGCTGCGCACCTGCTGCAGCCTCTCTATGCTGCCTTGAAGGGTAAAACAGCTAATGACCCGATTGATTGGCTCCCTGAACGCATCCAGGCATTTTCTGTGGCCAAGACCGCGCTGGCAAACGGCGCCCTGCTGGCCCACCCGTTTCCGTCGGCGGAGATTGCGTTGACCTCCAACGCGTCGGACGTGGTAGTGGGCGCGGTGTTAGAACAGCGGGTCTCTGGTGTCTGGCAACCGCTCGCTTTTTTTAGTCGCACGCTTAGGGACAGTGAGCGCAAATATAGCGTTTTTGACAGGGAGTTGCTGGCCCTGCACCTCGCGACATGGCATTTTCGTTTTTTTCTCGAGGGTCGGAGCTTCACCGCATACGTCGATCATAAACCTTTGACATTCGCGATGTCCAAGGTCTCTGATCCGTGGAGCGGGCGCCAGCAGCGCCAGTTGGCAGCCATTTCAGAGTTCACAACTGACATTCAGCACGTGGCTGGTAAGTCCAACTGCGTGGCTGACTGTCTATCCCGTGTGCTGGTCTCTCCCGTTTATGTTGGCATAGACTTCGAGGCTATGGCCGCTGACCAACAGGCCGACCCGGACGTCCTTGCCCTTCGGTCTGCGCAAACGGGTCTTGTATTGGAGGACAGACCCGTGTGGAATGGCGGGCCCAGCCTGCTTTGCGATGTTTCCAGCAGCCGTCCACGCCCTGTAGTCCCCCTTTCGTGGCGTCGGCGCGTTTTCGACTCCGTACACGCCCTCTCTCATCCAGGCGTCCGGACCTCGGTCAAGCTGGTCAGCTCTAGGTTCGTTTGGCCGGGCCTTCGTAAATCAGTGAAAGAGTGGGCAGCCGCGTGCATCCCATGCCAACGTGCTAAGATCCATAGGCACACACAGGCGCCCCTCGAATCCTTCCGCGTTCCAGGGAGGCGTTTTGATCATGTGCATGTGGATCTGGTTGGTCCTCTGCCTCAGTCACAAGGTTTCACGCACCTTTTGACTGTAGTGGACCGCACAACCCGCTGGCCTGAGGCAGTGCCTCTGGCGTCCACTACAGCAGCAGCAGTGGCCAGGGCATTTTTGTCAACGTGGGTTTCGCGTTTCGGTCCCCCCGCCGACATCACCTCAGACAGGGGCCCCCAGTTCGTTTCCGAGCTTTGGTCTGCCATGGCTGACGGCCTGGGGGTCAAGGTCCATCGAACCACTGCGTACCACCCGCAGGCCAACGGGATGTGCGAACGTTTCCACCGGTCGCTTAAGGCCGCGTTCCGTGCTTCTCTCACAGGTCATTAGCAAAACTCTAGCAATAAAGACACTTTTAATAAATCTAGCCTATTTGTAGCTCTGTACTGAACACTTGGCTTCACAAAAAACTGTGGCTGTGCAGCCGAAGGTAGCGTTACCTCTGGCAGATTGTCCCTGACAGCCGGGAACATGAGGAGGAAGCGTAGTCCTAAACAGAATCCCCCGGTACACAACCAACCCGTTCATGTGTCTAACAGTTTTTCACCACTCAGCAGCACACCCACCGGGAATCAAAGCAGTGATTCTGATCTGCGACATGTGAAGCTAGAGACACCAGTAACCACAGTCTTCTAGGGGCCGTAGTGTGGTGGGCCAAAATCAATTAATTTAATCCACCATTAAATAATTAATTAAATGTTACATTAATTAATTAAAATTGGAATTAATTAATTAATTAAATAAACATTACAATAATTAATGAAATGCCCATTCATTTAATTTAAAATGTCAATAAATTATTCATTCAATTATTTCCAATTTTAATAAATTGACACATTTACTTAATTATTTAAGTTTATTTATGTATTTATTTAATTCATTATGGCAGTCCTGGCCCTGCGGCTGTCTTCAAGAATTTATTTTATCTGTCAGCCTCACCCATCAGGTGGCCAAGTCAGGGGGCGGGGTTCACACTGGTCGAGTCATAACCATTGCTTTTGCCTGGTGGCCGTTGTTTAGTGGGTACTCCCAGTGGAAATGCCCCCCCCCCCCCCTCTTTCCTCCTTGTATAAAAAGATGTTAAATGTTAGTTTTAATTCAAAATTAATGCTTAACAAAGTTTAACACAAATGAACACCAGATAACAAAGAAAACGAATGGTTAAGCCTAACATGCTGAAGTGAGACATTAAACTTTACTAAAACTATGCAGTTATGAAAAGTAACTTTAACCTCAGCAAACCGATTTGCTCAATTGTAAATAAAACAGCAAAGTAAACATGACCCAACAGACAAAACCTGAGTGAATTATGTCCTGTGTTTAATCACTGAGAGCTAAAACTCAGCGGAGGTTTTAAAGCTGTGTGCCGGTGACTGGATATCAGCCGCTGATAAAGTTGGTCCGTGGTTCGAGTACTCTAGTTTTCTCAGTGTCCATCACCTCCTTTTAAATCTCGTTTGTCATCTCTAACACAGGTCAGTCACTCTGAATGAAACACAAGCTCCAGCAGCTCTGCGCTCAGGAAACAAACTACATTTACTTATCTTACTTATCTAGCCAAAAACCAAAAATTGGCCCGTGTATAGCATCCTGCTATGCGATTGCATTTGTCCCAGACCACCAGAATCCATCACATTAACTTTTATCGAGTGGAAAAAAAGTTGGCGTTCATCCTCCAGCTTCACTGTGCTAATGTTATGCTAACATAGCTGTGTCGCTAGCAATCACGTAGCACAACATTATATACCAGGTAGTCCAACTTCAGTAACCCTGCAAACGCCACTGCTGTTTAGTTTTCTGTCTTTATTTATGTTGGAAGTGATAGCAGAGCTGTACGTTTGAATTAGTTTCAAAAGTCTCTCAGTCAGAACATGGTATGAAATGTTTAGGTGTAAACTGGCGAGCTAACTTCCTGCTAACTTCTAACTCCGTTAAATTTAATAACTTCTGTTTTCATGGATGCCTGAATGTTAAACTTAATTGTTACACCTGGTAAAGCAGCAACGCTGATGATTTTATTAAAGATGAAAGAATTTAGACCGTTTTTAAAAAAAATGTGAATAATCGTTTTCTTATTTTCAAGTGTGTGTGAAGCTGACACACATGAGCAAAATCTGTTGATTTCATTTGAAAGTTAATATGTCTATAATATTTTTTAGTTCTTCAACATATGTTTAATCAGCATGTGGCTTCTTTGTTAGTCACTGAAAATATAAACAGACTCACACTGGTTCTGAAAATAAATCAATTGACCCTGTGCACGAGAAAATGCTAACTTCCTGGTTTGAGACCGGATGTGGGGTTGTACATTTCCGGTAGCTTTACTTTGCGGTCAATCGCTACTGTGAAGATATACTCCAAAATCATGTCCAAAACTAGAAAACGGAACGATCGCGTTAAGTATCAAAGAGGAGAAGGTGGGAACACTCACCACTGTTGTGTCATAAAAAATCTAATGATCAATTTTGACGTTTAAAGAGTTTAGATGATCAGTTGTTTACATCACTCAACACAAGCAGAACTGCAGCAGAAGACACATCGTCCACATTCAGAAGCACATCTCTGTATAGTGACTGGTCTTATGATTTAAACAGGCAGATGTTCAGCATTCAAACTACAGGTGAAGAATAGTCAAACCAGATGTTTCCCGTTATGTCGATATCAGCTCGTCAAGTACACACCTACACAGCATGTTAACAAACCGTGAAAAAAAGCCACACAAAAAATGAATGATTGCTGGTAACGGTTTCTATACATTAGTATTCACGAAGGTTGTGACTTACCTTAAAAATTACAGCGGTCCCTCACTAATAATGCGGTTCACATTTCACCTGGCTGTGAGATTTTTTCGTGCAAGTTTGCATGCTTATTTTTTTACATCACATTGTCCTGCGTCCTGATCGCTGCAGACGATCTCCTCCGTGACGTCTCTCCTGTACAATACAGAATCTCTGCATCGATCGCTGGCAGTGTGACTCTGAAGTACTGTATGTCCACAACACGTTTTGCACTGTCAAAAAATAAAATTGGCTACTTGATTTCACCTATCACTGGTTATTTTTAGAACATAACACCCGCGATAAACAAGGGACAGCTGAGAAATATAACATTTGAATCCATTTTCTCTTTTGCTCTGAGGCGCCGGGGATAAATATCGACAAGTTGATGAACATTATTTACAGATATATCGGGTAAATGTCCAAGACATCTATAGAAATGTAAATCGCCGCTTGATTTATTCATTTGCTTAACTTGTTTTGGACCGTAAACAGGGCGCGAATAGGACACCGGAAACAAAGCTCCCCACAGGAGTTTCTGCACCGGAAGTAGCATATGCTAACGTGCACATAGTCAATATCAAATGAATATATGATCAGATTTTCATTTGCAACAATGTGGACACCATCATGTTTGCCGCCCGTATCTAAAACCGCTACTGCATCCAGAGGAAATATCTGGCTGTGCATCATGTTTGGTTGTTGAGATTTTTACAGTGACCTCAGTTTTCTGTGAATTCCTTCCTTTTCTTTTGGATGTTCCCTTTACTGGTCTCCATAGTGACTCGTCAGCCTCCATCCCTGCATCCTCCTCCTTTTAACCAACCCTCTGTTGTATTTCTCTTTTCCTCCTGCCTGCAGCTCCATCTTCACCACCCTTTGTCCAGGATATCCACTCTCCCTCCTCTGCACACGTCCAAACCATCATAACCTTTCCTCTCTAACTAAAGTCATCCAGGCTTTTACATCTTTAAGATGTGGCTGTAGTTTAGTTAGCTTGATGTTTTTCTATTAGTATGTTGACATGGGTGGACAGTTCCAACCTGCACTGAACTCTGTTGTAATTGTGATGGTTTTATAATTTCATTTTCTTAAATTTCACACATGGCATCACATCTGAGTAGTGTTTACCTGCCTCGTCCATCTTTGTCACAGCTGCAAAATGAAATTACCATGACAACATCTCAGTACAGCCAGATAAACACCTGATACAGGGGCTTCATTTAAGAGGTAACAAAGTACAGATGAGGTGTCAAAGGTTACTTATTAAAAACTAAAATGTGTTTTCGACCCCACTGTTGTGCAGTTTTCTCTCAGTGGGAAAAGTAAAGAATGCAATGATCTGCACATCTCATAAATTTACTTACAGTTAAACATGTAAAACATATCAAATCTTTAAACTGAGATTCCTTTTGTGTTTCATATAATAATTCAGCTTATTTTGAATTGATGGTACCAACATGTCGGGAGC
This sequence comes from Neolamprologus multifasciatus, assembly GCF_963576455.1. Taxonomy (NCBI): domain Eukaryota; kingdom Metazoa; phylum Chordata; class Actinopteri; order Cichliformes; family Cichlidae; genus Neolamprologus; species Neolamprologus multifasciatus. The sequence continues at coordinate 7,259,526 of NC_140441.1, read as the reverse complement.
TCTGGTTCCAACATCCAGGCAGGAAGTGGTCTAAAAAGGGCAAGCAGCATAATAAGTAAATAAACAGGCCTTTTGTGAACCACTAAAACATGTATGAAGGGCCATGTGGGCGTATGTGCTGCCCTCTAGCTGCCGAGACTATTTCAGAGCCGCCACCTTTGGCGTTATTAATTTGCAGTTCTTTTCTACTTTGTAATTCGTGTTCTCTTTATCGGTAAACTGACACAGCACTTGACTCTGTAATTCTTACCTGGATGATAACTGGAACCTGTACGACTTAATAAGAAGAGGTGGACGTCCACTTAGTGTGACACTTTTTACTGTGGAAACAAAAACAAACAAGCAAAGAATAAAGAAATAAAAGTTAATAAACACTGAATCTGAACTCTTCATGTGATGTCAGGCTCTCTGAAAACACTGAACATAAAATGTTAAAAATATAACGATGTTTATTCCTTCTTATTTAAACTTCCAGCCTTTTGTGTGACCTGCATGAAACCTCAGTTCACAAAATCACCAACAGGGGGCAACGATGAGCTGACCTCATGGGCCAAAAGGTCACATTGATTATGAAATCGCTCCAATGCAACATTTTTCCATCTGTTCAGATGCAAAATAACTTGTCAGTGTTGTGTAACGATTCTTCATCCCCAGCAGACGAGAGAAACGCTGTAACAAGAAGGTTTTACCGTCTGTGTCAGTTTCACTTCCTCCTTCCTGTGACGGTGTGAGGCCTGCATCAGCACCACACTGCAGCAGCAATGACTGATAACACAAACACTCAGACAAACATCCTCAGCAGCCTGATAACACAATGTGAAACTACCCACAACTGTGAAACAATCAGTTTTTCTTCCTTATTGTTTCATAAAACCACAGAAAGATTATGAAACAACCTCCGTCTGAGGAGTGACACACCGAGACCCGAAACATCAGAGCTGTGAAATGTAGAGAAAGGGAATTCCCGACATTCACTGAAGGGGTTAAATCTGTAGATGGTGCAGGAGGAGGAGAAGCTGGAGATGACTGATATGTAGCTGACACCGCGATGAAACAGACCTCCTGTGATACTGTGGAGAAAGACTACGAGCAGCAGCTGTGAGGAGCGTCACCTGCAGGTGTAGATGAGCTGATCTCAGTGCTGACACACTGTATGTTACTGTGTGGGAACGATTGTAGTCAGTTCTCTGTGTGTGCTGAACGCTTCATGGTCTGATAGAGGCCAGGGTACGTAACTGGTTCCTGACCAGCTTCAGCTGTGTCCACCAACAAAATATGTTAGTACAATATTTGAGCGTTGATGGCCCAGTGCTCCTCTGCAGACTCAGACACACATTTTCTACACTTATAAAACATTTCAAACAGAAAGAATAAAAAGCAAACAGCACTCAAAGGTCAAATATATTTAAACCAAGAGTTTAATACACAAAATCTGATGACCGTGACAACAAAATATGAAAGATTTTGTTGTCATTGTACCAATGTAAATATCTTGGGGTCATTCTAGACCCAACCTTATCCTTCAAGAGTCACATAAATAAAGTGTCCCAGGTACTTAAATTTAATAATCGAAATTTTAATCATATACGTTATGCTGCCCTCACGACACGTGACCATGTGAAGCTAGACAGCTAGCGAACAAAATAGACGAGATCTTCCACACATGGCTTGCTTTTCTTGCTTTTAATGAAGATCCTTTAAAGCCTTATCCTCTCTCAAGGCTTCTCCTTGCTATTTCTTATTTGTAACTGAAACATACAGAAAGTGAAAATAAACTGCTAGCTAATACACATCTTAATGACAAACTTAAAGATTAGCCTAGCTTAACACGTGTGTTACATTAGCATCACAGTTCACTCCAGGTAAACACATATAAAAGTTGTTTCTGAACACATTAATACTCAAAAAGACGAACGTTTCCCAAGGTACAAGCGTGTAGGGCACTTTTAGCGTGTACATGAACTCGTTCACTCTTTTAATACTGCCGAAGCACTTTTACAGCGTCAACGGAGAAAATACCTCAAAGATAGGTTAATGAACAGAGCGCTCCCTCGCTCCCATTCCCGCACATACAATACAAAGATCGCTTGTGATAACGATGTTTCACTCCGAGCAAATTTCGAACCCACACATTTTAACTGTTCTTAGCATGAATTACTTATAATATTTCTTAACTCTGACCTTATTTATCACTTTGCTTATGTAACTTAATCAGACTATGCACTAACTACTGACTTCTGACCAAAAGGCATAACATACGTAATAATTAAAATATGAATGTTGCAAAAAATTATTTTTACTCAATGATCATCTCTCATATCGACTATTGTTTGACGTCCGGGTCACTTGCTTGTCCAACAACACTTAAAACTATTGAAAACATTTATAAAAGAAGTTTAAAACTACTTGACAAAAAAACCAGACTTCCCACCACCACTGTCATGTGTTAAAAAAACATAAATTACTGAACTTCAATAACTTAGTGAAACTTAACAGTGTGTTTAATATATAAAGTCTTACACTCCCTTGCTCCACCACCACTAAAGTAATTTGTTGAAGGCACAGGTTAAAAACTGGTTATGGACAAATCAAGTGTGTGATCATGTATCAGTTGTATAGTTTTAATGTTTTATTTGGGAATAGAATAGTGTGTATGTGTGAGTTTGGTGATGGAGTTTTTATTATGAATGAATTATGAATTATTATGTCTATTTTTTATGTTTTATGGACAAAAGATGGAAATTAGCCCTTGGCTATAATCTGGTATGTTTATAATCATTTAATTTTTTTTACATTTATGTTCATTAACATGCACTGTCCTAAATAAATTAAAATAAAATAACAATGTCCAACATCTCCCTCTAGTGGTCATATATAAACCATGTGTGAGGATGGTGTTCATTATATTCCAGGTTAACAGGACAACAGAACAAAATGTAACATACATTCACTGGAAACACTGTATCTGGGATCTTAGGTGGTTTCCAGTCTCAGAGAGAGTTTTGTTGTTCTGGTTAGACTTGTCACTGCCGCGTGTGCTACTTTGGCTAATAACAGTTTTCATGTTGGGACAACATATTCGCTTCATGATGAAGTGTGTCTGATTGTATTGAAAGAAGATGGCAGCTTTGTGGACACCAGCTTCCTTTTTCACACAAAAGCCGGCAGTTCCTCTTATTCAGAGGTGTTAAAATGAGAAAAAAAGCAAAAACCTGCTGCTCTCTGTAAAAAAACATGTGATTTTTTTTATAGACATTACAAATAATAAAGAAAATGTGCAGATTTCATACCTGCTGTAATTTAAATGTGTTTTATTTTGCAGAGATTTATACAACTGTGGTTTACTCAGCAGTGAGAGCTGAAGACGTCAGTATTGGAGACAAAACCATCAGAAAGAGGAGTCCAAGGTACAACTGCTCTTTAACAGAGTCAACCCAACCCCACAACCTGTTTCCACACATCATGCTAAGCTAAGCTAACCACATCAATGTTCAGTCTTCGAGCTCAGACTTGTGAGCTCTCCGTGACAAATGATTTCCTGTTAAGTTGTCTAGTTCACTTAAAGAACCATGAGCAGCAAGATGTGAGCTTCATTAAATTCACCCTGTTGGTCTTGAAACAATGCTGAACAACAACTATGATATTACGTTTTTATTAACTTTTAATACATTTATATACAACAAATATCATCACAGTAATAATAATAATAATAATAATAATAATAATAATAATAATAGTAATAGTAATAGTAATAATAATAATAATAATAATAATAATAATAATAATCTCTGTGAGCCAAAAGCTCAGAAAGCAGAGTGCTCCAAACACTCTACCACAGTCAATTTTTATTTGTTGTTGTGTGTGAATGATGTCACAGAGGCAGGTTATCAATATGTCCATCTCAACCATTAAAGCCCCACCCACATGCTGTTTAATCAACCAATCAGAAGAGAGTTTTGATTAAAGGGACAGGAGGGAACACAGTTGGCATCAGACAGAGGCTGCACAAAGGCCCCATGTAAAGAAGGATTATACTGAACTGTGAATCATGCAAAGCTACTGTAGTAGAAAAGAAAAACATGCAGCTGGAAATTGGCAGAAAATGTCCACTTCAAATGTAGAAACACAGCATCTGTTATGTAATATCAGATTAAAGATACTCAAACTTACAGTGATGTTACAGACTGTTGTTACAGTGTTACAGTGATGATCAACAGTCTGAAGACAACCTGCTCAAGAGTCAAAAGCCTCCATAAATGATATAAATGACTTTCTTGGCCTTTTCTGGGGGAAATGTACTAACGGAGTAGAGAAGGTCGTACAAAAAGGTCTCTGAGTTGGTAAAAATAAGGTGAATTGCTGTGAATATCTTATATCAGAACATCAACCAACATCTGAATTAGACTACAATGTTATTCATATGGAAGCTCTGTGTCACGGTCCTGGGTCGGTTCACCCAGCATTTTGAGTTTCTTATGTTTTGGTTTATTTTTGCATTATGGATTAGTTCTTATTCTCTGGTGATACTGTTTTGATTATAATTATATTCTGATTCTTTAGTTATCCGATGATGATGATGATGACAATGATGATGATTTCTGGTTTAGGTTTTGTTATCTTGCCCTCATGTTTGGTTTAGGTTGCCTGTGCTTATTCTTCTCTGCCCGTATGTCCCTCTGTCTGTCCATGACGTCATTATGTCTGTTTACGAGTCTGTGTCTCTGTCTGTCGTGTGCTTCCTGTTTTATTTTGTAGGTCTGTGTCAGTGCGTTCAGCTTTGTGCTCTCCCTGTCTCGTCAGTGTAATCAGCGTCAGCCGTGTCTCCCAGCTGTTTCCTCTTCGCTCCGTTCACCTCTTGTATTTAGTGTCTGTGTCTTCCCTACTCGGTGTCGCGTCGTTAACGTCTGTTCACCCTCGCTTCCTCTGTGTGTTCTGTTTGCCAGCCAGCCTACCTGCCTCGTTATTCTGTTCTTCCAGTTTAGTGTTTTTCTGTTCTGCTTCTTACCAGCAATAAAGCTGTGTGTTTTGAGTTACTTCCGCCTCAGTGAGTCCTGCATTTTGGGTCCTCTCTTCCTGCCTGCCTACACACAGACATGACACTCTGTGATTTGTATCTGAGCTGGTTCCCAGTAATGTCTGAACTGGGACTGTGTGATGCAGAGAGGTGGAGATTGGAGGTCTTGATTGAACTACAAAGCTTGTAATCATGTTTCCTGTTGTTTGAACTGTGTGTGTTTGTGTTCAGACTTTAAACCAGAGCCAGACGTCGTCTACTCTTCACTGAAGTAGTCCACCAGTCCAACCACTGACGTCCAGCTGCTGGTCTCTAACTGGTCCCCCCAGCACCTTAGACCAGAGGACATCCACAGATTTTTACATGTCTTAAGCCTTTTTTTTTTCTCACTGAGAAAACCCATAGACCCATAGGACTCATATATTGCATCATGGATTTTTTAAAGTGTCCTTTAATAAGGAATCACAGCTTCATGCTTTTATAAAAATGTTTCATGTCTTAAAAAATATGCTTTTTATGTGTTTTTTATGTGCCTCTTTTGTAGAAGTGAAATGAAAAAACTCAAAAAATACATACAATACATGGAATTAAAAAAAGCATTTTGCAGCAAATCTGCAGTAGGAAAATAAAAATGTGATTTGTATTTCTTTTTTTAATTTCTTAGCACTTATTCCCACAGCAAACGCCTTCCTTCTGAGGGTTTGTTCTCACTTGTTTTAAACATTGATGCTTCCTGATATATCTGGTTTCGTTATGATTCAATTATGATTATATCACCGTCAAATTTCAGCATATTCAGACAAAGCTGCTGAAGATGATTCACATACACTGATATTAAAGTATCACAGACCAACAGCAGACAGTCAAACAAAGCAGAAGTAATTTTGGGGGCCCAGGGTGAGGTGTGAACTGTATGTTCTCTTCATTCAAACATGGAGATTTGAATCTCTCTGTTTTAAATCTCCACTGCTTTTTCCAGCCTTAACATTTTTAGCAACATCATGTTTGTCTTTATTGCCAAGAGCGATTTAGTTTTGATGAAAGGGTGCAGTGCTAATTTATTAGCTAGTGTCAGATAGCTTGGTTATCAAGCTGCTTCCATAGACTGTAAGGAGTCAACAGAAAGGCACTGATAGCTGCTAAATAGAGCTTTGTAACATCAAAACAAGATCCTAGATTTAAACTTACCAGAACTGCTAATGTTTGTTTATGCAATGAGCCACATAGTATTGGTTACACATTTGCATTAAAAATACCCCCGAAGCACAAAGATGGTCCAGAGGTCCAATTGGCTGAGGTGAAGCCTAACAGACAGTTGGCAGTTACAGCAGCCTGTGTCCAGCCACCTCTCAAAGAGGCCACGCCCCTAATAATGCAAACTTTCAGCCTCATTAACATTTGAACAGGTGAGTTATAAAGGCGTGTTAGCTATAGAGACCAAATATATTTTTAATAGCAGGTTGTATAAATTTTTATTTCTGCTGTAAAGTTGAACATGTTCACATGAGTGTCTATGGAGAGTGACTGACTCTATAAATCTCCAGTGGACATTAGAGGAACTGCAGCATTTGGTGCTCTTGGTTTGTTCAGTGTTGTAGTGGGAGGAGTCAGAGACACTGAGTTGGACGGAATTAAGATTTAATGTTAAATTAGGTTGACATTAAATTAGATTAAGATTAATTATGTCATAGAAGCAAAAGTAGCTGAATTTAAGAAACTGGTGATGATGTGTAAAATAAACCCAGTTTGGATTATGAGTAAATGATTTTACATTTAACAGCATGATGGTATCAGTCAAATATATATTAGTCTGTCTGTAGATGTTCACACCATGTTAAGTTCTGTGTGTTTGTCCTCTGTGGTTAACACTAACGAGTCTGTTTCTGAGAAAGAAAAAGAAGCTTCATCTCCTGGTGTTTGAACACAGAGGTGTTCATTTGAAATAGAGGAAGAAACACATGTGAGTTATTTGTAAGAGCATTTCTGTAAACTCACACAGATCAGAGACTGTTATCATATTTACTAAATATGCATTCAAAACTATTGAGCCAATATTTTCAACTTATATGCCTGAAACATTTTCAAATGATGAGCTTCCAACAATGAGTTAAACAGTAAGAGCATGTGGAGAGTTTGGAAAAATCACATTAAGAAAGAGTCATCAAACATTTGGATTCATTTTAATGAGCTCAGACTTGTTGAAAATGCAGAGGAGCTGGTTGTGAACTGAGCTTCAGTTTATTAAAGAGATTTTGTTCATCTGGATGGAGGTTTTTCAGTGGGAGAAATGCTTTGCCACTCATCCAAGTTATTTCTCCGTCTCTCCAACCTTATAAACAGTACATTTTTATATCATTTATATATAATGACATTAGCACCACTGACTAACTTTTTGTGACTGTCTCAGAGTGACACTAAAAACTAGTTCATGCATTTATTACTTCCAGGCTGGACGACTGTAATTCATTATTATCAGGATGTCCTAAAAACTCCCTGAAAAGCCTTCAGCTGATCCAAAATGCTGCAGCAAGAGTCCTGACAGGGACTAGAAAGAGAGAGCAGATTTCTCCTGTTTTGGCTTCCTGTTAAATCCAGAATTCAAAATCCTGCTCCTCACATACAAGGTCTTAAGTAATCAGGCCCCATCTGATCTTAATGACCTTGTAGTACCATATCACCCTATTAGAGCACTTCGCTCTCGCTCTGTGGGACTTGGATACAGTCAGTGTTTCTTTTTCACTCACTGTGTATTTATACCTCTCTACATTTAATTATTACTTATTATTAATCTCCAGCTCTCTTCCACATGGAGTACAAAATGTTCATCATACTTCACCCCAGCTGTTTTAATTGGGTTATATAAATGAAAAAGATCAGTTCATTATAAAGGCTGGAGTTTTAGAAACAAAGAAACAAATAACCTTTAAATAATTGATTTTTTGTTGCTCTTTGTTTGAGGTTTTTATGGCTGATGAAAAATTCTCACCATCCATCACTTATCCCAGCTTACCTGAAGTAAACATGAATCAATTTTAATTCTTTTTTTCACTTTATTAAAGTCGTAATAATTTAGAGAGCTTATATAAGATCTACATTCTTCGTATGATTTTCAGGTGTTGTCAAAAGTTCTAAACTGATCTACAGGTTACAGCACAAAACTTATTATTAATATACACACAATCATTTAAAAAATGGTGCACAGCTATGAATCATAGGATGCAGTTGCCTCCTGATCCGTCAAAAAGGATGAAGCCTTGTTTCCTCTGCTGAAGGATGACATAAGCACTGAAGCACCTTTCTGTGGCATTGGGACAATTCAAACAGCTCTCATTATGGCTGCCACCCAACTAATAACAGGCCACTTGTCTTAGCTGGGAAACTTCCCAAGCAAGACTGAATATTCGACCGCACCCACAGGTTGCCATACACCCAGACTTGTTTTCACAACCAGGTTGAGAGCAGTGGAGTAAACATTTTCATTACAACCTGTTTAATAATGAAGACGTTTTTAGGCAAACATGTTTTATTGTGTCTTATTTTTATAGTGTGTTTTTACCCTTTTTAGCAAACCTTATTCAATAGTAAAAAAGCAGTGATTTGTGATTAAAAACAGGCTCTGTGATCATGTTATGTTAGGATTTTATTGTCTCCTGGCTACTTTCAACCTGTTGTGTTTCTCACTGTCGTCACTTTGAGTTTGCAGTCACATAAAAGCTCGTTGTGGTATTTCATGTGGTCGTTTTGTGTCTCCTTCAGGTTATTTAGCATCTTCCTGAAGTGCGGAGAACATTTTGTGTAGTTACAGAGATGCCCCAAAGTCTCAAACCTCCCCTCATGTTTTTATATTTCATTAGGAAAATGGAAAAAAGGTGCATTGATCCATTGAAACATATGGGAATACAGCTTGTACGGCAAAAAGAGAGTTTGTACAGTTATAACAAGCTACAACGTCAGTATTTTATTCTTCAGCAAAGCCTGAAATCTCTTTGGAAGCTTTCTTGTAAATTTATTCTGAGCAATAGTGTTATTTGTTTTGTTTTATTTATTTTTTTACATTTCCTGTCCAGTCCTTAAATCCTAGAATCCAGTCCCATGAATCATTAAAGCATAAAAACAGCTCCTAACACTGCTGAGGAGTGTCTGAAAGTCATGTTATAAGGAAGTAAGATCCAGCAAACAGCTGACACATGACCTGACTGTAAACTGAAGCCTCATCAGAAATGGTCCTAGTAGAAAAATGTCTACATTAAATCTCCAGCTGCAGATGGTTTCAGAAAGGTTATCGATGTCTGTTCAGCTTTCTGCTCAGACTCCTGTCTGCATTCACATTAAACTTGTTTTGCAAGTCATGTGACCCTTCTTCCACACAATAACAGTTGTTATCTGTCACGGTTCTGGGTCAGGTTGACCCAGTATTTTGAGTTGTTATGTTTTGGTGTGTTTTTGCATTTTGGATTCTTTTCTTATGATGATGATGATGAATCTATGTTTCAGTTATTCTTGTTTAGGGATTAGTTTGTAGATTTTGTGTTCTCATGTTTTTTGCAGGTTTAGTTCAAGTTCCATGTGTCATTTTCTGTCTGTCTCTCAGTGTCGAGTCTGCGTCTTTGTGTGATGGTTTCTTGTTCCTGTTTTATTGTGAAGGTCTGCGTCTCATGTGAGTGTGTTCAGTTTTACCTCTTGTCTCGTCTCGTTGATTACTCCCAGCTGTGTTCCCCACCTGTGTGTAATCTCCCTGTTTCTCTGTGTGCATTTAAGTCGCGTCTTCTGTCTTGTAGTTGCTGGTCCGTCTGTGTATCCACTATGTCTCACCTGTGTGTTCTCCCTGCTGGCCGTTGTCCTCATTCAGGTTCGTGCTCTGTAGTTTAGTTGTTTCCAGTCTAGTTTAGTTCGTGCTCCATTTGCTGTTTGTCTATATTTATTTTGTATTTAATAAGCCACCTTCACACCTGCGTTTGGATCCTCCTTTATTATTTCCACACGGCTCACTCTACTCGCCGTGACATTATCAGATGGTGATGAGAAATATTTTAACCACTTAGCACACTCTCTGTGCTGCTGTTTATTTCTAAGGTGACGGCTGCACATTAGAGCTGTGGATCTTTACACTGGACCCCTTTAAACATTAAACTTTATGTCCCACAGCCTGATAACAGAGATGTGTAAATCACTTCAGTTTGTCTCAGGTGAAATTAGTTTTATTGATCGAACAGCTTTACCTGGTGTTTGTTCTGTGTTCTAGTAACTGCAATTTTTGTGTGTATGAGACTTGACAGCAGATTAGAATCAAGTACAGCAACATTTATACATTCTCCAAATAACATATGCACATGTCCATAACATTAAAACCAGAGATGGGCAGTAAACACGTTACTTGTAACGCATTACGTTTGATTACTTGTAATACATTACTGTAATCCGATTACTTTTTTCAAGTAACGAGTAAAGTAAGGGATTACTATTGCAAAAACGGTAATTAGATTACCGTTACTTTCCCGTAGGAACGCTGCGTTACTGCGTTACTAAAACCGTGATTTTTTTGCGAGAATGTCTCATGACAGTGACATAAGCGAGTGCGACGTTCGTGACAACAGCTGTGTGCAGATCAACAATGGATCATATATCGAGTGCAGAGAGAGTATGAGCGTGCAGCATTTAAAGCGTGGAAGTACTGACCTTACTTTGAGTTTGATTCCATAAAAAGTGACAAAAACATTAGTGTCCGTTGTGTGTGGGAAGAAAACTTCTTTTTACAGCAAAAAAACCCCTAAACTTCCGAGCAAGCACTGAGTAGCTACAACGTAATGGGAAACTCACAGAGAAACTCGCGGATTCTTCAACTGACCGCTGCAGCACACCTGCACCAGGGTAAACCTCCGCCTACCCCACTCCTGCTTTACAGGTGAAAATAGAGCAACAGGACCGCTAGTCTTTGACTTTATTTATTTTCTGCTGTGTTTTACTTGCATCTATTTGAAAGACTGAGTGTAAACACACACAAATATTTTATTTTATGTGCTGGAATGTGCAGAAAATAGGTTTAAATATTAAACTAATTTCTTCCAGTCAGAGAATGTTGCATATAATTACATTTTTGCTTGATGCATAAAGTTAAAAGGTTAAAACTAATAAAACAAGTTTTAAAAAGAGACTTTTCCATTTGATCACATTTTGTATGATGGATTATGCAGAAAAAGTAGAATTGGGCTGAAAGATCTATCACTTTATCACCTATTCAGGTTGTAAATCGTGTTTTTAAAAAGTAACTAAGTAACTAAGTAATTAATAACTTTTGAAAATAAGTAATCAGTAAAGTAACGGGATTACTTTTTGGGGGAAGTAATCAGTAATTAGTTACTGATTACTTTTTTCAAGTAACTTGACCAACACTGATTAAAACCCACAGTCGGAGCTTTGTTTAGTGTTTAGTGTTGTCTAGTGTACGGCTTAACAACTCGCTCGTAGCAGAGAATCTCTGTCATGCTTAAAACCTGCTGCACATCAAAGAATCAGTGACGTAGATGAACTTATGATTGTTGCTCTTTATCTGTACATGTTGGTGGTTGGTTAACTTGGACGATTGAGTCCAGAACAGTTCTGTTTGGTAACAATAAAGTCCATCGAATAAATAAATGTTCAGATGGTGGTGATTTTTTTTTAATGTGATTTTGTTCATTACTAACACTGGTGAGTGTAATCACATTACTGTTACTGTAATCACATTACTGTCGTTTTATTATTGACAAAATATTAAAGAAATGTTGATGACCTGTTTATATCCATGTTAGTCTTTAAAGTCCAACATCTCCCTCTAGTGGCCATAAATAAACCATGTGGGAGGAACATCATTATTATTTATTCATTAACCAAACTACAAGATGTTGACACAAGGGGACAATTGATGTCTCCATTAAACAGATGGATAATTGTTGGCATTCCTGGAGTGGCTTCATCTCAGGAGGTAGAGCAGATCATCCACTAATTATAAAGCTTGTGAACTGATCCCTTGATGCTCCAGTCTGCATGCCAAATATCCTTGGACAACATACAAAACCTAAGTTTTTGTCTGATGCATCCATCAGTTTGAATGTTAGACAGAAAGCACTTAAGAGAGTAAAATTGTGGCATATAAGTACATACAAATATTTACCACAAAAACTCAAATTATGTTGAAAAACTGCTCAATGATACATTTTTTTTAGCTTTTCTAGATAAAAGCTTCATGTTTGAATGTTTTTTTTAAGTTGTCTTTTCACAAAGAGAAAACGTAGCCCTCCACCTCTGTGTTTGAACCAATAGAAAAGCTGGTGCTCAGAGGAAGACGGCTTTACTTGGCACTGGACTGGATGATGCCATCATTCACCTCCTACATCGTTCCCTCTCTCACCTGGAGACCGCTGGGAGCACTGTGAGAATCATGGTCTTTGATTTCTCCAGTGCCTTTAGCACCAATCTTCCCACAGTCCTGAAGGACAAGCAGGACCATCAACGCACGACCTGGATTCTGGACCACCTCACCGACCGACCACAGTATGTGAGAACTTAGGGATGTAATTTATTAAATGTGAAAAATATACTTAATAACTCACTTCTTTAATGTTCTGTGCAATTAACTAACATTCGGTTCCTCACAGCTTCATTCAGCTGCTCTGAGAAACTGAATGTTAACCTTTCAGTTCCTCCTTTATCAGGTCTGTTTATCTCACATTTGACTTCATGTTAAACTATTTTAACATGAAGTTAAAATAACCTGAGCAGTAACTGAAAACAGAGTGTTTCATATAAAGATTTGTGAGTGGCAGCAGTTTCATGTCTGTTCTCAGCTGTTCTGTCTGCAGTGACGTCCTCTGTGTGTGTTTTACTGTGCAGACACTGATCCAGCTGCAGTTTACTCAGCAGTGAGTAAACACAGCAGGAACTATGTAGGTCCTCCAGAGTTGGGAGAAGCCATCCAGTAACCCTGTGGAGCTCCTTTTTCTGTGCAACAGCAAAACCACACACAGAAGCAATACACTAACATGTGGAGCCATGGTATGGGGATCTTCTTGAGGACCCTCAGGAAAGTCTCTGCTGTGTCATCTTAACCAGCTCTGTGGTGCTTAGACCCTGGGTCATTTCTGCCTGAGGTAAACTTACAGAAACAGGAAGTCCTGACCCTCTCTTTGTGGTTCCAGCTGTCTGTTACTTTTCTTCTTGAAGTCAGTGATCAGGTGGTTTGTCCTGGACACTGTGGTGTCATCAGGGTTCATCAGATGATAGAGCAGGGGCTCAGCACACAGCTCTGTGAGGATCCAGTGTTGAGGCTGAGAGCTGCAGAGCTGTGTCGGTCCAGTGTGGGGACTAAGTAACGCGTTACAGTAACTACGTTATTATTGTGGTAACGAGCACGGTAACTAGTTATTATGACAAAATCAGGAACGCGTTAACCGTTACTGGGATTTAGATAAGGTCGTTATTTGTTACTTTGTGTGGTGGCTATCACGGAGTTTCCACAGATTCATTAACATTAGCAAGTGGTGGAGGCAGCAGGTGGAGGAGGGAAAGGGGAGGAGGAGAGACCCGAGGCGGCCGCCGGTCCGAGCGTCAGGTGAACTGAACTTCAGGTAAGAAGTTATGACCTGCAGTCTATCAGGCTCAGATATAAACCAAGACGTCGTCTACTCTTCACTGAAGTAGTCCACCAGTCCAACCACTGACGTCCAGCTGCTGGTCTCTAACTGGTCCCCCCAGCACCTCAGAGCAGAGGACATCCACATGTTACAGAGATTTTTATGTGTTTCACTTTCATTTCTCTCTCAATTCGACTCACACAAGTCAAACAATGTATTCTATAGTTTACTTACATTTTTAAAGTGCGCTTTACTGAAAAACCATCACTGTGTGTTTGATGCTGAAGAGTTTTACTTCCTTACTCAACAACAAATATACCAGGAAGCAGCTGACATTGGAAAAACAAACAAACAACAGATTTAAAAGTTGTCAGTTTCTGGTAGCTGCTTAAATGTTTTCATGAGTAGAAACAATTTTTTTCTCCTTTTTGTATTTGTTTGTTCAAAACAAAAACAGCAAAAAAAGAAGCCTAATTACAATGTTACAATTACCAGTAAAAGAGGAGAAAAACTACTGACCTACTGGTCATCATGAGAAGATTCTGGAACCACAGCAATGACCATAAAGCTGCATTGGATGGAGAGCTGTGCCACGGGGCTTTCCAGAGGTAATCACGAGGAGATTGTGGACAACAGATGGAGATCTGAAGGATGAGGGGAGCGTTCCAAGCTCCAATCGACCGTGCAGAGAGGAAGTTCAAGGATGGCATCATGATTCTGTGAACAGAAACCAGAAGCTATGGTGGTGACGGGGAATGACTGACAGCAATTTCCTATGAACATCACCTAATGCTGTGTCACTGTGCTATGCATACTTTGACACTCTGAAGAGGGTCTTCCTTTGTGTCATTGTTGTTGTCATTTGCATCATGAACAAGACTGCTGAAGTGACTCAACAGGTGGAGTTATAACAGCAGTAAAATAATTGAATCCAATACCCTTTCCAAAAAAGGTTTTCTGCAGAGACGAAAGGACAATAGAGGAGTCATAAGTATCCCCCACAGGAAGAATGCATGAAATGAGGTGATGAGGGTTGATAGAGGCCATAAAACAGGAGTGCTGACAAAGGCCTGCAGCCTTGAAGAGAACTGAAAGCCACATTGACAAACAGCAAAACTAACTGGTATGTTTGTTATACCCATGTCTGCATACATTTGGACTCTGGTCATATGGACAGTGATAGAAACAACTGGAAGAGACATTTATGAAGCTCTGAGGAACTCAAACCACTCTGCATGTGTGATTTACACACCTGGAGGAGATGCACCACAAAGCTGGAATGATTTTGCAAATGTTAATTTCTATGTTTGACTATTAACATTCATTTGCTTACTTGGAGGGAACGATGCTCGTCACAGTTCTCTCCCTCATGCACGAGCAACACAAAGAGCTCTGGTGACTTGCGTCTTGTTTTTGCCATTGTAGTAGAATTGTCTTGGCGTTCCAGCAATAGGTCTGTGCTAGATGAACGTATCAGCAACCTTCAAACACGTGTGGAGAATTCATTATTTCTTTGAAAGATTTTTGACTAAATAACAGAAAAAAGAAAGTAAGAGAAAGAGATGTCAGAGATGAGTGTCAGTAACACAAAAGTAACACTCAGTGTCATGCAGTGACTTTTACACAACCAGATCAGATGAACCAACTCACACTAAAACATGCATTTTGCTGCACTCTTTACACTTATTTCTTTTCTTTCTGCTCTTTTATATATTTTGTAAAACCACAAAAAATATTTGATATCAGCAGCAATTTCTCTCAAACTGCTGCATCACAGCTTTCATGCTCTGACCTGCATGTGAAATGAGAGAAAAGCTCTTTATTAGTAACTTTTACAACTTCTGGCAGGTTAATGTCTGAACTTTGGAGTGAAACACACCCTTAGTTACAAGAAATAACACCACAGTCTGTAACTAAGTGAATCCACCTGAACACCACCTGTGTGTGTGTGACTGCATTACACTCCCACTGCTGGGAACCTGAACAAGAACCAGAACAAAGTCTGAAATAGAAGCTGACAAACAGCTGCACCACCGAGTGACACTTTATTTTATAAACTTCACAACAGGTTTCATGTTGTGACCTGTGGAGGTGAAAAGACACAAAACCTGTTTGACAGTTTTTGAGCTGCAGGCAGGATTGAAACACACCTTAGTTAAAAGTCAAACAGCAACATTTGTCTCCTCCCCTCACGTCACTCAAATGTGACAAACCAGGAAACAGGAAGTTCTTCGTCCTCAGTAAAGAGAGACGCACAGACGATCAGACTGAGCTCAGACCAAACTAGCAGCTTCCTCTGAGTGAGTCCAGCTACAGGAGAGAAAAGTGGAAAACTCCAACACTGCTGCTTCAAGCTGCTGACGCTCCACACACTGAAGGTGAGTTTGAGCAAAAACACGACTCAAAGGAAGTTTCAGTGAAGGTGGTAGAGGAGGGAGGGGAGCCAGGACTGACTGTACTTCCTGTCTGCTGTTTTCAGCTTCACTCACAGACTCAATGGCTTCCAGATCAGAGGAGGATCTCTGCTGTCCGGTCTGTCAGGAGGTCTTCAGAGATCCTGTTATTCTGTCATGTAGCCACAGCTTCTGTAAAGACTGTCTGAAGAGATGGTGGAGAGAGAGACCAACACACGAGTGTCCAGTTTGTAAGAGAAGATCTTCAAGGGAAGAACCACCTTTTAATCTGGCTTTAAGGAACCTGTGTGAGTCGTTCTTACAGGAGAGAGATCAGAGAGCTTCAGAGGCTCTCTGCAGTCTGCACTCTGAGAAACTCAAACTCTTCTGTCTGGACCATCAGCAGCCAGTGTGTCTCGTCTGCAGAGACTCAGAAAAACACACCAATCACAGATTCAGACCCATCGATGAAGCTGCACAACAACACAAGAAGGAACTTCAGGAAACTCTGGAGCCCTTAAAGAAGAAGTTAAAGGTTTGTGAAGAAGTTCAAGTGAAGTTTGATCAAACAGCAGAACACATTAAGGTCCAGGCCCGACACACAGAGAGGCAGATTAAGGAGCAGTTTAAGAAGCTTCACCAGTTTCTAGCAGAGGAAGAGGAGGCCAGGCTGGCTGCACTGAGGGAGGAAGAGGAGCAGAAGAGTGGGATGATGAAGGAGAAGATGGAGGCTCTGAGCAGAGAGATAGCAGCTCTTTCAGACAGAGTCAGAGCCACAGAGGAGGAGCTGAGAGCTGAAGACGTCTCATTCCTGCACAACTACAAGGCTGCAGTGGAAAGAGTCCAGCGCTGCCCCCTGCTGGATGATCCACAGCTGCCCTCAGGAGCTCTGATAGACCAGGCCAAACACCTGGGCAACCTGACCTTCAACATCTGGAACAACATGAAGGACATGGTCTCCTACACTCCTCTCATTCTGGACCCAAACACTGCTTATCCAGAACTCATCCTGTCTGAAGATCTGACCAGTGTGAGACGAGGAGGAGAGAGGCAGCAGCTTCCTGATAATCCAGAGAGGTTTGATTTTTACTGCTCTGTCCTGGGCTCTGAGGGCTTTAACTCAGGGACTCACAGCTGGGATGTTGATGTTGGAGACAGTACAGGGTGGGGACTGGGTGTGTTAGCAGAGTCTGTGCAGAGGAAGGGACGCATACAGTCTGGATTATGGACAATATTATTCTATGAAGGTAAATACTACACACTCTCAACATCAGCTGGTGCCACTGCTCTCTCAGTCCAGAAGAAGTTCCAGAGGATCAGAGTGAATCTGGACTGGAACAGAGGAAAGCTGTCGTTCTCTGATCCTGATACTAACACACACATACACACCTTCACACACACTTTCACTCACAGGATGTTTCCAATCATTGGCACTGTTGGTAAAGTGAAGGTGTGTCCGTTGAAGGTGTCAGTGTCAGTGCAGCAGATGAGTTGAGGATGATGATATTTCTAATGTTGTTTCCTGTCAGTGAATTGAAGCTGTTAAACTGCAGCTGTCCTCCTGCTGCCTCGTTGTTCCAAAGCTCTTTGTTTCTCTTTTAGTTCTCACTGTTTCTTTCTGTTTCTGCTGTCCACCTTTTCACATGGAAAATCATTTCACTGTTTCTCACTGAATGACTCCCCAAACTAGATTTGAAATTCTATCAAGTTTCTAATCATTACAAGTGATTCAAGTTTCTATTTGATGTGTAAATGGAGATGATTTCGTTTGCTGGGATATGGACTGACATGTGTTGAATGGGAGGAGCAGTTTGTTGTTGTCTTCTTGTCTGTTTATGACAACAATAAATCTATTGTTGAAACAATGATTCATGTTTAACTCCATATATGAAATGTTTCTGATCTTTGAATTCTGTTTGATTAAAGACTTTCTTCATGACACAAATGAGATTTCAGTGTATTAATAGAACTAAATAAGCTCAGAGTTGAAAGGCTGGAGTATTATGTACGTGCTTCACTGTCAGGATCTTCAGGGGGATTCAAAGGGAAACATCAAACATCAAAGATTTAACAAATAATAAAGATAATAAACACACAGGTCAAAGGTCAGAGTCACAGGAATTAGGAAACAGTTCAGTTTCTTCCGTTTGAAATGTTTCAGTTTCTTTGCTTGATCAGTTCACACTTCTCTCTGTGAACGACTTCAGTGCTTCGTCCATGACTCCTGAAGGTAAAGGGCCCAAAGAGCCAATCAGCAGCTCTGAAACAGGAAATATGACTCATGGAGAAGTTCACAACAGTTTCAGCTGCCAATTGTACTCATCACCATGGAGACTGATGCATCAAATCTAAATAAAGGCTGGATGGAGGCAGAGTGAGTGTTGTAGATGCTGCATTTTGAAGCCTCAGTGTTTAAATTGTGTCCACAGCCACGTAGACAGAGTGGGTGAATTTGCTTCTAGAAGGACTTTGTTGCAGCTCTACAGCAGGTATTTGTTGTTGGATGACATCACATTCAGCAGTGCTGTGACTGAGCCATAAATGTCAGGGCTCAGACGAGGCCCACACATGCGTGTTTGTCGGTACACACAGTTAAGATATGGAACATGTGAACATGAGACATATGAAGAGACTGAACAGATAAAACGTCCTTTATATCCATCAGTGACTTGATGGAGCTTCTTGCTGCAGTGTGTTTGGGTTTGGCTGATAACACTGGTCCTGCATGTTTCCTTCATGCTCTGTGGTAAAAGTGCATCAGTCTGCAGCTCTGTGGTCGTCCTTCTTCTTTTTCTCAGAAACTTCCTGATTTCTTTGTTCTCACTGTTTTGCAGAGGTGTTAAGATTAAAAATAAAAACTGTGAAAAGTTGCTGCTATTTATAAATTTATAAAAAGACACCATTTAATGCTTTTAATAAGCTTAAAAGAACAGAATGAAATGTCTCCATCGCTGTAGTGTAATAATATCACAGCACTGTTGCAGTAATTTTAATGTGTTTATTGCACAGAGACTGATTCAGCTGTGGTCTACTCAGCAGTGAGAACTGAAGACGTCCGTTATGGACAAACAACCATCAGAACAAGGAGGCCCAGGTACAGCTGCTCTTTATCTTTGACTGTGGACAGAGACAAGCTAGCTGCTCCCCCTGTTTACAGCCATCATGCTAAGCTAAGCTAACCAAACCACATTGTGACTCAAGCCCAGAGCTCAGACTTCAAAGACATCAAACGTCTCATCTTTCTGTCAAAACACAAAACAAAAAGATTCCTTGTAAAGTTGACCTTTTCCTTAAACTGTCCATTATAGCGTGGTCTTCCTACTTATCTTGACACAATACTCAGTCACGTTGCCTGCTGCAAACTTAAAAGAAGTCTGACGAATGAAGTGAAATTGTGCTCTAAGCAGAAGTGATTGTGAGTGTGTCTGAGGTCACGGTGTGTGTGAAAAGGTATCCAGCTGGGGCAGACATGATTCTGCAGGTCACCTGCCCAGTGGACAAAAAGAAATAAAATAGTTGTGTGGATGACATATGAATGATAATACGAAGAGTGTTTGGTGTTTCTCAGCCTGAAACAGCTGTAATGCTACTTTCTGTTTTGGAGAAAGGACAGTTAAAAAAAACAGAGAGAGAGATGTGTGTTGTTTTAAGCAGTGATGAGAATAATGAAAATGTGATGAGAGAGCAACACAAAAGTATAAGTACAGGGATGAAGCTCTTTACAGGAAGGGTCAGAGCAGACTCTACCTGCTGAGGCGGCTGAGGTCATTTGGAGTCCAGGGAGCGCTTTTAAAGACCTTCTATGACTCTGTGGTGGCATCTGTCATTTTTTACAGTGTTGTATGTTGGAGCAGCAGTTTATCAGCAGCTGAGAGGAAGAGGTTGGATAAACTCATCAGGAAGGCCAGCTCTGTTCTGGGATGCACCCTGGACCCAGTGCAGGTGGTGGGAGACAGAAGGACTCTGGCCTCTTATCTGTATTTAATTTAATTTAATTTAACAACAGTATGGTACTCAGTTTTTGGTAACCATTGTCCTTCATGTAAATATGTAAGAATTGTGTATGTTTCTGTTCTGTGTCTTGTGTACTGTTTGTTTGTATATGTGTTTTCTTGCTGCTGTTACACCCAAATTTCCCCTTGTGGGACAATTAAAGGATTATTCAATCCTTGTGATATTTAATCCATCATCTCCCTGTCAAACAAAATAGATTTTGAATTGTGTTTCTGTCAGGAAGCCCCACTTCAACTCTTGGAAATCGTCTCTTCTAAATCAGACCATCCAAAGTGGACTATATAGATAATAGAGTCATCCCTCCAAATTGATATAACAACACTCGTGGTAAAGTAGTGGACTGGAAGAATACCTGACCAAGATTATCTTGCAATGTTTTGCAGCCGCCAGTCAAGCCGGTAGATAAATTTGGTCTGTGATTGTCGCAGTTGGCTGTGTGGCTGGCAGGAGGACGGACCCAAATGCAGGACTCTCATATGGGAATTTAACTGAAAAGGCAGCTTTATTGTAGGACCACAACGGGAGAAGGGAGACTCTCTCTTCAAACGCTAGCTCCACAGCTGCCATTTAGCAAAGATACCGGTCTGGCACAACTTCCTCCCACATTTCCGGTTCATGCGCGTCAAAATATACAATTTCGAGACGCGATGAATTTTTCTTGTACACTTGAGGTGTGAATGTGCACGCGTCAAATTAGGGGCGTTTGGGGCGTTTTCGTTGGCGTCTATCGCGTTCGGTGTGAACACACCGTAAGAAGCACTAAGAGCATGGGTCTCCAACTGCAGTCCTCAAGGGCCGGTGTCCTGAAACTTTTGAATGCGTCCCTGCTGCAACACACCTGAATAAAATGATTAGGTCATTAGCAAAACTCTATAGAACGTGACTGCATGCTGAGGTGTCAAATCACCCTTTTGATTCATGTTACAGCAGCTCATGAGTGAATGAACTAAATAAAAGTATTTTTAGAAGTACATTTTTCCAAACACTTCCATTGACTTACATTTATTCAAATTTACTTGAGTAGGGTTAGGGGTTCCACCTCTGCATGCAGTCAAGTTCTACCCATATGGAAAAGATATATATAAATCTGATAAAGTTTGTATCTGTCTTGTGTGAAACTTGTATGAAAAGCATACAAGAGTGAAAACAGATATAAGATCTCTTGAAAAATTATATAATGAAACTTGAATGTTTTGGATACTTACTAAAACAATATATGAAAGTAATGAGAAAGTGGCCACTTTCATGAGTAAATCATGTAAGCCTTATATGATTCACTATATGAAGTAGGCCACATCTGATGCAAATCTTTTATAAGTTTTCTTTTCCATATGGGTTTGCATGGCCTCTGCACCTGTCCCTCCTGCACTTTCCTGCTCAGTGTTTCGGATGTTTAGTTACTCCTCGGCCTCTTTAGCAATAAAGACACTTTTAATAAATCTAGCCTATTTGTAGCTCTGTACTGAACACTTGGCTTCACAAAAAACTGTGGCTGTGCAGCCGAAGGTAGCGTTACCTCTGGCAGATTGTCCCTGACAGCCGGGAACATGAGGAGGAAGCGTAGTCCTAAAC
The DNA here is from genome assembly GCF_963576455.1 of Neolamprologus multifasciatus. Lineage (NCBI taxonomy): Eukaryota > Metazoa > Chordata > Actinopteri > Cichliformes > Cichlidae > Neolamprologus > Neolamprologus multifasciatus. The sequence goes on along the minus strand of NC_140441.1, from coordinate 7,237,924 downwards.
AGAATCCTCCGGTACACAACCAACCCGTTCATGTGTCTAACAGTTGTTCACCACTCAGCAGCACACCCACCGGGAATCAAAGCAGTGATTCTGATCTGCCACATGTGAAGCTAGAGACACCAGTAACCACAGTCTTCTAGGGGCCGTAGTGTGGTGGGCCAGGAGTGCCAAAATCAATTAATTTAATCCACCATTAAATAATTAATTAAATGTTACATTAATTAATTAAAATTGGAATTAATTAATTAAATAAATAAACATTACAATAATTAATGAAATGCCCATTCATTTAATTTAAAATGTCAATAAATTATTCATTCAATTATTTCCAATTTTAATAAATTGACACATTTAATTAATTATTTAAGTTTATTTATGTATTTATTTAATTCATTTTGGCAGTCCTGGCCCTGCGGCTGTCTTCAAGAATTTATTTTATCTGTCAGCCTCACCCATCAGGTGGCCAAGTCAGGGGGCGGGGTTCACACTGATTGAGTCATAACCATTGCTTTTGCCTGGTGGCCGTTGTTTAGTGGGTACTCCCAGTGGAAATGCCCCCCCTCTTTCCTCCTTGTATAAAAAGATGTTAAATGTTAGTTTTAATTCAAAATGAATGCTTAACAAAGTTTAACACAAATGAACACCAGATAACAAAGAAAACGAATGGTTAAGCCTAACATGCTCAAGTGAGACATTAAACTTTACTAAAACTATGCAGTTATGAAACGTAACTTTAACCTCAGCAAACCGATTTGCTCAATTGTAAATAAAACAGCGACGTAAACATGACCCAACAGACAAAACCTGAGTGAATTATGTCCTGTGTTTAATCACTGAGAGCTAAAACTCAGCGGAGGTTTTAAAGCTGTGTGCCAGTGATCGGATATCAGCCGCTGATAAAGTTGGTCCGTGGTTCGAGTACTCTAGTTTTCTCAGTGTCCATCACCTCCTTTTAAATCTCGTTTGTCATCTTTAACACAGGTCAGTCACTCTGAATGAAACACAAGCTCCAGCAGCTCTGCGCTCAGGAAACAAACTACATTTACTTATCTTACTTATCTAGCCAAAAACCAAAAATTGGCCCGTGTATAGCATCCTGCTATGCAAATGCATTTGTCCCAGACCACCAGAATCCCTCACGTTAACTTTTATCGAGTGGAAAAAAAGTTGGCGTTCATCCTCCAGCTTCACTGTGCTAATGCTATGCTAACATAGCTGTGTCGCTAGCAATCAGGTAGCACAACATTATATACTAGCTAGTCCAACTTCAGTAACCCTACAAACGTCACTGCTGTTTAGTTTCCTGTCCTTATGTTGGAAGTGATAGCAGAGCTGTACGTTTGAATTACTTTCAAAAATCTCTCAGTCAGAACATGGTGTTACCGCTCCAGATCCACGGTCCTGAACCGTAGTAAAGAAACTCTGGCAGTTACTTGAAAGTTCCGTAACTGGCTCGTAGCCAGTAACAGCTTACTATACAGGTCAACTCTGCTAGCAAAAAGATCGAAGGAGGCGTAGGAAACTGCTTCACCGAACTTTATTTCTTCTCCAAGGCACGAACACCGCGTACAGTGGGCTGAAACAGTCTACTCACAGCGAGCATCGCCGACACAACTCTGGCTGTCGAGGGAGTTATTATATTCCTTTTATTTCTTTTCTTTCCGTCTCTTCTGTAGCTAACCGTTACTTTTTTTCTTCTCCGCTCTCTCTCCACACACCCACACCAGCAGTCCCGCTACACACATCCCAAAATACATTTCCCATCAGGCTTCACCCTTAAAGGGCCATGCCTGTAACAATGGTATGAAATGTTTAGGTGGAAACTAGCGAGCTAACTTCCTGCTAACTTCTAACTCCGTTAAATTGAATAACTTCTGTTTTCATGGATGCCTGGATGTTAAACTTTGTTTACACCTGGTAAAGCAGCAACGCTGATGATTTTATTAAAGATGAAAGAATTTAGACTGTTTTTTAAAAAAAAAATTAAATAATCGTTTTCTTATTTTCACGTGTGTGTGAAGCTGACACACATGAGCAAAATCTGTTGATTTCATTTGAAAGTTAATATGTCTATAATATTTTTTAGTTCTTCAACATATGTTTAATCAGCATGTGGCTTCTTTGTTAGTCACTGAAAATATAAACAGACTCACACTGGTTCTGAAAATAAATCAATATTAAATGAATATAAGATCAGATCTTCATTTGCAACAATGTGGACACCATCATGTTAGTGATGTTCGATTCGTGAACGAATCGTTCAATACTCGAGAATCACTTTACTGACTTGTGAATCATGATTCACAAGCCCAACTGACTCACTGACTCATCCCTGTTTCTGTTAGCAAACTAATTCGCTTAGTAGAAATATATCTAGCTTATAATTAAAATTGTGTGTGTGTGTGTGGGGGGGGGAACAACAGCCAGTTTATTAACAAAAAAATGTCTGCTCTGAACTGGAAGAAAAAACCCTGAGTAGAAGCTCACTTCAAGAAAATAGCTCCTCGGTTCACAGTGGCATCGCTCTGCTAACATGCTAACAGCACATTTGAGCTACTCACCCCCTCCCTTCCTGTGCTGAATCATAGAGCGAGCGAATGACTCACTCACTCACTCACTAACTCACCCCCTCCCTCCTGTGCTAAATTTTTTGCACTCTCTGGTCAACTGACTCAGTGAATCAAATGACTCAAAAACCCCGATTCACTTTGGTGAGTGACTCATTAAAACTCGATTCAGTAAAAAGAATCAAATTTACCATCACTACATCACGTCATCTTTGGCTCCTCCAGCTGAGACACACCTTCACAGACACACAGCCCCTCCCCTCACTAACAGCTGGATCACTGTCACAGGTGACACACTCACCTGTCTGTGTTTCTGCATGTTTCAACATTCACAATGTGACGACAACTTAATGACTGTGTTCAGTGGCGGTCCTAGCCTGTTTGGCAGGCAAAACATATTAAGGATTGTACATTAACATAAAGCTGTTGTACACACACACATATGAAGAGAGAGAGTATACATAGTATGCAAACGGCTACCAAACAGCCATCATAATACGTCATACAATGAGAACAGGACAAATCAACAACTGACAATGACTAATTAATATTAAAATCTGTAACATAATCTATTGTTTGGAGTTTAGTCTGTTACTGTTGCTATTTTTTACCATTTCTTCTTGGAGCAACTGTAATCCACATAATTTCCTTGGGGATTAATAAAGTATTCTGATTCTGATTGTTTCAGGATGACCTACCATGATCCAATCACACAAGCAGCAGGCGCACCTCGCAAACGGAGGGCGCTCTCCCACCAAATGGGCGATAGAAAACCGATCGGTACCTGTACCATTCCTAATAATTGCTGGCTGACGTCGGGGCAGCATGAGTACGAGCATTTTTTTTTTTTTGCCGATGCCCGTGATGCCGCCCCCTACCACGGTGCCGCCCCGGGCAACCGCCCGTGTCGCCCGTATCTAAAACCGCTACTGGCTGTTTCTTGAGTTTCTTTGTTAGCCGGCTTTCTTCTCTGTAGCATAGAAATTTCAAGCAAAACTTCGACTTCCAAGCTGCTAAGAAAAATAAAGAGTGTGCAGCTCCACACTGGGAGCATGGTTCATTACCTAGTAAGGTTATTTTCTGAAGATTTGATTGGTCAGCGGGAGGTGATTGCAAACCTGCACATCATAAGTTACCATGGTAATGCACCCAGGTAACGAGTGAACCCCCTTTGTAGTAAACCCCAAAGTTAGCCCTGAAGTTATCCGAATAAGCCAAAATGCTGCCTCACAGCACAGACCTGTGACAAGAATGTTGTTTTTTTCTTATTTTGTCGGCAGTGATGTCATTGGAAGGCGGCGTTAAACTAATCGAAAGTACGCCGATGAGTCGGCGTGTGTCCGTTAGTTTTTCTCCGTTTATACCTGCACCATAATGACTCTGTTAACATCAGCGTGTCTCTGCCTGCCTCTGTTGTTTGTCTGTGTCGTGGATTTGGCCTCTCCAGGTGAGCTCTGTCCTCGCTTACCTTCTTTTCTAATAAGGTTACTCTGACCGCTGTGGAACAAATTTGGGCTCAAATCGCCCCATAATCTACTTTATATTCTCAATTCAGGAAGGAAGCACAGATTTGATGTCTGTGTGGATCAGCACCCTTTACCTGTATTTACTTCTGTGACATCTGAGTGGACTAAGCCATCTCGCGTGGTTTGCAGTGACACGTGATAGGTTTGTAGCTTAAACCTATTCGCTGGAACGTTGAAGACAATACAATTACACAGCAAGCAATACACGAGTAGGCAAAGTTCTTCATGTTTCTCGTGCACGGGAGAGAACCGGACAAACGCCGTTCCTTCACTTGACCCCAGTTGCTCTCGTCCGCTCCCCCGTAACACTGCTCTTTTATTGAGGTTACATGAATATGCATAGGTTCATTAACATACGACGTCTACATACAAACAAAGAGTACCTTGCCTGTGTGTGTGTGTGTGTGTGTGTGCGTGTGTGTGTGGGGTCAGAGTGTGACCCCATAAATGACTTCCCTAAACCTACTGGTCTGGAAGTCCAACAGTTAATCTAAAGAAAAGGCACTTAGCCTAAAACAGATATAGCCACGTTTATCCTACCATAAAACAATAAAACAAGTTACGACCTCTTCCCATGCTCCCAGGATGTAGGTGTGGATTCCAGAACACTGGAATGCACACCAAGCCTTTGCAGCCTGCTAAAGATCACACATCCTATCACTACACAATTGATTATACACCTCTAAGCATATATGGTTAAATGGTTAAATATTTCTAAGCATAAATGACAATCAACAATACAAAACCTAACAAGGAACTTGCCATATAAGCAATGTTTGAGAATGTGTGACGTGTAAAGTACCAAAATAAAACCTATATGAGGCACAGTTTATGATTCTAATGTTAGAGAGCTCTTGCAACTGGCGTTTGAGCTGTGCAGAGGTCTCTCTCTTCCGGAAGATGAATGAATAAAAGAAATATCAATATTTTAACACACTATGAGTCGGTTTTCTCTGTTCTGTCATGGGGACAAAAGAATCGGGGTTTAATATTTGGTGTTTCCGCCTGGTTCGTCATGCAACAGAGAGAACAAATGTGGCCGAAGGTTGGATCTGATATGAGGCGAACAGGAGACCGGTCTAAAAAGATTTAAAGGTAGGCACAAATCTGTTCAATAAGCAAATTTGTGCAAATTGGCAGAATTCTAAATTATCTGTTCGCTGAGTAGATGATCTTAACTATTAAATTGAAAATTAAATTAAAAAACTGAATTGTTAAGAATAAAGTAAAACTTTGAAGTAATGAGAAGCTTTGAAGTAATGAGAAGCTTTGAAGTAAGGATAATGAAACTGTGAGAAAAGACAGTACTGAGATAAAAGTAACATGAGATGTTATGATAAAAGAGAAAAGAGACCAATGTGTGTTTAGGAAAACACAGGATCATAGTTTATGAGTCAGTTTATGGTTTAATAAGTGTCAAGTTCAGAAGTGCAGACTTCCTGCCTACTGGAGACGTCCAGTAGGTGGTCCGGCGTGGCCGTACTGGAGATTGACCATCTACCAAGACTTGGGACCTTGGTTTAAAAATAGGTTATGATCAGAGGATCATTTTGGGAGACACTTATTTGTGAGTAAAAAGAGTAATTTCGGACGAGGAAGTCCGACAGAAAAGACCTGGTGCTGTCAGGATGTTTAAGTGACACAGAATTTCAGAAAATCGAGTCAGAAATGGTTTTGTGGCTCTTGGTAAATTGATTTTGAAGGAAAATCAGTGTTTATTGTGCTGAAGTAACAGATCCGGCGTGGTCTGACGGGAAGAATCAGCTGTACAATTTTGCAGCGTTGTTGATATTAACAGATCCGGCGTGGTCTGAGGAAAAGAAATAAATCGGTGAATGGTTGATATACTTACATGAATTTTGGTGGATCCGCTGAGGTCCAGAAGAATAATCAATGCGGACTGTGTTGGTTTGAATGTTGATAAATGATCCAGGAAGAATTGTCTGGTATGTGTGTTATTGAGTTACAACATGCGCAGTTAAATTGGGCGCTGTCTACTTCCGATGAGTTTGATGAAAATCTTACCTTGAGCTGGACAAGGTGTTTAACTGACTCAGGATTTCAGAGAATCGAGTCAGCTGTGATCTTGAGTTCTAATGGTAAATTGATTTTAAAGGAAAATCAATGTTTACCATATTGAAATAATTCTGAAGATATTACTAGATGTGCTGTGATGCAAGTGAAGAATAAGTTGTGTACATGTGGACACAATTGTGTTGATATTGATGGATCGGCTGCGGTCCATCTGATAAGTTAATACTGGAGACACTGAGACAAGAAACTGTTCTTAAATCTTCACTGGCTGCAGTGATATACATGTGCTGAAGATTACTGGACCCGGCAAGGTCCATGTGATGAAGTTCTTGGGCAGATAAATGACAGAAACAGTTTCTGAATTTTGAGGAGAATTCTGAAGCACTGAGGTTGAATTTTCTCTGTGCTTGGCGCACTGTGTGGACTTATATCAGAGTTATAAGTCTAGTATAAGTTTTAGTGTGTTAATACAGGTGGAGTCTCCTCAACCTGAAAACATGAGTACAGCGGCAAAAGGATAGATTAACAGAACTGGGACGACAAACAGGCCAGCCTTTGGCTTAAAAACTTTACAGCTTGACCTCTCACCCTAAGAAGAAGCTTAAAGGACAGTCGATCTCCTGATGAAGACAGAAGACAGACAGAACATTGTGGACTTGAAGAGTTAACAGCAGGCAAAAGACAGTGCAACTGACCTATAACACTGAAGGGTCAAGCAACAGCATGTATGAATACCACTGATGGAACATGAGCTTTGAATTATAAGCTGGAAACCAGACAAGTGACATGACTGTTTGAAGGCACTGGATATTTGCCATGCTGGGAGTTAACCTACAAGAAAAGACTGAAAGATTAACAGAGAAGAAACAGTGAAGAAGAAAACAGCTGAGTTGAGCCTGTGTTTCCTGGAGATTTGAAGGCCAAACAGGACACTGTGAGAAGCGGGACAGGGACCAGTCAGAGGTCAAGCCTGGACGAGTTTGAGTGCGAGAGTACAGGATATAATTGGATCGAAAATGGAAGTTAACTCATGGAGGTTTAGGATTGTCCACCACAACAAAAAAAAAAAAAGAAAAAGACCGAGAAAAATAAATACATGAACTAACGATTACATGAATGAATAGAAAACACACATACACAAATTGTTACATGTGAAATTATTTTTGGAATGAATCAGAAGTGAGACAGTTTGAATCCACAGCTCAGTGCAAAGAGGCATGAATTACACCTGATTATAAAAATACCTATGCAATGAAGAAGCAGCTTACACTCAATTAATATCACCACATAACATAAATGCAATGAAGAAGCAGGTTACACTTACATACATGACATAAATTGGTATTTCTGACCGGAGAGAGAGAAGCGGGTCGTTTAAGCACTGATGATGATAATGAAAATGTCTCAGTTTGTTATCTCTAGGTGCAAGCAGACCTGGATCAATTTTCCACATGCAGCGGTCGGTAGAAAGTTATAGGTTAACATTATTAGAAACGTTCAGGCCAAGTTTTTGGTTGAAGTGTTTACAGCGCCATGTGTCCCTGAACCTCACAAGCAAGCTAACTCCTGGCTGAGGACAAGGAATGCTGTTAAGGTGGAAAATCAAAATTTGGGTTAGCAAATTTGGGAAAGAGAAAACTGACTGTTTAAGTGGAAAATTGTAAAGGAGTCTGAAACACTGCAAAAAGAAAATGCATTAACCTTAGAAATACAAGAGAGCTCATGAAGACTAGACAGCATGTTGAGCGTGTGAGTCTGTTTATCATCTTGTCCAAATCGCTTAGTGTGTAGTAGTTTTTAGAAAAGAAAATTTAGAATTTAGTGATGATGGTGTACAAGTTGTGTGGCGTTTAACAAGATTTTCTGTGTATTGAGCAGGTGAAATTATGTCAGTTGACTTCGGAGTGTTAGGACCCTGAAGAACTTGTGGCAAAACTTTTGTGTGTTTAAGATTTTTGAGGTTGTTGTTGTGATGGGTTGATTCGGTTAGTTTGCTTTGGGTGTTCTTCTTATTTTAATAGAGGGAGTTTTATTGGACGTGGACATGTCTAAGACGGGCCCATTATTTTTGTAACAGAGCACTTAGAGAAAACCTGGCAGGTGATTTTGTTTTGTGCTTTGATGAGCTAATAATCAGCTCTCTTTTTTCTCATTTTTGTTCTAAGCAGGCCTGCAAGAGTGAATGACAGCGCTGTAAAAATTTCCGGGAGAACAAACATAAGGTGGGCTTTCCAGATTACAACTGGCTGAGGAGAAGGCTACCTGTGGGGACCTGATCAGATTGAAAGTCTCTGACTAAAAGGATTGCCGCAAGCCAACCCAGTCCAAAAGCATAAAGAACTATTTTCCTAAAACAAAATAAAACAAATGAATGAGCTCATGTTGCTGAGGGTGGAGAATCTGATTATTTGCGCGGGAGTCTCCACTATCAGCAATATCTCGTTTGAATGCGTGTGAATGAATGTGTGTAAATGGACGGTGACTGGACGGACGATGTGGACTAAAGTTGGACCGACTGGACACTGCGATAAAGACTGGACTAAGGTTAAACACATGACTGATAACTGTTCTGTTTTCTTTCTTATAACACAGATTGGATCATAAGTGGGGAAAACTGAGTATGAAATGTGAAGTTCAGGTTAACACACAGGTTTTGTTTCTAGGAAGCGGGAAAAAGGATGCAGGCTCTGGATGGAGACAGGAGTTCGAAAAGATTTGACATGATGATTAAATTGATTTCATCCCTTAAACACAGGTTTGCAGGGCCGGAGCAGATATATACCTGAGAGGAGGATTGCTGAGGTGTTTTGAGAAATAATATGACTAACCTTTTTCTTTTGATTTCCTAAGCTCGGGTGAAGCATCTTGAGTTTGTGACACATAAGATGTGTCAAAAGGGGTGATTTAAGGTTTAATTTGAAATGGGTTTTAGGATCATTTTATGACTTTTTGGGGTGTTTGATAATTTAGATATGGTAACACTGAGGCAGAAGTGTTATTTTCATGTTTAGGTTAAAGGATTAAGACGAACTGAATCCTGTTTAGAAGATAAAATGCCGGTGTTCATAATAAGTTGAATACCAAACTTAAAGGGAAACTGTGGGATAGCTTGAATAAAACATATGCTTTGGTGAAAGAAGCGAAGATTTTAAGAGTAAAATGTTTGATTTCTTTTTGATTTCTAGAATAAGTGGTTATAATGCAGGCTTACACAAATAGATATTACATGGATTTATTTCTAGGGTAGAGTAACACAAAAGTAACACTCAGTGTCATGCAGTGACTTTTACACAACCAGATCAGATGAACCAACTCACACTAAAACATGCATTTTGCTGCACTCTTTACACTTATTTCTTTTCTTTCTGCTCTTTTATATATTTTGTAAAACCACAAAAAATATTTTATATCAGCAGCAATTTCTCTCAAACTGCTGCATCACAGCTTTCATGCTCTGACCTGCATGTGAAATGAGAGAAAAGCTCTTTATTAGTAACTTTTACAACTTCTGGCAGGTTAATGTCTGAACTTTGGAGTCAAACACACCCTTAGTTACAAGAAATAACACCACAGGCTGTAACTAAGTGAATCCACCTGAACACCACCTGTGTGTGTGTGACTGCATTACACTCCCACTGCTGGGAACCTGAACAAGAACCAGAACAAAGTCTGAAATAGAAGCTGACAAACAGCTGCACCACCGAGTGACACTTTATTTTATAAACTTCACAACAGGTTTCATGTTGTGACCTGTGGAGGTGAAAAGACACAAAACCTGTTTGACAGTTTTTGAGCTGCAGGCAGGATTGAAACACACCTTAGTTAAAAGTCAAACAGCAACATTTGTCTCCTCCCCTCACGTCACTCAAATGTGACAAACCAGGAAACAGGAAGTTCTTCGTCCTCAGTAAAGAGAGACGCACAGACGATCAGACTGAGCTCAGACCAAACTAGCAGCTTCCTCTGAGTGAGTCCAGCTACAGGAGAGAAAAGTGGAAAACTCCAACACTGCTGCTTCAAGCTGCTGACGCTCCACACACTGAATGTGAGTTTGAGCAAAAACACGACTCAAAGGAAGTTTCAGTGAAGGTGGTAGAGGAGGGAGGGGAGCCAGGACTGACTGTACTTCCTGTCTGCTGTTTTCAGCTTCACTCACAGACTCAATGGCTTCCAGATCAGAGGAGGATCTCTGCTGTCCGGTCTGTCAGGAGGTCTTCAGAGATCCTGTTATTCTGTCATGTAGCCACAGCTTCTGTAAAGACTGTCTGAAGAGATGGTGGAGAGAGAGACCAACACACGAGTGTCCAGTTTGTAAGAAACTATCACTTTATGAACCACCTTTATGTCTGGCTTTAAGGAACCTGTGTGAGTCGTTCTTACAGGAGAGAGATCAGAGAGCTTCAGAGGCTCTCTGCAGTCTGCACTCTGAGAAACTCAAACTCTTCTGTCTGGACCATCAGCAGCCAGTGTGTCACATCTGCAGAGACTCAGAAAAACACACCAATCACAGATTCAGACCCATCGATGAAGCTGCACAACAACACAAGAAGGAACTTCAGGAAACTCTGGAGCCCTTAAAGAAGAAGTTAAAGGTTTGTGAAGAAGTTCAAGTGAAGTTTGATCAAACAGCAGAACACATTAAGGTCCAGGCCCGACACACAGAGAGGCAGATTAAGGAGCAGTTTAAGAAGCTTCAGCAGTTTCTAGCAGAGGAAGAGGAGGCCAGGCTGGCTGCACTGAGGGAGGAAGAGGAGCAGAAGAGTGGGATGATGAAGGAGAAGATGGAGGCTCTGAGCAGAGAGATAGCAGCTCTTTCAGACACAGTCAGAGCCACAGAGGAGGAGCTGAGAGCTGAAGACGTCTCATTCCTGCACAACTACAAGGCTGCAGTGGAAAGAGTCCAGCGCTGCCCCCTGCTGGATGATCCACAGCTGCCCTCAGGAAATCTGATAGACCAGGCCAAACACCTGGGCAACCTGACCTTCAACATCTGGAACAACATGAAGGACATGGTCTCCTACACTCCTCTCATTCTGGACCCAAACACTGCTCATCCAGACCTCATCCTGTCTGAAGATCTGACCAGTGTGAGACGAGGAGGAGAGAGGCAGCAGCTTCCTGATAATCCAGAGAGGTTTGATGGATGGTTCTACTCTGTCCTGGGCTCTGAGGGCTTTAACTCAGGGACTCACAGCTGGGATGTTGATGTTGGAGACAGTACACGGTGGACACTGGGTGTGTTAGCAGAGTCTGTGCAGAGGAAGGGACGCATACAGTCTGGATTATGGGTAATAGGGTTATTTTTTGGTGAATACTCAGCATATTCACCATCAGCTAAAACTGCTCTCTCAGTCCAGAAGAAGCTCCAGAGGATCAGAGTGAATCTGGACTGGAACAGAGGAAAGCTGTCGTTCTCTGATCCTGATACTAACACACACATACACACCTTCACACACACTTTCACTCACAGGATGTTTCCAATCATTGGCACTGTTGATAAAGTGAAGGTGTGTCCGTTGAAGGTGTCAGTGTCAGTGCAGCAGATGAGTTGAGGATGATGATATTTCTAATGTTGTTTCCTGTCAGTGAATTGAAGCTGTTAAACTGCAGCTGTCCTCCTGCTGCCTCGTTGTTCCAAAGCTCTTTGTTTCTCTTTTAGTTCTCACTGTTTCTTTCTGTTTCTGCTGTCCACCTTTTCACATGGAAAATCATTTCACTGTTTCTCACTGAATGACTCCCCAAACTAGATTTGAAATTCTATCAAGTTTCTAATCATTACAAGTGATTCATGTTTCTATTTGATGTGTAAATGGAGATGATTTAGTTTGCTGGGATATGGACTGACATGTGTTGAATGGGAGGAGCAGTTTGTTGTTGTCTTCTTGTCTGTTTATGACAACAATAAATATATTGTTGAAACAGTGATTCATGTTTAACTCCATATATGAAATGTTTCTGATCTTTGAATTCTGTTTGATTAAAGACTTTCTTCATGACACAAATGAGATTTCAGTGTATTAATAGAACTAAATAAGCTCAGAGTTGAAAGGCTGGAGTATTATGTACGTGCTTCACTGTCAGGATCTTCAGGGGGATTCAAAGGGAAACATCAAACTGCTGTAATGAGATCAACTAGTTGGGCTGAACACACTTATCTGTAGTTTGTCTCCATCCAGGATCATCAGAATATAATGAACATGTGTGAAGAGCCAAAAAATGCTGCTGCCCTCTCAGCATGATGAGCTCCAGCCTTTGTTAACAGGAAAACAGGAAACATGAGACAACTTTCAGAGACAGTAACCAACTGTGGCCACAAGATGGCAGCAGCTGATCTGAGATCCTTTATTTTATTTTATTTTTTTCCTTCTTTTCTTTTTTTTATTTTTTCTTTTTCAAACTTTATTGATATTATAAAGCGAACAGTCAGTCATTCCAGTTCAGTTTGTACAGTACACATACAAGGCAAATAAGAATAACAATATACAGTACAATGAAATAAGAAGGATAAATTAATAAAGGAAAGAAAAAAAAGAAAAAGGGGGGGGGGATGTGACAGACTTCATAACAACTTTGTACTTGAAAGTTGTGACAGCTCATTCATTAAACATTTCTGAATGAATTTCAATCAATGACAAACCTTTTTTATTGGAAGTTAATTTAAGAGAGTTTAAGTAATATTCAATTTCAATCAAAAACAAATTAAATGATGGGGTTGAGTTTTGAAATTTACATTTATGTATATGGAATTTCCCTAATAAGATATAAAGATTGACAATGGCACTTTTTTTTTCTTTAGTTTCAAAATAAGTGATAATGTTCTTCCCTTCAATTTTGATTTCGTATGTTGTCTTGCACAGTATATAATTTTCAAGCTCTCTCAAAAATGTAGCACTATGTGAACAGCCATAAAACAAATGAGTAACACTTTCAAGTTCAGTTTTACAAAAGGTACATTTTCTATCAATGTCACAGAATCTTGAAATGTGCGTGTTGGATGGATATATGTTATGTAATATTTTCAAATGTAATTCTCTAACTTTGTTTGTAATACAAAATCTAAAAGGAACAAGCCACACTTTATCCCAGTTGATATTATCAAAAATAGAATTCCAAAAAAACTTCCCTCTTGGAGTTATTTTCTTTGCATTATACAAACATTCTCTAATATGTTTATTGGTGCATTTCTTGCTTAAGAAATCAATACCATTTATATAAAGAGTGTTAACGGATGCAGTTAGTGTGTTCTATTTTTTGTAGCTTTTCATCAACTCAGTCAGTCCGCTGGGAACGGACTTTATTACAGAGATAAAATCTTTAAATTTGATAGGGAATGTTTTTTCTGTAATAAAGTCATTGTAACTAAGTAGCTGGCCTTCAGAGTCAAATAAGTCTTTTAAATAGATGATATTTTTATCAATCCAATTCTGCAAATACAGTGATTTGTTCCTCTTAGTAATACATTCGTTATTCCAGATAATAGATCTATGTGGAGAAAAGTTATGTGAATAACATAATTTCCAAGCCAACAATGCCTGTTGATAAAATGCAGACAATTTAACTGGTAACTTTGATATACTGTAATTACAAGACAATAGGAACTGTAAACCTCCAACATTTCTAAAAATGTTATGTGGAATGAAATGCCACAATGATCCAGGAGATTTTAGGCATTCTTTTAGCCATTTCACCTTAAATGTATAGTTCAGGTCCATGAGGTCCAGAAGGCCAAAACCACATTTATCTTTAGGTCCAAAAAGCAATGATTTTTTTTAGATGATGGTGCTTATTCTTCCATACAAAGTTAACAAATAAGTTATTAACATTTTTACATGTGGAATCATACACATTAAGGGAAAGGGCTGGATACACAAATCTGGAAGCACCTTCAGCTTTAGTCAAAAGGATTCTACCAAAAATTGATAGGTCTCTTTGGAGCCATAAGTTCAGTATAGTTTTAGTTTTTTCCATCCTGGGAGAAAAGTTGAGTTGTTGACGCTCTGTGTCATTCTTACAGACATGAATACCAAGGTATCTAACACAGTTTTTGACAGGAATATGGTATAAGGATTTGACATTTGATTGGTAGAAACATAAAATTTCACATTTAGATTTATTTAGTTTTAATCCAGGGGCAATTGAGAAATCATTTATTAATGAAATAGCATTTTCAATCTGATCTTTGTTTTTTAAGAATAAAACGGTGTCATCTGAGATCCTTTATTGGACAGAACGACTCTGCTCTGTGACGTCATCAGAGAGACGGCCTTCACTTTGATAGATCTGACGTCACGTCTGCACTGCGATGATGAAAGCTGATAAACACATTGTTATTTATCCATGAAATCACCTCTGTCCTCTCAAGTGTAGCTGTTTACAGAGCTAAAGAAGTCCTTCATCATCAAAACAGACAAACATGTATTTTCTGTATGAAGTGATGTCATCCTCACTCTAACCTCTTACATACATTCTGTTCAGTTTTCCTGCTGTAAGAAATAAACTGTGTGAAAATATGAATGCAGGGAAACATCCATTAATCACAGGTGAGCCGTTTGTTTCTGACTCACATTAAATGAGGCTTCAGGTGTAAATACCTCAGAAGTGTTTGTGAGTTCAGTAGAAGCAGACCCAGTCAACCATCATGGCATCCACAGCACTACACAATGCAACAGAAAGGCCTTCATCATCTGCTGAACCACCTCTGAACCACGACGCTCTCCCTGCATCTAAAAGCTGTTAGTCAGGATGAGATGCTGCTGTGATCGCTCACAATTTACCTGTGAGATCTTTGTAAATATCGTCTTTGTTTCTGAAGGAAACACCTTTAGTCTGTTTGTATTTGGAGTGCAGATCTGGGCGTCCATCACTTTAACCTGCACACGTTTAGTTATTGAGTGTAGTTGATGTTTGGCAGCATTTTATAAGTGACAGTTCATGAACGGTGAAGGAACAGAGGACGCCTGACCATCCTACCTGTGTCAGTAAGAACACTTTAATCACAACTTCACAACTTAACACAACTGAAACCTGAATTCAGTGTTGCATAGTTTACTAACAGTGTGTGCTAACACTGAAGTTAGCAGTTTGTTTCCTAAGAGCTGCTGGGACAAACCACAGTGACCGGCTACAGAGTTTAGTTAAGGTGGTTCTAATATGTGACCTGTTCAATTATTTACAGGGATTTATTTTTCATTTAAAGCATCATTTGTGAAGTTTTTATGAAGTTTAGTTCTTTTATGTTCTTTGTGTGATGTTTAGATTTTCTTCTCTTGTGTTTTAACTCTTCAGGTTTCCTGTAACAGAGATGTAAACCACCGTTTTCTGATGGTGCTGCACTGTGACACTTTATTAGGCACACCTTGCTGACTGCAGGTTATAACCCCTGCTGGAAACATCCCCACAGATTTGGATCCTTATTGCCATGACAGCACCACACAGCTGCTCCAGATGCTGCAGGATGCTGGTCAGGGCTCTAACAGTGAAACTTTACTGAAAGTAAGAAACCTGAGAGGAAATAAACTTTGGACTTTAGTAAGCTGAGCTCTGAAGCTGTGATGGAGCTCAGTCGGTGTGAAGGCGGCTGCTGTGTAACAAATGTTTGTCTGAGTTGCTGAGACTGATCGTGGTCATGTTTACTTAAAGAAGTCGGTGATGAAGCAGGCTGTGCAGTCCGAGCTCTTCATCAGTTAACAGTCCTCCAGAGCTGCTGCAGGGAGCTGACTGTCCTCCAGGTGGCACTAAGTGAGCTCACACAGTAACAGAGCTGATTCCTGATTGGAACAGCACAGTTAGTCTTCTTTTCTGGCTGTGTATTGGTTCGTCAGGATTTCCCCCTTTACAGGTTTAAAAACAATCTCTGTCTTTACATTTTTTAACCTCCTTCTTGTGTGTAAACGTGAAGCAGCACCAGCCTCCTCTGATCCTCATGTTGTAGCTCTGAGTGTCCAGCAGGGGGCACAACACCTCCAAACTGTGCCAGCAGCTCTCAAGACTTTATTGGTTATTGTCATTGAAACAAAATACTATTTCTCACCAGCCTCTACAGTGCAATAACCAATATATTTTAAAAAGAATAAGTACAGTTTAAAGGGAATAAGTTTAAAAAAGAGCAGCAAAAAAGGCATAAATAGCTTAAAATCTAAGTTCTAAAAAAACCTCCAGTTTTTATTAATATTTTATTATTTATCAAATTATTATATACGAAAAATATTTTTTACGTAATAAACGACTTCAGTGCTTCGTCCATGACCTCCTGAAGGTAAAGGGCCCAAAGAGCCAATCAGCAGCTCTGAAACAGGAAATATGACTCATGGAGAAGTTCACAACAGTTTCAGCTGCCAATTGTACTCATCACCATGGAGATCAGTCTCCATGGTGGAGGCAGAGTGACAGTGTTGTAGATGCTGCATTTTGAAGCCTCAGTGTTTATATTTTTGTTCACAGCCATGTAGACAGAGAGGCAGAGAGAGACAGTGCTGTCACTGAGCTACATATGTCAAGGTGTGAAACCTTGGCTCAGGCGATTAGAGGGGTAGATTGATAGATATGATACAAACCACTGCAGTGCAATACCTGTAATACCTACAGCATGTTCTAATCGCTCTAATAGGATATTATGGTCAACAGTATCGAATGCTGCACTGAGGTCTAGCAGGACAAGCACAGAGATGAGTCCACTGTCAGAGGCCATAAGAAGATCATTTGTAACCTTCACTAAAGCTGTTTCTGTGTTGTGATGAGCTCTGAAACCTGACTGAAACTCTTCAAATAAACCATTCCTCTGCAGATGATCTGTTAGCTGTTTGACAACTACTCTTTCAAGGATTTTTGATATGAAAGGAAGGTTGGAGATTGGCCTATAATTAGCTAAGACTGCTGGGTCTAGAGATGGCTTTCATAGCCCGACAATTATTACCGTAATTGTCGGGCTATAAGCCGATACGTTTTGCACAAGCTTTGAACCCTGCGGCTTTTAGTCAGGTGCGGCTTTTCTATGGATTGTTCATGATTTTTGTGACATCGTAAGAGGATTTGTTTTGTTTGTTCCGCTGTTGTATGGAACTACTTTGCCTGGCGGAAGGGCATGTGATCAGACACACAGTATCGGAGTTCAAGAGTGGTATGTTGGTCACATGTCCATCCGCCAGGCAAAGTAGTTCCATACAACAGCGGAACAAGTAGCGCGAAAAACAAATTTCAAAGTAGCGCTACGCGTTCAGCGGGAGGCGTGGATGATGAGCGGCGATAAACTTGCGAAAAACAAGTTGTGCTCAACTCCACTGGTGGAATCTGACAGCGTGGAAAAGTGTGAAAACATCCACGATCACCAACGGATTTCGAAGGGCTGGACTGCTGCATGATGGAGAGCAGGACCCCACCACAGCCCTTCTGAGGGTGTTCAACTCTGACACTGACAACGAGGATTTGTTTGGTTTTGAAAGTGACAACAAGGATTTGACAACAGGATTTTCCCCTGATTTTAGCTTGTGCGGCTAATATTCAGGTGCGCTTTGTAGTCCGGGAAATACGGTATTTCTATTGTTGCAATGGCGTTACCATTAACATTACGAACAAGAAAAAGAACAAAGAACAAGAAAATGCAGTGCGGTCACGTTACTACTTTTCAACAAACAGACACTTGAAGCTGTGTTCAGATTACTGCTCATTATATCAGACAGTTGCACAGAAGTAGCTGGTAATCACTTTCTGGCAGATGAACACTTTTTGTCACAACACCTGGAGTTAAGGGGGCAAAACAATCGCATGAGTGCTGCTGTTTGACTGAGGAAGAATAAAGTAGTCGTGACCACTTCAAGATGACAAAGCAACAAGGTGATATATACCAGGTTTTTAGATTGTGTTCATAGGCCACGTGTCGACTAATCAAAAAATGATATGGCAACATGACATTTGGTTCTTTAGGAAGAGGGCGAAGTTTTAGGAGTGACAGCAAGAGAGAAGGAGAGAGAGTGAAAGAAAGAGCGGAAAAAAGAGAGAGAGGGCGCGAGTTTTGAGATGTGAGAGATTTGTGACGTTTAGCATGTTTGGAGTGTGTAGTTTGTGGATCTTACAGTAAAAATATCACTTTTTCTACTCTGAGTTTATGTATTTTGTCTGCTTTTAGATCAATTGTGTTAATGCAGTATTTCAAAATGAAAACATGACTGTAAATTCAGACATGTGAGGTTGTGCTGAAAAGAATGACACCAAACAAGGTAAATAAATAGTTTAAAGGTGAAATGTGGAGGGAAAATTAAAAGTAGTCAAAAATGGTCAATTATACCCTGGACACCAGAGGGTTAAAC
Organism: Neolamprologus multifasciatus; assembly: GCF_963576455.1. Classification (NCBI taxonomy): domain Eukaryota; kingdom Metazoa; phylum Chordata; class Actinopteri; order Cichliformes; family Cichlidae; genus Neolamprologus; species Neolamprologus multifasciatus. The sequence goes on along the minus strand of NC_140441.1, from coordinate 7,219,495 downwards.
ATTTTTTATTAAGTAACGCAATAGTTACTTTTCCTAGTAAGTAATTACTTTTAGAATCTTGTAACTCAGTTACTCAGTTAATTTTTTGAAGAATTAATTAGTAACTATAATTAATTACTTTTTCAAAGTAACTTGCCCAACACTGGTGATCAGTAATTCATTTAAAAAGTAATTTATTTAGTAAGTAATCACAAATGTAACCAACTTTCATAGGTTTTAATATCCTGATGTTGACAATTGAAAATATAAAATAATATAATAATATATATAGGGTCTTGAGGGTGGGCACGTTAACGGCGTCCAGTAGACGGTCTGTGTATTCAAACCTACCTCTGGCGCTGGTGCCCACCTCTCAATTTTAAATCCATGTAGACATTGAGGGTTCTCGGGAGGGGCCGTGCTAACACCTGCTGCTCTCTGGCAGCAGCACCATGCTCTCCCTTGTTTTAAATACACTTTAGAGCAACACACAGCAACACTACACATGAGCGGGAGGAGGGAGGTATGGGGTCTTAACACACCCCCGTTCTCTACTAGCCATCGGGGCGGGGGGGCTGGGAGGAGATGCTGGCTGTCCGATTGGCCTCCCTGCTGCTGCGGAGCCTGGGGCGGTCTGCTTGCCTCCACCCCGGAGGGAAGGGTAACATCTCTTGGGTCTGGGTGCCGTTTCCATCTCTGGGGGCGAGGATACCTGGACCCGGGGTATAGAGTATGTTTGGGGAGTGTGATTGTGTGTACATGTCCATTTATGTCTATCCCTACGTTGGGTGAGTGCTGAGTGTTTGTATATGTGTGCATGAGGGTGGGAATGCATGTCTGTGTCTGTGTATGCCTGTTTGTCTGTGTCTATATGTCAGGTGGGGTCTTAGACTCCACCTCTCTGGGAACTCCAAGGCCCTCCAAAGTGTGGAGGCCTATCTCCCCTCACCACACTCCCTGCCGGTGACTGATGCCCTCAGGGGTCGGTGCATTGTTGGTTCTTGGTGTCCAGGGCTGGGCGCTCAGGTCATGTGCCAGCTCACTCCCGGTGGCTACTTGGCGGGGCCTGGCGCCTGCTGCTCGGTCAGGCCTCTTCCGGGGCGCGGGGAGCCCTCGGGCCTCCGGCCTCTGGGCCTGCGGCTCGGTTCACTCTGGCACAGCTGGCTGCCGGCGGAGCCGGCGGGCACGCCGGTGCAGCCCCCTCTAGTTTCTGCCCGGTGGCTACTGGGTGACCCCTCATCTGGGGATCCTCAGCCCTTCCCATGAGGGTGGCACGGATGCCCCTCCGGTGGTCCTCCTTGGGCTCTCGCACTCTGGGGCCTCTGGATGTCTGGGGCCTGGATCTCCTCCATGCCTGCTTCATGCCCTGGGGGGCGGGGCTATGGCTCTCTACATCCTCTTGCAGACCATTACATGGGGAAACCATTTGAATACAAGCGCGCCGATCCACACAGGTGTGCACACAGGTGTTCACTGTTTGTAGACTTAAATCACACCTTTCTTGGCTGCTACTTCAAAGCACATTGTGCGCTGTCTGTCCTGCGTGCTGCACAACAACATTCAATATTTAGTATTTACTGCTGTTTACACTTAGCTAGATTAATGCGATGGTGTTGTGTATAGTATGTTGCATTGTTTTGTTTTTTTTGCTTGTTTTCTCTTCTTTTTTTCTCAACAGGTGATCCAGGAGATATTTCCCCCCCCCCCCCTTTCTCACTGTCCCTCTCCCCTTCTGTTTTTCTTTTCCTTCCTCTTTCTTTCTCCCTTTCCTATCCCTCACTCATGTCTGTAACAACTGAAAATAAAATAAAATAAATAATAAAAACAAAGGTCGATCAAATGGACCAATACGGCAATGCCATGATGATCCATTTGGCAAAATAAATCCATTGGGTATCCTTGTTGGTCTTCAGACAACAATTCTGACGGCTAAAGAACCAAATGGGACAGGCAAAAAATAAATAAATAAAAAAATCATCTATTTCAGTTTTTTCTTACTTCATGGGACATCACACTGAGTGATGTCTGAATGACATCTTTTATAAGTCATTTTTGGACATCCAATTTTGGTCCATTGGAAGGGTTGTTTTGTAACACCAGGCAATGTCTTTTTTTCGACATCTGCTGAACATCTAGTGTTGTTGTTGCTACGATCTTGGTTTATGAGTTATTATTGTTCAAATGTAGTGGTTGTGGACGTCTTTTCAATGTCCAACTTAGACTCATTTTAGACATCAGTCTTTTTTTTTTTATGCTTCTGCATGTATAGGCTCTGTAGACCCATGTTTCCAGAGGGCAGAGGGCAAAAAAAAAAAAAAAATAGAAAGAAAGAAAATATAAAATAATAACTTATGTAACTAATGTTATGTGTTAGTCTTTAATACAGCAACACACACATACACAGCAAATAAATAATCAGACAGTCACTTTGATTTTTTAAAATCAAATTTATCAATCATTATTTTACTAATAGATTTGCAAATCGTTACATAAAAATATAATTAACAACTGCTTTTAGAAGTAGAAATGATTTATGAGGTTTTAGATATTTAAGATAACTAGATTGCCACCTATTGAATTAATGCACATTTTAAAACATCAGAAGCTGGTGGATAATAGAAGACGACTTAAGGAAGCGTTTCCATTTTTACATGGTAAAAAGAAGACGACCACTCAAGGTGAAAATGATTGTCATATATTTTAAAATGAACCCAGAGACATAAAAACACCTGATCTCCAGTCTCTAGACGCAGTGAGGCTCCATTAGAAGCTGTTCTGAAATGTGAGGCCTGACGCTCCCACGCTGAAAAAATGTTTTCTCCATTCTTAAACAACACAACAGCTACACCATGTTTTAGTTATAGAAGCAAGTCAAAATAATCACATTTTAGGGCTCTTGGTTTTGTGCTTGTGGGTGAAAATGTTATTTTCAAGCTTTTCTTCATCACATTTTAATATTTGCATTCCTGTTGCCATAGTGCCTGAAGGCTCTTACAATTTAAAAAAAACGATTTTACCGGAGGAATTCTCACCTTTTTCCTTTGGGCCAGTATTCGTAGAAAATTCAGTGTTAACATTTCCACAGGCCCGAGAATGTTGAATCCAGGATCCAGCAGATGTTTGTGAGGTACATTTTGGAAGAGCTGGATAAACATCGTCTAACTTTTCTTTGCTCTCCAGTATAATTGCAGGAAAATGCAGGCTTTATTAAAACTGTGACAATTTAACACTCAATCCCAAAAACAGACTTGACATGTTTCCATGAAGACTGCTTCATATATCAACAGCTCTGAAAATCCATTAAAAAACAGTAATGTAGAACATGATCGCTCTCACTCTGTGTCTCTAAAAAACCTAGCAAACTGGTGATCACTTCAACAAAATGGGCATAGTTTATGGCTTTATCAGCTGCAACACCATGTAGCACCTGGATCCCCTGCAGGCCCTATAGGTGTCTGACCTCCAAGCCTTGTTGCATATGTCCCTCTGAGGTCCTTGTGCAGTAGCAGTAGCTGTACTAGTAGTACAAGAAGTAGTGGCAGTAAGAGTACTAGTATTGTGCAACAACCAGGCTTCAAGAGCAGTCACTCCTCTGGCTTACAAATGGTGAAAACATGTCATATGCACATGCCACACTCTTAACTGTAAATCAGAAATTTTGATAGAATTTGAAAAGCAGTTTAAAATTCTGGTTTGGCATAGACACAGACTTTAGTAATCCCACACTGGGAATATTCACATGTTACAGCAGCGCAAGGGTCAGCAAGAAAAAGTGAAACAGAGATATATTAGAAAAATACACAAATAAATAAGTAGTGCAAAAATTTAAAACAAGGAAAAAACCTACGCAAGAGTAATTACTACTGATCTGCAAACTGCTAACTGGTTGTTAGAGACAGCAAATACACTCAGAGAATATTAGCATGTCAGTATAAAGCTGACTGTAGTTCCTGGTCAGGCTGGCTGCACTTCAGTTAACTTCAGTTTTTTTTCTAATTTAAAATTTCATATCAGGTTTAAGTTTCAAGTTTTATTGTCATGTACAGATAAAAAGTGTAGTCACATTTACCCATTATGAAGTTATTTGGCTCGTGCTCCTAATAAATGTGTTTATTTATTAGATCTACTGATACAGCCAAAACATATAGTCACGTCTGATGAGGCCGACGGCGGGAGGAGATTCTGGACCCAAATGCAGGCACAGCGGCAAGGGCAGATTAATAACAAATGGAGAGGCTTTATTTTGGAGGCTTAACAAAACATCAATAGAAGGAAAGGAACAGGAAGGAACTAACAAAACATAAACTGGGAAAAGAAACATGAGGAATATGTAAAACGAATTCAAATTAAATTCAAATCCAGATTTTATTTGTCACATACAGTCATACACAGTACGATATGCAGTGAAATGCTTACATGACTGCTCATGACCTAAAGAAAAAAAAAGGCTATGAATAAGATAGGAAATAAATATGAAAATTAAAAAGGGTCAATTTAAATGGTAAATGGCCTGTATTTATATAGCACTTTACTAGTCCCTAAGGACCCCAAAGCACTTTACACATCCAGTCATCCACCTATTCACACACACATTCACACACTGGTGATGGCAGCTACACTGTAGCCACAGCTACACACAGCTGTACAACATAATACACAATACACAAATACACAGTATAGAAATATATAAGAATGTATGAAGAAATATAAACATATATGTACAATAACAGCAGCTGTACAGTATTAAGTGGAAATGAAGAAATATAATGTCCAGTGTTGTGGGGTCATTACACACAGGCTAGAAGTGCAGCTCACTCTTTACTGACACATTGTAAATACGTTTAATGCTGGATTGTTGACGTTTTTGTACAATGGTTTAGCCACAAGCATAATTTCCACTTCTGGATAAAGATCACTCTATCTTCATGCTTCTTAACAAATTAAGAGTGTAATGTCTTTATTAAGTTGTTATTTATTAATGCATACATAATAATGTGCTCAGTGACATAAAGGTCCCCTTTCAAGAGTTTGTGCTACGTAGTTTTTTTCCTTTGTTTTAGTTGTTTTGTTTTTCCATCTTCACAACCCAGTGTTTAAAATGTTAATAATCTTAGGACCAACCCTCCAGCTTGTTATGAATCGCCCAGATTTTTTCTAAAGTTTGTGATTCAAAAGTGGCCTTAATACTTTATACAGGCTAAATATTTCCAGAATAATGTTTCTCAATGTAAAACTGTAAAGAATCTTTACAGGATACAACATTTTGTAAACAGCCACCTCAGAACCTGTTGAGCCTCTCCTGTACTGTTAGATGGATGTAAGTCCAGATCTTCATAAACCGTCCTCATTACTCCATTAAGTAACCAAACAAATACATTTACTCTTGCAAATTATAAACAGTCCAATTGTTCCTTCCAAAAGTAACAAAAACAAAGAACAACAAATGACTCAGCAATGATAAGCAGAGCTAGACTGGAGTCCACTTTGTTTCTATCCTTCATTAGTTGTTAGTGTCAGCAGCAGCATTTGATAAGTATGTCTAAAATATAAATATAAAATCTCTATAAAAGGATCGACTCCTTAAACCTATGCAGCAGTAATATTTAAGATGCTTATTTAATAATGTTCCACAAAGAGGTCAGTGTGTTTGGGATCTTATCAGATCTCTCAGAAAAGCTTTTTTCTTTCATAATAACACGTTTAATGTTAAACCACTGAGTCCATCTAAAACATGTTTGTGCACATCAGGACCGACCTGATAGAGTTCTGCTGGAGGATGTTGCTGATTGAGCTTTTTGGTTGTTCAGAACTCACTCAGCCTTTGGAGTTAGTTTTTAGGACATCCTGATAATAATGAATTACATTAGTCCAGCCTAGAAGTAATAATAATATCACTTAAAGATAATAATAACAATAATAGTTCAGGTGAATACCTCATGAAGTTCATCAACAGAGTGCCAAGAGTGTGCAAAGCAGCAATCAAAGCAAAGGTTGACTATTTTGAAAAATATAACATAAACATAACAAACATATTTGAGTTATTTCATTCTTTTTTGTTTACTACAAAATTACACGTGTGTTCATTTAGAGTTTTGGTTCAGTAACAATCTACAAAATAAAGAAGAACCATAAAATGAAAAGCTGTGTCCAAACTGTTTGTGTTATTATGTAGAAACGTACCTCTCCACTAGTTTCACATAAGCATGACCTCACAAAATAATTTTTTAATCCAACACACCTGACATTATTTTGTCCCTCCAAAGCGTACATATCTAAAACACAACAAAACCATCCTGATTCCTGACAGGATTGTGGCATAATATCACACAGAATCTGACAGCTCAGCTCTATAGAGTGGGCAGTCACATTTCAGCAGTTCATTTCAAGTTGCAGATTCAAGCTGCTCTTCATTGCTTTGGCAACCAGATGCCACCAAAGAGGATTGTGTTTAAAAGGTTTGTTTGGCCATCACACAAAAACACCCTCAACCTCATAACTAGAACTGATTTAAATACAAAGCAAAGCTGGGCTGGAGCCAAACGCAGGAGGCATAAATTTTGAATTTGAATATTTGAATTCCTAGAAAAAACAAAACCAAAAAAAGGAGCAGCAGTTATTAGTAACTTTTAAGTTAAGTCATCTTGCTTTTGGGGATTTTTCTGCCTGTGTGCATCTCTGTAATACTTCTTTGAGAGCCTGTGGAAGCTGGAGGCTGGAGCATAGTCGCCATCAACCAAGCTAGGTCAACCATGACCCTTTGCATATTTTGAATGTGATTTGCAGATTCAAGCTGCTCTTCATTGCTTTGGCAACCAGATGCCATCAAATAGGATTGTGTTTAAAAGGTTTGTTTGGCCATCACACAAAAACACCCTCAACCTCATAACTAGAACTGATTTAAATACAAAGCAAAGCTGGGCTGGAGCCAAACGCAGGAGGCATAAATTTTGAATTTGAATATTTGAATTCCTAGAAAAAACAAAAACAAAAAAAGGAGCAGCAGTTATTAGTAACTTTTAAGTTAAGTCATCTTGCTTTTGGGGATTTTTCTGCCTGTGTGCATCTCTGTAATACTTCTTTGAGAGCCTGTGGAAGCTGGAGGCTGGAGCATAGTCGCCATCAACCAAGCTAGGTCAACCATGAACCTTTGCATATTTTGAATGTGATTTGGCTAACTTGAATGACTGAGTGCCTTGTGGATAAGTTACTAAGCGCCTTGAGGCGACTTTTGTTGTGATTTGGCGCTATATAAATAAAATTGAATTGAATTGAATTGAATTGAACTAAGCAAATTTAATCCATCCATCTTTCTCTGCTTATCCAGGGACTGTCACTAACCAATTTTTTAAGCAGGAGAGAAAATAGCACTTGTAAGACATGAAATGCTTTATTGACAAAAACAAGAAACCCTGCCCCTGTAATCTTTTATTTACAATATTGTATTTGGTTAAAATGTTCTGATGGTTCAAATATTTTATTTTCTTTAGTTGTTGCAAAATCATGTGTGTGCCAGTCTCCAATGAGACGTTTACAAGTGTGTAACAATATACTATGTCTATATATTTGCAGGTAAAGAGATAAAAACAGTAAATAGTTTGACCTTGGTCTAAAGATAAGTCCACACGGTTGCAGGGAATGTGCGAAAGTTGGCTGTTAATTCCCATTATGTGTGGTTACTGTATATTACTGGTAGTGATGTAGATTAGCCATGATGCTACCGATTAGCAGCTGGAGCTAATTTGCCAGTTCGTGTGGAAACCTCGTGGCGCTGTGGTGGATCTCTACCTGTACTGGGCTGTGATCACAGTGGATTCAGACCTGGGAATCACATCTTTTGTTTATGTTTATTTCAGCTATGCTACAGTAAGAAGTATCGGTGTTTTGAGTTTGAAACAAGCCAGGCCACTCACCATGATGCAGTGCGCCTAAGAAAAGCTGTGTGAGACTGTGTGCAAGTGTATAAAAATGTTTTTATATATTGCAGAAGATACAGTAAAGGCAGACTCACAAAGCTGCTTAATTCTTTTTAATCAAAGTGTGTAACATATGACATTTTAAAGAATTCTTCATGTGGACATTATCCATTTTATTTGTGTAACACAAAGTCACTCATAATGTGACCTCTGTGTTAAATGTAGCAGTGTAGTTTTCATCTGTTGCTCGCAAAGATTAAACGACAAACTGGGCAAAGATCTGAGGCTTCACGGGGTCCATAGCGCAGTGCTTTCTAGGTCTAGATACTTAAATACAGACTAATTAGAAATCTCCACAATTAAAGAAGAATAACAACCGTGTTGCATTATTCTTTAATCCTGATCTTGCTGAGGGACTGTGTTAAAACTTCTTTAAAGAACTGAATTGTTGTCTTATTAATTGCATTCATTTGATTTCATTTGGCAGAGGTGGAAACATCTTTTTTCCCTCTCTCTCTATTTTTCCCTGCTTGGCTTGTACTGTACGTATAATTATGTACACATGTTGTGCAACTGGAACCAGATTATGTTTGAAGATTTGTAATTATCTCACTGATCTTTTCCCAGAATTGAATGATTGTACAACATCTATCTTTAGATTCTTAAAAGAACAAGACTTGGGTGCACAGGTATAAATTTATTTGAGATTTTTCTCTAATCCACAAGGCACAAAAAATTCTTCAGGCTTAAATATCTACATAGACTCACTTAAATCTTTTAAGAAGTGGTGCTAAAGCTTCTACAGAGCCAAGATCAGCTAAAACAGTTGTATGTCAGTACAGGTTAATCTGATGTGTCACCAAGACTGAAGCTGTCACATTCAAATGAACATTGACTCTACATCTACATCATCAACGTGTCATTCATAGAAGCTGCTGGGAGAGTTCAAGTAACATAATAACGAGTATACACACTTTGTACTTTTTTTTCATTTGAACCTTCAAGTATCAGTTCAAAATGTTTTAGAAATGTTAAAGAAAACAGTATAAATGTATAAAGGACTTAAAGAAATTAAAGGAGCAGATTTTAAAATATTTGAGGAAGGATAAAAAGTAAAGACTGTTATTCATGAAACTATATTTTCATCCAACTCTTGGTAAATAAGTGGTTTAAAGAAAAACTGTGCTGTGCTTTTCTTCCCGTCAGCTAAGAGAAAAAGACCACAGAGATCAGCGGGGCCACAAAAAGCAGGAGGTGGGCTGTTGTACTGCTGGCTCTGTTGCAGAGGTCACCCTGGCAGCAGCTGATTTCTCCTCCAATGACTGCTGAGAGCTGCGCAGTTTGTGAATTTGAACAAATCATCTTGGAGGCACAGCCCTTTACTTTAGTAGTTGTCCCTCCTGCTTTCACTGAGAAAACAAAAATTATTCAACTACAAGTTTGAAAAAAGAATCACTGAATGTTCCTCTAAGCAGAAAAGAACAAACATGCAGAAACGTAATGCTGTAGGCCCATTACCTGCTGCTGAGATGCAGTAGTCCTCATTTCCATTGCAGGTGAGAGTTTTGGTGCAGTCCTTTCCATCACACTGGAAGCACTTTTTCCCATTTGGAGAGAAGATGCTCCAATCTATAAAGCACAACAATATATGTCATATTTCCTTCATTGATTATTTCATCAAGTGCCAAAAAAACTTCAGATATGCAAATACTGGATTCTTCCTCATCAAGTGAACTTGGTGAGTGAAAAAAAAAGTCTCAAACCTCATTTTGTAACTTTTTTCACATAAATAATAAAATGTAGTTATTTATCACAACAGGATAAATATTCCACAATACCAAGAAACATGGTGTGAATTACCAGGGACATCTTGAGAGTTGCAAAGATCAGAGGTGCAACACATGGTGTTAATTACAGCTTGGGAAAATCCAAGGTTGACTGAGCCACTGAAGCACTGATCAGGTGTAAAACAGGTTCTCCACATACGTTTATTTTCCACACCACCTGAAACCAAAGAGGAACCACTGTCAACTCAGTAAGGTCAAAAAAAGAAAAGAAGAAGAACTATAAAATAAAATTTTACCCATTTTTGAATTAATTCTGGCTGAACCACAGTGAGTATAGGACGAAGGACAATCTATTGTCCCAACGCAGCCTCCAGATGTTCCAGGTGTGCAATCATAGCATTTCAATGGGCAGGCTGATAAACCACAAAATATTTTATAAAAAGAGAGTTAAATCATGTTTTCTTGCATTAACTGTGTGGATAAATTATGAAACACTGACTAAAATAGATTCAAACAAAGAACAAAAAAATCATTTACAGGAAGTAGACACATTGCTGGGTTGTAATAACACATGTTGTAAAAGCAATTTAAAAAACACACTTCCTTTAAAAGAACAGATAACTGAACAAAAACTTGCCTTTAGGGAGCAGCACAATCCCAAGGATCAGCACAAGGATCTGCATCGTGAGATGATCAGACAGAAGTGAATTTTAGTTTAGTTTCTGTTCAGGTTATAAGTAATTCTTATTGGGGGAGTGGTCTCCTCTCTCTGACCACTCCTTAACTCTTCCTTTGACAGTGAAGGAGCCTGACTATCAAAAATGTTTATTTGCACAGCAAATATTAGCCTTTCTTCAATTTGTCAATTAACAATCATATTGGCAAACACGTTATTTGAACTTTTAGACATGCTTCTGAGATCCTACGAAAGCTCGTAAATAATCAGTTTCTAGTTCAAAGAAAAGGCCGGTCCAACATTAACACTTTGCATAATTTAAAAACGATTTGGTTAACTTCAATGGGTGACTAGCTTTGGGAAAAGCCACTAATGAAATGTAATCAGTTAAAATCCAGGTACAAAACTCTTGTGCAAAAATACTGTACAAATATTACTAGTTTACTAGTGGACTAGTTGCATTAAAGGTTGCACTTCCTGCTGTCGCTGCTGTATAAAAGTAAATGGGAGGAGAGAGACCCCTTCTTCTACAGTGTTACGACCGGGCTCAAAAGCCACAAAATAAACATGGAAACTAACACCAGAATTTGACAGGGAAGAGGGTGTAACACACGGGGATTAGCAACGTTTATGTGGGAGCTCATTGTATAAAGATGTTTATGATGTCTTTGTAAGCAAACCTACTTAAAAGGTAAACATGAGACGCTGAAAGAACTTTATTTCCACATTCATGTTGGTTGTCCTGTTTTTTTTTTAATTCGTGGATTTTGAATGGTAGCATATGAATAAAATGGCCTAATCAGTTATTCTAAATGTGAATAGCAGTTTATAATGTTTACCAGTTTTTCTCAGTGAGAATAGTGTGTGACAGCTGACAGCGGCATGGTCAGTATTCGGCTGGAGCTTTGAAACCATGGTGGAGGATGCAGGGTGTCCTCTATAGCCGGGGAGCAGAGAGAACAGTGGAGATGCTCCTGACCCTAAACAACATGCAAAATAATTTAATTCTCACACAATACACGAGAGCCAACTTTAGTTTTACCTCATGAGAAAAAGCATTTCTGTAACCTGCTGTGGTCAAATGATCCTCACCAACATACTGACCTTGGTTGTCAGATAGTCCTGCAGTCAAGCATGGATAATGTTTCTGAGAAAAAAACAAACATGTGTTACAGAATAAGAAAAGGTGTGGCCTGCACCTCAGACGTGCTGCTTTGTTTACAGCAGGACTCATCCAGGCTGGAGAAACTGATCAGGAAGGCTGGCTCTGTGGTCGGCATGAAGCTGGACACTGTGGTGTCAGTGGCAGAGAAAAGGACACTAAAGAAACTGCTGGACATTATGGACAATGCTGGGCATCCTCTGCACACGGCCATAAACAACCAGAGGAGTCTGTTCAGTGACAGGTTGCTTCTCCCAAAGACAAGAACCGACAGACTTAAAAACTCCTTTGTCCCACACACCATCAGACTGTTTAACTCCTCTCTGGAGGGGAGAGGGAGGGGAGACAGGGGGACAAAGGAGGGGGGAACAACTAAGCTGTAGTGCCTCTCCACTTCACTGTGCAATACTTTTGTTAATAGTCAACGGTGCAATAGACTCCATACTTGAAATGTGCAATTCACTTGTATTTTTATTTTTATTCCTATTTATTCTATTTATCCCCTTCATATATTTTATTTATATATGTCTCTGTATTTATATATGTGTGTGTGTGTATATATATAATATTCTGCTCACACTCTGTAACTTCTGTCGGTGCTCTGCTTTTGGAAACCAAATTTCCCAGAGGAACCGACCCGAGGGATTAATAAAGTTTCATCTTATCTTCAAACTTTTCACAATAGGTACCAGATTATAAAATATATGGCTCTTAAAGTACCACCTTATGACCGACATTATCGTAGTATTTAACACCATATACAGTTTACATGAGAAAATTTTATTTCTTATACTAATTATATTTAATTTAACTGTCATAAACAGGATGTGACAAGTGATAATAATAACATGCTGCATTAAAACATTCACAGCAGGTTGGATATCCAGTCATTAAGTGATGAACCCTTCGCCCAGGTCCAAACTACTCCGTGTTTATTAAGGCTGTTGTGTTTTTAACATGTTTTAATTCTTTGTATCTCTTTGCTGTTTTTAATCTGAACAGGCCCCTAAAATGAGGCAGTGATCACTGTCAGCCTCTCTCGGTCTTTGTTTCCACCGTTCGTTTTAAAGCTCAGTTTTTAAAACCTTATGATGTAACTACAGCCAACACATACAGCAGTAAATTAAAGACTAGACTCGTTGTATTGTGGCTGGATTATCTCAGTTGTTGTCGTGACTGAAGTTTGGTCTATTTACAGCACCATGTGATTCCATGTGTCCCTGACCATCGGGAACCCTCACGTTAACTCGCAAAGGAAGATGTTTGGAGGGGGTGAGTGCAGGTCTGTGTCAGTGTACATGTGTATGTGTGTTTGTGTGTGTGTGTGTGTGTGTGTGTGTGTGTGTGTGTGTGCTGTGCACAATCAAGAGACAGTGTCCCTTCACCCAGTTAAGCAAAAGTCAACAATCTTTGATCAACGCCTTGAATGAGGGGAAAGAGAGTCACAACAAACAGTCTTATTATCTAAAGGACGTGATAGCAGAGCTGAACTCAATCAGAGCATTGTATATTATTAAATCTTAAGAAAAGGTTAGAAACGCACATATGTTTGCATATATTATAGAGGCCGACAATAGTACTGAACGATGACCGTAGAAGACATGGACGACCTCACAGATGTAGCAGCTGCAGTCACGGAGAAACTTCATCTCTAAAATGGCCACAACAGTTCCTGTTTTCATGGCCTGACAGAGTGAAGCCTCCACCTACATCACTGAGCTGCTCCACCCTGTTCGACTTCTGTACTCTTCACTCTGTGGCCTTCTTTAAACAGCTTGGTTCATGTGTTGCCTTCATCAACACTGTGTTTGTATGTCTGTAAATAAGAGTTTTTGGTTGTTGTTGTTGTTTTTAAAGAAAAAAAAACAATGATAATGAGTGAATTCCTTCTGTGAATGAATGAAACATGAGCAGTATGTAAGTTTTAATAAAGATTTACATGTAAATGCTCTTTACTTCTGTGCCTGTAAACAAACAGTAAATGGATCTGATTATGAGATTATGAACGTGTATCTGCTGTGTGGACAGACTGATCCTGGAGCATTAAAGCTGCTCTTGAGTTTTGTCTCCTGAATCCTGCATTTAGGCTCCGCCTCCTACCTGCCAACCAATCTTTGACAAAAACTTGACTGGATTAGTGAGAACCAGAAAGTCACTGACTGCAACACATCAGGTGTTCAGCAGCTTCCTGTAAATCACATGAGTAGTACAGGAGAGTGACTGAGTTCACTTCCTCTTTGTGATGGAGGTGATAAAGTCTGACAGCTTTTCTTGAATTCATTTCATATGATGTGTTTTCACAGATCAACCAGACAACAGTAAATCAGATGTTTACACTACCTTCACATGACCTTCATCTGTAACCACTAATCACTTCCTGTTATTCCCAAAGGATCTCTGAAATCCTCAGATACTTTGAATCCATCTCCCAGTTTTCAGGTCAAAGCAGCTTTGAGCAGCAATCAGCAGGATTTTTCTGCTCTTGGCTCTTGAGAGGCTGTCACACCTTCTCCTTCTCCGTTATTTTTCCTGCTTGGCTTCTCTTTGTATAGTCTCACTTATCCTCTAACCCTAAGAGAGTCTCCTAGACGTGTTCTCTAAAAACCTGAAGAAGAATTATAGATTTGATCAACTGGTCCCTTAACGAAACTGACACCCTCCTGTTCTTGGGAGATCCCGTCCTTCTCCTGCAGAGACGTTTGCTGCCGGATACTCGTCAGTCGCATCGCGTGCCTGGCAACAATCTCGATGGAGGACATTGAACGACATCTACCAATTTGGAACCATGATAACAGAGTTCTGGCTGATTGGAGCTGGTTTATCGAAGAACAAGAAGCGGCTACAGCTGTTCAAAATCCCACAAGGCTGGCCGACACGATAGACGATGGGCAGGGCTGTGAGCACTCAGACTGTGTTTATTGAACTCAATATGGATAAGATGTTGGAGAAGAACAATGGGAATTGAGAGACCTGGTGACCAGTGACAGACATTAGACCAACTGTAAAATTGGAAGCAGTTTGTTCGCACTAACCAGAACAACTACCATCTTCATCTCATGTGGCCCACCTGGCGCCAGCTGGAAGCTCAAGGCAAAAGCTGATGGGAATAACAAATCCCCCTTAGATAATAAGACTGTTTGTTGTGACTTTCTTTCCCCTCATTCAAAGGCCACCATCAGCAGCTCACAGTCAGCCATGAGTGAAGGTGTCCTCATGGTTCAGCTGTGTCCACAGGAACAGTCCATGAATCCTGTGATGATCACACTGAACCTGTCAGCCCGTCACAAATAATCTAGTTATTGTTATTCTGTGTGACTGATAACACAGATTTAATTTACAGCTCTGTACACAATAAATAAACAGATAAACCACAACCAGCATCTGTCTCTGCAGCCTCTGCTGTGCTTTACTAAACACACTGTGGACAGGAACTTGGTGTTTTCATAGATGAAAATGATGCAAACTGCTGACCTGTAAAACCAGCTGGAGTGTGAGCTGGAGTCAGTCACACAAACAGGTTGAACAGGATGTGTTCTGTGCAGCACCTGCATGTAAAACAGAAGCAAAGCTGTTCCTGTGAAATGAAACTGAAAGCCTCTCTGAGCATCTCCCTGTAGAAAATGGAGGCTGAGCTCAGTCAGATCACTCAGCCTGCAGACAAATGGAGGAGTGTTTGAGACGTGCAGATAAACAGTCACAGCTTTGTGTCGGCCTCTGAGGGCTCAGGGCCGTCCTGTTGTCATGGTATCAAGTGCATGACTGTAGCTCATCAAAAATGCTTCATGATGAAGTTTTCACAATGATGAATAATTGGATTATTTTACAGTTTCTTCCTGTAAAGTTAGAGCCTGACAACAGACAAAATCAAACAGTAAATGTCAGATCACATGAAGAGGTCTGAGGGACAGTTAACATCACAGCAGAGGTGACAAAGTGCTTTCTGTGGTCTGTTTATCTTCAGTTGTTTGAATTTAATTAGGCATTAATTTCAGTACATTAAACAGCACCTGCTGTTGAAGCTGGGCAAACTGATGCTGGATTTGCCTCCGTCGATCCTCCTGGCGCTTGTGCTCTTGCTCCGGTTTAGAATCGCGTTCAGCCTGCTGTTGCATCAGAGTTTGCAAACGTTTGGACAATTCAGCCACATTCTCTTGTCCAGCAATATGGCTACTTATTGCCCCTTGTTGGTCGCTGCCATCTTGTAAATCATCTGCTTCACATTCTGGAACAAGTCTCCTCTTTGCTCAGGTAGACATCTTCTCCAATCCTTAATTGGCCTGGAATCCCACTGCTGCCACCAAATGTGGTAGGACTCGACTTATGCGGTCAAAGAAGTGCAGGAGACTGATGCTGTCCAGTGTAGCAAGTGATTTATTCACCATTTTGTGACCCAAACAATATTTACAAAGAAACAAATAAGAAAATCAACTCCATAATTAACTCAGTTCAAATAAACATAACTGAACTTAAATCAACAGAAATGAAGGTCAAACTGCAGCAGCTACACTGACCCAAACCTTTCTTTTGAAACACCTGAGTTCTTCTGCTTAAATAGTCCACTTAATCAAACAATTTCTCCTCTGGACTATTCCATTCAGTAGGTAGATACGATGAACATGATTATATTCAAACCTCTACTACTCCTCTTTACTGGCAACATGAACTCTGTGGTGTAATCAATACATATTATAACAATAAATCTATTTCTTCATAAACCCTCTAAAATCAACTTTATTCAATTATAAGAGTTCTTCCCCTTCTGCACTTGGTGTCTTCCTGTGACCTCAATTGAACCCAGAAGCTATAAAGCAGGAAGTAAAACTACATTTCCTCCTTTTGTTTCTGGAAGACAGGTAGGTAAGTTCTAAACAATACAAATTAACAGCTGAAATAAAGAACATGTTAACTTAACAAACTTGTAGGGATTGATTTAAACCAAGATGTTATATTATATAATCTGTAAAAATGCAAAACATAAACAAACCCGGGATAGTAGACGTTTGCCTATTGCTAGTGATGGGCAGATGAAGCTTCATGAAGCACTGAAGCTTTTCATCCAATTGGTTCACCCCAGCACAAAGCGTCTTGAAGCTTCATTTGCTCTAGTAGGACACCTACTGGACGTAAAAATATTAGTTGGCATGAATTTGAAGAGTGTGGCATTTTGCACACAGCCTGTAAATGTCAACAACAAAAGGAGTGTGTAAAACATGTGTATTGTAGTGATGGCAGTATACTGTGTATATTTATACTGGCAGTATGGAAAATGATCATTTGGAAATGCTTAAAATGGAAATGATCATTTACTGTGAGGTGAGGTGTGGTTGGGGTGTGGACAGTGGTTGTGCTTTTGTAACGTTGAGGTATGGACAGCTACACATTGAGGCTCAGTCCTGCCCACATTTTATTCTGTAAAAACTAAATTTTCACTGCTTTTATGGCCTTTTTAGTGGGGAGAACATAGCTAGGATTTAATGATTTAACAAATCTTTTAAATCCTTTGTCCTCCACAATGCTAAATGGCTGGGAGTCCTCAATCACCATGCTAACCAGGTCTTCATCTATTTGAGATTGTTCTCCTGAGGAAAGACAACAAAAACAAAGCACAAATATAAATATCACACACGTAACTTATTACAGTTGTATAATATTGTTATATCATTTAGTAACATTACTGCATGCTATATTATCATGGCATTTGATGGTTCACCTGGTCTTGCTCCACAATCGGTGTTCCCCTTATTCTCATGCAAAGCTCTGTAGTGCCTAAGCATGGATGAGGTGTTGTTGTTATACCCCAGCTCCCTGGCACATAGCAAACACTTCACCTTGTACAAAAGTAAAGCCGCTTAACATATGTTTTATTGCACCATCAGTATTATGAAAATACATCTTCTGTAGAAATGTACATACCTTGTTGGGAGGAATAAGACCAAAATGTTCCCACACAGGGGAGGACATCCTCCTCTTCTTAGCTGGCTCCATCCTCTCCTGACTTTCTCTCCTCACTCTCATAAACCTCCAAACTCTCCATCAAACACCTACATTTTTGAATGAAGTCTGAGGGGTTTATATCGCTGTCATATCTCGCGGCAAAGTTCGAACCTCTTCATGAACCAGTCACGTGGTACAGCCAGGCAGCGAGGCTTCGGACGTCATCATTTTCAGCTCCTCCCATAAATGAAGCAAGCCTCGACACACGCATTGCGGAAACGCCCCCTCAATTACTCGACACAAGCTTCGAAACCTCGATACAGAACGTCACATCACTAATAATCTGTAAAAATGCAAAACATAAACAAACCCGGGATAGTAGATGTTTGCCTATTGCAGATTACATGTGAAATATGGTTAAATCAAAACAAGAATGTTAGCTAAGAATATGGACAAATGGTCTTCTCACCCACTTTGTCACATGTACCAATTGCTTGTCTAATCTTTTGAATTTTTTCTGTGAAGAATTTGACAAAGTCATTGCAGGCCATGGTTGAATGAAGTTCAGCTGCCACTGACACAGGAGGGTTTGTTAGCCTGTCAACTGTAGAAAATAAGACCCGAGCATTATGGCTGTTTTTAGTGATGATGTCAGAGAAGTAGGACCTTCTTGCACTCCTCAGTTGTAAATTATAATTGTGAAGTTTCTCTTTATAGATGTCATAATGAACCTGGAGGTTTGTTTTTCTCCATCTCTTTTTTCATTTTTCACCAGTGTGGAGTTTCTCCATGGAGACTTTTTCCTTCCAGAGATAACCTTCACCTTAATGGGAGCAATTGTATCCATTACATTTAACATGTTAACGTTGAAGCTATTGATGAGCTCATTAACTGACCCTCTGGACAGGTCAGGTGTTAATGGGAAGACCTGGTTAAATATCTCACTACTGTGTTCAGTTATACACCGTTTTGTGATCACTGCTGTTGATATGTTTGTGTGGGCTGAGATTTTACTTTCAAAGAAAACACAGTAATGATCAGACAGGCCCACATCAGACACAGTAACCTTTGAAATGCTCAGGCCCTTGGAGATCAGTAGGTCAAGAGTGTGTCCTCTGTTATGTGTGGCCTCTGTTACATGCTGAGTCAGCCCAAAGTTGCCCAGAGTGTTACTCAGGTCTTTAGTCCCTTTGTCCTGAGGGTTGTCCACATGGATGTTAAAATCCCCAACAATAATCACAGTCGAAATCAACACAGATCACAGACAGCAGTTCACTGAGATCATTAAAAAAGTCTGTTCAGTATTTGGGAGGCCTGTAAACATTAAGAAACACAACTTTGGATGGGGCCTTCAGCTGTAAAGCCACATATTCAAAAGACTGAAAACTTCCAGGAGACAGCTGCTTACATTGAAATGATTCATTAAATAAGACAGCAACCCATCGTCCTCTCCTGCTCACCCTGGCCTCACTGATAAAACTGTAGTTAGGAGGGGTCGTCTCGATGAGAATAGCTCCACTGTTACTTTGGTCCAACCAAGTTTCAGTTAAAAACATAAAATCAAGGCTGTGCTCAATGATTAAATCATTAATTAAAAATGTTTTCCCAGCTAAAGATCTAATGTTTAATAAAGCCAATTTAAGTGTTTTAGCGGTATTACTTGTCCCCTCGTGTTTGGGAGCAGTCTGTGGCACACAAGGTATGTTTACCATCATGGGGGACAAAAAGGGATTGGGCCGGGGAGTACATCTGAGCCCAGCATTGACCCGCTCCATCATCTCCTCAGTGAATTTCAGGTGTGGGGAGGAGGGAGAAAGGGAGGGGGAGGAGGGTGATGGCCTGTCAGGGGTTTGGGGGACTGGGGAAGATTGTGGTCCCTGGTCCTGGCTGTTGGTGTTGTTGGGAGAGTTGGAGGCGAATAGGGACACCTCTTCTTGCCTCAGATTTCTCTCCTTTCTGAGGCTCTTCCCGGGTGGGGGCAGATGGAGCTCCTCCTCAAGGTTTCTGCTGGGCTTTGTCTGTTCTTGGAGTACTGTTTGTTCCTCTTTATGAGATAACTCCTCGTTTATCTCAGCCTTGGCACCAAGCAAAGATGGATGACGTATGGAATAAAACAAGTTGGAGGTTAACAGTTTCACCCCTGACTTGTTAAAATTAAATCCATTTGCTTTAAATAGATGCCTGCGTTCCCAAAAAATATTAAAGTTGTTGATAAAATGCACTGAGTGGTCAGTACATGCTGATATGAGCCATTTATTCAGTGTAAACAACCTGCTGAATCTCTCGTCTCCTCCTCTGACGGGCGGTACAGGTCCACTGATGAATACAGCTGCATTCAGAGAGTTTACTGGATTATTAAATACTGTAAAGTCCCGTTTCAGAACCTCCGACTGTTGTTTGGACACATCGTTTGACCCTGCATGCAGAACAATGTTTGTCACAGTTGGATATTCATCTGCAATTTGAAGAATTCTCTCCTTCAGGTTGACCATATCCTTAGGAAAGCAGAGGACTTTAGTGTTCTTACCGCACATCCTTTGTACATCCTTTACGGCAGAGTCACCCACAATCAGAGTTTCAGGCCTAGCCTTTAGCTTTCCCTGTGGCCTTTTACTTTTCAATAGATTTTCAGACCTTACTTCGCTACTTTTAGATGGATGGTTGTCCGATATAGATCCAGGGTCCTTTGATAGTGGAGCAAATCTGTTCTGCAGTTTCACATTCAGTTGTTTTGGAGGTTTGTTGTTAACCTTCCTATTCACGGCTATCCCGTCCTGTTTCCTCCCGTATACAGGGGTAAAAGAGCTTCTCTGTCTCGTAGGAAGTGAAGGCCAGTCGGTTTCAGAGATTTCAGCTCGCTGTGCTCTGCCTGTGATACGTTCTCCCCCTTCCAGGAGACATGATTTATGTCTTGGTTTTGCACCAAGACAGTCCAAGGGGGGATTATCGCTTGAGGATTTATAATAGTGCACAAAGTCTACTTTCTTGGTCATGTTATCTGTGCTCCTTAGCTGTGTACTAGCTTGCTCATCGCCATTGTTTTGAATCAAAGGCAAGGTTGTTTCATTTCCACACAGTCCATTTACCTCCACGTTTACTTCTAAGCGATGAATTTTTGTCTCCAGTACTGCAATCTTCTGCAGGAGGCTGTGGTAGTCATCTGTGGAGAGGGAAGGCATCTTGTTGCTAGTTAGCCTAGCAGTTAGCACCTTTCCAGGCTATAGAGGCTGTTCGGTGCCCAGACGCTGTAATCAGGCTTCAGCTGTGTCTAGGCCACAGACACACGGAGCGCTGAGGATAAGGTAACTATAAAAATGTTGCTGTTTCTGTTAAGAACACTTTAGTCCTAACGATCTATAAGTGTCCAGAAGCTATCGCAGGTAAGCTCATAGGGGAAAAAAAGGGAAAAAATCAGCATAATATCAATAAAAATCAATAAAAGAAGCAAAGCATTTAAAGAGCAAAGAGATGAAGCGTCCACACTCACAAAAGGGGGAGGAGTGTTTAGATAAACACACCACCACACCTCCTCCTGGTTCTACCTCCATCACTCTTCCTCCATTACTCTCTCCTCCTCTTCTCTCTGTGCAGTTGCCTGTTGGATCAGTCTATGTTGTGGTTCTACTGGTCTTACTGGTTCTGCTGGTGAGACGATGTGTTCACAGGAAACTTGAAGGTTTGTACATATTCATTCTTATTCATTGTGGTATTTTGTTTCCATTCTGTCATCATAATTTGGTCCATTTAGATTCTTAAATCATAAAAGTGTTTACTTTAACTCATTTCAGCAGATGGAGAAGATGACATCACCAGTGACATCACATACAGTGTTGTGAAATCATCAAATCATCAACACCCTCCAGTCAAAGAAACCAGAGATGGAGGTTTGTGTGTTCACCCAGGTGTCATCCACATACCTGAACCAATGACTTGGTGGTGTTTCAGGGTAGGATAGCAAAGCCCTCTTTTCCACGTCTTCCATATACAAGTTACCCACAATGGGTGAAACTAGGGAGCCCACGGCACACCCATGTTCCTGCCTGTAGAACTGACCCTTGTATGTGAAACAGGTGGAATTAAGACACAGTTTCAAAAGCAAGCACACCTGGTCCAACAGCCTTGTCTTGTTCTAACTACTTCAGACAGTCTGTCACCCTCGTCCTGTGACAACTTCCTGGGTCTCTTTCAGTCTTCAAATATAAAGTTTTTACAGCTTATAGATTTTAAGTTCTGCTCCAATCATTTGGGTGAAGATAATAAAACACTTTGATGACCTATAAGTGAAAGTGAAAATGTGATAAACGAATAATATAATTAATAAATAATTATATATTTTTGATAAGTGAAGTTCACTGAACTGAAAGGAAAATTTGGTTTGATGATGGTTGAGATGTTTTCCAAATAGAAGTTTTTCCTCTAGTAAGGAGATACAGGTGCAGCAGAGCATTGCTGGAAGAAATGATCCCAAGGGTGGAATCTCCTGAGAAATCTTCAGAGACCCAGCGAGAAGTAGGGACCATAGCTGACAGCCCAGGCATGGGTTGAGGTCAAAGGTCATGCTGTTTGGGGACCTACTGGTCATCATGAGAAGATTCTGGAACCTCAGCAATGACCATAAAGCTGCATTGGATGGAGAGCTGTGCCACGGGGCTTTCCAGAGGTAATCACGAGGAGATTGTGGACAACAGATGGAGATCTGAAGGATGAGGGGAGCGTTCCAAGCTCCAATCGACCGTGCAGAGAGGAAGTTCAAGGATGGCATCATTATTCTGTGAACAGAAACCAGAAGCTATGGTGGTGACGGGGAATGACTGACAGCAATTTCCTATGAACATCACCTAATGCTGTGTCACTGTGCTATGCATACTTTGACACTCTGAAGAGGGTCTTCCTTTGTGTCATTGTTGTTGTCATTTGCATCATGAACAAGACTGCTGAAGTGACTCAACAGGTGGGGTTATAACAGCAGTAAAAGAATTGAATCCAATACCCTTTCCAAAAAAGGTTTTGTGCAGAGACGAAAGGACAATAGAGGAGTCATAAGTATCCCCCCCACAGGAAGAATGCATGAAATGAGGTGATGAGGGTTGATAGAGGCCATAAAACAGGAGTGCTGACAAAGGCCTGCAGCCTTGAAGAGAACTGAAAGCCACATTGACAAACAGCAAAACTAACTGGTATGTTTGTTATACCCATGTCTGCATACATTTGGACTCTGGTCATATGGACAGTGATAGAAACAACTGGAAGAGACATTTATGAAGCTCTGAGGAACTCAAACCACTCTGCATGTGTGATTTACACACCTGGAGGAGATGCACCACAAAGCTGGAATGATTTTGCAAATTTTAATTTCTATGTTTGACTATTAACATTCATTTGCTTACTTGGAGGGAACGATGCTCGTCACAGTTCTCTCCCTCATGCACGAGCAACACAAAGAGCTCTGGTGACTTGCGTCTTGTTTTTGCCATTGTAGTAGAATTGTCTTGGCGTTCCAGCAATAGGTCTGTGCTAGATGAACGTATCAGCAACCTTCAAACACGTGTGGAGAATTCATTATTTCTTTGAAAGGTTTTTGACTAAATAACAGAAAAAAGAAAGTAAGAGAAAGAGATGTCAGAGATGAGTGTCAGTAACACAAAAGTAACACTCAGTGTCATGCAGTGACTTTTACACAACCAGATCAGATGAACCAACTCACACTAAAACATGCATTTTGCTGCACTCTTTACACTTATTTCTTTTCTTTCTGCTCTTTTATATATTTTGTAAAACCACAAAAAATATTTGATATCAGCAGCAATTTCTCTCAAACTGCTGCATCACAGCTTTCATGCTCTGACCTGCATGTGAAATGAGAGAAAAGCTCTTTATTAGTAACTTTTACAACTTCTGGCAGGTTAATGTCTGAACTTTGGAGTGAAACACACCCTTAGTTACAAGAAATAACACCACAGTCTGTAACTAAGTGAATCCACCTTAACACCACCTGTGTGTGTGTGACTGCATTACACTCCCACTGCTGGGAACCTGAACAAGAAGCAGAACAAAGTCTGAAATAGAAGCTGACAAACAGCTGCACCACCGAGTGACACTTTATTTTATAAACTTCACAACAGGTTTCATGTTGTGACCTGTGGAGGTGAAAAGACACAAAACCTGTTTGACAGTTTTTGAGCTGCAGGCAGGATTGAAACACACCTTAGTTAAAAGTCAAACAGCAACATTTGTCTCCTCCCCTCACGTCACTCAAATGTGACAAACCAGGAAACAGGAAGTTCTTCGTCCTCAGTAAAGAGAGACGCACAGACGATCAGACTGAGCTCAGACCAAACTAGCAGCTTCCTCTGAGTGAGTCCAGCTACAGGAGAGAAAAGTGGAAAACTCCAACACTGCTGCTTCAAGCTGCTGACGCTCCACACACTGAAGGTGAGTTTGAGCAAAAACACGACTCAAAGGAAGTTTCAGTGAAGGTGGTAGAGGAGGGAGGGGAGCCAGGACTGACTGTACTTCCTGTCTGCTGTTTTCAGCTTCACTCACAGACTCAATGGCTTCCAGATCAGAGGAGGATCTCTGCTGTCCGGTCTGTCAGGAGGTCTTCAGAGATCCTGTTATTCTGTCATGTAGCCACAGCTTCTGTAAAGACTGTCTGAAGAGATGGTGGAGAGAGAGACCAACACACGAGTGTCCAGTTTGTAAGAAACTATCACTTTATGAACCACCTTTATGTCTGGCTTTAAGGAACCTGTGTGAGTCGTTCTTACAGGAGAGAGATCAGAGAGCTTCAGAGGCTCTCTGCAGTCTGCACTCTGAGAAACTCAAACTCTTCTGTCTGGACCATCAGCAGCCAGTGTGTCACATCTGCAGAGACTCAGAAAAACACACCAATCACAGATTCAGACCCATCGATGAAGCTGCACGACAACACAAGAAGGAACTTCAGGAAACTCTGGAGCCCTTAAAGGAGAAGTTAAAGGTTTGTGAAGAAGTTCAAGTGAAGTTTGATCAAACAGCAGAACACATTAAGGTCCAGGCCCGACACACAGAGAGGCAGATTAAGGAGCAGTTTAAGAAGCTTCACCAGTTTCTAGCAGAGGAAGAGGAGGCCAGGCTGGCTGCACTGAGGGAGGAAGAGGAGCAGAAGAGTGGGATGATGAAGGAGAAGATTGAGGCTCTGAGCAGAGAGATAGCAGCTCTTTCAGACACAGTCAGAGCCACAGAGGAGGAGCTGAGAGCTGAAGACGTCTCATTCCTGCACAACTACAAGGCTGCAGTGGAAAGAGTCCAGCGCTGCCCCCTGCTGGATGATCCACAGCTGCCCTCAGGAGCTCTGATAGACCAGGCCAAACACCTGGGCAACCTGACCTTCAACATCTGGAACAACATGAAGGACATGGTCTCCTACACTCCTGTCATTCTGGACCCAAACACTGCTTATCCACAACTCATCCTGTCTAAAGATCTGACCAGTGTGAGAGGAGGAGTAGTATGGATGCCGCAGCTTCCTGATAATCCAGAGAGGATTCATAGTTACTACTCTGTCCTGGGCTCTGAGGGCTTTAACTCAGGGACTCACAGCTGGGATGTTGAGGTTGGAGACAGTACAGGGTGGACACTGGGTGTGTTAGCAGAGTCTGTGCAGAGGAAGGGAAGCATAGAGTCTGGATTATGGGGGATAGAGTTTGAAATAAGAACTGAAACTCTTGAGTTTGATGTTGGTGATTTCTTTTTCTTTGATGAAACTGAATTCTCAGCACGCTCACCATCAGCTCCATCAACTGCTCTCTCAGTCCAGAAGAAGCTCCAGAGGATCAGAGTGAATCTGGACTGGAACAGAGGAAAGCTGTCGTTCTCTGATCCTGATACTAACACACACATACACACCTTCACACACACTTTCACTCACAGGATGTTTCCATACATTAACACTGTTGATGAAGTGAAGGTGTGTCCGTTGAAGGTGTCAGTGTCAGTGCAGCAGATGAGTTGAGGATGATGATATTTCTAATGTTGTTTCCTGTCAGTGAATTGAAGCTGTTAAACTGCAGCTGTCCTCCTGCTGCCTCGTTGTTCCAAAGCTCTTTGTTTCTCTTTTAGTTCTCACTGTTTCTTTCTGTTTCTGCTGTCCACCTTTTCACATGGAAAATCATTTCACTGTTTCTCACTGAATGACTCCCCAAACTAGATTTGAAATTCTATCAAGTTTCTAATCATTACAAGTGATTCATGTTTCTATTTGATGTGTAAATGGAGATGATTTAGTTTGCTGGGATATGGACTGACATGTGTTGAATGGGAGGAGCAGTTTGTTGTTGTCTTCTTGTCTGTTTATGACAACAATAAATCTATTGTTGAAACAATGATTCATGTTTAACTCCATATATGAAATGTTTCTGATCTTTGGATTCTGTTTGATTAAAGACTTTCTTCATGACACAAATGAGATTTCAGTGTATTAATAGAACTAAATAAGCTCAGAGTTGAAAGGCTGGAGTATTATGTACGTGCTTCACTGTCAGGATCTTCAGGGGGATTCAAAGGGAAACATCAAACTGCTGTAATGAGATCAACTAGTTGGGCTGAACACACTTATCTGTAGTTTGTCTCCATCCAGGATCATCAGAATATAATGAACATGTGTGAAGAGCCAAAAAATGCTGCTGCCCTCTCAGCATGATGAGCTCCAGCCTTTGTTAACAGGAAAACAGGAAACATGAGACAACTTTCAGAGACAGTAACCAACTGTGGCCACAAGATGGCAGCAGCTGATCTTTTGTAGAGATGCTGCTGTGATCACTCACAATTGACCTGTGAGATCTTTGTAAATATCGTCTTTGTTTCTGAAGGAAACACCTTTAGTCTGTTTGTATTTGGAGTGCAGATCTGGGCGTCCATCACTTTAACCTGCACACGTTTAGTTATTGAGTGTAGTTGATGTTTGGCAGCATTTTATAAGTGACAGTTCATGAACGCTGAAGGAACAGAGGACGCCTGACCATCCTACCTGTGTCAGTAAGAAGACTTTAATCACAACTTCACAACTTAACACAACTGAAACCTGAATTCAGTGTTGCATAGTTTACTAACAGTGTGTGCTGACACTGAAGTTAGCAGTTTGTTTCCTAAGAGCTGCTGGGACAAACCACAGTGACCGGCTACAGAGTTTAGTTAAGGTGGTTCTAATATGTGACCTGTTGAATTATTTACAGGGATTTATTTTTCATTTAAAGCATCATTTGTGAAGTTTTTATGAAGTTTAGTTCTTTTATGTTCTTTGTGTAACGTTTAGATTTTCTTCTCTTGTGTTTGAACTCTTCAGGTTTCCTGTAACAGAGATGTAAACCACCGTTTTCTGATGGTGCTGCACTGTGACATAAACACTGCCACTTTATTAGGCACACCTTGCTGACTGCAGGTTATAACCCCTGCTGGAAACATCCCCACAGATTTGGATCCTTATTGCCATGACAGCACCACACAGCTGCTCCAGATGCTGCAGGATGCTGGTCAGGGCTCTAACAGTGAAACTTTACTGAAAGTAAGAAACCTGAGAGCAAATAAACTTTGGACTTTAGTAAGCTGAGCTCTGAAGCTGTGATGGAGCTCAGTCGGTGTGAAGGCGGCTGCTGTGTAACAAATGTTTGTCTGAGGTGCTGCGACTGATCGTGGTCATGTTTATTTAAAGAAGTCGGTGATGAAGCAGGCTGTGCAGTCCGAGCTCTTCATCAGTTAACAGTCCTCCAGAGCTGCTGCAGGGAGCTGACTGTCCTCCAGGTGGCACTAAGTGAACAAAGTCCAAAGAAATAAACTTGGACTGTTTTTTGAAGCCTAAATAAAATGTGAATAAACTTTATAGATACATTTGAAACCAGTTACTCTGTGACTTTACACACTCACACAGTAACAGAGCTGATTCCTGATTGGAGCAGCACAGAGTTGGACTTCTTTTCTGATTGTGGATTGGTTCGTCAGGATTTCCCCCTTTACAGGTTTAAAAACAATCTCTGTCTTTACATTTTTTAACCTCCTTCTTGTGTGTAAACATGAAGCAGCACCAGCCTCCTCTGATCCTCATGTTGTAGCTCTGTGTGTCCAGCAGGGGGCAGAACACCTCCAAACTGTGCCAGCAGCTCTCAAGACTTTATTGGTTATTGTCATTTCGTATGGTGTTACACAGCCTGAAACGAAATACTGTTTCTCACCAGCCTCTACAGTGCAATAACCAATATATTTTAAAAAGAATAAATACAGTTTAAAGGGAATAAGTTTAAAAAAGAGCAGCAAAAAAGGCATAAATAGCTTAAAATCTAAGTTCTAAAAAAACCTCCAGTTTTTATTAATATTTTATTATTTATCAAAATACTAAAAATATTTTTTACGTGATAAACGACTTCAGTGCTTCGTCCATGACCTCCTGAAGGTAAAGGGCCCAAAGAGCCAATCAGCAGCTCTGAAACAGGAAATGTGACTCATGGAGAAGTTCACAACAGTTTCAGCTGCCGATTGTACTCATCACCATGGAGATCAGTCTCCATGGTGGAGGCAGAGTGACAGTTTTGTAGATGCTGCATTTTGAAGCCTCAGTCTTTATATTTTTGTTCACAGCCATGTAGACAGAGAGGCAGAGAGAGACAGTGCTGTCACTGAGCTACATATGTCAAGGTGTGAAACCTTGGCTCAGGCGATTAGAGGGGTAGATTGATAGATATGATACAAACCACTGCAGTGCAATACCTGTAATACCTACAGCATGTTCTAATCGCTCTAATAGGATATTATGGTCAACAGTATCGAATGCTGCACTAAGGTCAAGAAGGACAAGCACAGAGATGAGTCCACTGTCAGAGGCCATAAGAAGATCATTTGTAACCTTCACTAAAGCTGTTTCTGTGCTGTGATGAGCTCTGAAACCTGACTGAAACTCTTCAAATAAACCATTCCTCTGCAGATGATCTGTTAGCTGTTTGACAACTACTCTTTCAAGGATTTTTGATATGAAAGGAAGGTTGGAGATTGGCCTATAATTAGCTAAGACTGCTGGGTCTAGAGATGGCTTTCATAGCCCGACAATTATTACCGTAATTGTCGGGCTATAAGCCGCTACTTTTTGTACAAGCTTTGAACCCTGCGGCTTTTTGTCAGGTGCGGCTTTTCTATGGATTGTCCATGATTTTTGTGACATCGTAAGAGGATTTGTTTTGTTTGTTCCACTATTGTACGGCACTACGTTGCCTGGCGGAAGGGCATGTGATCAGACACACAGTATCGGGGTTCAAGAGTGGTATGTTGGTCACATGTCCGTCCGCCAGGCAACGTAGTGCCATACGAAGTAGCGCGAAAAACAAACTTCAAAGTAGCGCTACGCGTTCAGCGGGAGGCGTGGATGATGAGCAGCGATAAACTTGCGAAAAACAAGTTATGCCCAACTCCACCAGTGGAATCTGACAGCGTGGAAAAGTGTGAAAACATCCACGATCACCAACGGATTTCGAAGGGCTGGACTGCTGCATGATGGAGAGCAGGACACCGCCACGGCCCTTCAGAGGGTGTTCGACTCTGACACTGACAACGAGGATTTGTTTGGTTTTGAAAGTGACAACAAGGATTTGACAACAGGATTTTCCCCTGATTTTAGCTTGTGCGGCTAATATTCGGGTGCGCTTTGTAGTCCGGGAAATACTGTATTTCTATTGTTGCAATGGCGTTACCATTAACATTACGAACAAGAAAAAGAACAAAGAACAAGAAAATGCAGTGCGGTCACGTTACTACTTTTCAACAGACACTTGAAGCTGTGTTCAGATTACTGCTCATTATATCAGACAGTTGCACAGAAGTAGCTGGTAATCACTTTCTGGCAGATGAACACTTTTTGTCACAACACCTGGAGTTAAGGGGGCGAAACAATCGCATGAGTGCTGCTGTTTGACTGAGGAAGAATAAAGTAGTCGTGACCACTTCAAGATGACAAAGCAACAAGGTGATATATACCAGGTTTTTAGATTGTGTTCATAGGCCACGTGTCGACTAATCAAAAAATGATATGGCAACATGACATTTGGTTCTTTAGGAAGAGGGCGAAGTTTTAGGAGTGACAGCAAGAGAGAGAGAGAGTGAAAGAAAGAGAGAGAGGGGGCGAGTTTTGAGATGTGAGAGATTTGTGACGTTTAGCGTGTTTGGAGTGTGTAGTTTGTGGATCTTACAGTAAAAATTTAACTTTTTCTACTCTGAGTTTATGTATTTTGTCTGCTTTTAGATCAATTGTGTTAATACAGTCTTTCAAAATGAAAACATGACTGTAAATTCAGACATGTGAGGTTGTGCTGAAAAGAATGACACCAAACAAGGCAAAATAAATAGTTTTTAAAGGTGAAATGTGGAGGGAAAATTAAAAGTAGTCAAAAATGGTCAATTATACCCTGGACACCAGAGGGTTAAACATTTTTTATTAAGTAACGCAATAGTTACTTTTCCTAGTAATTAATTACTTTTAGAATCTTGTAACTCAGTTACTCAGTTAATTCTTTGAAGAATTAATTAGTAACTATAATTAATTACTTTTTCAAAGTAACTTGCCCAACACTGGTGATCAGTAATTCATTTAAAAAGTAATTTATTTAGTAAGTAATCACAAATGTAACCAACTTTCATAGGTTTTAATATCCTGATGTTGACAATTGAAGCAATAAAATAATAACTACACATGTTATGTGTTAGTCTTTAATACAGCAACACACACATACACAGCACATAAATAATCAGACAGTCACTTTGATTTTTTAAAATCAAATTTATCAATCATTATTTTACTAATAGATTTGCAAATCGTTACATAAAAATATTATTAACAACTGCTTTTAGAAGTAGAAATGATTTATGAGGTTTTAGATATTTAAGATAACTAGATTTCCACCTAGTGAATTAATGCACGTTTTAAAACATCAGAAGCTGGTGGATAATAGAAGACAACTTAAGGAAGCGTTTCCCTTTTTACATGGTAAAAAGAAGACGACCACTGAAGGTGAAAATGATTGTCATATATTTTAAAATGAACCCAGAGACATGAAAACACCTGATCTCCAGTCTCTAGACGCAGTGAGGCTCCATTAGAAGCTGTTCTGAAATGTGAGGCCTGACGCTCCCACGCTGAAAAAATGTGTTCTCCATTCTTAAACAACACAACAGCTACACCATGTTTTAGTTATAGAAGCAAGTCAAAATAATCACATTTTAGGGCTCTTGGTTTTGTGCTTGTGGGTGAAAATGTTATTTTCAAGCTTTTCTTCATCACATTTTAATATTTGCATTCCTGTTGCCATAGTGCCTGAAGGCTCTTACAATTTAAAAAAAACAATTTTACCGGAGGAATTCTCACCTTTTACCTTTGGGCCAGTATTCGTAGAAAATTCAGTGTTAACATTTCCACAGGCCCGAGAATGTTGAATCCAGGATCCAGCAGATGTTTGTGAGGTACATTTTGGGAGAGCTGGATAAACATCGTCTAACTTTTCTTTACTCTCCAGTATAATTGCAGGAAAATGCAGGCTTTATTAAAACTGTGACAATTTAACACTCAATCCCAAAAACAGACTTGACATGTTTCCATGAAGACTGCTTCATATATCAACAGCTCTGAAAATCCATTAAAAAACAGTAATGTAGAACATGATCGCTCTCACTCTGTGTCTCTAAAAAACCCAGCAAACAAAAATTAAAACAAGGAAAAAAACCTACGCAAGAGTAATTACTACTGATCTGCAAACTGCTAACTGGTTGTTAGAGACAGCAAATACACTCAGAGAATATTAGCATGTCAGTATAAAGCTGACTGTAGTTCCTGGTCAGGCTGGCTGCACTTCAGTTAACTTCAGTTTTTTTTCTAATTTAAAATTTCATATCAGGTTTAAGTTTCAAGTTTTATTGTCATGTACAGATAAAGAGTGTAGTCACATTTACCCATTATGAAGTTATTTGGCTCGTGCTCCTAATAAATGTGTTTATTTATTAGATCTACTGATACAGCCAAAACATATAGTCACGTCTGATGA
Source organism: Neolamprologus multifasciatus (assembly GCF_963576455.1). Lineage (NCBI taxonomy): Eukaryota > Metazoa > Chordata > Actinopteri > Cichliformes > Cichlidae > Neolamprologus > Neolamprologus multifasciatus. Next base: position 7,187,993 of record NC_140441.1, on the reverse strand, counting down.
GGCAGACGGCGTGAGGAGATTCTGGACCCAAATGCAGGCACAGCGGCAAGGGCAGATTAATAACAAATGGAGAGCCTTTATTTTGGAGGCTTAACAAAACATCAATAGAAGGAACAGGAAGGAACTAACATAACATAAACTGGGAAAAGTAACATGAGGAATATGTAAAACGAATTCAAAGTCTAATTCACATTTTATTTGTCACATACAGTCATACACAGTACGATATGCAGTGAAATGCTTACACGACTGCTCGTGACCTAAAGAAAAAAAAGGCTATGAATAAGATAGGAAATAAATATGAAAATTAAAAAGGGTAAATTTAACTAGGAAGGAATAAAATAAAATGTATGAATTAAAGTTGAAAATAAAATAACTGTACAACAAAATACACAGTATAGAATGTGTCTGTGAAGGTTCTCAGTCATCCAGGTCATCGTAGTCAAAGGAGCTTGCAAAGAAAAGCGTCTGGACTTCTTTAAGTTGCTTGAAGACGTTTCACCTTCATCAGAGAGGCTTCTTCAGTTCTAAGGTCAAATGGTGGAGAGTCCCAGATATAAACCTAGTGGGAGTTTCCCCCCACAGAGGGACAAAAAGACCCCCTGATGATCCTCTAATCGCCTGAGCCAAGGTGTGGAACTGGGTGTGGGTCCCAATCAGCCAGAGTTTCGGGTGTATAGAAATATATAAGAATGTATGAAGAAATATAAACATATATATACAATAACAGCAGCTGTACAGTATTAAGTGGAAATGAAGAAATATAATGTCCAGTGTTGTGGGGTCATTACACACAGGCTAGAAGTGCAGCTCACTCTTTACTGACACATTGTAAATACGTTTAATGCTGGATTGTTGACGTTTTTGTACAATGGTTTAGCCACAAGCATAATTTCCACTTCTGGATAAAGATCACTCTATCTTCATGCTTCTTAACAAATTAAGAGTGTAATGTCTTTATTAAGTTGTTATTTATTAATGCATACATAATAATGTGCTCAGTGACATAAAGGTCCCCTTTCAAGAGTTTGTGCTACGTAGTTTTTTTTCTTTGTTTTAGTTGTTTTGTTTTTCCATCTTCACAACCCAGTGTTTAAAATGTTAATAATCTTAGGACCAACCCTCCAGCCGCCCAGACTTTTTCTAAAGTTTGTGATTCAAAAGTGGCCTTAATACTTTATACAGGCTAAATATTTCCAGAATAATGTTTCTCGATGTAAAACTGTAAAGAATCTTTACAGGATACAACATTTTGTAAACAGCCACCTCAGAACCTGTTGAGCCTCTCCTGTACTGTTAGATGGATGTAAGTCCAGATCTTCATAAACCGTCCTCATTACTCCATTAAGTAACCAAACAAATACATTTACTCTTGCAAATTATAAACAGTCCAATTGTTCCTTCCAAAAGTAACAAAAACAAAGAACAACAAATGACTCAGCAATGATAAGCAGAGATAGACTGGAGTCCAGTTTGTTTCTATCCTTCATTAGTTGTTAGTGTCAGCAGTAGCATTTGATAAGTATGTCTAAAATATAAATATAAAATCTCTATAAAAGGATCGACTCCTTAAACCTATGCAGCAGTAATATTTAAGATGCTTATTTAATAATGTTCTACAAAAATTGAGGCTGAGCTCAGTCAGATCACTCAGCCTGCAGACAAATGGAGGAGTGTTTGAGACGTGCAGATAAACAGTCACAGCTTTGTGTCGGCCTCTGAGGGCTCAGGGCCGTCCTGTTGTCATGGTATCAAGTGCACGACGGCTCTCTGCACACACTTTGAGTCCTTATTCACATTTTCTTTAAGTCCTCATCTCTGTGGACCTGAGGGATTACCCACAGTTCATAGTGCTGTGATGGTCAAAGCATTAAGAACAAGGATGGAAATAAATAAATAACCAAACCAAAAGTTTAGAGGAATGTAGCTCATCAAAAATGCTTCATGATGAAGTTTTCATAATGATGAATAATTGGATTATTTTACTGTTTCTTCCTGTAAAGTTAGAGCCTGACAACAGACCAAATCAAACAGTAAATGTCAGATCACATGACGAGGTCTGAGGGACAGTTAACATCACAGCAGAGGTGACAAAGTGCTTTCTGTGGTCTGTTTATCTTCAGTTCTTTGAAATTTATTAGACATTAATTTCATTAATTAGAATTAATTTCAGTACATTAAACATTAGCAGAAGGATGGAGAGCGTGCTATATGTATTTCTTGCACTTGCACAAACACAAACAGCAGCTCTTCTTTTTTTTGCCACTCAATCTAGAATTTAGATCAAGAAATTTCCATGATCATTATGATTTTATTGTATTTTATAGGAAATGCAGTTTGACATGTTTCCAATACTGAGGATGAGGATACACTATAAAAATTTAAAGCTACTGTTAGTTTTCCTGTCTTGTAAGAAATAAAGTTTTTGTTCAGCACAGAAAATGAATATTTTTCAGATTTCAATGGACTTTCTGTCATTTTTATTTTGTTTTGTTGGGGTTAAAACGATGCCAGCTTAAAAGGAAACTGAAGAATAAATAAATATATTGATCGTGAAAAAAGATTAACTGATACTGTAAATATTGACATTAAAAAAAAGAAAAAAGTTTTCACACTTACATCTTTTTTTTTTGCTTACAGTTTTTTTTTCAGTTTCAATTTGCTGTTTTGGCGTCTGGGGGCACGATTGTTAATAACAAACACACAAATATTACATCCTTTGAATCTGTGATGACATGTGAAATGATGATGACGTTCACATGATGTAGCTTCTCTGCCAACAACACAAATCAAAGAATAAATAATTGAAACCAAAGTAACGAGCGACTGAGTTTATTGTTCAAATACAGACACACTCTTCACACTGACCTTTGTTCTCTGTCCTTCATACAAACATTTGGAGCTCACAGACTCTGTGAACACTGAGTTTTCAGGCTTTTCTAATGCTGTGTGAGCAGCAGGAAAATACAATCAGAGCATAAACACACATACATACAAGGTCAAACACGAGTGGCTACACTTTTTAAACACAATAACTGATCACTGATGTGAAGTCAGCGAGTACCGAGGTAAACTTTTCTTATCTTTGAGATCTATTGAAACAACTACCAATGACATCAAATGACAACAAAACTGTTATTTAAGGTTAGAGGGTTACCTAGGCAACCGGGGATGTGCATAACCATCTGTCAGCTACAAATTGATGCATGAACGATGGGATCAGTTCATACTTGGATGTAATTTTAGTGAAACAGCTGATCGAGGATTAGTGTTGTTGAAGTTTTGTGGTCCAAAGCTCACACTCACATAATGAGGTCATATTTGATCTTATAAACAAAAACACTGATCCCAGGTCTGTAACACTGTTCATGGATACTGAGGGTAAACAACCCACACAGCTCACAAAGATAAAGAGAAACTGAAATCAGATCTTGATGATTGAAACATTCAGGTGTGAAAAACTTCATAAATATGTAATCTGAGCTCAAAATGATGTAACTACAGTCAGTGGAAACAAAACCATCAACGTGAAAAATGTTCAAGTGTTGACTTCATTTGTTTGAAGAGTTAAAAGTAAGCGTGCACAACAAAACCACAGTAATGTCTCAGTGAGCTGTGTCACACTCAAAGTCAGAGCTTTCTGTGTCAGAAAGAGGCTAAATCACCATGGTAACTGATGGTGAAAGAAGCCACTGAATGAAGCTAAACTGCACATCACACTGTTACAGGAATGTACCTGTATTCATGTAGTGGAGACATTAGTGAAGTTATCAATGAGTAACGTCTCTGATTGGACTGGGTGGCGCTCACAGGGATCATTTTGTGTAGAAGAAAAGTCACGTGATACATGAAACGCTCCTTTTCATCTGAGCGTGCTCAGAGCCTGAAGCAGAGAGCCAGGGTAACAGAGAAAGGTGATAATCACCATGGTGATACCTGCTATCTCTAACTGCAGTTTCAGGTTTAGTTGAGCCAGCTAACACAAAGAAAGCCTGACGGTGTTGAAGTTGATTTGTAGTCACAGCCCTCTGGATGTTCCAGTGAACTACAGAGCAGAAATGTAAAGATTGTTTTTAAAGTTGAAACTCGTCCACTGAGATGAGCTGTGAGCAAAAACAGAAGCAGCCATTAAAGATAAAACTGAAATAAACCTATAGTGCTGTGGGCCTGCTGTCTGTGCTCAGTTCATCTGTTTCTGCGGGATTTTAAACACTGACAACACCCAGAACTCTGAACAGCAGCAGCAGACTCAAAGCTGCAAAAACCTCTGAGACATTTTTAACCTGCTGCACTTAAACAGGAGGCTGGTTTGTTTCCTCACTCTGCTGTTGTCTACGTTTGTAGATCAAAGCAACAACAACAACAACAACAAGAAGCAGAAGAAAAACTGACAGACCAACAATCAGTCCAACAGATCCATCCTCTGTGTGTCCTCCTGTGTGACCTGCAGGTGAGAAACAGGTGTGAGGTGTCAGCTGTCAGGTAGGTGATGAGTGAAGAACAGAACAGAATCCATTTCCTCTTCAAACTGCTGTCAGACATTATCTACTGCACTCTGATCACATCACTCAGACCAGCTGCTTTCTACAAAGTCTCATCAACAACATCTTTAGAAACAAACATCAACAACCAGGAAGCAGCTTCACCTCTGATCACACACACACTCAACTCTGCTCACTCACCTGGAGGAACAACATGAAGGTAGATGATGTTGATTAGAGTCATAGGTCCTCCAACTCGTTGGACAACTCGACACTCGTATGTTCCAGCATCATTAATCGTCACATCCTTCAGAATCAAAGACACGTCTCCATCCTTCATCTGTCTGTCCTGCAGATCCACCCGGTTCTTAAAAGATGGATGCTGGTCGTCTGGAACAAAGTGATCATCCCGGTACAAAAGCACATATTCATCTATCAGGTCAGCTCTCGTCCACTTTACAACTATGATGTTGTTGTTTGCAGCTCGACATGTCAGAGTGACGTTCTGTCCAGACTCAGCTGTGATGGTTTTCTGGTCTGAAAGAGGAAACAACACAGAGCAGAGAGGTTAAAGGTCAAAGTACAACTGTTCACTTGTTCAGCAGCCAATCAGAAACACACAATAAAAGACAGTCTTCTGTTATTAGATGATGATCTTTGATTGTGTTTCTTCTTGTGTCAGCTGCTCCCTTCAGGCGTCACCACAGCGAGTCTTCTGCCTCCTCCTCACCTGATCCCGAGCGTCTTCATCAGGGCTGATTTGTGACAGAAGGACAGCAGCAAGAGTGAAAGGGAAGGTTTAAAGATGGCAGTGAGCTGCTGTCATGTTTGCTTTGGAGACTCTGACACAAAGACAGGAGGCCGAGCTGAACGTGTTCAGATTTTCATTGAGAGCAGAATGGACGAGATTATGAACGAGTTCATCAGAGGGAAGCTCAGGCTGAGACGTTTGGAGACAAAGTTCATGAGCAAAGACTGAGATGGATGAAAAACATCATCTGAAACCATTTTATGAACAAATAAAAACAAATCTTTAGTTTTAGAATCTGTTAGTTTGATAAAATGTTGTTGATGGACGAGTTCATTGAGACTCTGGATGTCTGTCAGACTGAGTCACTGCTTTTTATTGTAACAGCTGTACTGATGCTCCTAAATCTGTCCTCTGACACAAACCTCCAAACAGTAAGAATGAAAAAAGAATAAAACGATTAAAAACTCTTCAAGCAATAAATAATCAAACCTGAAAAAGAAGAAAATCATCTGGAAACTAAACTGAACTAAACACAAAAAGTCCAAATGGAATAAAAACTCAAACTACTGAGAAAAAACTACAATAACTCTGTTCCACAAACAACAACATGTGCTGATAATAAGTGAACATAATGTGTGAGAGAAAGCAGCCTCTCATTATAAGACACTGTGAGTCTCTGCTGCCTTTATGTAGCTACAGCTGTTTGTATACACTGAACAAAAAGCTTTGTAGCTGCATACTGACTCCTGACACTACAACACATCACACTGACACACACATTACACTTCTTTGTGTCTGTGCTGCAAACTGCACCAACACACAGACTCCACCCAGCTTTGTGTCGATCGCAACACTGAATGAATAAGAAACTAATTCTTAGAGAAATATAATCAGCATGTAAACCAGACTGAGACTCTTTATCTCAGAAATAAACTCAGTTTAGTTTCTATCAGTTAAATCTCACCTGCAGAGACGAACACGACAAACAGCAAAGTGGAGCAGAGTGACGCAGTTACAGCAGACATGTCCGTGTTCTCTGTTTCTGCTCATCTGACTCTTAGTTTGTTCTAAATGTCTGAGTCTGTTGGTATTTTCACTCAGTAACTGAACTTGAGTTTAAACCTGAACACATCAGATTACATTTAAGGTTTAAATAAAGTTAAAGCTGCGGTTCAAACTCTTCCGTGTCTCGTGAGGACGTGGCGTTAGAGTGACGTTTGGTAGGTTGGACTGAGGATGCGCAGAGAAGTGCGTCATAACAAACGATGTGAACTAGAAAAGTTTTAGTGTTCAGTTGTTGAACGATCTCCACAGAACAAAATCAGAACCTCTCATGTGTCGTCGTGTAGGAACAGTTTGTGTTACAGTCGCTGAAGCAGAAGAACTTTTTGTTTCTGACGGCAGTTTGATTCTCGTTTCATCGTCTCAAACAGAAAAACTGACTCAATATGAAAATAAGTCTCAGGGAAATATTTTTACTGTGCAGCCAAAACTTCCTGGTTTATCACAGAGTTAAATCTCACAACAAACATCAAAGTGGAGCAGAGTGACGCAGTTACAGCAGACATGTCTGTGTTCTCTGTTTCTGCTGATCTGACTCTTAGTTTGTTCCAAATGTCTGAGTCTGTTGGTATTTTCACTCAATAACTGAACCTGAGTTTAAACCTGAACACATCAGATTACATTTAAGGTTTAAATAAATCTGAATGTCCCTGAGGGTTAGAGCTGATCTGTTGTTCAGCTGCTCGTTTAAACTCAACACTTCCAAGACAAGCGTCACGTACGGAAGATGCTTTGAAAGTCTGATATGTTCGACCAATATAATTTGAATTTTCTACCAATGATCTTTCAGGCTTTTCATGGTTAACGTCCACTGAAAATGAAATTATATTTTAAATTTAGTTTCACTCGTTTTTGGAGTTTCTGTTCAAATATTTTTGTGGGTTGATGTTAACCAAACTTTAACCAAGAAAACTGAAACGTTTTACCTAAAGAACTGAAAATGATTTTAGAAAAAGGCAACAAACACTTACTGTTGTTCTTAACAGATCTGTTAAATCCTCAAACACTCTTCTGATCATCAGGATGGAACAAAAATCCACATGAAGATAAAAACTGTGAGGCTGGTTTAATCGATCTGCTTTCTGTGTAGGTTCAAAAGAAACTACTTTAGGTGAGCTTTTTTTTTTTTTAAAGTGAGCGATTAAAAAAGAAAAATAAATCTAAAAATGTAAATCTGTGGCTGAACTGACCTCTGTGCCAAACAGCTGAACCAACTGACTCTTGTTTCACTTTGCTGTCCTGTTTAACAGGTAAAACAAGGTGTCACAGTTACAGGAAATGAAAATGTTTCCAATGCAACAGGTAGACGTGTAGAGACAAGCTCCACTCTGTCTGTCAGTGAATTGAAACGAACTTGTCCTAATGAATAAAAAGTCAAAAGTCAGTTGTGTTGGAGCCACAGAGAGCAAATCTTTGTTCTTTATGGAGAACCAGTGAGTTCTACTTCCTGTGTCTAGTTTTACTTCGTCTGTCTCGTCCTCTGTGATTGGCCCAGCTGTGCTCCCACATGTTATACTGTGTGTACATGTTGTCTTTGTCTTCTCTTACTCGTTGTTATTCTCCCTCACAGCTGTGTCCCATGAAGGTTATAGTTTCAGATGGTGATGAGTAGATGACACATGGAGTGTGTGGCACATTCACTTTGCTGTGTTGACACTGTGTTGGTGTGACACTGAAGGGCGATTAATTAATAATTGCCGAGTGTGAGACTAAACTTGGGTCATTCATTCTGACAGCTCTGTACTGTACTGTGTTACATGAGCGCTGATGGCTCATGTAACGTCTGCTTGTAGATCAGCTGATCACAGCCTGGAAACAGCTGGAGCTCACAAAACAAATGATTGCGACTTTATCCCTGCTGCACTCAGTCGTAGAGTTCCTCTACCTGCCACATCCACTTTAACCCCAGACTACCTTTTACTGAGTACTACGGTAGGACCTGAGTACTTTCCAGAGCCTGTAGTTTTCACTTTTACTTCAGTAAAGAAGTTTAATGAGAGTAGTAATACACCTGCACTTTTTTTGCCCCCCCCCCCCCACCCCCCCCCCCCCACCCCCTCACCCCCCCCACCCCCTCACCCCACCCCACACCTCCCACCCCACACCTCCCAGACATTGAGGAAACAGGACCTCCAGACTAGGTGTCTTTTGTCTCTTCGAGAACTCTGGGAAGTAGCTTGGGGAGTGTGAACCTTAAGGTGTGAAGCAGTTGTGTACTGAGGCTAGACTAATTTTATAAATCTGACAATATCTCAGCTTGCTGCGATGCATGCAATTTATTTTGAAAACGGCACAAGTGGGAATTTCTTCCGAATGGGTAATGTCGGCATGTTCACAAGCGTTTTATTTAATTTAACTAGTTTTCTTTCCAGGGTTGATGCGATCATTTTATTTAAAAATCGGGATTTCGCAATGTTGAACTAAGGCAAACCTGTCTAGACAAATGGTAGGGGGTGGGGTGTAGTAAGGTTGATGGTGGGAAACAGGACCTCCAGACTAGGTGTCTTTTGTCTCTTCGAGAACTCTGGGAAGTAGCTTGGGGAGTGTGAACCTTAAGGTGTGAAGCAGTTGTGTACTGAGGCTAGACTAATTTTATAAACCTGACAATATCTCAGCTTGCTGCGATACATGCAATTTATTTTGAAAACGGCACAAGTGGGAATTTCTTCCGAATGGGTAATGTCGGCATGTTCACAAGCGTTTTATTTAATTTAACTAGTTTTCTTTCCAGGGTTGATGCGATCATTTTATTTAAAAATCGGGATTTCGCAATGTTGAACTAAGGCAAACCTGTCTAGACAAATGGTAGGGGGGAGGGTGGGGTGTAGTAAGGTTGATGGTGGGAAACAGGACCTCCAGACTAGGTGTCTTTTGTCTCTTCGAGAACTCTGGGAAGTAGCATGGGAGTGTGAACCTTAAGGTGTGAAGCAGTTGTGTACTGAGGCTAGACTAATTTTATAAACCTGACAATATCTCAGCTTGCTGCGATACATGCAATTTATTTTGAAAACGGCACAAGTGGGAATTTCTTCCGAATGGGTAATGTCGGCATGTTCACAAGCGTTTTATTTAATTTAACTAGTTTTCTTTCCAGGGTTGATGCGATCATTTTATTTAAAAATCGGGATTTCGCAATGTTGAACTAAGGCAAACCTGTCTAGACAAATGGTAGGGGGGAGGGTGGGGTGTAGTAAGGTTGATGGTGGGAAACAGGACCTCCAGACTAGGTGTCTTTTGTCTCTTCGAGAACTCTGGGAAGTAGCATGGGAGTGTGAACCTTAAGGTGTGAAGCAGTTGTGTACTGGCATTGTTCCTGGAGAAGGTATTTAACCGAGACCTATGCGAAGCTCAGGGTGAACTCAGCATTCGTCGCGACAACATCACTTTCTTTGAGACCATCAAAACTATCATCGTTCTTTATAACATGGACATCTTAAGCGGTAAGTAAAACAAAACCTATTATTGTATTTTTAAAAGTGTTATGTTAACATATTATAGGATATTCAAACTATCTTTTTTCCTAAAACAAAAGCTTAATTTTCAGGAGTTCGGGAGAACGGCACAGCACCCTTTTCTTTAGAAACGGGGGATTTTAAAGATGGAACAACATCTCTAACAGGCACAAGGTGTGTACAGAATTACGCGATTTTTAATCGTATGTATGTTTTAAGCTTGCGATTGTTTTAAATTATATAATAACAGAGTTTTTCTTTGATTTGTTCCAGGGTTAACAAACTGAGCAGGAAAACATTCAGACACCGCGACCACAGAGCCCATCCTTACAAAAGGTATGTATACAACGGGGTGTATAATTGTGTATTTAAAAAAACAGCAAATGGGTTTAAACAATTCCAAATGTTCTAAAACCGACCGTTTTACACATACAGAGCCACGCCAGAGAACCTTATGTGCGGAGAACCAGGGCCGTCAGGAATAACGCACACTACAAGGTATATATATAAATTAGATAAAAAGAGATAGAGAGGGAGACACGCTTATTCTGTTTGAAATGGGTACATGTATAAATGTTTTAACACATATCTATCTTCACAGACTGCAGCACAGTACCCCTCCACATAATGATCAGGACACCGTACTCCAGACGTTTTTGGAATGTTTAAACAGTATCGACCTCCCAGAACAACAAAAACCTGGAGCTTTGTGCAACAGTGGAGAATCAGAAGCGATCTTCATCAGCGGTCCTGCAACACCCCCGAGTGAGTGCTTGCCTCGTGATTTCTCTGATGTTTTTGAATACAGTATATCAGATTTCGATCTTGTTCATATACCCACCCCACCAGAATGTGTCAGAAATAGCATTGATTCACACGTAGATTTTGAAGACGACGGTATAACAGACTCTCAAATATCAGCGGCGTATGATGCTTACATGAAGGTTTCACACGCTCAACCTGTTGAACAGAGTCATATAGCTTCATTAGTTGATAAATTATGTTTGATTGAAGCTAGACTCAATCAATACCACCAAGAAGCACAGATACAAAACCAACAGTTTATCAAATTCATAAAAAAAGTGTGTAGTACATTAGACATCATCTGCAGCAAAATTTCAAGTCCCTGACTTTTAAAATCCAGACCATGGACCCTCCAAATAAATTATTTAAACATAATAACGGAACCTCCAGTCCTGTTAGATGTTTTGACTTAGAGGCTTTTATGCAGTGGGCTGAAGAAACAGATAACAAATTAGACAATATTGTAGCTAGACTTAATAGTGTGCCTGCATCAGCCTCATCTGATACACATCCTCGTCAGACTGTTCCTACGCCTGCTATTGCTGATGGGTCTATTGTTGTTGTTAATAATAGTGGTAGTACATCAGGTGATGCTCGGACCACTGTTGTTACTGATGCTAACCGTATTGCTGCTGCTGCTGCTGCTGTTATTGAGTCTGTTACCGCTTCTACTAGTACTACAGACGCACATGCGTGTCCGGGCACCGCTGCAACACCACACACCCCCTCAGTCATTGTAAATTTCTCACAAAGTGATACTATCGTGATTGAGCCCGTTGTGCAATCTGGATCTGGCAGGCGCTCCCAGCCACACATTAGAGAGATACCTAATTTTAATGCTCGCGAATTGCGTGAGCGCCTTGATTTTAGGGGTATAAGTCTTGATCATCCAGAACAAGTACCTGCGCGAGTGCGCGAGTGCTTAGCCAATGTGGTAGACCGAGCTGTGGCTGGATCTCAACAGGGCAGCGTTCTAAACGTAGTCCTGCGTGGCCCCTCGCTGGCTTCAGATGTTCAGGTTGTTTTAAACGCTGATGATCGGTATGATCCGGAGCTGTTTCTCGATCGAATTGCACAAGTTATGCAGAGTAATGATGAATCTATCGGTGATGATGAATTAGAGTTTATTGTCACGGTAGCTCAGAACAGTAGTGGTGGGGCTCGCTTAAGACTGGCACAAATCCCTTATGATGAGATTCTCTCAAAGAAAGGCAGACATTTATACACACCAAACAACACACACAACAATTTGTGCTTCTCCCTATGTATAGCACATTCATTAAACTCATCAGCCTCTGAGCTAGAAAAACTCGCTACAGCTAAACGGATGCATGCTGAAGTAGGTCTATGCGACAAGCAGCAAGTATCATTCACAGATGTCAGTAAATTTGAGAAGCACTTCAACATTAAGATTGTAATCTATTACCACACAGAAGGGCGTAAACGCCTGGAATGTTTTTTCACACATGAAGAGCCAAACACAAACACGTTGATGATGTATCTCCATAATCAACATTACCACATGATTTTAAACCCAACCGCTTTTCTTGGTGCATCCTATGTGTGTAATTTCTGTTACAGTACATATAATTCACCATTACATCATTCCTGTAAACATAGATGTAACACATGTTATACACTCTGTCAACACCACAGGGGTCCCACAGTGAAATGCAGCGACTGTAACCGCATCTGCAAATCACAACACTGTTACCAGCAACACAAATTACCAGAATTAAAACACAACATGATCCCCTGTGATAATATGAAACATTGCATGCACTGTGGCACCACATATAAAGAATCCAAGAAATCGCCACACAGATGTGCCCAGCCTAGATGCGAGCACTGCCGCGAGCCTAAATTAACCGGAGACTCCGACCATCAGTGTTTCATACAGCCTGTTGAAAAACAGAAGCCTACCGATAAATACATTTTATATGATTTCGAGACTAGGTACCACAACGGTAAACACGAGGCTAACTTTGTGTGTGCGTCTGATCTGAAGGGCAATAAGTTCACATTTAACACATTAAAGTGTGTGGAGGCGTTTGTGCAACATTACAGACGCCCAAGGTTTCGTGGGTACACTTTCATAGCACATAATGCATCTGGCTTTGACAACTACATACTCCTCGAGTACTTTGTCAGACAGTGCATAACACCTAGTGTCATAATGAGTGGCAGCCGTGTGATTTTGATGTATGACAGGGACTATGACCAGCGATGGATTGATTCGTTCAGCTTTTTGCCCATGGGCCTTGCCAAAATACCCTCTGCTTTAGGTTTTCAAGATCTGCAGAAGGGCCATTTCCCACACAGGTTTAATACGAGGGATAATGAGCATTATGTGGGCCCGTACCCAGACCCCTCCTTCTACGGCTATGAGTACATGTCTGAAAGCGATAAGGTGCGATTCATGGAATGGTACCAGGTTGCCTCACAGAATCCCTTTGATTTTCAGGCTGAACTCAGGCGTTACTGTGTTAACGATGTTGATGTCCTGCGTAAAGCATGCAGCATTTATCGTGACACGTTACTGGGTTGTACACAAGTTGATCCATTCATGTATACCACCTTGGCTGCATTTAGTATGGGTGTGTATAAAACGCTGTTTCTGCCTAGAGACACGCTCGCTCTCACGTATGACGGGGCATACGTTGAGCAGAATAAGACGTTTTCTAACGTCTCTATCGAATGGCTTCAATATGTGTCCCACACCACCAACAAAGTGGTAAAACATGCTCTCAGAGGAGGCGAACAGAGGGTTGGACCGTATTTTGTGGACGGTTTTGACCCCACAAGTAATACAGCTTATGAATTTGCAGGATGTTTTCACCACGGCTGTGTTAAATGTTACCCCGAGAGCGAAGTTAATCCTGTCAGCAAAGCATCCTATGGACTGCTGCATCGCATGTTTTGTGACAAAGTTGATGCACTGAGATCACAACACAGTGTGAACGTAATAGTGATGTGGGAATGTGAATGGGCTGCCTTGAAGCAGACAGACCCTACAGTTGTGGCTTTCATGCACACATACAGAAAGCCAGAACGCATGAATCCCCGAGACGCTCTTTTTGGAGGTCGCACAAATGCTATAAAGCTGTACCACAAGACTGGTTGTGATGAAAAAATATTTTACTACGACTTCACCAGTCTCTATCCCACAGTGCAGTCTAAAAAAGACTATCCTGTAGGACACCCTCAAGTCATTTACACCAACTTTGACAAGCTAGAAAATTATTTCGGCTTTGTTAAATGCACAGTGCTCGCCCCTAAGGGTCTTTTTCACCCCGTCCTTCCCTACAGGTGCCACGGAAAACTGATGTTTCCACTCTGCAGCATGTGTGCTGAAGACCAAAACCAGCATACTGCATGTGGGCACAGGGACAGTGAGCGGGTATTGAAAGGCACTTGGGTCTCATTTGAGCTTGAAAAAGCTGTTGAGAAGGGATACAGGGTTCTTGCTATTGATGAGGTGTGGCATTTCCCCAATAAGACCGACACCTTGTTTAAAGACTATGTGAAAGCCTTCCTAAAACTCAAACAGGAGGCCTCGGGGTATCCTGAACACGTCAAGACACCTGACGAACAGAAGAAGTACATAGACGAGTATTATGAGAAGGAGGGAATAATGCTAGACCCATCCAAGATTTGTGTAAATAAAGCTGTTCGTAACTGTAACAAGCTGTTGCTAAACTCGTTATGGGGTCGTTTCAGCATGAGGTCAAATATGGCATCATCTGAGCTCATTACAGACCCTTCCAGATTTAGCCAGCTAATGTTTAGCGACCAGTACGACGTGCGTCAGTTTTGTTTCATCTCTGACGACGTCGCAATGGTGCAGTGGCGGCATGCTGATGGTAGAGCTTCCCGTGTTAAGGACGTTAATGTTTTTGTCGGGGCCATGACCACTGCACACGCCAGACTCATGCTGTATGATTTGCTAGACAACTTGCAGCAGCGCGTGCTGTATTGTGACACGGACAGTGTCATTTTCACGGCACGCCCTGGCGAGTGGATGCCTCCTCTAGGTCCGTTTCTGGGGGATCTCACAAGCGAATTAGACTGTGGAGAGGGTGGTGTGGAGGATTACATAGCGGAATTTGTTTCCGGTGGGCCAAAATGCTACGCGTATCACACATCGTTGGGCAAGACCCAGGTCAAATGTAAAGGCGTGACACTGAACGCACTAAACTCAAAAGTTGTCACCCATGAATCCTTGAAAGGTTTAGTCCACAAGTTTGTAACCAATCAGACATCAGACGCACACCTAGTTGCCGTGTCTGATAGCATCAGACGCGATAAAAAGAAGCTTCATTTGAAGAATAAAACCATTGTGAAAAAAGTTAAAGTTGTTTACAATAAGCGCCGTGTGCTCCCAGACTATACAACTGTACCTTATGGATTTTAAATTAGAACAGGGGTTTGACGCCCGGTTGCAGCACCCGTTCAGTATGGTGGTCAGCGGTCCCAGTAACTGCGGCAAGACTTTTTTTGTTAAAAGCATAATTGAAAATTCTTCCCGGATTATATCATGCAGCATTGACAATATTGTATATATATACTCATGCTGGCAGCCATTATATGACCAGCTTCTTAAGATAAGAGACATAAACTTTGTTAACGGTATACCCGAATCTCTTGCTGATGACACCCTTCTTCCTGCAGAAAAGAAAAATTTGTTAATTATAGACGATGTAATGAACGATGCAGCTAACAATTTAGAAGTTCAAAATGTGTTCACAAAGTATGTGCATCATAGGAATTTGAGTTGTATATATCTAGTTCAGAATTTGTTTATTCAAGGAAAATCCAGTAGAACCATTTCCTTGAACACTAACTATCTAATATTGTTTAAAAATCCGAGAGATAAATATCAGGTTATGCTTTTAGGTAGGCAAATGTTTCCGGGTAATACTAAATATTTTATAGAAGCGTTTAATGATGCCACATCCACAACATACGGGTATCTTTTAATAGACTATAAAGCTAAGACCCCGGACTATTTAAGACTCAGAACAAATTTACTATCAGAGCGTCCGGTTGTTTACATTCCAAAACAAAAATCAGCAAAGAGGTGAAAGGATGTCATCACGCATGCGGAGGAATCTGTCTCTGTTGGAGATGATATACAGGGCTCCTCCTACTCTACGCAGAGTTATTATTAGTAATTCAAACTTAGATTTTATCAATGCGCTGTGTGAGATAGCCTTTAATGTATTGCATGGTAACATACCACTGACCAATCAGCAGTACAAACAGCTGAAAAAGAAAAAATCAATAATCAGACTGATTGCAGACAAAAAAATAAAAACTTTGAAAAAGAGAAAGACAATCAACCAATCTGGAGGGTTTTTACTGCCGCTATTAGGGGCTGCAATCCCTTTCATAACCAGTCTGATAGCAAACAGGTGAAAATGGAACATGTGCAAAAGATGTTTTTGGTACCCCAACACCAGTTGGACTTAATAAAGCAACACCAGCAGCAGCAGCAGCAGCAAACAGACAGCATCAGACAACAGTCTCAGAACGAGTTGGACAAGGAGATGTTACAAGTGTTACAAGATTCTGACATAGATGTGTATGAGAAGGCTAAAAAATACAGCGATATTCTCCAAAGATACCTTACCCTTGTGAGACAAGGTGCCCGTGAAAAGAATGTATTGTCTTTATCATTACCTGAACAATTTAACAGGGATGTGCAACCCCAGTCGACGGACACATCGCCTGTTCATGGTGATGCAGGGGTGAGGGATCTTGTTGCGGAGAATGTTTTAACATACATACCTAAAAGGTGTAGGAGGAATGCAGAACTTATTCTATCAGCGGTGAGCCGTTCGCCACACTTGATCTCTTACAACGACAAAGGCGAAATTGTTGTTGATAAACACACCATCCCTGGTTCACACATTTATGATCTAATTAAAGGCGTCACAACCACACACACACCCTCTGAGGGTTTGAGACCTATCGGCTGGACAGAGTTTTTAAAAGCTGTCTCAGATTTAAACGTACCGTTATCAGCCATATCTAACACAGGCATACGTAAGACCGTCGCCATGTATAAAACCGATCACACACTGTCTGAAGACCCTGGTTTTTTAAAACACACACCAAAAAAGATCACCCCTGGTGGACCGCTGCGACATAGTACACTAAAAAAAATAAAGAATAAAAAAAACAAATTAAAGGGGGGTCCTGTAGAGTGGTTGGATTTTTGAATTCAGGTTTTTTCTTATTGCACCTGAAATTGTTTTTCTGCTAAAAATATTTGCTGTTTGGTGTTTTTTCTACTGTAATGTTTTTTTCACTTATTGCTGCTAAATTGTTTTGTTTTGTTTTATTTTATTACTGTTAAATATATTATGTCTTTATTACTGTTAAATATATGTTTTTCTTTTTTATTACTGGTTAATGTTTGATTTCTTTTATTTATGTTTAAACAATGTATGTTGTAAATCTATATATTTATATACGAGATTTGATAATAAATACCATTGACTCGATTATCATGCTCTCATGTTGTTTTTATTATTCTCATTAGTACATGTCAGTATCCGCATTGCACACACACGTAATCACTGCATACAGCAACAGGTTGTATGTTGTTGACAAATCGACACACCATAGCATCATTACAAATTAAATCAGACCCATACATGTTAAGCACACGCTCATAAGATACACCATTTTGCACATGATATAAAAAAAATACACAGTGTTGACCGCATGTGATGGAGAAGTCGTTCTGCACTTGTTTTCCTGAATATAAAACAGTGGAACAGTTTTTTAGAAGAAACATCTTTATTGCTGGGGGAAAACTGTCTAACGAGTGACCAAAACTATCAAAAAAATAACCGCGTCTGTCTCTCGAAATATAAACAGCAAGCCAATGTTCCCCGGGCATCGTAGAAGGGTGGGTGTTTACAATACTCATAGCAGGGAGTCTTTGAAGCCGTTCAGTGGTTAGCTGATCATAGGCTAACACGCCTAGGAAATGTGTGTTTTTATTGATAATGCTGCCGATCACGGCTGATAGTTCTATAGTGTTCATGACCGTTTTTGTCTCAATAGTAGTCCAAGAGCACCTGTCTCATGTTAGATATTTCAATGACTGAATCAAATACCGAATAACACAAGAGGTTCACTGTACGGGGTAGTGGATTTCTGAAACGGGTTTCCAATCTCACGTTCCCTGTTTTAATTAACGACACATTCCCTGAATGTCCTTCGTCAGCTTCCAGATTGAAACAGAATAAAGTGTAGCCGTTACCAAAGTCCGCACGCGTAATAGCTAAAGATCTATCCTTTAAATGTCTTCCTGTGGTTTGTATCAGCTGGTAAAATTCTCTGGTATAGTGTTTTCTCTGGAAATTGGGCTGGAATGGTTTAGCAGGATAAGCCTGACTATCAGCATATAAAGACATAAATTCTATATCGCAGTTTTCAAAATGAAATGGATTACGCTGGTAGGAGCCAGTGTATGCTTCATTGTCTATAAATGCAATGATCACAAATTTAGGTATCCTACCCATAAATAAATTGTCATTTGTTGATATTCTAGCCCCTGCAGGTATGGAGAAGGTCTTTAAAGACACTCTGTCTACCGTGTATTTTGCGTTTGCATGGTGCAATGCCTTGCTGTGTGCAAGTCTGACGGTCGGTGATACACTAACTTTCTTGACAAAGAGACTGGCTGAGACAATTTTAACTCTGTATGCATTGGCATCCGCTGTCATGAGAGCAAATTCGTCTTTAGAGCGCACAAATTTCAGTGACAGGTCGATTCCATTAAGTAACAGTTTTTCTTGAAAAAACAGGTCTGCATGTACTGGTGCAATCAATTCAACAATACTGCTATTTGCTGTGTAGCCACCTCTGGTCACCAGGCCCTGGTTCTCTCCTTCTATAGATGTGTCATTCATGTGTGATGATGTATCCTTACAGAATAACCCGGTGCTGAACTGTGTGTCTAAAGTGTCCTTATTATAATTGATAAGACATTCTATCACACCTCTGTATGGATATGTGTTGGATGATTGACTAATGAGGCGGTCTCCCAAATTAACATCAACTTGACTAAATATGCTGCATCCAGGATAATTAATAAATCCTACATTAGCGTCCCTAGCCAGGTTTGAGCCATCAGCGTTTGTGATTCTCACACGTGTGTAGATATATGAGTCATTTAGATCCAGGTAATCTTCACCGGACGATGAGATGTAAAACTCGATCGGCCCTCCATCAGTGATTGCAGATACAGGTGGGATTTCGATAAATGTACTTTTCTCAATGCTAGTCTGTGTGTAGGGAACAGTAAACAGGTCCAGCTCTGTTTTTACACATTCTCCAGAATGACTGTGTAACAGTGCCATTTAGAATATGTCAAACTCTGCAGTTTTAGAACGACTGGTTCTGGGTCTTTTCACTCTGCGTGACGGTGTCCGTTTGCTAGCTCTCCTGCTAGGTTTTGTGGTTTTACGCTTTTTAGACAACGGTTGCCCTGGGGGTGGGGTCTTAGATGGTCTGGGCGTATACACATACAATCCGCTACCGTCCTGCTTAGTGGTTGAGGGTCTGGTTATGTTGGTTATGACATCAGACACTATGCCCGATGCGGCTGTTTTTAGGTGTGGTTTGACTATGCTAACTCCTTTTTTAAACAGTGGTACAGCAAATCTAAACAAGCTGCGGAACAAACCACCCAGCCCTGACCCATATTGCGTACTGGTCCCAACATACCCTCCGAGCTCTCCACCAGCCTGTGATAAGTAGTATTTTACATATTTTGAGTCATCAGTGTTGTAGACGGCCATCCTTTTTTTTCAAAAATGGTGGGTTATCGGTCGGAAGTGTAACTTGACAAACACCTTGCCGTATAAAAAGGGTATGTGTTGATTTCGATCGTCTTTCAAATCAATTTCTATGTCGTCGATCAATGTCTTTGACACAGGTGTGTAGTGTGGGCTGTCAAATTGTAGAATAGGCAAGCGGCGGTCATCGTCCGTGATATTTATAGCTCTTAATAGCCTCGCGTGGGCGTCACCCACAAGCTGGTAATCAACGATATCTGCATAAATAAAGATGTTATATTTTCCCCCGTATATGTCTGCGGGGTGCGGGGCATATGTGTTTTTATAATGAAGTACAAACGGCTCTCCTGTTTCGAATCCTAGGATTTCCGCCAGTCTCCCTCTAAATGTGAGAATAGTGCCCCTAGGTCCCATAACACAGGCATGGTTAGTAACTGTGTTGTATTGCATTTTAAGGTCTCCAGTGGTTTGGTACTGCTGACATTTAAAATTAAATTCTTTTATTATCTGTTCCACAGATGCATAATGACCCACAGACAGTTCGATCATGGTTACGGCGATGGTTCCATCTTTGACTGGGTCATGAATTTCCACTTGCGAATCTGATTGTGGAAAAGACATCCATATGCGTGGGTACTGTATCTCTATAACAGCAACCTCATACGGCTGATCCAAAACGATAGGTTTTGCTAGCTTTGTTCTAAAATTAGATATCTTATTACCCGGGTAAACATGCGCCGAAGCATTCGAGAAGAGGCTTACATAGAAGCCTGCATTGTTGTTGTTCTTTTTATTCATGCTTTCTCCGTCTATGCTCAGTGTTGAATGAATGTGTGTAGAGCTGCGTCATCTGAGTTAATTACGCCTCAACGATGTCTTTTTCTGGAATCCACGAATTAAAGCTGTCGGGCCATCCTAGCCATTTCACTAGCACATGCTTTTTCCGACCCACTTTTTTTCTAGCCAATATGTTTTCAATTTTAAATGTTTTGTTTTCATCAACAACCACACGTTGTATCTCAGGCTCATAAAATGACCCTTTCAATACCTCTCCAGCTAGATCCGCTAGTCTGTACACTGGGGGCTGTCTCCCTATACGTTCCTTGACTGTGAAAATCTCATCGGTGTAGGTCTGCTCGTATCCTTTTCGAAACTTTCCTCTCAGTTTTGATATTCGTACAGTGTCGCCAATATTAAATTTAAAGCACAGTTCCCTCTGAGGCCTCGTTTTGTACAGCGCGTTAAACACCGACTTCTCATTATCCTTATTCACCTCTGCCGGAGCCATTTGGATAGATCTGTGATAAGCATTGTTATATGCTTGTGTGAGATCTGGTATGACATCTACATATCTCCGGGAGTTGGCTGATGTTAAGTACTTCCACATTCTACCCTTGAAGCTACGATTGAATCTCTCGACAATACTGCATTTAACCTCGCTAGCTGTTGAGAAATGTTTGATATTATATCGCTCCATTAGGTGTTTAAAGGTTGTATTATAAAACTCTTTGCCTTCATCTGTTTGTAGTTTCACAGGGATCCTACCCTCACTAAGTATATCCTCAAAAGCAGCTGATACAACATTCGCTGTCTTGTTTGTTAGGCATCTAACCCATGCGTATTTTGAGAATACATCTATACATGTTAGCAGATATCTCACATTATCATTATCTGACACATATTCACACATGTCAACCAGATCGGCTTGAAACTGTTTGTCGATCCCTGTCACCAATACTCTATTTCTGGGGAAATGGATCCTCACAGGTTTATGGAGTGTGTAAGTGTCGTCTTGTTCTAAATAATGTTTGACCTGAGATATTGGAGGTGTTACACCTGATGCCTCCCCTGCCGCTATACGTAGCTTATTTAAACTG
This sequence comes from Neolamprologus multifasciatus, assembly GCF_963576455.1. Classification (NCBI taxonomy): domain Eukaryota; kingdom Metazoa; phylum Chordata; class Actinopteri; order Cichliformes; family Cichlidae; genus Neolamprologus; species Neolamprologus multifasciatus. Next base: position 7,166,750 of record NC_140441.1, on the reverse strand, counting down.
GCCAACCCCGCAGGATGGGCTGGATCATGATATATTTTATGCAATGTGCTTTCCATGACTGTGCAAACCACAAATGACTAAGAAGTTGGTGTTAACACGTCTTTTTATTTAATTTTCACACAGACACAATCACAGACAATGGATACTTGAACAGCACACATTAAACCAGGTGTCTCCCACCCCAGTAGTTTCCAATCATGCGGAGCATGGCTGGTTTAACACGTCGGGCGCAAGTACTTGCTTCTAGCAGGTCCACAATGTTGTCATTAATGGCGCATACTATATTTCGCTCTGATCTCAGTTCACACATGAGGTGTTCTGCAACTCTGCGGATTTGTGTTCCAGTCCCATCTGTGGTGTTTGAGCGTACAAACAGCTGGATGGCTGGGATGAATCGGTCAGTCTTGAGCCTTATCATCACATCGTCATAGTAGGTGTCGAAGAAATACTCAGACAATTCCTGCAAGCAGCTGTGTTGCACCTGACTGGGGTGGCCTGTTTGGCATCCGTAACATGTCTCTTGTAGAAACTCATTCAGCGCCAACATCAACAGGTGGAGAGTTGCGAGTTTGATGTCGATTACAGTTTCCTCCCACAGGTCTGATATGAGGGGGTCCTGCGAGCATGATGGTGAGGGTGGTGGAGTCTGGGGGGTCGGGATTAGCAGCCCTATTGATGGTGACTCTGACAGGTCCCACGACGGCGAGTCATTCTCTGTAAAATGAAAACCACAAGCTCTTAATTTGTCACATAGATACACACGCAACCCCACACACACCCCTCACATTAAACCTACCAGTTTATTGTTTAGTTGTCGGAAGGTCTTATGATTTTAGGTTTGCACAGGGTAGCAGGCAAACCAGTCTTCGGACAACTCGCCAGATCGTCAAAAACAAGGCGTTTTCTAATACTCTCGTACGCAGTGTTGAGTCTGTCCCTCTTGATCGCGTCGTCAATCTGGCTAAACAGACGCGACAAACCTCTCCAGTCGCACCACTGTATAAAAAACAAGTCCTTAAACCATCTTGTGCGCTCTTCAAGGTTTAGAGGGTAAGGATTTAACCTCCAGTTTTCAAGCCCTCTGGAAGCAATAAGACTATCCCTGTCATCACAAGCACTGAGAAAAATAAAGTCTTCAGGGTTGCGATTGAAACGATCAGCCTCAACCCTGTAAAGCTCAGGGCCTGATGCACTGTTCCACTGGGAAACATACAACACCTCTGGGAAGCCCACATTGTCCAGGTCCGCACACACTACGGTCCGGAAGAGCTTCCAGTTTTTGGTAGAGATGCTTTGGGGTTCCCCCCAAAACAATCCCTCGCCACAATCTACACTAAGCACAACTGTCCCTTCGGTATATTTAATGGTATACACATACCCTTCAGCGCCGCGATATTCTAACTTAAATACAGTCCCATCTACGGCATTTTCACAGCGTTGCTTTTTACGTTGAGGACCCCGGCTGCATACTCCTGTAGACATACCTAGAGCGGCTGTGGCATGGGCGATGTCCTGGCTGGGTGTCATGGTTGATACAGATGGTATTCTGTGCTCCTTAGGTCGGTGAGTCGTCGGGGTCCTTAGCGCGATGTGTCTGTGCTCCTTAGGCCGTGGCGGTGATGGTCTTAGAATGTGAAAGGATCACTTTTATACCTATATAACCTAAGCCATCCCACTAGGAGGAGTCGATACCGCCCAGAGGGTGTGTTTTCACACCTGAACGCGCATGCGCCGAGCACATCTGAACGCGCATGCGCACACGCACGAATCCGACCAAACGGGGTGGGAGGTGTGGGGTGGGGGGTGAGGGGGGTGGGGGGGGGGGGGGTGGGGGGGGGGGGGGGGGGGGGGGGGGGGCAAAAAAAGTGCAGGTGTATTACTACTAATGAGTACTTCAGCTATTACTGGAGTATTTGTACACCTTGAGTATCTGTACTTCTTAACTACAGATTTTTTTTTACTTTTGTCCCTCTGAAAGTGTCTGATTATCAATAATTATCTATTATTTACTGAATAATATGGAGAATATAAAGCAGAAGCTGGGGGATGACTTACTGTAGTCAGGAGTTCAGGAGAATCCTCAGAGTTTCTGCTCCTCATCATGATGGAAACATGAAAACATGTTGATGCTCTTTGAGCTGGAATCAGTCCAAAGCAGCCGTGAGTGTGAACCAACAGACATCATTATAATAACTCTGACATGAATCCTGCTCGCTGACCTCTCTAACTGCAACTCTGTCACTGACACATCTGCCAACATCTGTTCCTGTAACAGCTCAGAGGAGTTCAGCACTTTCTGATTATTATCATGGTTCATGAAGGTTCAGGAGGTCACTGATGTATTTTGGTCCTAAACAGAGGTAAATGGTAAATGGCCTTTATTTGTATAGCGCTTTTACTAGTCCCACCTAGGGACCCCAAAGCGCTTTACACGTCCAGTCATCCACCCATTCACTCTCACATTCACACACTGGTGGAGGCAAGCTACAGTTGTAGCCACAGCTGCCCTGGGGCGGACTGACAGAAGCGAGGCTGCCATATCGCGCCATCGGCCCTTCTGGCCAACACCAGTAGGCGAAGGTAGGAGAAGTGTCTTGCCCAAGGACACAACGACCAAGACTGTCCGAGTCGGGGTCGAACCAGCAACCTTCCGATTACAAGGCGAACTCCCAACTCTTGAGCCACGATCGCCCCGTGGTCGGTCGAGTATCCAAAAATTGTACTCAAGTAAGAGTAGCATTACTTTAAAATATTATTAATCAAGTAAAAGTGAAAAGTAGTCTTCAAAAAAGTTACTCGAGTAAGAGTAAATAAGTACTTGGTGAAAAGACTACTCAAGTAGCGAGTAACTGTTTGAAATGTCCGATTTATTTTTTAAATAAATGCTGTCAGACAAACAAAAATAAATAAATATACAAATTTTTGTATTTTCAAATAGAATATATGTAAAAAGATCAACAAAATAAGGCACAACTATTATAATTTCCAGATTTCAGTTTTTCACAACATTTTTCAAACAAGCTTTTTTCACCAATACCTACAGTAAATAATATAAATATATAAACAGTGCAAACAATTTCCAGTGACAAGATATGCTGTAAACTTTATATTCATTTTTGCTCCAAATGGCACAGCAGCCTCAGAGAAAACAGAACGAGGCATCTTCAACATATGTTCATACAAGGCAGCTCAGTTTACCATAAATTGTATGGGTGTGCATTTATTTCTGCATATTTAGCAAAAATGTGCCATTTCTTCACTCAGTGAGGTGATGGTTAAGCTTCAGCAGCCGTTTGCTCTCAAGGTTCTTTCTGTGAAGCTGTGACTGTTTAGCAGTGAACAGGAGTCCTGCATGACTGAGAAGTCCTTCACAAGCTCCAGATGCATGAAGAGCTGTATTGACTTTGATCAACAGCTTCTTGATGTGAGGAAAGCCATGCAATAGATCCACACCTCCAGTGAATGGACATGAAAGGTACCTCTCCAGCCCTGCTTCTGGCTTTCCTGACCCCATGGATCCATCATCTTCGTCGGTTAGGCTGCTGTTTGTGCTGGCCTCATCCAGCTCTGTGTCCAGGTGATGTCTGATGAAGTGGAGACCTGTGGAAAGATGTAAGGTTTTCAAAAGAATTAGGTCTGGTCATTAAGCCTTATATGATTCACTATATGAAGTAGGCCACATCTTATGCAAATCTTTTAAAAGTTTTTTCTAGGAATTTCATTGCTCCTCCAGAGTTTCTTCATCAGGTTTCTGCATATTAGCATCTGATGCCTCTTGGGTGTTACTGGTCCATTCGTGTCCATTCCCTCCTCAACCTCTCTCCTCTCAAGATCAACATTAGAAGCATTAGTTCAGAGTAGGTTAATTAGATAGGTATAACTCAAGTGATTTGATTATGTGATCATAATTATTAGTAAAAACAGTAATAGTAAAACTTGTGTTTTGCTATTGCATCACTTAAAGTGTTCTTACTCCATCCTTTAAATTATCCTTGGGGCCAATTTTTACAGGGCACTAAATTTAACCTAGTTAGTTACAAATTGTACAGATCTGGAGGTGAACTGCTAATAACAGGTGTGACTGAGGGGAGGGCTTGACCAGAGGACCACCCTGGCAAGCACACCTTTAGACTGAGCGGGATCAACATCCGGAGGACTAAGAAGCACTAAGAGCATGGGTCTCCAACTGCAGTCCTCAAGGGCCGGTGTCCTGAAACTTTTGAATGCGTCCCTGCTGCAACACACCTGAATAAAATGATTCGGTCATTAGCAAAACTCTATAGAACGTGACTGCATGCTGAGGTGTCAAATCACCCTTTTGATTCATGTTACAGCAGCTCATGAGTGAATGAACTAAATAAAAGTATTTTTAGAAGCACATTTTTCCAAACACTTCCATTGACTTACATTTATTCAAATTTACTTGAGTAGGGTTAGGGGTTCCACCTCTGCATGCAGTCAAGTTCTACCCATATGGAAAAGATATATATAAATCTGATAAAGTTTGTATCTGTCTTGTGTGAAACTTGTATGAAAAGCATACAAGAGTGAAAACAGATATAAGATCTCTTGAAAAATTATATAATGAAACTTGAATGTTTTGGATACTTACTAAAACAATATATGAAAGTAACGAGAAAGTGGCCACTTTCATGAGTAAATCATATAAGCCTTATAAGATTTACTTACTTATATGTAGTCTATGTTGTGGTTCTACTGGTGTTACTGGTTCTGCTGGTGAGACGATGTGTTCACAGGAAACTTGAAGGTTTGTACATATTCATTCTTATTCATTGTGGTATTTTGTTTCCATTCTGTCATCATAATTTGGTCTATTTAGATTCTTAAATCATAAAAGTGTTTACTTTAACTCATTTCAGCAGATGGAGAAGATGACATCACCAGTGACATCACATACAGTGTTGTGAAAGCATCAAATCATCAAAACCTCCAGTCAAAGAAACCAGAGATGGAGGTTTGTGTGTTCACCCAGGTGTCATCCACATACCTGAACCAATGGCTTGGTGGTGTTTCAGGGTAGGATAGCAAAGCCCTCTTTTCCACGTCTTCCATATACAAGTTACCCACAATGGGTGAAACTGGGGAGCCCACGGCACACCCATGTTCCTGCCTGTAGAACTGACCCTTGTATGTGAAACAGGTGGAATTAAGACACAGTTTCAAAAGCAAGCACACCTGGTCCAACAGCCTTGTCTTGTTCTAACTACTTCAGACAGTCTGTCACCCTCGTCCTGTGACCACTTCCTGGGTCTCTTTCAGTCTTCAAATATAAAGTTTTTACAGCTTATAGATTTTAAGTTCTGCTCCAATCATTTGGGTAAAGATAAGAAACACTTTGATGGCCTATAAGTGAAAGTGAAGACGTGATAAATGAATAATATAATTAATAAATAATAAATAATTATATTTTGTTGATAAGTGAAGTTGACTGAACTGAAAGGAAAATTTGGTTTGATGATGGTTGACATGTTTTCCAAATAGAAGTTTTTCCTCTAGTAAGGAGATACAGGTGCAGCAGAGCATTGCTGGAAGAAATGATCCCAAGGGTGGAATCTCCTGAGAAATCTTCAGAGACCCAGCGAGAAGTAGGGACCATAGCTGACAGCCCAGGCAGGTGTTGAGGTCAAAGGTCATGCTGTTTGGGGACCTACTGGTCATCATGAGAAGATTCTGGAACCACAGCAATGACCATAAAGCTGCATTGGAAGGAAAGCTGTGCCACGGGGCTTTCCAGAGGTAATCACGAGGAGATTGTGGACAACAGATGGAGATCTGAAGGATGAGGGGAGCGTTCCAAGCTCCAATCGACCGTGCAGAGAGGAAGTTCAAGGATGGCATCATTATTCTGTGAACAGAAACCAGAAGCTATGGTGGTGACGGGGAATGACTGACAGCAATTTCCTATGAACATCACCTAATGCTGTGTCACTGTGCTATGCATACTTTGACACTCTGAAGAGGGTCTTCCTTTGTGTCATTGTTGTTGTCATTTGCATCATGAACAAGACTGCTGAAGTGACTCAACAGGTGGGGTTATAACAGCAGTAAAAGAATTGAATCCAATACCCTTTCCAAAAAAGGTTTTGTGCAGAGACGAAAGGACAATAGAGGAGTCATAAGTATCCCCCCACAGGAAGAATGCATGAAATGAGGTGATGAGGGTTGATAGAGGCCATAAAACAGGAGTGCTGACAAAGGCCTGCAGCCTTGAAGAGAACTGAAAGCCACATTGACAAACAGCAAAACTAACTGGTATGTTTGTTATACCCATGTCTGCATACATTTGGACTCTGGTCATATGGACAGTGATAGAAACAACTGGAAGAGACATTTATGAAGCTCTGAGGAACTCAAACCACTCTGCATGTGTGATTTACACACCTGGAGGAGATGCACCACAAAGCTGGAATGATTTTGCAAATTTTAATTTCTATGTTTGACTATTAACATTCATTTGCTTACTTGGAGGGAACGATGCTCGTCACAGTTCTCTCCCTCATGCACGAGCAACACAAAGAGCTCTGGTGACTTGCGTCTTGTTTTTGCCATTGTAGTAGAATTGTCTTGGCGTTCCAGCAATAGGTCTGTGCTAGATGAACGTATCAGCAACCTTCAAACACGTGTGGAGAATTCATTATTTCTTTGAAAGATTTTTGACTAAAGAACAGAAAAAAGAAAGTAAGAGAAAGAGATGTCAGAGATGAGTGTCAGTAACACAAAAGTAACACTCAGTGTCATGCAGTGACTTTTACACAACCAGATCAGATGAACCAACTCACACTAAAACATGCATTTTGCTGCACTCTTTACACTTATTTCTTTTCTTTCTGCTCTTTTATATATTTTGTAAAACCACAAAAAATATTTTATGTCAGCAGCAATTTCTCTCAAACTGCTGCATCACAGCTTTCATGCTCTGACCTGCATGTTAAATGAGAGAAAAGCTCTTTATCAGTAACTTTTACAACTTCTGGCAGGTTAATGTCTGAACTTTGGAGTGAAACACACCCTTAGTTACAGGAAATAACACCACTGATTCTTCTGAGACTCACACTTATCGTTGGACCAAACTAGCAGCTTCCTCTGAGTGAGTCCAGCTACAGGAGAGAAAAGTGGAAAACTCCAACACTGCTGCTTCAAGCTGCTGACGCTCCACACACTGAATGTGAGTTTGAGCAAAAACACGACTCAAAGGAAGTTTCAGTGAAGGTGGTAGAGGAGGGAGGGGAGCCAGGACTGACTGTACTTCCTGTCTGCTGTTTTCAGCTTCACTCACAGACTCAATGGCTTCCAGATCAGAGGAGGATCTCTGCTGTCCGGTCTGTCAGGAGGTCTTCAGAGATCCTGTTATTCTGTCATGTAGCCACAGCTTCTGTAAAGACTGTCTGAAGAGATGGTGGAGAGAGAGACCAACACACGAGTGTCCAGTTTGTAAGAGAAGATCTTCAAAGGAAAAACCACCTTTATGTCTGGCTTTAAAGAACCTGTGTGAGTCGTTCTTACAGGAGAGAGATCAGAGAGCTTCAGAGGCTCTCTGCAGTCTGCACTCTGAGAAACTCAAACTCTTCTGTCTGGACCATCAGCAGCCAGTGTGTCACATCTGCAGAGACTCAGAAAAACACACCAAGCACAGATTCAGACCCATCGATGAAGCTGCACAACAACACAAGAAGGAACTTCAGGAAACTCTGGAGCCCTTAAAGAAGAAGTTAAAGGTTTGTGAAGAAGTTCAAGTGGAGTTTGATCAAACAGCAGAACACATTAAGGTCCAGGCCCGACACACAGAGAGGCAGATTAAGGAGCAGTTTAAGAAGCTTCACCAGTTTCTAGCAGAGGAAGAGGAGGCCAGGCTGGCTGCACTGAGGGAGGAAGAGGAGCAGAAGAGTGGGATGATGAAGGAGAAGATGGAGGCTCTGAGCAGAGAGATAGCAGCTCTTTCAGACACAGTCAGAGCCACAGAGGAGGAGCTGAGAGCTGAAGACGTCTCATTCCTGCACAACTACAAGGCTGCAGTGGAAAGAGTCCAGCGCTGCCCCCTGCTGGATGATCCACAGCTGCCCTCAGGAGCTCTGATAGACCAGGCCAAACACCTGGGCAACCTGACTTTCAACATCTGGAACAACATGAAGGACATGGTCTCCTACACTCCTCTCATTCTGGACCCAAACACTGCTGGTCCAAACTTCATCCTGTCTGAAGATCTGACCAGTGTGAGAGGAGGAGAGAGGCAGCAGCTTCCTGATAATCCAGAGAGGTTTGATTGGTTCTACTCTGTCCTGGGCTCTGAGGGCTTTAACTCAGGGACTCACAGCTGGGATGTTGATGTTGGAGACAGTACATGGTGGAGACTGGGTGTGTTAGCAGAGTCTTTGCAGAGGAAGGAAAACATAGAGTCTGGATTATGGGGAATACGGTTCTATAGAGGTGAATACTCAGCAGACTCAACATCAACTGCTCTCTCAGTCCAGAAGAAGCTCCAGAGGATCAGAGTGAATCTGGACTGGAACAGAGGAAAGCTGTCGTTCTCTGATCCTGATACTAACACACACATACACACCTTCACACACACTTTCACTCACAGGATGTTTCCATTCATTTTAACTGGTGGTAAAGCAAAGGTGTGTCCGTTGAAGGTGTCAGTGTCAGTGCAGCAGATGAGTTGAGGATGATGATATTTCTAATGTTGTTTCCTGTCAGTGAATTGAAGCTGTTAAACTGCAGCTGTCCTCCTGCTGCCTCGTTGTTCCAAAGCTCTTTGTTTCTCTTTTAGTTCTCACTGTTTCTTTCTGTTTCTGCTGTCCACCTTTTCACATGGAAAATCATTTCACTGTTTCTCACTGAATGACTCCCCAAACTAGATTTGAAATTCTATCAAGTTTCTAATCATTACAAGTGATTCATGTTTCTATTTGATGTGTAAATGGAGATGATTTCGTTTGCTGGGATATGGACTGACATGTGTTGAATGGGAGGAGCAGTTTGTTGTTGTCTTCTTGTCTGTTTATGACAACAATAAATCTATTGTTGAAACAATGATTCATGTTTAACTCCATATATGAAATGTTTCTGATCTTTGAATTCTGTTTGATTAAAGACTTTCTTCATGACACAAATGAGATTTCAGTGTATTAATAGAACTAAATAAGCTCAGAGTTGAAAGGCTGGAGTATTATGTACGTGCTTCACTGTCAGGATCTTCAGGGGGATTCAAAGGGAAACATCAAACTGCTGTAATGAGATCAACTAGTTGGGCTGAACACACTTATCTGTAGTTTGTCTCCATCCAGGATCATCAGAATATAATGAACATGTGTGAAGAGCCAAAAAATGCTGCTGCCCTCTCAGCATGATGAGCTCCAGCCTTTGTTAACAGGAAAACAGGAAACATGAGACAACTTTCAGAGACAGTAACCAACTGTGGCCACAAGATGGCAGCAGCTGATCTGAGATCCTTGATTGGACAGAACGACTCTGCTCTGTGACGTCATCAGAGAGACGGCCTTCACTTTGATAGATCTGACGTCACGTCTGCACTGCGATGATGAAAGCTGATAAACACCTTGTTATTTATCCATGAAATCACCTCTGTCCTCTCAAGTGTAGCTGTTTACAGAGCTAAAGAAGTCCTTCATCATCAAAACAGACAAACATGTATTTTCTGTATGAAGTGACGTCATCCTCACTCTAACCTCTTACATACATTCTGTTCAGTTTTCCTGCTGTAAGAAATAAACTGTGTGAAAATATAAATGCAGGGAAACATCCATTAATCACAGGTGAGCCGTTTGTTTCTGACTCACATTAAATGAGGCTTCAGGTGTAAATACCTCAGAAGTGTTTGTGAGTTCAGTAGAAGCAGACCCAGTCAACCATCATGGCATCCACAGCACTACACAATGCAACAGAAAGGCCTTCATCATCTGCTGAACCACCTCTGAACCACGACGCTCTCCCTGCATCTAAAAGCTGTTAGTCAGGATGAGATGCTGCTGTGATCGCTCACAATTTACCTGTGAGATCTTTGTAAATATCATCTTTGTTTCTGAAGGAAACACCTTTAGTCTGTTTGTATTTGGAGTGCAGATCTGGGCGTCCATCACTTTAACCTGCACACGTTTAGTTATTGAGTGTAGTTGATGTTTGGCAGCATTTTATAAGTGACAGTTCATGAACGGTGAAGGAACAGAGGACGCCTGACCATCCTACCTGTGTCAGTAAGAACACTTTAATCTTCTGCAAAACACAGTAAATAAAGACCAATGTTGAGCAATTAATTATATAATTACTTCTTCAAAAAAGTAGCTGAGTTTGGCAAACAAAGTTTTTTGCAGCTATTTCTTTTTAAATGCATCCAAAGCAGTTTTTTAAACAAACATTTCAAACTATTTACAGAACAATCAGCTGTTATACAGGAATAAAAGTAAAGTTTAAAAATCATCACTTACTTGCTTTGTTTCTCTTTCTGTGGCGTTTGTTTCTCATGAGTTTCTTTGTTAGCTTTCTTCTCTGTAGAATAGAAATTTCAAGCAAAACTTCTTCGACTTCCAAGCTGCTCAGAAAAATAAAGTGTGCAGCTCCACACTGGGAGCATGGTTCATTACCTAGTAAGACTATTTTCTGAAGATTTGATTGGTCAGCGGGAGGTGATTGCAAACCTGCACATCATAAGTTACCATGGTAATGCACCCAGGTAAGGAGTGAATCCCTTTGTAGTAAACCCCAAAGTTAGCCCTGAAGTTATCCGAATAAGCCAAAATGCTGCCTCACAGCACAGACCTGTGACAAGAACGATGTTTTTTTCTTATTTTGTCGGCAGTGATGTCATTGGAAGGCGGCGTTAAACTAATCGAAAGTACACCGATGAGTCGGCGTGTGTCCGTTAGTTTTTCTCCGTTTATACCTGCACCATAATGACTCTGTTAACATCAGCGTGTTTCTGCCTGCCTCTGTTGTTTGTCTGTGTCGTGGATTTGGCCTCTTCAGGTGAGCTCTGTCCTCGCTTACCTTCTTTTCTAATAAGGTTACCCTGACCGCTGTGGAACAAATTTGGGCTCAAATCGCCCCATAATCTACTTTATATTCTCAATTCAGGAAGGAAGTACAGATGTGATGTCTGTGTGGATCAGCACCCTTTACCTGTATTTACTTCTGTGACATCTGAGTGGACTCAGCCATCTCGCATGGTTTGCAGTGACGCATGTAATAGGTTTGTAGCTTAAACCTATTCGCTGGAACATTGAAGACAATACAATTACACAGCAAGCAATACACGAGTAGGCAAAGGTCTTCATGTTTCTCGTGCACGGGAGAGAACCGGACAAACGCCGTTCCTTCACTTGACCCCAGTTGCTCTCGTCCGCTCCCCCGTAACACTGCTCTTTTATTGAGGTTACATGAATATGCAGAGGTTCATTAACATACGACGTCTACATACAAACAAAGAGTACCTTGCCTGTGCGTGTGTGTGTGTGTGTGTGTGGGGTCAGAGTGCGACCCCATAAATGACTTCCCTAAACCTGCTGGTCTGGAAGTCCAACAGTTAATCTAAACAAAAGGCACTTAGCCTAAAACAGATATAGCCACGTTTATCCTACCATAAAACAATAAAACAAGGTACGACCTCTTCCCATGCTCCCAGGATGTTGGTGTGGATTCCAGAACACTCTGAATGCACACCAAGCCTTTGTAGCCTGCTAAAGATCACACATCCTATCACTACACAATTGATTATACACCTCTAAGCATATATGGTTAAATGGTTAAATATTTCTAAGCATAAATGACAATCAACAATACAAAACCTAACAAGGAACTTGCCATATAAGCAATGTTTGAGAATGTGTGACGTGTAAAGTACCAAAATAAAACCTATATGAGCCACAGTTTATGATTCTAATGTTAGAGAGCTCTTGCAACTGGCGTTTGAGCTGTGCAGAGGTCTCTCTCTTCCGGAAGATGAATGAATAAAAGAAATATCAATATTTTAACACACTATGAGTCGGTTTTCTCTGTTCTGTCATGGGGACAAAAGAATCGGGGTTTAATATTTGGTGTTTCCGCCTGGTTCGTCATGCAACAGAGAGAACAAATGTGGCTGAAGGTTGGATCTGATATGAGGCGAACAGGAGACCGGTCTAAAAAGATTTAAAGGTAGGCACAAACCTGTTCAATAAGCAAATTTGTGCAAATTGGCTGAATTCTAAATTATCTGTTCGCTGAGTAGATGATCTTAACTATTAAATTGGCTCAGTAGTGGTAAAACTGAATTGTTGAGAATAAAGTAAAACTTTGAAGTAATGAGAAGCTTTGAAGTAAGGATAATGAAACTGTGAGAAAAGACAGTACTGAGATAAAAGTAACATGAGATGTTATGATAAAAGAGAAAAGAGACCAGTGTGTATTTAGGAAAACACAGGATCATAGTTTATGAGTCAGTTTATGGTTTAATAAGTGTCAAGTTCAGAAGTGCAAACTTCCTCCCTACTGGAGACGTCCAGTAGTTGGTCCGGCGTGGCCGTATTGGAGATTGACCATCTACCAAGACTTGGGACCTTGGTTTAAAAATAGGTTATGATCAGAGGATCATTTTGGGAGACACTTATTTGTGAGTAAAAAGAGTAATTTCGGACGAGGAAGTCCGACAGAAAAGACCTGGTGCTGTCAGGATGTTTAAGTGACACAGAATTTCAGAAAATCGAGTCAGAAATGGTTTTGTGGCTCTTGGTAAATTGATTTTGAAGGAAAATCAGTGTTTATTGTGCTGAAGTAACAGATCCGGCGTGGTCTGACGGGAAGAATCAGCTGTACAATTTTGCAGCGTTGTTGATATTAACAGATCCGGCGTGGTCTGAGGAAAAGAAATAAATCGGTGAATGGTTGATATACTTACATGAATTTTGGTGGATCCGCTGAGGTCCAGAAGAATAATCAATGCGGACTGTGTTGGTTTAAATGTTGATAAATGATCCAGGAAGAATTGCCTGGTATGTGTGTTATTGAGTAACAACATGCGCAGTTAAATTGGGCGCTGTCTACTTCCGATGAGTTTGATGAAAAGGACACCTTGAGCTGGACAAGGTGTTTAACTGACTCAGGATTTCAGAGAATCGAGTCAGCTGTGATCTTGAGTTCTAATGGTAAATTGATTTTAAAGGAAAATCAATGTTTACCATATTGAAGTAATTCTGAAGATATTACTAGATGTGCTGTGATACAAGTGAAGAATAAGTTGTGTACATGTGGACACAATTGTGTTGATATTGATGGATCGGCTGCGGTCCATCTGATAAGTTAATACTGGAGACACTGAGACAAGAAACTGTTCACTGGCTGCAGTGATATACATGTGCTGAAGATTACTGGACCCGGCGAGGTCCATGTGATGAAGTTCTTGGGCAGATAAATGACAGAAACAGTTTCTGAATTTTGAGGAGAATTCTGAAGCACTGAGGTTGAATTTTCTCTGTGCTTGGAGCACTGTGTGGACTTATATCAGAGTTATAAGTCCAAATGTTACACACACGGTTCTTGGGTGTGAGTTACTTCCTGTTTTAATTTTAAAATGCGACACATGTGTTCATTGAACTAGAACTTCAGCCGTGAATGAGACAGGATTTAGATTAGGTCTAGTTCTGGTAAAGTAAAAGATTATATTCAAAGTTTTATGCCCTGGAGGCCAAGAGTTGTGTGTAGAGAAGAACATGACTTAGAAAAGGACATTTAAGGTCACATTTTGTCTCATTTGGGGAGAATTGTCCCATATGTGTTTATTTCTCTTCTCTTTTAAGAGGACATACGCAGTTACTGGGTGTTGTCTACTTCCTCTTTCTGATTCTGAACAGCATGTTTCATAAAATACTCTTAAGAAAGCGTATTTTGAGTGATTCTAAGTGTGTGAATGTTGTGAGTACTGGATTTGAGTGATTCTGTGTGATTTGTACAAAATAATAAATAAATAATAATAACACGGTGTAGGTACATAGCAGAGTGTGGGAGAAAGAGGAAGTCTGAGAGAAAAGTGTGTGCGTAGGCAAACTGCAGGGTGTGTGTGTGTGTGTCAAACAGGAAGTCTGATTATGTTGTTACATTGCAACATGAAAACAGAGGAATTAGAGACTGAATGTCTTAAGAAAAAGTAATAAAATGATATTAATTACATGTTTTAGTGTGTTAATACAGGTGGAGTCTCCTCAACCTGAAAACATGAGTACAGCGGCAAAAGGATAGATTAACAAAATTGGGACGACAAACAGGCCAGCCTTTGGCTTAAAAACTTTACAGCTTGACCTCTCATTCTGTCCCCACCCTAAGAAAAAGCTTAAAGGACAGTCGATCTCCTGATGAAGACAGAAGACAGACAGAACATTGTGGACTTGAAGAGTTAACAGCAGGCAAAAGACAGTGCAACTGACCTATAACACGGAAGGGTCAAGCAACAGCATGTATGAATACCACTGATGGAACATGAGCTTTGAATTATAAGCTGGAAACCAGACAAGTGACATGACTGTTTGAAGGCACTGGATATTTGCCATGCTGGGAGTTAACCTACAAGAAAAGACTGAAAGATTAACAGAGAAGAAACAGTGAAGAAGAAAACAGCTGAGTTGAGCCTGTGTTTCCTGGAGATTTGAAGGCCAAACAGGACACTGTGAGAAGCGGGACAGGGACCAGTCAGAGGTCAAGCCTGGATGAGTTTGAGTGCGAGAGTACAGGATATAATTGGATCGAAAATGGAAGCTAACTCATGGAGGTTTAGGATTGTCCACCACAACAAAAAAAAAAAGAAAAAAAAAAAGAAAAAGACCGAGAAAAATAAATACATGAACTAACGATTACATGAATGAATAGAAAACACACATACACAAATTGTTACGTGTGAAATTATTTTTGGAATGAATCAGAAGTGAGACAGTTTGAATCCACAGCTCAGTGCAAAGAGGCATGAATTACACCTGATTATAAAAATACCTATGCAATGAAGAAGCAGCTTACATTCAATTAATATCACCACATAACATAAATGCAATGAAGAAGCAGCTTACACTCAATTAATATTACCACATAACATAAATGCAATGAAGAAGCAGCTTACACTCAATTAATATCACCACAAAACATAAATGCAATGAAGAAGCAGCTTACACTTACATACATGACATAAATTGGTATTTCTGACCGGAGAGAGAGAAGCGGGTCGTTTAAGCACTGATGATGATAATGAAAATGTCTCAGTTTGTTATCTCTAGGTGCAAGCAGACCTGGATCAATTTTCCACATGCAGCGGTCGGTAGAAAGTTATAGGTTAACATTATTAGAAACGTTCAGGCCAAGTTTTTGGTTGAAGTGTTTACAGCGCCATGTGTCCCTGAACCTCACAAGCAAGCTAACTCCTGGCTGAGGACAAGGAATGCTGTTAAGGTGGGGAATCAAAATTTGGGTTAGCAAATTTGGGAAAGAGAAAACTGACTGTTTTAGTGGAAAATTGTAAAGGAGTCTGAAACACTGCAAAAAGAAAATGCATTAACCTTAGAAATACAAGAGAGCTCATGAAGACTAGACAGCATGTTGAGCGTGTGAGTCTGTTTATCATCTTGTCCAAATCGCTTAGTGTGTAGTAGTTTTTAGAAAAGAAAATTTAGAATTTAGTGATGATGGTGTACAAGTTGTGTGGCGTTTAACAAGATTTTCTGTGTATTGAGCAGGTGAAATTATGTCAGTTGACTTCGGAGTGCTAGGACCCTGAAGAACTTGTGGCAAAACTTTTGTGTGTTTAAGATTTTTGAGGTTGTTGTTGTGATGGGTTGATTCGGTTAGTTTGCTTTGGGTGTTCTTCTTATTTTAATAGAGGGAGTTTTATTGGACGTGGACATGTCTAAGAGGGGCCCATTATTTTTGTAACAGAGCACTTAGAGAAAACCTGGCAGGTGATTTTGTTTTGTGCTTTGATGAGCTAATCATCAGCTCTCTTTTTTCTCATTTTTGTTCTAAGCAGGCCTGCAAGAGTAAATGACAGCGCTGTAAAAATTTCCGGGAGAACAAACATAAGGTGGGCTTTCCAGATTACAACTGGCTGAGGAGAAGGCTACCTGTGGGGACCTGATCAGATTGAAAGTCTCTGACTAAAAGGATTGCCGCAAGCCAACCCAGTCCAAAAGCATAAAGAACTATTTTCCTAAAACAAAATAAAACAAATGAATGAGCTCATGTTGCTGAGGGTGGAGAATCTGATTATTTGCGCGGGAGTCTCCACTATCAGCAATATCTCGTGTGAATGCGTGTGAATGAATGTGTGTAAATGGACGGTGACTGGACGGACGATGTGGACTAAAGTTGGACCGACTGGACACTGCGATAAAGACTGGACTAAGGTTAAACACATGACTGATAACTGTTCTGTTTTCTTTCTTATAACACAGATTGGATCATAAGTGGGGAAAACTGAGTATGAAATGTGAAGTTCAGGTTAACACACAGGTTTTGTTTCTAGGAAGTTCCAAGGATGCAGGCTCTGGATGGAGACAGGAGTTCGAAAAGATTTGACATGATGATTAAATTGATTTCATCCCTTAAACACAGGTTTGCAGGGCCGGAGCAGATATATACCTGAGAGGAGGATTGCTGAGGTGTTTTGAGAAATAATATGACTAACCTTTTTCTTTTGATTTCCTAAGCTCGGGTGAAGCATCTTGAGTTTGTGACACATAAGATGTGTCAAAAGGGGGATTTAAGGTTTAATTTGAAATGGGTTTTAGGATCATTTTGTGACTTTGGGGGTGTTTGATAATTTAGATATGGTAACACTGAGGCAGAAGTGTTATTTTCATGTTTAAGTTAAAGGATTAAGATGAACTGAATCCTGTTTAGAAGATAAAATGCCGGTGTTCATAATAAGTTGAATGCCAAACTTAAAGGGAAACTGTGGGATAGCTTGAATAAAACATATGCTTTGGTGAAAGGAGCGAAGATTTTAGGAGTAAAACGTTTGATTTCTTTTTGATTTCTAGAATAAGTGGTTATAATGCAGGCTTACACAAATAGATATTACATAGATTTATTTCTAGGGTAGAGTAACACAAAAGTAACACTCAGTGTCATGCAGTGACTTTTACACAACCAGATCAGATGAACCAACTCACACTAAAACATGCATTTTGCTGCACTCTTTACACTTATTTCTTTTCTTTCTGCTCTTTTATATATTTTGTAAAACCACAAAAAATATTTTATGTCAGCAGCAATTTCTCTCAAACTGCTGCATCACAGCTTTCATGCTCTGACCTGCATGTGAAATGAGATAAAAGCTCTTTATTAGTAACTTTTACAACTTCTGGCAGGTTAATGTCTGAACTTTGGAGTGAAACACACCCTTAGTTACAGGAAATAACACCACTGATTCTTCTGAGACTCACACTTATCGTTGGACCAAACTAGCAGCTTCCTCTGAGTGAGTCCAGCTACAGGAGAGAAAAGTGGAAAACTCCAACACTGCTGCTTCAAGCTGCTGACGCTCCACACACTGAAGGTGAGTTTGAGCAAAAACACGACTCAAAGGAAGTTTCAGTGAAGGTGGTAGAGGAGGGAGGGGAGCCAGGACTGACTGTACTTCCTGTCTGCTGTTTTCAGCTTCACTCACAGACTCAATGGCTTCCAGATCAGAGGAGGATCTCTGCTGTCCGGTCTGTCAGGAGGTCTTCAGAGATCCTGTTATTCTGTCATGTAGCCACAGCTTCTGTAAAGACTGTCTGAAGAGATGGTGGAGAGAGAGACCAACACACGAGTGTCCAGTTTGTAAGAGAAGATCTTCAAAGGATCCACCTTTAAATCTGGCTTTGAAGAACCTGTGTGAGTCGTTCTTACAGGAGAGAGATCAGAGAGCTTCAGAGGCTCTCTGCAGTCTGCACTCTGAGAAACTCAAACTCTTCTGTCTGGACCATCAGCAGCCAGTGTGTCTCGTCTGCAGAGACTCAGAAAAACACACCAAGCACAGATTCAGACCCATCGATGAAGCTGCACAACAACACAAGAAGGAACTTCAGGAAACTCTGGAGCCCTTAAAGAAGAAGTTAAAGGTTTGTGAAGAAGTTCAAGTGGAGTTTGATCAAACAGCAGAACACATTAAGGTCCAGGCCCGACACACAGAGAGGCAGATTAAGGAGCAGTTTAAGAAGCTTCACCAGTTTCTAGCAGAGGAAGAGGAGGCCAGGCTGGCTGCACTGAGGGAGGAAGAGGAGCAGAAGAGTGGGATGATGAAGGAGAAGATGGAGGCTCTGAGCAGAGAGATAGCAGCTCTTTCAGACACAGTCAGAGCCACAGAGGAGGAGCTGAGAGCTGAAGACGTCTCATTCCTGCACAACTACAAGGCTGCAGTGGAAAGAGTCCAGCGCTGCCCCCTGCTGGATGATCCACAGCTGCCCTCAGGAGCTCTGATAGACCAGGCCAAACACCTGGGCAACCTGACCTTCAACATCTGGAACAACATGAAGGACATGGTCTCCTACACTCCTCTCATTCTGGACCCAAACACAGCTCATCCAGACCTCATCCTGTCTGAAGATCTGACCAGTGTGAAAGGAGGAGAGAGGCAGCAGCTTCCTGATAATCCAGAGAGGTTTGATTATTACTTCTCTGTCCTGGGCTCTGAGGGCTTTAACTCAGGGACTCACAGCTGGGATGTTGATGTTGGAGACAGTACATGGTGGAGACTGGGTGTGTTAGCAGAGTCTTTGCAGAGGAAGGGAGACATAGACTCTGCACTATGGACAATATGGTTCTATGAAGGTGAATACTACACATGTTCACCATCAGCTCCATCCATTGCTCTCTCAGTCCAACAGAAATTCCAGAGGATCAGAGTGAATCTGGACTGGAACAGAGGAAACCTGTCGTTCTCTGATCCTGATACTAACACACACATACACACCTTCACACACACTTTCACTCACAGGATGTTTCCATATATTGACACTGATGGTAAAGTGAAGGTGTGTCCGTTGAAGGTGTCAGTGTCAGTGCAGCAGATGAGTTGAGGATGATGATATTTCTAATGTTGTTTCCTGTCAGTGAATTGAAGCTGTTAAACTGCAGCTGTCCTCCTGCTGCCTCGTTGTTCCAAAGCTCTTTGTTTCTCTTTTAGTTCTCACGGTTTCTTTCTGTTTCTGCTGTCCACCTTTTCACATGGAAAATCATTTCACTGTTTCTCACTGAATGACTCCCCAAACTAGATTTGAAATTTTATCAAGTTTCTAATCATTACAAGTGATTCATGTTTCTATTTGATGTGTAAATGGAGATGATTTAGTTTGCTGGGATATGGACTGACATGTGTTGAATGGGAGGAGCAGTTTGTTGTTGTCTCCTTGTCTGTTTATGACAACAATAAATCTATTGTTGAAACAATGATTCATGTTTAACTCCATATATGAAATGTTTCTGATCTTTGAATTCTGTTTGATTAAAGACTTTCTTCATGACACAAATGAGATTTCAGTGTATTAATAGAACTAAATAAGCTCAGAGTTGAAAGGCTGGAGTATTATGTACGTGCTTCACTGTCAGGATCTTCAGGGGGATTCAAAGGGAAACATCAAACTGCTGTAATGAGATCAACTAGTTGGGCTGAACACACTTATCTGTAGTTTGTCTCCATCCAGGATCATCAGAATATAATGAACATGTGTGAAGAGCCAAAAAATGCTGCTGCCCTCTCAGCATGATGAGCTCCAGCCTTTGTTAACAGGAAAACAGGAAACATGAGACAACTTTCAGAGACAGTAACCAACTGTGGCCACAAGATGGCAGCAGCTGATCTGAGATCCTTTATTGGACAGAACGACTCTGCTCTGTGACGTCATCAGAGAGACGGCCTTCACTTTGATAGATCTGACGTCACGTCTGCACTGCGATGATGAAAGCTGATAAACACATTGTTATTTATCCATGAAATCACCTCTGTCCTCTCAAGTGTAGCTGTTTACAGAGCTAAAGAAGTCCTTCATCATCAAAACAGACAAACATGTATTTGCTGTATGAAGTGACGTCATCCTCACTCTAACCTCTTACATACATTCTGTTCAGTTTTCCTGCTGTAAGAAATAAACTGTGTTGAAATATAAATGCAGGGAAACATCCATTAATCACAGGTGAGCCGTTTGTTTCTGACTCACATTAAATGAGGCTTCAGGTGTAAATACCTCAGAAGTGTTTGTGAGTTCAGTAGAACCAGACCCAGTCAACCATCATGGCATCCACAGCACTACACAATGCAACAGAAAGGCCTTCATCATCTGCTGAACCACCTCTGAACCACGACGCTCTCCCTGCATCTAAAAGCTGTTAGTCAGGATGAGATGCTGCTGTGATCGCTCACAATTTACCTGTGAGATCTTTGTAAATATTGTCTTTGTTTCTGAAGGAAACACCTTTAGTCTGTTTGTATTTGGAGTGCAGATCTGGGCGTCCATCACTTTAACCTGCACACGTTTAGTTATTGAGTGTAGTTGATGTTTGGCAGCATTTTATAAGTGACAGTTCATGAACGGTGAAGGAACAGAGGACGCCTGACCATCCTACCTGTGTCAGTAAGAAGACTTTAATCTTCTGCAAAATACAGTAAATAAAGACCAATGTTGAGCAATTAATTATATAGTTACTTCTTCAAAAAAGTAGCTGAGCTTGGCAAACAACAAAGTCTTTTGCAGCTATTTTTTTTAAATGCAGCCAAAGCGTTTTTTTAAACAAACATTTCAAACTATTTACAGAACAATCAGCTGTTCTGCATCAAATCTGATGCCACACAAATTATTTGTGCCACTCCAGAAAATAATTTCTGTCCATTATGAGATAAAGGAGAACAACAGCCTGATACCTGCAGGCCTGACAACAGGAGATGTATCACTGCTGTAACACCTGTAACAATCAGCAGTCGCCTCATTGTTCTGACACACACAACAAAATTATTGACTACACAAGATTTGCACTAAACGTCTCAAATCTCTCACATCTCAAAACACCGCCGTCACTCCTAAAACCTCCCCCCATTTCTTAACAGCTAGATGCCATGTTGCCATATCATTTTTTGATTGGTCGACATGGTACTTTTTTCAACCAATAGGAAAGGGTGGGGTTTTTGGTTTTTTGGTTTTGTTTTTGCTCACAGGCTTTCGAGCGTTTTCCTTATAAAATGCAGTTTTTACCGTTTCTTCCCGCAGTAAATATAAACAATGATAGTATTCAGGAAGGAAACCAAACGTTGCAGAACTTCTCCTTGATGTAATCCAATATACGCTCAGAGGTCTTATTCTGAGTATTCACGGCAGCCGTAAGCTTCTCCAAGATCTTAACCATGCTGCACTCAGTGAGCCCATTCTGAGAAGTCGCGCCTCGTTCCATCGTTTCAATCCCAGCGGGCAGCCTTGGGGGAGTTTGAAAGTTCCACTTTCCTAATTCTCCGATAAGTCAGGGCCAAGCCAGCTCCAATCAGCAAGAACCCTGTTATCATGGTTCCGAATAGGTAGATATCTTCAGCGTCCTTGATCGACAGTCCCGCCAGGCACACGATCCTCCATGTCTGCCACCCGTCCATCATGTATCCGGCAGAGAAAGTCCCTCCAGGGCACTCGGGCTCTCCCGAGCCCGGACTTCTCGTTGAGAAAAGGGTGTCAATAGCATTCAGAGACCAGTTCAGTCATCAGCCAGGGTTTCAGGTTAACTCATTGTAAAACCTGGCCCCACCCTATCATGTGATTTCCTGAGGTCAGATGGCCCAGGATGTGAGTGGGCATTAAGGCGTCTGGGAAGGGATCTCAAAACTGGATTATAGATGGCAGACAGTTGGTGTCGTAAACCACCGCCTCTGTACAAAGATGGTCGCGCACAGTGGATGTAAATGGCTTCTTTCACTCCTCTTTCAAACCATCTGTCCTCTCTGTCCAAAATGTGAACATTGGCATCCTCGAAAGAGTTTCCTTTGTTCTTTAGATGCAGATGAACTGCTGAGTCTTGTCCTGTGGAGGTGGCTCTTCTATGTTGTGCCATGCGCTTGTGAAGTGGCTGTTTGGTCTCTCCAATGTAGAGGTCTGGGCATTCCTCGCTGCGCTGTACGGCATACACCACATTGTTAAGTCTGTGTTTTGGCGTTTTGTCTTTCGGGTAAACCACTTTCTGTCTGAGTGTGTTGCTGGGTCTGAAGTACACCGGGATGTCATGCTTGGAGAAAACCCTCCTGAGTTTCTCTGATACACCGGCTACATAGGGGATGACAATGTTGTTGCATCTGTCTTTCTCATCCTCCCTCGCTGGTGTCTGATCTTCTTTTCTGTGCATCTTTGCTGACTTTATAAACATCCATTTAGGATAGCCGCACGTTTTGAGTGCTTCCTTTACATGTGTGTGTTCCTTCTTTTTTCCTTCAGGCTTAGAGGGAACATGTTCTGCCCGGTGGTGTAGGGTCCTAATTACCCCAAGTTTGTGTTCCAGAGGGTGATGGGAGTCAAAGAGGAGGTACTGGTCCATGTGTGGGGGCTTCCAGTAAACTTCAATGTTGAGGTTGCCATTCTCTTCAATGTGCACAGCGCAGTCCAGGAAAGGCAAACAGTTGTCCTTTGTGTCTTCCCTAGTGAACTTGAGGTTTTTAACCATGGCGTTAATGTGCGCTTTGAAGGATTCCACTTCTTGTCTTTTGATTTTGTCCCAGGTGTCGTCTACATATCTGTACCAGTGGTTGGGTACTCTCTCTTTAAAAGAGAGAGCCTTTCTTTCCACTTCCTCCATGTAAAGGTTGGCTACAATAGGTGACACGGGGGAGCCCATGGCACAGCCATGTTTTTGTCTGTAGAGACCCTCGTTGTATTTGAAATATGTAGTGGTGAGGCAGAGGTCTAACAGTGTGCAAATCTCATCAGGTGTGAAGTTGGTCCTGTCTTCCAAGGAGCTGTCTTCTTGTAGTCATTTTCTGACAGTCTCCACTGCCTCCGTTGTGGTTATGCAAGTGAAGAGGGAGACTACATCAAAGGACACCATGGTTTCATCTGGATCCAGGGTAAGTTTCTGGACCTTGTTGGTGAAGTCGGTGGAGTTCTTGATGTGATGTGGGGTGTTCCCCATATGACACATTACTAAGTATTATTAAGTCTGTAATTAGGCGCCATAATTATTACTTCACAGAGCTTTTGTTCAATCGCGGAACGCTCTCTGTTGAGGAGGAAAGCATGAATTTGTTTGTATACGGAGGTATCCATTGTTTAAATGTCCCGGTGTTCGAAAAGGAGGCAGAGTGGTTGAGAAATGCTAGGAGCTAACTGGGCGCTAACCGCATCATTCAAATATATTGAATGCCGCAATGTTGGCAAAGAGAAGAAGTGACGTGAGATTTGCGCATGCGGGGTACCAATCGGGATTCCGGTACGGATCGGGTAGCAACACTTGGTACAGCTAAATATCCCAGAATGCATTTCATCCAAAACCCAAACGGTGGAAGAGTGCGGCTAAAAACTTTTAAATATTACTGTGAGTCACAAAATAGACTTTTAAGTCATTTTCAAGGAAGAATGTAGCTGTGTAAGCTTCAAATATCTGCTCGATTTATCAAGATATCATATATTTCCAAATGTGCTCTGAAGTTTTCTGAGACGTCTTTTACCCACCAGCTCCATTGCAGATTGGGAGGTCAATGATGATTAGACCTGGCGAGAACAGCGGACTCCCAACACATCAATTTCAATCCCCCCCCCCCCCCCCCCCCCCCGGGATCTTTCACTACTTAGGTTAGACATGATAAATAATTCTCTTAGTTAATGTTTGGTTTATTTCAGTGTTTTATTTGTTCCTGAGTAAATCGGTTTGGCTGAGATATATTTCAGTCCAGGAGGAAACTGTCAGAGTAAATTGTTACATGTTGTCATTCTTGTACTCAAATTTGTAATATATTTTATTTTTGCTTCTAAAATTAAACACAACGTGCTCATACAGATTCAATTTTGAACAATTACTACAGTTGGCATTCGTGAACTTATAAGCATGAAGAAAAGAAAAAGAAGGAGAGAGAAAAAAAATTATAACAATATTAACTAAATAAAAAATAAAATAAGAACATTCACGCGGAGTGTGAGGCATGAGTTATGATCAATTAGTTTTTAAGAATTCTAGAAATGGCTGCCAAATCATACAAAAACTACAAAAACTCACCAGTTTCCCTTTTCTGTTCCTCTTTCTGTCTGTTCCACCCCGGCCACAGACACCATCTCATTAAGCCACCTTTTAAAACACGGGTCCGAAGAACCGTACGTTTCCTTGCATACCCATTGTAATTATCTGTTTTTGTGAAGAGGAAAAGGATTTGATTGATGCAAATGATCCAAGTATAGCCAATGTACCATAAAGTGCTGCTTTTTTCCTAAATTGGTTTGAAAACCACGGAAAAATCTGGCTCCAAAAAGGTTTCAAGACAGTGCAATGCCAAAATAGACGTGCGAGGGAACCTTCACTGACATTACATCTAAGGGGGATGCAGAATTATAAATCTGGTTAAGTTTAAGTTTAGAAAAATGTAATCTGTGAATGACTTACATATAGCAACAAACACTGTAAGTAAATGTGTCCTGGAGTTTATGCAGGTGCTGCTGCTGTAAGTAAGCCTAACAGCTTCCAGATCACTTATTTTGGAAAGATGGTAAGAAGGGCATTACTGCTCATTTCTCCCAGATCTTGGAATACAATGCCTTTGTCCCATGAAACCACTTCACAGTACAAGGAGTCCGCTAAAACATATAAATGAAGAGTGATCCTGGAAGAAATGGGGCACACACTAGTGACCTCAACAATTGCAAGACAGCCTTTTTCCCCAATGCTCAGATGGGGGAATCAAAAGGAAGTTTCATGAAAACATTAGGACTTTATCACCGTTTTATGTGAAAAGTTACTGGTAATATGCAAAATGCACTGCTGTAACTGGAGCCTCGTCGTCTCGTCTCTATATACTGGACTGTATGTAGCGGAGACGACAATAAAGTTTACTTTGACTTCAGCAGTGAGCAGGCACACCGAGGGCTCTCGCGCTAACTTTTCGTGTATAGAATTTCGAAAACATCGGTGCAAATTATAAGTCTGTATCATGATGTCTGGTGTTTTTGTGTTTGTTGGTTTGTTTTTATTTTGTTTTATTTTGCGAGTTGGTTATTAGATGCTGCTCCAGCCAGCCAGAGAATCCCCCGCTGCCCCGCCCTCTACTTCCTGTACCGCAAGCAGCAGGCGCACCTCGCAAACAGAGGGCGCCCTTACTCCCAGCAAATGGGCGATAGAAAACTGAGTGCCTCTGCCATTCCCAATATGCGCTGGCTGTTGTCGGGGGACCATGAGTACGAGCAATTTTTATTTATTTTTTTGCCGATGCCCGTGATGCCGCCCCCCACCACAATGCCGCCCCGGGCAACCGCCCATGTCGCCCGTATCTAAAACCGCTACTGCATCCAGAGGAAATATCTGGCTGTGCATCATGTTTGGTTGTTGAGATTTTTACAGTAACCTCAGTTTTCTGTGAATTCCTTTCTTTTCTTTTGGACGTTCCCTTTACTGGTCTCCATAGTGACTCGTCAGCCTCCATCCCTGCATCCTCCTCCTTTTAACCAACCCTCTGTTGTATTTCTCTTTTCCTCCTGCCTGCAGCTCCATCTTCACCACCCTTTGTCCAGGATATCCACTCTCCCTCCTCTGCACACGTCCAAACCATCATAACCTTTCCTCTCTAACTAAAGTCATCCAGGCTTTTACATCTTTAAGATGTGGCTGTAGTTTAGCTAGCTTGATGTTTTTCTATTAGTATGTTGACATGGGTGGACAGTTCCAACCTGCACTGAACTCTGTTGTAATTGTGATGGTTTTATAATTTAATTTTCTTAAATTTCACACATGGCATCACATCTGAGTAGTGATTACCTGCCTCGTCCATCTTTGTCACAGCTGCAAAATGAAATTACCATGACAACATCTCAGTACAGCCAGATAAACACCTGATACAGGGGCTTCATTTAAGAGGTAACAAAGTACAGGTTAGGTGTCAAAGGTTACTTATTAAAAACTAAAATGTGTTTTCAACCCCACTGTTGTGCAGTTTTCTCTCAGTGGGAAAAGTAAAGAATGCAATGATCTGCACATCTCATAAGTTTACTTACAGTTAAACATGTAAAACATATCAAATCTTTAAACTGAGATTCCTTTTGTGTTTCATATAATAATTCAGCTTATTTTGAATTGATGGTACCAACATGTCGGGAGCTGTGGTTCCAACATCCAGGCAGGAAGTGGTCTAAAAAGGGCAAGCAGCATAATAAGTAAATAAACAGACCTTTTGTGAATCACTAAAACATGTATGAAGGGCCATGTGGGCGTATGTGCTGCCCTCTAGCTGCCGAGACTATTTCAGAGCCGCCACCTTTGGCGTTATTAATTTGCAGTTCTTTTCTACTTTGTAATTCGTTTTCTCTTTATCGGTAAACTGACACAGCACTTGACTCTGTAATTCTTACCTGGATGATAACTGGAACCTGTACGACTTAATAAGAAGAGGTGGACGTCCACTTAGTGTGACACTTTTTACTGTGGAAACAAAAACAAACAAGAATAAAGAAATAAAAGTTAATAAACACTGAATCTGAACTCTTCATGTGATGTCAGGCTCTCTGAAAACACTGAACATAAAATGTGAAAAATATAACGATGTTTATTCCTTCTTATTTAAACTTCCAGACTTTTGTGTGACCTGCATGAAACCTCAGTTCACAAAATCACCAACAGGGGGCAACGATGAGCTGACCTCATGGGCCAAAAGGTCACATTGATTATGAAATCGCTCCAATGCAACATTTTTCCATCTGTTCAGATGCAAAATAACTTGTCAGTGTTGTGTAACGATTCTTCATCCCCAGCAGACGAGAGAAACGCTGTAACAAGAAGGTTTTACCGTCTGTGTCAGTTTCACTTCCTCCTTCCTGTGACGGTGTGAGGCCTGCATCAGCACCACACTGCAGCAGCAATGACTGATAACACAAACACTCAGACAAACATCCTCAGCAGCCTGATAACACAATGTGAAACTACCCACAACTGTGAAACAATCAGTTGTTCTTCCTTATTATTTCATAAAACCACAGAAAGATTATGAAACAACCTCCGTCTGAGGAGTGACACACCGAGACCCGAAACATCAGAGCTGTGAAATGTAGAGAAAGGGAATTCCCGACATACACTGAAGGAGTTAAATCTGTAGATGGTGCAGGAGGAGGAGAAGCTGGAGATGACTGATATGTAGCTGACACCGCGATGAAACAGACCTCCTGTGATACTGTGGAGAAAGACTACGAGCAGCAGCTGTGAGGAGCGTCACCTGCAGGTGTAGATGAGCTGATCTCAGTGCTGACACACTGTATGTTACTGTGTGGGAACGATTGTAGTCAGTTCTCTGTGTGTGCTGACCTCTTCATGGTCTGATAGAGGCCAGGGTACGTAACTGGTTCCTGACCAGCTTCAGCTGTGTCCACCAACAAAATATGTTAGTACAATATTTGAGCGTTGATGGCCCAGTGCTCCTCTGCAGACTCAGACACACATTTTCTACACTTATAAAACACGTCAAACAGAAAGAATAAAAAGCAAACAGCACTCAAAGGTCAAATATATTTAAACCAAGAGTTTAATACACAAAATCTGATGACCGTGACAACAAAATATGAAAGATTTTGTTGTCATTGTACCAATGTCAATATCTTGGGGTCATTCTAGACCCAACCTTATCCTTCAAGAGTCACATAAATAAAGTGTCCCAGGTACTTAAATTTAATAATCGAAATTTTAATCATATACGTTATGCTGCCCTCACGACACGTGACCATGTGAAGCTAGACAGCTAGCGAACAAAATAGACGAGATCTTCCACACAAGGCTTGCTTTTCTTGCTTTTAATGAAGATCCTTTGAAGCCTTATCCTCTCTCAAGGCTTCTCCTTGCTATTTCTTATTTGTAACTGAAACATACAGAAAGTGAAAATAAACTGCTAGCTAATACACATCTTAATGACAAACTTAAAGATTAGCCTAGCTTAACACGTGCGTTACATTAGCATCACAGTTCACTCCAGGTAAACACATATAAAAGTTGTTTCTGAACACATTAATACTCACAAAGACGAACGTTTCCCAAGGTACAAGCGTGTAGGGCACTTTTAGCGTGTACATGAACTCGTTCACTCTTTTAATACTGCCGAAGCACTTTTACAGCATCAACGGAGAAAATACCTCAAAGATAGGTTAATGATCAGAGCGCTCCCTCGCTCCCATTCCCACACATACAATACAAAGATCGCTTGTGATAACGATTTCTCACTCTGAGCAAATTTCGAACCCACACATTTTAACTGTTTTTAGCATGAATTACTTATAATATTTCTTAACTCTGAACTTATTTATCACTTTGCTTATGTAACTTAATCAGACTATGCACTAACTACTGACTTCTGACCAAAAGGCATAACATACGTAATAATTTAAATATGAATGTTGCAAAAACTCATTTTTACTCAATGATCATCTCTCATATCGACTATTGTTTAACGTCCGGGTCACTTGCTTGTCCAAAAACACTTAAAACTATTGAAAACATTTATAAAAGAAGTTTAAAACTACTTGACAAAAAAACCCGACTTCCCACCACCACTGTCATGTGTTAAAAAAACATAAATTACTGAACTTCAATAACTTAGTGACATTTAAAAGAGTGTGTTTAATATATAAAGTCTAACACTCCCTTACTCCACCACCACTAAAGCAATTTGTTTAAGGCACAGGTTAAAAACTGGTTATGGACAAATCAAGTGTGTGATCATGTATCAGTTGTATAGTTTTAATGTTTTATTTGGGAATAGAATAGTGTGTATGTGTGAGTTTGGTGATGGAGTTTTTATTATGAATGAATTATGAATTATTATGTCTATTTTTTATGTTTTATAGACAAAAGATGGAAATTAGCCCTTGGCTATAACCTGGTATGTTTATATTCATGTATTTTTTTTTTACATTTATGTTCATTAACATGCACTGTCCTAAATAAATTAAAATAAAATAACAATGTTAGTATTTAAAGTCCAACATCTCCCTCTAGTGGTCATATATAAACCATGTGTGAGGATGGTGTTCATTATATTCCAGCTACCACAGGTTAACAGGCAGGATAAACTCTGCACGTCTCCTATCAGTCTTGTGTCTAACACAGACACACAAACATTCACATCTACGACCAACTTAGACTCACAGGTTAATCTAACTGCCTGACTGTGGGCTGTGGGAGAAGCAGAGTGCCCAGAAACAACCATGCAGACCCCACACAGAAAGATGGAGGCTGGATTCAAACCCAGCACCTTCTTCCAGTCAGACAACAGCATCACCATGCTGCCCCAGGGGGACGTCCACTAAATGGTTATACTGGTTATAGTTTGTTTCATTAACTAAGCTGCAACACTGACAGCAGACTGAAGTAGAGTCGACGTTTTAAATGATATTTTTGTGAATGAAGTCATAAATGTCAGGATGTGCTTTATCGATTATCACAGAGAAACTCAAATATCATGTAATCATCTCAGTTAACCTCAAATTATGTCAAAACAACATTGCTGGTTTCTTAACTTCTGAAAGCACAAAAGGTTTTATGTGTTTCTGTGTGTTACCCTTAAAAAAAACAACTTAATTTTAAATGTTTTGCAACAAAAGAGGAACTGCAGAGTGTCTAAGTTCATATTCTGTAATAAATTTATCACATGAATCATTAAGAGGTTAGAAATCCACCAATAACTCTGTACAAATAGAGGAAGAAACAGACTCAGAGGAAGAGGGCGGGCTTTACTTGGTGTCAGTGAGAGAAATGAAAAAAAGCTCAAATGAGTGAGAAGGACGATGAAGGAAACATCTGTGCTGTGTCTGCTCTGTAAGTAGAATCTCTGTGTTTGTTTGAATTCTTGTACTTTGACTGTCTGCTCTCCTGATAACTGATGATGGAGGAGAAGACATGAAAAACAAATCAGGCTGAATTCAAGTTCAAACACCACGAGGACCAACTGCAGGTCTGAAGTTTCACAGAGTTACTGATGAATTTATGAGTGAAAAGATGAAATAAAATGTTGGTGTTTGTGTGAACAGAGCAGAGGACAGACCTTAGTTTAGTGCTAGTCTTTTGTATTTACTAATACATACAGTTACGTATTATTATAACATAACTGTATGTGATTCCTTGTGTAACAGTAACGACATTAGAGCATGAAATATGAAATGATGTGATCAGTTTTATTTTAGATATTTTATATTAGTTTTATTTCATTATTATCAAATATTACAAAGTTGTTCTTTATGTTCAATTAAATCAACCTGAGTGTCATTTCTCTTTAGTTCTGATCTCACTGCTGAGCTGCACAACAAACCAAGGTCAGTAACCTTCTTCTGTCACAGTTTAAACCTGAGAAATGCTCACTGATATGACCTGATTGGGTTCATGTTTCACAATGTAAAGTCAACAGATCATCAGTTTTTCATTTTAACCCTCACAGCTCGTCTGACTGTGAGTCCCAGCAGCTCTCAGTTCTTTGAAGATGAATCTGTGTCTCTGAGCTGTGAGGAGGATGACAGCTCTGCTGGATGGACTCTGAGGAGAAACACAAGCAAACAACAGAGGACTCAGTGTGGAAGAGATTGGGGAAAATCAGCTGGTTCAACTAATTCTTCCTGTAACATCACTATAATGGCAACTCATGACAGTGGAGTTTACTGGTGTGAGTCCAGAGAGGGTCCCATCAGTAACATGGTTAACCTGACAGTCACTGGTAAGCTGAGTGTGTGGAGTTAGTGTTGATGAAGCTGTGTGTAAATGGATGAAATGCTGTAGTTTGTCTCTGTGTTGAGGTGGATCAGTGATCCTGCAGAGTCCTGTCCTCCCTGTGATGGAGGGAGATGACGTCACTCTGCTCTGTAAAACAAAGACCACTCCCTCCAACCTCCCAGCTGCTTTCTATAAAGATGGCTCCCTCATCAGGAAGCAGCCTACAGGTCACATGACCATCCAGCATGTTTCCAGGTCTGATGAAGGCCTCTACAAGTGTGACATCAGCGGTCATGGAGAGTCTAATTCAAGCTGGATCACTGTCACAGGTGACACACTCACCTGTCTGTGTTTCTGCAGCTTTCAACATTCACAATAAACTAATGATTACATGTTGTATGTTTAAGGGAAACCTACAACCACATCTCCATCTACTCCCACACCTGTATCTACATCCACCTCTATCCTTACATCAGCCCCTGCCCCGCATCTTGTTCTTCCTGTATTAATCTCTGTTGGATCAGTCTGTGTTGTGGTTCTACTGGTGTTACTGGTTCTGCTGGTGAGAAAACATAATCACAGAAAACCTGAAGGTGAGTCTCAGACTTCCTGATCTTTCATGTGTGGAGTTTGATTTGTTGAACAATTTAAACATTATTATGATTTCAGTGTTTATTTTATCTGTCTGTGACAAAAACATTTGCATTCATATGATAAATTATATTACTGTTACATTTCAGCAGATCAAGACAAAGCTGCAGGAGAAGACGTCACATACAGTGACGTCAAAATATCCCATGGTCGACAGCAGCCTGTGAAACACAGCAGAGGTAATGTTCGGGGAAATTTTGGCGGGAAATACAAAAATCTCGATGTTTACGATAAGGGAGATGTGCCAGTTTTATACCACTACAGCATTTCCAAATATATAAAGCAAATCTTTGAAAAGCATGTAGAGTTCACTTAATGTGACAGGAACAGTCGCCTCAGGTAAAGACTTTCAGTAACAGATGATCCTCTACAGGAGAATACGGAAATCTATGACACAGTTCAGTAACATGGAGATTGTTTGAGAAACAAGCATCAGCTGAAATAGGAAACAAATGACTTGTTACTTTTGTAAAGATTTACATGAGGGCACTTATCATTTTTCTTGGCATCCTGTGTCCTTGTAGCTTATGTGATAGACTGTATACCAAAGATGGACAAGGCTCTATGACATCATCCACCAGTTTCTGAAAGTCTGCAGCATTTTCAAGCCTTAACCCTTTAAAACCGGTCGGAGCGGGCACGCTCCGTTTTGTGCAACTACTTTTAAATCCTTGTAGCTCTGCAACCACGTGAGCTAGCGCAATATTTTTTTTTGCATATGAAACCGGAGGAGTTGTACTTACATCTTATGCCATCAGCTTGTCCTCGGTCACAGTTTCCTTCCACTATAGCTTTGCAAAAACTGCATAAAAAGCACTTGCAGCAACAAAAACATAATATTCCAGAAACAGGCTTTGCCGATCCGATCAGCTGTTCGTAACACTTCCTACGTTACAATAGACGTCAGCGTGAACTTTCGCATGTCCGCCACATTTTTGCGGAAATGTAGTTTTTTACCATCAGGGCCTTATGAGCCTATACTGGTGTTTTTAAAAGTTATGTTTGACTTTATGACTTTCTGTGTTGTTTCTGGGATGCTTAGGACTCATATTGCACTGCTGGAAATAGTTTATTTTGATGCATATGCTGCTTTTTTGCAAATTTGCATTATAATATTTATTTTCGTTTTTCCTGCAGTATATAAAAATTGGTGTATTTCAAAAATAAAACTATGAAGACACTTAAAATAAATTTCCTGTGGTGGGAAACTATTTTGTGCAACTTTTTTGTATTTACAGTTTTGAGGGATAAGCCTCTTAAATTTCTCTAACTAAAAAACAAAAACGATTTTCAATTTTTTTGTAGTTTATTGCACTTTCTTGCAATTTATGTAATTTCTATGCACTTAATGCAGACATATTATTAAAATTTGGGCTATAATGGTTGTATTGATGTATAGCAACTTGAAATGCTCCCAGAAATGGCTCCACAGCATGTAAAAATATAATAGAAGCTCTGGCGGACTTGGTTGTATGGTAGGTCTTAAAGAGTTAAAGTAAATGTTTCTAACACGTTAGTTTTATTTAGACTAATGTGACTCTGTTTTTATGAGAAGGAGAAGTGCGAAGTTATCAATGCCAATGCTAGCTAGCTTATATAGCTACATCCACAGACAGCATGGGGTAGATAACTGGGCACATGTTTAGTAGAAGCGTGACCTGCTGGAGGGAAAGGGGTTTAAGCAGCTTTGATCAGATTTGATTGGCTCCAGAGTGGTTAGATTTGGGCTAATGTTTCAGGAACGTAGAATCGAGGGCACATAAGAAACTGGAAGCATGTGACAGTGTGCATTTTGAGCCCTGGATCATGAGGAGCTTCCTCTTTTCAAGTGGTTAAGACTGTGCGTTAGTCTAACGTTGTGCGTTTATGATAGATCGCGAGAACATTATGAAGCATGTTAGGCATATAGCTCACCTTCATAATTTACACATTTAATGATAAAGATTGTTCAATTATTCAAATGACTTTTTCATAGGTAGTTAATTCATAGGTAGTATGCAACACCATCTTAGTTAAATATATCTGTATGTAAAGTTTCACACCATACTAAGTGAGAATTGTTCTTTGCATGCTGGACGGTCTGTTGTCTGTGGTTAGCTGAAGCTAACAGCTCCGCAGTTGTTCAGCATCCTGTTTGTGACATAAAGAAAACACTTCAGCAGCAGGTGTTTCAACACAGGGCTGTTAGTTTAAACTTCTTTAAACACGAAAAACATTTATGTGATAACATTTTAAATTCCATTAATGTCAGTATCTTTGTTTAGGCTCTGAATCTACCTTTTATGAAGGTAATAATTTGTTAGTTGTGTGATATCATGGCATGTTTATCTGATCAGTGGTCACTCAGTTCCTTGAGTACATTTTATTTGTCACAGAAGCAGTCACCTTATCAGTGATTCTATCTTCTGCTTGTGTTTTATTGTGCAGAGAGAGACTCTGCTACAGTCTACTCAGAAACGAGAATTGAAGACGTCAGTTATGGAGAAATCGTCATCAAAGAGAAGAAGAAAAAGTCAAAGACCAAAGGTAGAGCTGCTCCTCTTTTTCTCCATCTGGGTTCGTTTCTACATCCAATCACTGAGCTAAATGCTAACATATGAATGCTAACACTTTAATAGTTCATAAAATTTGAACTTCACATGTTCACCATCTTAGCAGCACGCTCATATTTAGTAATTACCAACCATCGTGAACACGAGAAACAAACAACATACTGCTGCATTTAAACAGTGAGCTAAATTAGGTCTTTCTGATAGTACGTACATGTGCATGTTTCCTGATTGGCTTCCTACAGTCATGTGATGATGAACATTTTCTCAGAACCCTCAGCTGTTTCGTGAAAAACTAAGTATATCTCATTTATTTATCTTCTTTTCTTCATCTTCTTCTTATCTATGTGACTTTCACAGTCTTGGCCCACTTTTCTTTGCATCATTGAATCAGGTCTTTGAGGTTTGTGAGCATTTGTGATGCACAGCTTTCTTAATAACAGTCTCCTAAGCAGTCCAATCAGACTGAGGTCTGGGCTCTAACTGCAGTGTTGCAGCTTTGTTTTTTGGGTTCACATTAAACTCTAGATTCTGTGCTTCAGAACAGGCCCAAATCCTCACACCTCCACCACCATGCTGACAGTCGGTATGTGGCGTCAGTGTTGATGTGCAGTGTTTGGTTTTCCCTCAAATGTTGTCTTGTGCATTATGGACAAACATTTACACTTTGGTCTCATCTGTGGTTCCAGAAGTCTTGATTTTTGATTTCTTGGTTTGTTCAGATGCGAAAAATCCCAAAACAAAACATAAAGAGATATGACGTTTTCCCCTGGGAAGTCTTTTTTTATTTGAATTGTTTTAATTTTACCATAATGAACTTTAACATTTAGCATGTAAAACCTGTCTGAGGTGTAGCTGTTGGATGTTTTGCAGTTTGCTGGGATGTTGACTGCTGGAAAAACTGCAGTAAACACTTGCTGATGATCAGTTAATTAAGTGCATTTGATTAGTGTTTGGCTGCTTACCTTAGAAATTCCTGTGGACACAATGAGGTTGTACTTAAACTTGTTATGTGACTGAATCCAAACAGTGGCTCGATTATTTACAGGAGCTTTATGAGGGAGGAATAAATCAGCAGCAGTTATATCCTGCAGTTCACATACGTTAAGCTCTGTCACTGTAAGACTAAATGAGGATTTTGTGTGAAGAAAGAATAAAAAATAAACATGTAACTTTTATTACCCTGGAAAATCTTGTCTGTCAATATTATCTGACATAACTCACCTTCATGACACTAAAACAAATCTGGCATTAAGCTCAGCTCACTGTGGCAGTCTCTCTTCACAACAGCCGCTTTAACTTGTGGCGTCAGCCCCCAAACAGTCACTGTAAGTTGTAATTTTGCTGCCAAACAATCCTAAACAGCTGCCGCTGGTCATGTCATTACCCCAAAAAAGGCACATCAGATTGGGCAGGTAGTAACATCGGAGGATGTCAGCAGGGTTGATGCTACGATTTGAGCTAATTGTCTCTCCTTCTACAGCCACAAGCTGTGATCTGGATACAAGATGCAGAGCTGCCCGTGCTCGCTCTTAGACATAGGGCGAGGAGCTCAGTTATTCAGTGGGGGTTCAGTGCTCCTACTGGTTCAAGCATCTGAAAAGGACGTCCCTCGGCTGGGTTGTGAACATCATGGTGTCCCACTCAGAGGAGCTGGAGCATGTAGCGTCTCTGCTTAAGCAACTGAAATTGTATGGATACATTTTTAGTCTATAAATGTCATACTTTTACTTTTTTAATGTTTTTTTTTATTAATTCCTGTTAACAATAACCTTAGAGAAAGGCCAAAGATAACAATGTATTATTGGCTCTTTCAACACTTCCTGACAGCACGACTGTCTGTGGTGGCTCATTGGTTCCAACTGAATACATGAAATGTTAAAACACTACAAATCTAACCTTCAAACTTCCTCTGTGTTGCTTCACTCAGAGAAACAGGAAACGCAGCAGATTAATCCACACTGCGGGATGGTGTGTGTGTAAGCATGTTGTAATGATGATGAACAGACAGGTCATCCAGCTCAATAGTTCTGCTTTCTGATGTGATTTTAGCACAAATATGGCACATCTGACATCTTCTTTGAGCGACATGTGTCTCTCAGCGTCTGCCTCAGCTCAGCCACAGGCGCCCTGTGAATTTACCAGATGCCTTTTGTGCAGTAACATTTGGGCCACTTCTCTACCACAGAACATCGGTCATGCTGTAATTGAGCAATACATGCCAAAAGCAGCCCACATTAGGCCCAGATGTGCCTTGGTACACACACAAGATAGAGAAGCAACATCCTGTGGTTGAAACCAGTTAGTCTGAAGCAGGTGAGATTTCTATCTGCTATGTGCTCTGGCTTGGATAGTAATAGTGTTCATGTTGTGAGAATGTAGCTTGTGGTGAAGTGTGTCATTTAGCATTGAAGAAGCAGCAGCTTGGTGGATGTCACCTTTCTTTTTCACACAAAACATCTCACAGGTCTATCCAGTCATTCATTGGCTCAGAGCAGAGAGGTGTTAAGAGCTGTGAGGTGCTGCTGCAGTGTATGAAGTACGTGTACTTTCTACATGATGCAACATTACAAATACAATTTTGACATATTTTTCGTGACCTAACAGTTATTCCCAGTAATCATATCAAAAGCAGTTCTGGAATCAGTTTTGGAAAAAACTAAGCAGGTCGGATCAACGAGGCCCAGAGATAAAGCTCCTCGTTATGTTTAACCTTGAACAGAGTAGATTTACGTCCTCTTGCAGTCACTATTATGACTCACTTTCGGGCTTTGGTCAGAATTGTAACTGATATCAAACTTCTCATCTTTCTCTGAAAGCAACGTTTTAATAAAGACATGTGAGCAGCATATGAGGTCAGTTATAGATGACAAACCTTTCTCTTGTTGGTCAACACCATAATCCAGACATCCCCACCACCAAACTGGACCATCTCTACCCCCAACTGTCACTCAGCAACAGATCCCCACAGCGCTGCCTTCTCTACACCCTGTACGACTATGACTGTACACCAACTCACTCAACCAACATCACTGTCAAGTATGATGAAGATAAAACCGCACACAGGAGGTAGTGAACATCTCCTGGTGGTTCTCATAAATTAAGTGTCTGTGAAGGTTCTCAGTCATCCAGGTCATCGTAGTCAAAGGAGCTTGCAAAGAAAAGCGTCTGGACTTCTTTAAGTTACTTGAAGACGTTTCACCTCTCATCCGAGAAGCTTCTTCAGTTCTAAGGTCAAATGGTGGAGAGTCCCAGATATAAACCTAGTGGGAGTGTCCCCCCACAGAAGGACAAAAGGACCCCCTGATGATCCTCTAATCGCCTGAGCCAAGGTGTGAAACTGGGTGTGGGTCCCAATCAGCCAGAGTTTCGGATGAGCTCATTGTGAAACCTGGCCCCACCTTATCATGCGAATTCCTGAGGTCAGATGGCCCAGGATGTGAGTGGGCGTCTCATAAATTAACTTCAAGCTGAATTCCCTTAAACACCCTGTCTAAGGGTAAAGAAGGCCCAGCATTTCCTCCGTGTCCTGGCGAAGAATAACCAGAAGCTGCTGCTGGCCTTCTACCGCTCCTCAGTGGAGAGAACATGTTTGCTGGGGTGTTGTTTGAACACAGGCAGCTGTGCACTTACTGGACACTCAACTGTAGCTCTCGTGCTGACACAGTGAACGTTACCATTCAACAAGCATCAGACGACAGCTGTGCTTCATTTAGCTACATTAAAGCTCTACACAGTACAGAAACTTCCCCACTCAAGCTGACAAATAATGTTAAAAGCTGAAATGGGAGAAAAAGCAACTGTAATTCTTCAAGTTCATCAATCAATCAAAGTAAAACATGGACTGGCATCAGTGAGTTTTGGGGGTATTTTTTTTCTTTCCTTTTAAGAAGAAACTTTTTGGTCACCATGGATTACTTCTCTTTATCTACAGCTCACACTGTCTGTGGTGCACCCAAGGTTCAACCTTAGGTCCTATTTTTCTTTCTATTTAAGTTCTTCCATTTAAAATAAAAACCCACAACATCTCCTTTATTGTTACACCAGAGCCATACAGATGTCACTTCCCAAAAGACCCAGCAGCTGTTTTAAATGATCTCAGTCACGTGACTGTAAATGTTGTCATAAAGCTGGCATCAGCTTAAAACTACAGCGAGGCCGACTGAATCAGCTAAAAATATTTTCTCATTTTGTGTGATTCCCTTACTTAATCTGTATCAGTATGATCAGACGTCTGTGGCTGTTGTAGAGTTGGGTCATACCAGTCAGAAGGTCAGCAGATCAACCCATGACTTCTCCCTGAAACATCAATCGGAGTGTGACAGAGTGTGTGAATGCCAGAATGCTTAGGCATAGATAAAAGTACTGTATGCATGTAACCGGGTAAATCAGAGTTGGACAAAGAAGTCAAACTAACAACTGAACAAATATCTGAACATACCTGTAGAGTCCTAGTTATTATTAGACCATTCAGGCCTGTGGTACAGCAAAAGTTTTCAGTGTTAACACAATTGTACAAGTGTAACCATGCTCTCTGGTCTTTCTGGGCTATGGGTGTGTGGTGGGCTTTCTCTTAAAATGATCTTTTATTTAAAACAAACAAACAAAAACACCAACAGGATACGTTACACTCCATAAAACAGTCCCTCTGTAAACACTAGGTAGGAACAAAAATGACCTCCTACAAGATGCCGTGTATGAAGTAGTTAAATATGTAAAACTTATAACATAATACAGCAAAATCTAAAATGCAATGTAAATTTATATTATAATCAACACAAAGTAAATATGAGGAAAAAATAAATGCATGTGCCATAACCAACGCTGCACGATCACAGCAGTAAGTTTTCTGTCTGAGACACGAGTTATTCCCATCATAAAAACAGAAGACAGATAAAGTTAAAAAAAGAAACAAAAAAATGGTTTCGGGATGGTTTCTTGTGAGGAAGGACGTAGTGTCTTTAGAAAATCTTGCTGACTCTTGCGATGCAGACAGGCAGCAGACTTTAGAGGTGGTTCCTGTTTTTACGTCTCACACCTCCGCCCATCTGTCAGGGTGGAAAAAAAGAGAAGTTGGAATCAACAAGTGTTTGACTTTTTAATGTGGCTCTTTGTTAATTTCATGGGTGATTCAAGTAACAGTTAAAGTGTGGGCAGCATGGAAACTGTGATTTGTATCTGAAGTAGTTCCTAGGAGCTTCTCGAGCAGTCCTTTAATACGATTCATTAACTTATCTTTTTTTTAATTTGCATGTCAAACCACAGCAGAAACTTCCTCCTGTAGCCTGAGGCCAGCTGCAGTGCAGTCTGCTTTGGGTTGGCTAACAGCAGAGTGTTGCAATAAGATGTTTGCTTCATGCGCTGTGGGGAAAGTGTGGCAGTTTGCAGTAAAAGAGCACGGCGGTTTTGTGGATGTCACCTTTGTTTTTCACATAAACACCTCACGCTTCTATCCAGTCACTCATTGGCTTACAGCAGAGGTGTGAAGAGGAGAAAAGATGTGAAAACCCCTTTGGAGTTTAAAAAATACTCATCACTTGTATCACTTGTATTCTTCATGATGCAACATAACAAATAAAGTGTTTTGTAGTAGCTGTGGTGTTGCAGTTGTTGTACTTGCAGTAATTTAAATGTGTTTTATTTTACAGAGAGCGACAGCATGGCGGTCTACTCCTCAGTGAAAACTAAAGACCTCAGTTATGAACAAGTAGCCATCAGCCCAAAGAGGACGAGAGGTACAGCTGCTCTTTATCTCTCACTTTAAACAGAGCAAAGCTAGCAGTGTCATGCTAAGCTAAGCTAACCATGTTCTCACTCAAACTCAGGATATCAACCTTCGCATTTTGAAAGACGCAGGAACCAAACAACTTCCTCCTCCTCTTAGTGTGATTCATAAGCATACTACACTGATAACAAGTTTTCAAATGACTAAACCAGGGTGTTTTTAGACAGAAGACGAACCAATCAGCTCAAGGCCCAACGTAAGATAAAGAAGGATTTTTCTTTTTTGAGAACGAGTTTCAATTTCAAGTGCTGCACCAATTTGAGCTAAATTTAAGAAAACTGACTAAATAAACAGCCAAAATCAACCCGCACAACAAGGAAATATCTCAGTAGTCACATTTTAGTGAAGGGCAGGGGTTAATGTGTGATTTGGCAGGTGGGGAAACCTTAAGATTGGCTGTAGTGGCGCAGCACATAGTAATGTATCATGTGGTAGACTTCACTGTGGGTACAGGCTGTGACTGATATTCACTGATCGTTGTGAACTGAGCCAGCTGATTTAAACACGTAAAAGCAGATGTTTCATGAGCTTTCATGAATTTTAAACCCCTGATAATAGACAGCTAATTTCAACGGTAGAATTTACTGAGTGAACATCATCACCTTGAATTTAGATCGATGCCTACTGCCTTTGCTGCAACCTACATGAACACCACAGCCTGCTGTGTACAGGGCAGCATAGAGTATATATGGATACTTAAGTCTGTTTTGCAGGATATTTCATGAAAAACATAAATCAACAACACATCTAGTTACCAGTGGACCATCCTGGTACATTGTCGACAACATTTAGCCTCAGCTTTTAGTGTCAAACTGCTAATTTTGTCACCACAGACCTACAGACTAAATAGGGACGTTGATCATTTGACGCTTAAAGTTTGTTTCAGTCGGTAAAAAAGTTAAAGCAGGGTAAAACAGTAAAAAAAAAAACCAGCGATGCCTCAGATGATGGTGTGGAAACTATTTCTGTGTTTCATGTGAGGATTACACCGTTTCCCCTGAAAATCTTGCTGAGTTGCAAACAGGCGGCAGACTCTGGTTCCTGTTTTTAAGCGTCGCTGCTCCTCCTGTCTGATAAAATCTGTCAGTTTATATTTAAATGTCATTCAGTGAAGCTGATGAGCTCATTACTGATCATTAATCATGTTTCCTGTTG
This sequence comes from Neolamprologus multifasciatus, assembly GCF_963576455.1. Lineage (NCBI taxonomy): Eukaryota > Metazoa > Chordata > Actinopteri > Cichliformes > Cichlidae > Neolamprologus > Neolamprologus multifasciatus. Next base: position 7,125,740 of record NC_140441.1, on the reverse strand, counting down.
TTTCAACTGTTTGTGTTCAGACTTTAAACCAGAGTCAGACGTCGTCTACTCTTCACTGAAGTAGTCCACCAGTCCAACCACTGATGTCCAGCTGCTGGTCTCTAACTGGTCCCCCCAGCACCTCAGACCAGAGGACATCCACATGTTACAGATTTTATTAAATATATTTTATGTCTTAATCTCCTGTTGTTGGACCCGTGATTCATAATTTGCATTTTGATGCAAAATCAGCAATGTGAAATATTTATATAAATAATGTAAAATAGGGATATTTCTATGTAACATTAAAAACTTCCAGATGTTTTGTGGTATTTATTTGCATTTGTCCTGCTCCTGTTCCCACGCAGCGTGGGGTCGGGGGTATCTCTGTGGCATTGATTAAATTTTGCTCTCTCATGCTCCTCGTGTGGTTCTGTGGGTTTCAAACATGGGGGGAGATGGAAAACTTGATTTGCTCCGCTTTTGTTGTGGCTTACCAATACATGCCCGGCTTCAGTGCAGAAAACAAAACAAAAAGATGTATATTAAACCACAGCCACAGACTCAAAGCAGCAGGTACTGCAAACTGCACAGAGCAGCGTCAGCATGCTTGATGGAGGAAGAAGTTTACTGCTGTAGGCATCCAGAAACCACCTGCACAGCGGCTGCCATGGAAACACTTTTACATTTACATCAATATGGTTTCTGGCAGCAGTTTCTCTCAGTTTTCTCTCAAACATGAACATGTTTTGGGGTTCAACAATATAACAAACCTGACTAGTTAGTTTTCATTATAGATCGCATTTTACAGTTATTACAGTTTTATTTATTTATTATTATTGTCACACTCAGTATTTTAGGATAAAACATGAAGCTGAAACATTTTGGTGTCTAATAAAATACACACTTATGACCACGTGACTCTGACTGGCTCCTGAACCAGCACAGAGCTCAAACAGTTACCTCTCAGTGAAGCTAAAAAACAGGCAAATTTAACGTCTTCTGCCCTCTACTGGTTAAACCTGGTGTTACAACAGGGCGGTTGCTTTAAAAATGACAGCACTTTAACCTCTACTAGAAGATGTCACATTTTAAATCCGTTATCTTATACTTTCAAATTAGGTACAACACATAGATAGAAAAAAATCAATGACAGTAAAATCATCACCAGTGTGTGGATAGCAAATTTCCCACATGTGGGACTAGTAAAGGTTTATCTAATCTAATCTAATCAGGAGGTTAGAGTCACAAACAGGTGAGATTTTACTGTTTATCTCACCTGGTCTTGGAATAACTGGGAGTTGGTGGAATAAAGCCCGTCTGTCCCTGATCAGCCTGCTGCACATCATTCTTTTGACTTTTCTTTATAATAGAGTAGAATCTGCACATTTTTTCGCCATCTGACTGTACAATGTAAATAGATCTAAATCTAAAGATATGAAAAGGATCACAGATATGTACACATCCAGGTCTTTAAGACATCCTTGTAACTAACTGATTAGCATCGTCTGGCTTCATCGATAAAGATAACTGGGTATCTCCATTGCAATGAAAATAGGTTTTCAATGCCTAAAGGAAAGTGTGTATAACATAAAGCATATTGGCTGGAGCACAAAACCCTGTAATTAATTAGTTACTAGTTACTTCTTCAAAAAAGTAACTAACTGAGTTAGTCATTGGGTTAAAATATTCTTAAAGCAACTAATTACTAAGAAAAGTAACTATTGCGTTTGTTTAACCCTCCGATGTCCAGGGTATTGGCTGTTTTTGACTACTTTTGATATTACCGCTACATTACCCCTTTAAAAACTTGCCCCATTTAGGTGTCATTCTTTTCAGCACAACCTCACATGTCTGAATTTACTGTTATTTTTCTAATTTGACATACTGTATTAAATTAAAACTGCATTGCTCGCGTGCTGGTTTGGCCTATCAACACAATTTAAAACTTGGTGTGTAGTTTGAAGTCAACACTTTTAACACAAAATTGGAGACTCAGGGTTGTCTTGGGTTGATGTAGCATCTTGTTGCTATGCCATCTTAAATTGGTCATGTGATTGGTTTACCATGGCTACTATATTCCTCAGCCAATCAGCAGCACTCATGTGCACTCGCATTACTTTTAACGCCGTTATTCCCATCACCCTCTGACTACAGAGGGTAACAGTGAGCAGTGGTGCACAGGAGCAACTAGAACATAGGTGTCAAACTCCTGCCCACGGGCCAAATTTGGCCTAATTACATTTGGCCCGCGAAGCCATATAAAATTACTGACTACGATGACCTGGATGACTGAGAACCTATAAAGTGCTCTGTTGGGAAACAAGCTCCAGCTCTGCGTTCGGGGGAAAAAAACGCGACAATCGCGGCTAAAACACTATTAAAAGTGTAGTTGGTGACAGAAAAACGGGGTATTTTAAAACTACACCACCACCATTGCTGCCTGTGATTTGCATTCTGGGATACCTGGCTGCCCCAAGTCCACACAAGCAATCGATTATCTAGGATCGACCTGTTTTGACTTACTTTGCACGGCAACCAATCAAAAGGTAGAGAAGCTGCATGGGCAGCGTTAACCCCACCCACTTAGTTTGATCGGTGAGGCTGACAGATAAAATTATTTCAAGGATGAAGGGGACAAAAGTGCCAAAATGAATTAAATAAATAAATCATTAAATAATTAATTAAAACTGTCAATAATTATTTTAATATGTCATTAATTAATTACATGTGTCATAAATATGTATGTAATTAATTATTTCTGATTTTAATTAATTATTGCCACATTTAATGAATTATTTAATGTATTTAAGGTGTATTTAATTAATTCATTATGGCAGTCCTGGCGTTCCATAGACTTTAGTCTCATGAACAACATCAGCTAATTGTTATTTACTAGCTAATCTTAAATGACTGTTCAGTGCAGAAATGAAGCCCAACAATCATGTTTTACAGTCCTGTGGTCTCAGCCTCAGATACTCAACTAATCAAAGTGATGTCATAAGACAGCCACAGGGCCAGGACTGCCATAATGAATTAAATAAATACATAAATAAACTTAAATAATTAAGTAAATGTGTCAATTTATTAAAATTGGAAATAATTGAATGAATAATTTATTGACATTTTAAATGAAATGAATGGGCATTTCATTAATTATTGTAATGTTTATTTATTTAATTAATTAATTCCAATTTTAATTAATTTATGTAACATTTAATTAATTATTTAATGGTGGATTAAATTAATTGCTTTTGGTACTCCTGGCCCGCCTCACTACGGCCCCTAGAAGACTGTGGTTACTGGTGTCTCTAGCTTCACATGTCGCAGATCAGAATCACTGCTTTGATTCCCGGTGGGTGTGCTGCTGAGTGGTGAACAACTGTTAGACACATGAACGGGTTGGTTGTGTACCGGGGGATTCTGGACTACGCTTCCTCCTCATGTTCCCGGCTGTCAGGGACAATCTGCCAGAGGTAACGCTACCTTCGGCTGCACAGCCACAGTTTTTTGTGAAGCCAAGTGTTCAGTACAGAGCTACAAATAGGCTAGATTTATTAAAAGTGTCTTTATTGCTAAAGAGGCCGAGGAGTAACTAAACATCCGAAACACTGAGCAGGAAAGTGCAGGAGGGACAGGTGCAGAGGCCATGCAAACCCATATGGAAAAGAAAACTTATAAAAGATTTGCATCAGATGTGGCCTACTTCATATAGTGAATCATATAAGGCTTACATGATTTACTCATGAAAGTGGCCACTTTCTCATTACTTTCATATATTGTTTTAGTAAGTATCCAAAACATTCAAGTTTCATTATATAATTTTTCAAGAGATCTTTTATCTGTTTTCACTCTTGTATGCTTTTCATACAAGTTTCACACAAGACAGATACAAACTTTATCAGATTTATATATAAAGATTTATATATCCTGTTTTATGGCCTCTATCAACCCTCATCACCTCATTTCATGCATTCTTCCTGTGGGGGGATACTTATGACTCCTCTATTGTCCTTTCGTCTCTGCAGAAAACCTTTTTTGGAAAGGGTATTGGATTCAATTCTTTTACTGCTGTTATAACCCCACCTGTTGAGTCACTTCAGCAGTCTTGTTCATGATGCAAATGACAACAACAATGACACAAAGGAAGACTCTCTTCAGAGTGTCAAAGTATGCATAGCACAGTGACACAGCATTAGGTGATGTTCATAGGAAATTGCTGTCAGTCATTCCCCGTCACCACCATAGCTTCTGGTTTCTGTTCACAGAATCATGATGCCATCCTTGAACTTCCTCTCTGCACGGTCGATTGGAGCTTGGAACGCTCCCCTCATCCTTCAGATCTCCATCTGTTGTCCACAATCTCCTCGTGATTACCTCTGGAAAGCCCCGTGGCACAGCTCTCCATCCAATGCAGCTTTATGGTCATTGCTGTGGTTCCAGAATCTTCTCATGATGACCAGTAGGTCCCCAAACAGCATGACCTTTGACCTCAACCCCTGCCTGGGCTGTCAGCTATGGTCCCTACTTCTCGCTGGGTCTCTGAAGATTTCTCAGGAGATTCCACCCTTGGGATCATTTCTTCCAGCAATGCTCTGCTGCACCTGTATCTCCTTACTAGAGGAAAAACTTCTATTTGGAAAACATGTCAACCATCATCAAACCAAATTTTCCTTTCAGTTCAGTGAACTTCACTTATCAAAAAAATATAATTATTTATTATTTATTAATTATATTATTCGTTTATCATGTTTTCACTTTCACTTATAGGCCATCAAAGTGTTTCTTATCTTTACCCAAATGATTGGAGCAGAACTTAAAATCTATAAGCTGTAAAAACTTTATATTTGAAGACTGAAAGAGACCCAGGAAGTGGTCACAGGACGAGGGTGACAGACTGTCTGAAGTAGTTAGAACAAGACAAGGTTGTTGGACCAGGTGTGCTTGCTTTTGAAACTGTGTCTTAATTCCACCTGTTTCACATACAAGGGTCAGTTCTACAGGCAGGAACATGGGTGTGCCGTGGGCTCCCCAGTTTCACCCATTGTGGGCAACTTGTATATGGAAGACGTGGAAAAGAGGGCTTTGCTATCCTACCCTGAAACACCACCAAGTCATTGGTTCAGGTATGTGGATGACACCTGGGTGAACACACAAACCTCCATCTCTGGTTTCTTTGACTGGAGGTTGTTGATGATTTGATGCTTTCACAACACTGTATGTGATGTCACTGGTGATGTCATCTTCTCCATCTGCTGAAATGAGTTAAAGTAAACACTTTTATGATTTAAGAATCTAAATGGACCAAATTATGATGACAGAATGGAAACAAAATACCACAATGAATAAGAATGAATATGTACAAACCTTCAAGTTTCCTGTGAACACATCGTCTCACCAGCAGAACCAGTAACACCAGTAGAACCACAACATAGACTGATCCAACAGGCAACAGCACAGAGAGAAGAGGAGGAGAGAGTGATGGAGGAAGAGTGATGGAGGTAGAACCAGGAGGAGGTGTGTTTGTCTAAAATAAAGCAAAAACTGCTAGTAGCGGTTTTAGATACGGGCGACATGGGCAGTTGCCCGGGGTGGCATCGTGGTGGGGGGCGGCATCACGGGTATCGGCAAAAAAAAAATAAAAAATGCTCGTACTCTTGCTGCCCTGACGTCAGCCAGCGATTATTGGGAATGGTACAGGCACCGATCGGTTTTCTATCGCCCATTTGCTGGAAGTAAGAGCGCCCTCCGTTTGCGAGGTGCTCCTGCTGCTTGCAGCACAGGAGAGGGCGGGGCGGCGGGGGATTCTCTGCCTGGCTGGAGCAGCATCTAATAACCAACTCAAAACAAAATAAAAACAAACCAACAAACACGAAAACACCAGACATCATGATACAGACTTATAATTTGCACCGATGTTTTTTCAAAATTCTATACGTGAAAAGTGAGCGAGAGCCCTCGGTGCGCCTGCTCGCTGCTGAAGTCAAAGTAAACTTTATTGTCATCTCCACTACATACAGTCCAGTATATAGAGAGACGAGACGACGAGGCTCCAGTTACAGCAGTGCAAGTAAACAAACAATAAATATAAGAAGAGTAAGAAAATAAATATACACTTTAGGACTCGGGGTAAAGGGATCAATAACAATTTAAAATTTACAGTTTGCTGATTTAAAGTCTCACACACAACCTGTTGAAAGGGGAGGGGCCGGCTGCTTCCAAATAGAGCACATTTCATTCATAATGTTGCAAATCCAAGCCCATTATGTATTCATGATTTGAGTCCTGGGTTGTGTGAAATCTCAGAAAGAAAGTGAATCTGTGAACTAAGGTGTAGGTGTGTTAGGTTATGTTGTGGTGATCCTCGAGTTGGGGGATTTGTGTTCATACTGGAGTGCAAAATTAAAACCAAGATGGACAAGAAAAGTTCAAAGCCATCAGGTCCTCAGTTTAGAAAAAAGAGAAAAGAAGAGGAGAAGAAACGAACAAAAGATGCAGGTAAGCAGATGTGTGATTGGATAATGGCAGGTCATCCTGAACCAATCAGAATCAGAATACTTTATTAATCCCTAAGGAAATTATGTGGGTTACAGTTGCTCCAAGAAGAAATGGTAAAAATAGTAACAGTAATTCAATTCAATTCAATTCAATTTTATTTATATAGCGCCAAATCACAACAAATGTCACCTCAAGGCGCTTCATAGATACAGAGAAAAGCCCAACAATCATATGACCCCCTATGAGCAGCACTTTGGCGACAGTGGGAAGGAAAAACTCCCTTTTAACAGGAAGAAACCTCCGGCAGAACCAGGCTCAGGGAGGGGCGGGGCCATCTGCTGCGACCGGTTGGGGTGAGAGAAGGAAGACAGGATAAAGACATGCTGTGGAAGAGAGACAGAGGTTAATAACAGATATGATTCAATGCAGAGAGGTCTGTTAATACATAGTGAGTGAGAAAGGTGACTGGAAAGGAAAAACTCAATGCATCATGGGAATCCCCCGGCAGCCTACATCTATTGCAGCATAACTAAGGGAGGATTCAGGGTCACCTGGTCCAGCCCTAACTATATGCTTTAGCAAAAAGGAAAGTTTTAAGCCTAATCTTAAAAGTAGAGATAGTGTCTGTCTCCCGAATCCAAACTGGAAGCTGGTTCCACAGAAGAGGGGCCTGAAAACTGAAGGCTCTGCCTCCCATTCTACTTTTAAATACTCTAGGAACAACAAGTAGGCCTGCAGAGTGAGAGCGAAGTGCTCTAATAGGGTGATATGGTACTACAAGGTCATTAAGATAAGATGGGGCCTGATTATTTAAGACCTTGTATGTGAGGAGCAGGATTTTGAATTCGATTCTGGATTTAACAGGAAGCCAAAACAGGAGAAATCTGCTCTCTCTTTCTAGTCCCAGTCAGTACTCTTGCTGCAGCATTTTGGATTAACTGAAGGCTTTTCAGTGAGTTTTTTGGACATCCTGTAACAGACTAAACTCCAAACATTATGTTACAGATTTTAATATTAATTAGTCATTGTCAGTTGTTGATTTGTCCTGTTCTCATTGTATGACGTATTATGATGGCTGTTTGGTAGCTGTTTGCATACTATGTATACTCTCTCTCTTCATATGTGTGTGTTTCTCTGGCGAAATTCAGTATGGTTCCAACAACAGTTTTATGTTAATGTATAATCCTTAATATGTTTTATTTTGGTTTCTTGTCCTTTTTCATTTATAAAGCAGCTGCTCTGCTGTAACACTCAGTGTAACCAGTAGATGGCAGCAGATTTATACTGAGCTTCTCCTCCAGGAGGAGGAATGAAGTAAAAAAAAAAAAACTTGGCGACCATGTGGTGACAGAAGCCGGTTTTTCTCCTCTTTTACTGGTAATTGTAACATTGTAATTAGGCTTTTTTTGCTGTTTTTGTTTTGAACAAACAAATACAAAAAGGAGAAAAAAATTGTTTCTACTCATGAAAACATTTAAGCTGCTACCAGAAACTGACAACTTTTAAATCTGTTGTTTGTTTGTTTTTCCAATGTCAGCTGCTTCCTGGTATATTTGTTGTTGAGTAAGGAAGTAAAACTCTTCAGCATCAAACACACAGTGATGGTTTTTCAGTAAAGCGCACTTTAAAAATGTAAGTAAACTATAGAATACATTGTTTGACTTGTGTGAGTCGAATTGAGAGAGAAATGAAAGTGAAACACATAAAAATCTCTGTAACATGTGGATGTCCTCTGCTCTGAGGTGCTGGGGGGACCAGTTAGAGACCAGCAGCTGGACGTCAGTGGTTGGACTGGTGGACTACTTCAGTGAAGAGTAGACGACGTCTTGGTTTATATCTGACCCTGATAGACTGCAGGTCATAACTTCTTACCTGAAGTTCAGTTCACCTGACGCTCGGACCGGCGGCCGCCTCGGGTCTCTCCTCCTCCCCTTTCCCTCCTCCACCTGCTGCCTCCACCACTTGCTAATGTTAATGAATCTGTGGAAGCTCCGTGACAGCCACCACACAAAGTAACAAATAACGACCTTATCTAAATCCCAGTAACGGTTAACGCGTTCCTGATTTTGTCATAATAACTAGTTACCGTGCTCGTTACCACAATAATAACGTAGTTACTGTAACGCGTTACTTAGTCCCCACACTGGACCGACACAGCTCTGCAGCTCTGCAGCTCAACACTGGATCCTCACAGAGCTATGTGCTGAGCCCCTGCTCTATAATCTGATGAACCCTGATGACACCACAGTGTCCAGGACAAACCACCTGATCACTGACTTCAAGAAGAAAAGTAACAGACAGCTGGAACCACAAAGAGAGGGTCAGGACTTCCTGTTTCTGTAAGTTTACCTCAGGCAGAAATGACCCAGGGTCTAAACACCACAGAGCTGGTTAAGATGACACAGCAGAGACTTTCCTGAGGGTCCTCAAGAAGATCCCCATACCATGGCTCCACATGTTAGTGTATTGCTTGAATGGTAAATAGCGCTTTACTCAGTCCCTAAGGACCCAAAAGCGCTTTACACTACATTCAGTCATTCACACACTGGCAATGGCAAGCTACGTTGTAGCCACAGCTGTCCTGGGGCGCACTGACAGAAGCGAGGCTGCTGGACACTGGCGCCACCAGTAGGCAAACATGCTCATTACTTTCATATATTGTTTTAGTAAGTATCCAAAACATTCAAGTTTCATTATATAATTTTTCAAGAGCTCTTATATCTGTTTTCACTCTTGTATGCTTTTCATACAAGTTTCACACAAGACAGATACAAACTTTATCAGATTTATATACGTTTGTGGCTATTGATGATGGAGTGTGTGACAGTAGAAATAGAAATGGAAAGAAAGAGTAATATAATTGTTACTTGTATGTATAGGAGGCCTGGGACACTGATAGAAACATTCACAGTAGTAGAAGATTTATTGAGCAAGGAAAAGGGAAATAAGACATTTTGTATTTGCCGGGATTATAATATTTGTTGTCCAATCATAAGTCATCATCAGATTTTTTGAGTTAATATTTGGAAGAGGGTTTTACCCTCTGATTACTAAACCTAGTAGAATAACTGAAAAGTCAGCAACTTTAATTGATCATATTTTCATTAATTGCTTGCTAGATATAGAATATTATATTTCTCTTTGTTTCTACCCTATCTGAGTTATTGTGTTGAAGTATGGGGAATATATATGTGACCAATAACCAAACCATTATATTTATTGAAATTATTACAACTAGAAGATATAGTGAAATTACAGACATTAATTATTATATTTAGGGCAAAAAATTAAAACACTACCTCTTAAGTTACAAAGTGTATTTGTATTGTGTTCAGAACATGGGGACGGAAGAAGGAAGTTTTATTTTAAGCATCGGATTGCTCGAACCACACAAAGACAAATGTGTCCAATAGGGGTGCAACGATACACAAAATTCACGGTTTGGTTCGATACTTTGCTACTTCGATGCTGCTTCGATACTATAACAATAAAAAAAGATAAACCAATATGAAGAAGTTGAAAATAACAGAATTTAACTGTAGAAAAAATGATCCCTTCAGTTTGATATTTAGTGGTATTGCTCACTGTTGAGTATATTGTTCTGTTTGTTTTGTCTTGTTTTGTTTTGTGTAGAATATTGTCAGAGTGTAATTTTGGTTGCCTACTTGTATCATCACAGATAGGGGGCAGGTGTCAATGAGAATTTATTATTCTTCCTGCTTCTGTTCATGCATGGAAACTGTGTTACTTTAATTAACAGGAAGGTTGTATATAGGAAATGAATTACTGCTACGTGTGACCCACGTGGTTCACGCTGATCTCAGCTACGATCCAGGAGACAAGGGTGTGCAGATCGATGCAGACATCGATCCAAACGTTGGTAGTGGTATATGTTCCTGTATGTTTACTACTTTAGTTTAGGAAAAGGAGATAGGCGCTAACTTCGAAATTACACCCCACGTGGTTACGTCGTGCAGCTGAGTCACGTGACCGCACCGTAACAAATCGCCACAGGGCCAGGAAAAGGGGGCGGAGAAAGTGTGTGTGCAGGAGAGGAGTCGAGCGGAGAGAGCTGCTTTTTCATGAAACGGGAGTAAAGTAGTAAACTTACAGGAACATATACCACTACCAACGTTTGGATCGATATCTGCAGCGATCTGCACACCCTTGTCTCCTGGATCGTAGCGGAGATCAGCGTGAACCACGTGGGTCTCTGCTCCCTGATCTTTTTCTTAAGACTTCCAGCTTCATCACGGAGTTTCTCTCGGTTTGTGGGCTCATCTAAAGGTAAGCATCGAGCTAACTTTAATGTGGGTTCAGTTTATCTCTGTTGAGAATAATAGATTGCTTGGTATACATTGGAGTTAGACAGACTGTAGAGTTTGTGATTGTTTGCAACATTATAATCTGGCGGTTGCTATGGGGTAAGAATACATACAGATAAATAGTCTTGGAATATGAACAAAGGGTGCAGGGAAGGAGAACAACCAACCCCCAGGACATGAAGCCACGGGTACAAGCGTGGGGGAGGGCAATCAGCCTTTAGAATAGGACTTAATAGGACCGTCTGCAGATTCATCTGTATTTTATTTTCTTCCAGCGCAAATAAAGACGTCTGATTCTTCACCTGGAAGTAAAAGTCTCCAAAAGGTCGCTACCATAAGAAATCCGTGAAATCGGCGATGTGTGTTAACAGTTTATTGTGAACACGTTGAAAGAGTGAGAGACTGTTTGCAGAAAAACACCAACTAATCATTAGCTCAGCATGCTGGGAGAAGCTGAGCGTTTGCTTCCTTGTTCAATTATTTCCATCTTGCTTTGACTGCAGCTGTAACCTGACGTATTCCAGCAAGATATGTAAAAAGAGCTTTGATGAACACAAAGCTGGACAGCTTTTGTTCTGAGTCTAAGAAGCTTAGAAAGAAACGCGATTTCAATATGTCACATATTGACAGTGGCTCACCGATGCCAATGACATAATTACCCAGCTACATTTCCGAAAGAATGCAAAAGCATTGACATATATTTTTCCTTCCTACGATAGGCCGACGGGCAGGGCAGGGATAGATTTTGGTAGCCCGACTGGAAAAAAGCCCCGGGACGTCGGGCTAGCGATTTTGCGAGCCCTGTATCTGATTGAGGAATCACTCATCTTTGGAAAAGAGAGTTTATTACAGAAAAATGTCTCTTTCCAAAATAAAAGCTATACTATACGCTTCTTCTGGGGTATATTCTCAGCAGCATATTAAACATATCAGGTCCACATAAGGAGAATCATGTGCTAACGGCTGTCTAAATGACTCAGGTAAAGTTTGTAGCATGCGTGCTTGTTGTTTTTGACTGCTTCCACTTGTCTTTGCACGAGGATGATGTCAGAGTAAATCTGCAGTCACATTCGTTGTGTTCCCACTAGTGCTGTCAGCATAAATCTCGTTGAAATGACGCCACAACACGGCAAATCTCCGTTATTAACGAGCTACCTCGGATCAAACACCTAACACACTAGTTCCCACCCATGTAATTGAGCATTGCTGGCACATCCAACATACTGTTTTCCTTTAGTCCATGACGCGCTTACCTTCAGGGTCATACTTCACAAGAAAACCAAAATAGTTCCAAACGCCAGATCTGAATGAGGGTGGGGGAGGTTCAATTTACCATGTTGCAAGGAGAGCTTAACTTCTGTCTCGCTAGCTTGCGCTGCGCTCAGTGAATCTGCGTTCGACTACTCCGCCTAGGCTGCACTGTCAAGCGGCGAGCGCAGATCCACTGAGCGCTCAACACAGACAGCATCGTCAGAAGGAAAGTTGATAAAATAAATTAAAAATGTTGTATTGTTGATACATATGCGTACAGAACCGAAAGCACTGTATCGGTTCAATATTGATACGCTATATATATATATATATATATATATATATATATATATATATATATATATATATATATATAGTATATTTTTTGTGTGTGTATCCCAGCTGAGTAACAGGAGGAGAAGAGTGGTGGTACAACAGAGGAACAATTTCAGCCATTTGGACTCAGCTCAGCCACTATAGAGGAAAAAATGACTTCAACACAAAAGGTGAGAAAAACATCACAGTTAAACTGTTATTAAAACTGTGTGTGCAGCTCGTTGGTTTTTAAAAACCTGTTAACAGCAGCTTTATCTTTTGCATCCTGGGCTCAACCATATATACAGAATCTACATTCAAAATCAGAAACCACAGAAGTTACAAGAAAATACAAAGATTATATTTTATCAGCACACATCAGAATCAGAATCGTGTTTATTGGCCAAGTATATGTGCAGACACATACAGGGAATTTGGTTCCTGTAGATGGTGGCTCTCAAGCACAGCAATGTAAATCACACACACATATACACACACACACACACACACACACACACACACACACACACACACACACATTACACATACATACTAGGGGTGCAACGATACTTGTATCGATATCGAACCGTTCGATACAGTGCTTTCGGTTCGGTACGCATATGTATCGAACGATACAACATTTTTAATTTATTTTATCAACTTTCCTTCTGATGATGCTGTCTGTGTTGAGCGCTCAGTGGATCTGCGCTCGACAGTGCAGCCTAGGCGGAGTAGTCGAACACAGATTCACTGAGCGCAGGGCAAGCTAGCGAGACAGAAGCTAGGCTAGTTGCAACATGGCAAATTGAACCTCCCCCACCCTCATTCAGATCTGGCGTTTGGAACTATTTTGGTTTTCATGTGACGTATGACCCTGAAGGTAAGCGTGTCATGGACAAAAGTAAAACAGTATGTTGGATGTGCCAGCAATGCTCAATTGGTGGGAACTAGTGTGTTAGCGCAGTTAGCTCTTAATGTGTTGACGTCTTCCAGCCCCACTCATGAGGTGATCCGCGGTAGCTCGTTAACGGAGATTTGCCGTGTTGTGACGTTAATGTCATTTCAGATTAACGCTGACAGCACTAGTGGGAACACAACCAATATGACTGCACATTTACTCCGACATCATCCTCGTGCAAAGACAAGTGGAAGCAGAAAAACAACAAGCAGCATGCTACAAACCTGAGTCATTTAGACAGCCGTTAGCACATGATTCTCCTTATGGGGACCTGATATGTTTAATATGCTGCTGAGAATATAGCCCAGAAGAAGCGTATAGTATAGCTTTTATTTTGAAAGAGACATTTTTCTGTAATAAACTCTCTTTTCCAAAGATGAGTGATTCCTCAATCAGATACAGGGCTCGCAAAATCGCTAGCCCGACGTCCTGGGGCTTTTTTCCAGTCGGGCTACCAAAATCTATCTCTGCCCTGCCCGTCGGCCTATCGTAGGAAGGAAAAATCTATGTCAATGCTTTTGCATTCTTTCGGAAATGTAGCTGGGTAATTATGTGACATACTGAAATCGCGTTTGAATTTGCGCTTGTTTTTTGCTTTCACTTTGCAATCGCGTGAACTGTGTATAGAGAGCGACAGCACTGATTGGTGAGTGATGATAATTTGCGCACCAATTCCTCTGACATCGTCTTATCAATCATTAGCTTACTATGCAAACATGACAAGTGAAATCTCCCGCAGCTTAAACATGTGAGAGGTTGATCGCGCAGAGAATCGCTGAGCGTTATGTTAGTGCGTGTGTAAAAGCAGCAGGATATATATTTTAGTTCTGCTGAGCCAAATAAGACAGGTCAGGGTGAAGAAGTGACAGCCAAAGAAAAGCTTACCACAAAACGGAAAAGTTATGACAAATCAGACTATAAGGCAAAAAGAAAGTGCAGCTTTATGGTTTCATGGACAAAAGAATTTCTGTGGCTGCAATATGACGAGCTAAATAACCAGGGCTGCACATAAGTGGTCCGCAGGTTCACTGTCAAAATAAAAAACGCGCACAAGATAAGAAGTTGCAATGCGTGTTTGCGTACATAAGATTTTCAGGAGGAGGACAGACATTTGTTTAGAACTCTTAAAGATGTCGAAGAAGCTCCTTTAAGCAATTACTTTGGTGTTCCTCCACCTCCAAAGAAATGTCAGAAGGAGTCCGAACCACAAAAGAAGCACGTATTCTCTGAAAAGTGGTTGCAGGAGGTGAGCTGGCTTCAAACAAATGATGAACGCACAGAGAGGTGGTGCAGAATGTGCCGTGAAAATTTAATAAATGACAAATTAATAAAAAGGCATGAACATTTTTTTTGTATCGAAAAAATATCGAACCGTGACACCAAAGTATCGAACCGAACCGAACCGTGAATTTTGTGTATCGTTGCACCCCTAATAAATAAATATATATATATATATATATATATATATATATATATATATATATATATACATACCAACTCATCCATATAAATATATGTATATATTTTGTGTGTGTATCCCAGCTGAGTAACAGGAGGAGAAGAGTGGTGGTACAACAGAGGAACAATTTCAGCCATTTGGACTCAGCTCAGCCACTATAGAGGAAAAAATGACTTCAACACAAAAGGTGAGAAAAACATCACAGTTACACTGTTATTAAAAAACTGTGTGTGCAGCTCGTTGGTTTTTAAAAACCTGTTAACAGCAGCTTTATCTTTTGCATCCTGGGCTCAACCATATATACAGAATCTACATTCAAAATCAGAAACCACAGAAGTTACAAGAAAATACAAAGATTATATTTTATCAGCACACATCAGAATCAGAATCGTGTTTATTGGCCAAGTATATGTGCAGACACATACAGGGAATTTGGTTCCTGTAGATGGTGGCTCTCAAGCACAGCAATGTAAAACACACACACACACACACACTATATACACACATTACACATACATACACAAAGCTGTGTAAACCAACTATAAATAACTAATCTAAACTTATATACATAAAATACAGAAATGAAATGAGGTGGAATGAATACTGCAGAATGTACATGAGGTGCAGTTGCAGTCTGGCAGTGGGAGCAGTGTGACAGGTCAACTATTAAGAAGGGAGATGGCGAGGAGAAAGAAACTGTTCCTGTGTCGGTGGTCCTGGTCTGCAGGCTTCTGTACCGTCTGCCAGAGGGCAGCAGATCAAAAAGTCTGTGTCCAGGGTGTGAGGGGTCTGTGATGATTTTCCCTGCCCGTTTCCTGGTTCTTGAGAGGTACAGATCCTGGATGGAGGGCAGGGGGGCGCCGACGATCCTTTCTGCTGCCCGTACAGTCCGCTGCAGTCTGCTCCTGTCCTGTAGTGGCTGCTCCATACCAGACTGTGATGGAAGATCACAGGACAGACTCAATGACCGCAGTGTAGAACTGGATCAGCAGCTCCTGTGGAAGACTGTACTTCCCCAGTTGTCTCAGGAAGTACATCCTCTGCTGGGTCTTTTTGAGGATGGAGTTGGTGTTGGTCTCCCACTTCAGGTCCTGGGAGATGGTGGTACCCAGGAACTTGAAGGTCTTTACAGTCGACACAGGGCTGTCTGATATGGTGAGGGGGAGCAGAGTTGAGGGATGTCTCCTGAAGTCCACTGTCATCTCTACAGTTTTAAGAGTGTTCAGCTCCAGATTGTGCTGACTGCACCAGAGTACCAGCCGCTCAACTTCCTGCCGGTATGCAGGAAGCCGGTATGCACATTGAAACAACAATATCATCAGTTGAACTTGCAATTTCTTATGCGTAAAAGATTTTCTGCACTGATCAATATTTCTTCAATAATGCAATTTCATTACAACTCTTATTGTAGCACATCATTGTTATGTGATACTATCACCAGAAGGTGGTGGTAACACACCTACAATGTGTTTGTTTGTTTTTTTTTGACATGTTTGATTCCACCAATGGAGGAAGTTTCAGTGTGTTCCACGACTGCATTTCACTCACTGCCTCTGTTTGTATCTCTGTCACTGCAGGACCAACATGGAGCGAGAAGTCAGTGCTCTCAGGAGGCCGACAAACCTCACAGAAGAAAGGGAGAGAAAACCTACAGCTGTGATTTGTGTGGGAAGGATTTTACCCGGACTGGACACTTAAAAACTCACCAACTCGTCCACAGTGGAGTTAAAGCGTACAGCTGTGACTTGTGTGGAAAGTCTTTTACCCTGGCTCAAAGCCTAAAAACACATCAACTCATCCACAGTGGAGTTAAACCTTACAGCTGTGACTTGTGTGGAAAGTATTTTACCCAGTCTGGAAACTTAAAAAATCACCAACTCATCCACAGTGGATTTAAACCTTACACCTGTGAGTTGTGTGGAAAGTATTTTACCGAGGCTGGACACTTAAAAAAACACAAACTCATCCACAGTGGAGTAAAACCTTACGGCTGTAAATTGTGTGGAAAGTCTTTTACCCTTGCTGGAAGCTTAAAAACACACCAACTCATCCACAGTGGAGTTAAACCTTACAGCTGTGACTTGTGTGGAAAGTATTTTACCCAGTCTGGAAACTTAAAAAAACACCAACTCATCCACAGTGGAGTTAAACCTTACAGCTGTAAATTGTGTGGAAAGTCTTTTACCGAGGCTGGACACTTAAAAAAACACAAACTCATCCACAGTGGAGTAAAACCTTACGGCTGTAAATTGTGTGGAAAGTCTTTTACCCTTGCTGGAAGCTTAAAAACACACCAACTCATCCACAGTGGAGTTAAACCTTACAGCTGTGACTTGTGTGGAAAGTCTTTTACCGAGACTGGAAACTTAAAAACACACCAACTCATCCACAGTGGATTTAAACCTTACAGCTGTGACTTGTGTGGAAAGTCTTTTACCCGGGCTGGAAACTTAAAAACACACCAACTCATCCACAGTGGATTTAAACCTTACAGCTGTAAATTGTGTGGAAAGTCTTTCACCGAGGCTGGAGGCTTAAAAAAACACACACTCATCCACAGTGGAGTTAAACCTTACAGCTGTGACTTGTGTGGAAAGTCTTTTACCGAGACTGGAAACTTAAAAACACACCAACTCATCCACAGTGGATTTAAACCTTACAGCTGTGACTTGTGTGGAAAGTCTTTTACCCGGGCTGGAAACTTAAAAACACACCAACTCATCCACAGTGGATTTAAACCTTACAGCTGTAAATTGTGTGGAAAGTCTTTTACCCAGGCTGGAAACTTAAAAACACACCAACTCATCCACAGTGGATTTAAACCATACAGCTGTGAAGAGTGTGGAAAGTCTTTTACCGAGGCTGGAACCTTAAAAAAACACCAACTCATCCACAGTGGATTTAAACCTTACAGCTGTGAAGAGTGTGGAAAGTCTTTTACCCAGGCTGGAGTCTTAAAAAGACACCAACTCTTCCACAGTGGATTTAAAGCGTACAGCTGTCACTTGTGTGGAAAGTCTTATACCCATCGTACAGGCTTAAAAAAACACCAACTCATCCACAGTGGAGTTAAATCATATAACTGTGACTTGTGTGGAAAGTCTTTTACCCAGGCTGGATCCTTAAAAACACACCAACTCATCCACAGTGGATTTAAACCTTACAGCTGTGACTTGTGTGGAAAGTCTTTTACCCAGGCTGGAAACTTAAAAACACACCAACTCATCCACAGTGGAGTTAAAGCACACAGCTCTGAGTTGTGTGCTAAGACGTTTGCTCAAAATAGCGACTTACAGAAGCATCTAGTTGCCCACTCTGGAATTAAGGCGTACAGCTGCAACTTTTGTGGAAAAAGGTTCAGTGACAAACACTACCGAAATAATCACCTACGGATTCACACTGGAATTGATGTTTCCTACTGTGATCAGTGTGGGAAACTGTTTACAACAGATGCACAGTTACAACAACACATGTTTAGCCACACTGAGGAGAGACCTTATAAATGTGACCTGTGTGAGAAGACTTTTAACGCTCCACATCAGCTGAAAAAACACCAACAGATCCACACCAGAAAGTAACTCTACAAGTGCAGTTACTGTGAGGATGTATTTATTTTTATCTTGTAATTTTAACGTGATTGTTTGGAACAAGTCTGATCAGTAAACTTATGGAGTTATACTGAATGAACTGTTTGGAAAAATGAAGACTCGTTTTCACCCAGTAAGCTGAGTGTTGTAATGTAAACAGTAAAATGTAATTGGACGTTGGCAGAGATGCTTTTTTATTTCAGGCGACGTTCAGGATAAAAACGTTGAAGGAATTCCCTGACTTACAATGTCTTTGTTTAGAAGTGGAGCGACGCACATGGATCCATTTCTCAACCCTGTTGTCACTGTGGTGGTGGGAAAGAGTTTCCCTGTGATCTTTGTGGAAAAACTTCCAATCATCAACGGGACCTAAAACCACATCAACGTAGACACACTGGAGACAAAATGAACTACTGCAAAGAATGTGGGAGAGGCTTCCACACACCAAGTACATTAAAAATACATGAACTCTTCCACAGTGGGGTCAAAAAGCACATCTGTGATCAGTATGGGTCATCCTTCACCACTGCACGTGAGCTTAAAGAAAAAACATAAGGAATCCACATAGAAGAGACATCATACAAGTGCAGACACTGTGACAAAAGCTTCTCACAATCAGGTCATCGTAACAAACATGAACGTACACAGTGAATAATCCTGAATGTTACATTTAGGAAGCTGCATGTATAGATCTGTATATCAAATTTGTTTTTTCCTTTGAGGGATTTTAATTCTCTAAAATTTTATCCCTGTTACATTTTATTCTTTGTTTCCTTAGGACACAGTAGTGTTTTGTAGTTGTATTCATTTTATGTGTTACTGTATTATTAAAGTTATAGGAATGTCTTTTTTACCAAACTAATAATGTATCAGAATTGCAGATATGGATATATATTTCAATTTCTTTCATTTGAACTTTCTTAGTGTTTCCAAAATTAACTTCGTTTTTTAATGTATTCATTTAATGTGTTATTCTTTATTCATATTTAATCTTTTGCTGTTGTAAAATCTTCTCTTGAACCTTTTCTCCCAAAATTGCAAATGATTTCACAGCAGTTTCTCTTAAAACTTCCAAAATTAACTAAATCTGTCCACCAGCTTTGAAAAAACACCTGCTGTGACTTTATGTCCAGAAAAAAGAAACTCAAGCAAAACTGGTTTTGAGCTGTACTTCCATGTAATACCGGTTTGTACCAGAAGATGGAACAGTAAGTCAGTGTAACCTTTATTCAATTAGGCAAAGAACACAATCTTCTTCACATTGGCAGCAAAGAAATGTTGAAAATTAAAAACAGCAGCACACATCAGAACCATTTTAAAGATCACAGGTGACTACTTTTACTTAATTCAAATTCTGTTAAACCTCTATTTTTGGCTCCTCCTTTCACTTTAGTGTATTTAGTCCTTGAAGTCCACATGTTGTTTTTTAATGAAGCAGCTGTTTTCTTGTTGATTTGAAGTTTGTATTATGAAATCCTGATAATGTTAAAGTGTTAGTTATATTTGATGAAGTCTGTGTAGAGTTTATATTATTAAACAGTTTGGTGTGAAAAATAAAGAAATGGTCTCAGAACAAGTAGAGTGAGCCATGATTTCAGATTCAAAGTAATTTAACTGTTTTCAGTGGTACTTGTGGAGGTTTATCAGAGGAAGAGACTTGGCTGTTCTCCACCCACACTGAACAAGGATACTGCAGCTCCTTAAAAACTCTAAAATGATCTTCAAGGATAATATGTTTGATTTTTCTTAAAAACGTGCTGTTGGCATGAAGTTTTCAGACAGTGTGTTTAAGAGTCATTGTGGTTAACATCTCACACATTTCAATAAAGCAGAAGTTCCTGCATTGCAACAGGGGTTTGCAGTTGCGTTCTCCCCCCTGCTCGTCTACAGAACTCTCACGGAGCACCACTTTGAAACTTTGTAACTCTCTCTCTGCAAAATACAATATATAAAAACCAATGCTGGGCAATTAATTATATAGTTACTTCTTCAAAAAAGTTACTGAGTATTGCAAACAAAGATTTTTGCAGCTGTTTACCTAAAAATGCTGCTACGGCATTTTTTTAAACAAACATTTCAAACTATTTACAAAACAATCCGGTGTTCTGCATCAAATCTGATGCCACACAAATTATTTTTGCCTCTCCAAAAAATAATTTCTGTCCACTATGAGATAAAGGAGAACATCAAAAGCCCGATACCTGCAGGCCTGACAACAGGAGATGTATCACTCCTGTAACATTTAGCAGTCACGTCATTGTTCTGACACACACAACAAAATTATTGACTACACTACACACTAACTACACAAGATTTGCGTTAAACGTCGCAAATCTCTCACATCTCAAAACATTGCCGTCACTCCTAAAATTTCCTCTTCTTGACAACTTCACATGGGACCCAACCTAACCTTAACAGTATGTAACAGTCACAATGGTGTGGTGTCTCTTTAAGACAACCCAAGTTGAGGGTTAATGTTGTCATCCGTATGCGCCACTGACCCTCTCTGTGATTGTGTGGACATGTGCTTGCACGCTAGTGCATGAGGAGGGACGGATTTTATGTTTTACCTCTCCAGACACCTTTGTTTGCAACGTTATGGGTTGTACGAACACTGCGCACTATGTTTGTTAAGCTGCAGCCGTTCAACCGGGCTTATATGGTTGATGAAGAGAAGGTATATTAAAGAACACGCTGTGGAATTCCCAATGCCAGTGTGAGTGTATATTCTTTTGGCTACCCTGCTAAGTGTTTTGCCGCCTCCACTCAACCACTAAACGCAACCCGACGTTACAAAATGGCACCCGAACATCTTCTCTTGGACCTCAGTGTGCAGTATCTTCGAGCAGTTGATGATTGGTACATAATAAGGTACGACACGGCGAAGTGGCTGTCCGCTGTGTTTCGCGGGAACAGCCCAGGCTGGCCTGGAGGCGGACGTCGGGAGGATCAAAGGGTCGTGGCGGTGCATTTCCATGGCAACGACTGGAGACGCTCCACCGTGGTTTGTGGATTGTGGTGCCGTTCTCTGTTTGGCCTCTTCGTCGTGGCTCCATTGGATGTGCGTGGACCTGTGTTTCCTGGGCGTGGGTTCGATGCAGCTTTGCCATAGTTACTGAATTTGCATTTTTTCTTATGTATTTTGTGTTGGTTACTGTTTAACATGACTGTTGTTTAAGTTTTCTACAGTACTTTCTGGTACTGTTTTCACATATTATGCTTACTGTTGCTGATTTTGAGGAAAAAGAAGAAACACAATGAAAGAAAAAGGGAATTTCATTCTGTAATGGTCCTGGCAATCCTAAGTATATTTTCTTTCTTTGGCATTTATTTAAATGGACATTCACCATGTGGGACACTGTCATGTATGCCAGTTTGTCGACATTGCACTGTACATTTCCCTGTTTTGGTTTCAACTTCTTATCCCGCTGACCATGTATGGAGGCTGGTTAAGTCTGGACTGTACCAATGCTGTAAGGGTGTATAACAATTCCTCCACAACCTGCTTACTACCTAAAGTATCTATGTGTAGTGAAAGGGGGTAGCAGGAGGAGGGTCACCTGGGTCCGGCTGAGGACAGCCTTTGTTTAACCCGGGGGGGATATGTAACAGTCACAATGGTGTGGTGTCTCTTTAAGACAACCCAAGTCGAGGGTTAATGTTGTCATCCATATGCGCCACTGACCCTCTCTGTGATTGTGTGGACATGTGCTTGCACGCTAGTGCATGAGGAGGGACGGATTTTATGTTTTACCTCTCCAGACACCTTTGTTTGCAACGTTATGGGTTGTACGAACACTGCGCGCTATGTTTGTTAAGCTGCAGCCATTCAACTGGGCTTATATGGTTGATGAAGAGAAGGTATATTAAACAACACGCTGTGGAATTCCCAATGCCAGTGTGAGTGTGTATTCTTTTGGCTACCCTGCTAAGTGTTTTGCCGCCTCCTCTCAACCACTAAACGCAACCCGACGTTACAAGTAGCAAACCAAGTCTCCCCTCGCCAGTCACATCAGAAGTAGTTAACCAGCAGCAGGGTGAGGCACTTGCTACGTCTGGTGTTATGGCACCCCACACTAAACGTGGGGCAGTTGCTAAGCTAATCGGTAAGAAAGCTGTCATACATTGCAATTTGAATGGCTTAGCAGTGAAAGCACTACTTGACACATGTGCTCAAGTTTGCATCATAAGAAAACATTTGAAAGACTGATACTTTCCTTACTTATTCATGCGACCTCTGTCTGAAATCATCGAGGAAATTGATGAGTTGAAAGTTTGCGCCGTCAATGGGGAAACCACATCATTTGATGGCTGGGTACAAATCATGATCAATTTACCGGGGGGTGAAGACCACACCCTCTCCATTAGTACTCCAGTCCTCGTCAGTACCTTGCCTATGGACAAACCATTGATCAGTTTCAATGTCTTGGAACAGATCATTGAGGGGCAACAAGAGCAGGTGATACCTACTCTTGTTACCTTGCTGTGTAATGCCATCTGTCTTGATGAGGTGGTCGTAAGCTTAATCCAGACAATATAGCCAAACATTACACAAGGGTGCTTGAGGACAGTAGAAAGGGATGTGATTATCCCTGCTGAACAGGTCACCTGGTTAAAGTGCCGGGTTTCATCAACCATGAATCCGCTTGATTGTTTAGTGCTGTTTGAGGCTGATGAGGGTAACCAGGCCCTAGAGCAGTTCGATGTCTTGACGGGGTTAGTTGAAATACAGAATCCTAAGCTGTACATCACCATTGCTCTGAGTAATGACACCGAACACGATATCACCTTGACAAGGAAGACGTCCCTGGGCACCTTACAGCCGGTTGAACATATTGTGGAGGTCAAGGCCTCAAACGAGTGCCCACCTGCAATAACAGTTCGCAAGATAACGGTGGAGTCAGCTGGACCTCTCCCAATGTCGTGGTATCCACCAGTGAATCATGATCATTTGGAGGAGGAACAAAAAGAGATTGTCCAGAGAATGTTGTTTGATGAGTACAGGGTCTTTGCGTGGGATGGGAACGGTATTGGTTGTAATCCTGATCTGAAAATGGTGATAAACCTAAAGGATGACATATCAGTGCAGAGAGCATATACTTCCATACCTAAGCTGCTGCTACGTGAGGTTAAAGAGTACGTGCAAGACCTCCTGATGAAGGGATGAATACCATACCATACCATACCACCTTTATTTATAAAGCACTTTAACATAAAACCAGAGTTTATAAAGTGTTGTACATGCACAAGTAAAGTAAATTAAATTAAAAATAAGATAAAATAAAATAAATAACTAAAATAAATGAAAACATTTTAAAACAAATTGAGTCAAGCCCTTTAATCAGTGCCAAAGGCTTCAGCAAATAAATATGTTTTAAGAAGACTTTTAAACTCAGAAAGAGAAAAGACCTAATGTGCAAGGGCAGATCATTCCACAACTTTGGAGCAGCTACAGCAAAAGCACGATCACCTTTAAATTTACACTTAGTTTTCGGTACCTTAAGAAGCTGCTGATTGGCGGACCTAAAGGAACGGGCAGGTGTATATGGTGTTAGTAGCTCCGAGAGGTCTCTTATTTGTTTTTAAATATCTTTAAAACAAATAAGTAGTAGCCTCAGAATCGCCACCAAAAACCATCACCTGTGTTTTCTGCGTATTAAAATGTAAAAAGTTCAAAGCCATCCAGGCCCTTCTTTCATCAAGGCATCTGAGCAGAGGGTCTACTGAGAAGCCATTTATCTTTTTAAGTGGGAAATAAATCTGGGAGTCATCAGCATAATGGTGGAAAGAAATCCCATGATCCCTGAAAATAGACCCAAGGGGTAGGAGATATAGGAAGAAAAGAAGCAGGCCTAAAACTGAACCCTGTGGGACCCCACATTGGAGAGAAGCAGCAGAGGATACAAACTTTTACAGAGTTTCACAGAGAAAGTTCACTCTGATAGTAAGATCCAAGTCCTCTTATGCTGCTCCCATCAAGTGCATGTGAAAGAAAGACGGTTCACTCCTTTGCATAGACTATAGTCTATTGAACCATAAAATGGTTCCAGACTGACACCCACTACCCCGGATACATTCTAAAAATACTTTTATTTAGTTCATTCACTCATGAGCTGCTGTAACATGAATCAAAAGGGTGATTTGACACCTCAGCATGCAGTCACGTTCTATAGAGTTTTGCTAATGACCTAATCATTTTATTCAGGTGTGTTGCAGCAGGGACACATTCAAAAGTTTCAGGACACCGACCCTTGAGGACTGCAGTTGGAGACCCATGCTCTTAGTGCTTCTTACGGTGTGTTCACACCGAACGCGATAGCCCCGAACGAAAACGCCCCAAACGCCCCTAATTTGACGCGTGCACATTCACACCTCAACGCGTGTCCAAGAAAAATCCATCGCGTCTCAAAATTGCATATTTTGACGCGCGTGAACCGGAAATGTGGGAGGAAGTTGTGCCAGACTGGTTTCTTTGCTAGATGGCAGCTGTGGAGCTAGCGTTTGAAGAGAGAGTCTCCCTTCTCCCATTGTGGTCCTACAATAAAGCTGCCTTTTCAGTTAAATTCCCATATGAGAGTCCTGCATTTGGGTCCGTCCTCCATCCAGCCACACAGCCAACTGCAACAATCACAGACCAAATTTATCTACCGGCTTGACTGGCAGCTGCAAAACATTGCAAGATAATCTTGGTCAAAATCTATTTTGTTTGACAGGGAGATGATGGATTAAATATCACAAGGATAGAATAATCCTTTAATTGTCCCACAAGGGGAAATTTGGGTGTAACAGCAGCAAGAAAACACATATAGAAACAAACAGTACACAAGACACAGAACAGAAACATACACAATTCTTACATATTTACATGAAGGACAATGGTTACCAAAAACTGAGTACCATACTGTTGTTAAATTAAATAAAATTAAATACAGATAAGAGGCAAACCTGGTTATAGTGTGAATCGGTTGATAAAATAGTGCAAGAAACAGCGCTGATGTAAACATCTGTGTTTGTTGGGAGCAGTTCTGATTGTACAGTCTGACAGCTGCAGGGAGGAAGGACCTGCAGAAACGCTCCTTCATGCATCGAGGATGCAGCAGTCTGTCACTGAAGGAGCTCTGCAGTTCAGCAACATCTACATGCATGGGGTGGGAGACTCTGTCCATCAGAGATGTTATTTTGGCCAGAGTCCTTCTGTCTCCCACCACCTGCACTGGGTCCAGGGTGCATCCCAGAACAGAGCTGGCCTTCCTGATGAGTTTATCCAACCTCTTCCTCTCAGCTGCTGATAAACTGCTGCTCCAACATACAACACTGTAAAAATGACAGATGCCACCACAGAGTCATAGAAGGTCTTTAAAAGCGCTCCCTGGCCTCCAAATGACCTCAGCCGCCTCAGCAGGTAGAGTCTGCTCTGACCCTTCCTGTAAAGAGCTTCATCCCTGTACTTATACTTTTGTGTTGCTCTCTCATCACATTTTCATTATTCTCATCACTGCTTAAAACAACACACATCTCTCTCTCTGTTTTTTTTAACTGTCCTTTCTCCAAAACAGAAAGTAGCATTACAGCTGTTTCAGGCTGAGAAACACCAAACACTCTTCGTATTTTCATTCATATGTCATCCACACAACTATTTTATTTCTTTTTGTCCACTGGGCAGGTGACCTGCAGAATCATGTCTGCCCCAGCTGGATACCTTTTCACACACACCGTGACCTCAGACACGCTCACAATCACTTCTGCTTAGAGCACAATTTCACTTCATTCGTCAGACTTCTTTTAAGTTTGCAGCAGGCAACGTGACTGAGTATTGTGTCAAGATAAGTAGGAAGACCACGCTATAATGGACAGTTTAAGGAAAAGGTCAACTTTACAAGGAATCTTTTTGTTTTGTGTTTTGACAGAAAGATGAGACGTTTGATGTCTTTGAAGTCTGAGCTCTGGACTTGAGTCACAATGTGGTTTGGTTAGCTTAGCTTAGCATGATGGCTGTAAACAGGGGGAGCAGCTAGCTTGTCTGTGTCCACAGTCAAAGATAAAGAGCAGCTGTACCTGGGCCTCCTTGTTCTGATGGTTGTTTGTCCATAACGGACGTCTTCAGTTCTCACTGCTGAGTAGACCACAGCTGAATCAGTCTCTGTGCAATAAACACATTAAAATTACTGCAACAGTGCTGTGATATTATTACACTACAGCGATGGAGACATTTCATTCTGTTCTTTTAAGCTTATTAAAAACATTAAATGGTGTCTTTTTATAAATTTATAAATAGCAGCAACTTTTCACAGTTTTTATTTTTAATCTTAACACCTCTGCAAAACAGTGAGAACAAAGAAATCAGGAAGTTTCTGAGAAAAAGAAGAAGGACGACCACAGAGCTGCAGACTGATGCACTTTTACCACAGAGCATGAAGGAAACATGCAGGACCAGTGTTATCAGCCAAACCCAAACACACTGCAGCAAGAAGCTCCATCAAGTCACTGATGGATATAAAGGACGTTTTATCTGTTCAGTCTCTTCATATGTCTCATGTTCACATGTTCCATATCTTAACTGTGTGTACCGACAAACACGCATGTGTGGGCCTCGTCTGAGCCCTGACATTTATGGCTCAGTCACAGCACTGCTGAATGTGATGTCATCCAACAACAAATACCTGCTGTAGAGCTGCAACAAAGTCCTTCTAGAAGCAAATCCACCCACTCTGTCTACGTGGCTGTGGACACAATTTAAACACTGAGGCTTCAAAATGGAGCATCTACAACACTCACTCTGCCTCCATCCAGCCTTTATTTAGATTTGATGCATCAGTCTCCATGGTGATGAGTACAATTGGCAGCTGAAACTGTTGTGAACTTCTCCATGAGTCATATTTCCTGTTTCAGAGCTGCTGATTGGCTCTTTGGGCCCTTTACCTTCAGGAGTCATGGACGAAGCACTGAAGTCGTTCACAGAGAGAAGTGTGAACTGATCAAGCAAAGAAACTGAAACATTTCAAACGGAAGAAACTGAACTGTTTCCTAATTCCTGTGACTCTGACCTTTGACCTGTGTGTTTATTATCTTTATTATTTTTTAAATCTTTGATGTTTGATGTTTCCCTTTGAATCCCCCTGAAGATCCTGACAGTGAAGCACGTACATAATACTCCAGCCTTTCAACTCTGAGCTTATTTAGTTCTATTAATACACTGAAATCTCATTTGTGTCATGAAGAAAGTCTTTAATCAAACAGAATTCAAAGATCAGAAACATTTCATATATGGAGTTAAACATGAATCATTGTTTCAACAATAGATTTATTGTTGTCATAAACAGACAAGAAGACAACAACAAACTGCTCCTCCCATTCAACACATGTCAGTCCATATCCCAGCAAACTAAATCATCTCCATTTACACATCAAATAGAAACATGAATCACTTGTAATGATTAGAAACTTGATAGAATTTCAAATCTAGTTTGGGGAGTCATTCAGTGAGAAACAGTGAAATGATTTTCCATGTGAAAAGGTGGACAGCAGAAACAGAAAGAAACAGTGAGAACTAAAAGAGAAACAAAGAGCTTTGGAACAACGAGGCAGCAGGAGGACAGCTGCAGTTTAACAGCTTCAATTCACTGACAGGAAACAACATTAGAAATATCATCATCCTCAACTCATCTGCTGCACTGACACTGACACCTTCAACGGACACACCTTCACTTTACCAGCAGTGTTAATGTATGGAAACATCCTGTGAGTGAAAGTGTGTGTGAAGGTGTGTATGTGTGTGTTAGTATCAGGATCAGAGAACGACAGCTTTCCTCTGTTCCAGTCCAGATTCACTCTGATCCTCTGGAGCTTCTTCTGGACTGAGAGAGCAGTGACACCAGCTGATGGTGAGTATGTGTAGTATTTACCTTCATAGAAACATATTATCCATAATCCAGACTCTATGTCTCCCTTCCTCTGCACAGACTCTGCTAACACACCCAGTGTCCACCGTGTACTGTCTCCAACTTCAACATCCCAGCTGTGAGTCCCTGAGTTAAAGCCCTCAGAGCCCAGGACAGAGAAGTAACGATCAAACCTCTCTGGATTATCAGGAAGCTGCTGCCTCTCTTCTCCTCCTCTCACACTGGTCAGATCTTCAGACAGGATGAGTTTTGG
Source organism: Neolamprologus multifasciatus (assembly GCF_963576455.1). NCBI lineage: Eukaryota > Metazoa > Chordata > Actinopteri > Cichliformes > Cichlidae > Neolamprologus > Neolamprologus multifasciatus. The sequence goes on along the minus strand of NC_140441.1, from coordinate 7,097,216 downwards.
ACCAGCAGTGTTCGGGTCCAGAATGAGAGGAGTGTAGGAGACCACGTCCTTCATGTTGTTCCAGATGTTGAAGGTCAGGTTGCCCAGGTGTTTGGCCTGGTCTATCAGAGCTCCTGAGGGCAGCTGTGGATCATCCAGCAGGGGGCAGCGCTGGACTCTTTCCACTGCAGCCTTGTAGTTGTGCAGGAATGAGACGTCTTCAGCTCTCAGCTCCTCCTCTGTGGCTCTGACTGTGTCTGAAAGAGCTGCTATCTCTCTGCTCAGAGCCTCCATCTTCTCCTTCATCATCCCACTCTTCTGCTCCTCTTCCTCCCTCAGTGCAGCCAGCCTGGCCTCCTCTTCCTCTGCTAGAAACTGCTGAAGCTTCTTAAACTGCTCCTTAATCTGCCTCTCTGTGTGTCGGGCCTGGACCTTAATGTGTTCTGCTGTTTGATCAAACTTCACTTGAACTTCTTCACAAACCTTTAACTTCTTCTTTAAGGGCTCCAGAGTTTCCTGAAGTTCCTTCTTGTGTTGTTGTGCAGCTTCATCGATGGGTCTGAATCTGTGATTGGTGTGTTTTTCTGAGTCTCTGCAGACGAGACACACTGGCTGCTGATGGTCCAGACAGAAGAGTTTGAGTTTCTCAGAGTGCAGACTGCAGAGAGCCTCTGAAGCTCTCTGATCTCTCTCCTGTAAGAACGACTCACACAGGTTCTTTAAAGCCAGATTTAAAGGTGGTTCTTCCTTTGAAGATCTTCTCTTACAAACTGGACACTCGTGTGTTGGTCTCTCTCTCCACCATCTCTTCAGACAGTCTTTACAGAAGCTGTGGCTACATGACAGAATAACAGGATCTCTGAAGACCTCCTGACAGACCGGACAGCAGAGATCCTCCTCTGATCTGGAAGCCATTGAGTCTGTGAGTGAAGCTGAAAACAGCAGACAGGAAGTACAGTCAGTCCTGGCTCCCCTCCCTCCTCTACCACCTTCACTGAAACTTCCTTTGAGTCGTGTTTTTGCTCAAACTCACATTCAGTGTGTGGAGCGTCAGCAGCTTGAAGCAGCAGTGTTGGAGTTTTCCACTTTTCTCTCCTGTAGCTGGACTCACTCAGAGGAAGCTGCTAGTTTGGTCTGAGCTCAGTCTGATCGTCTGTGCGTCTCTCTTTACTGAGGACGAAGAACTTCCTGTTTCCTGGTTTGTCACATTTGAGTGACGTGAGGGGAGGAGACAAATGTTGCTGTTTGACTTTTAACTAAGGTGTGTTTCAATCCTGCCTGCAGCTCAAAAACTGTCAAACAGGTTTTGTGTCTTTTCACCTCCACAGGTCACAACATGAAACCTGTTGTGAAGTTTATAAAATAAAGTGTCACTCGGTGGTGCAGCTGTTTGTCAGCTTCTATTTCAGACTTTGTTCTGGTTCTTGTTCAGGTTCCCAGCAGTGGGAGTGTAATGCAGTCACACACACACAGGTGGTGTTAAGGTGGATTCACTTAGTTACAGACTGTGGTGTTATTTCTTGTAACTAAGGGTGTGTTTCACTCCAAAGTTCAGACATTAACCTGCCAGAAGTTGTAAAAGTTACTAATAAAGAGCTTTTCTCTCATTTCACATGCAGGTCAGAGCATGAAAGCTGTGATGCAGCAGTTTGAGAGAAATTGCTGCTGATATAAAATATTTTTTGTGGTTTTACAAAATATATAAAAGAGCAGAAAGAAAAGAAATAAGTGTAAAGAGTGCAGCAAAATGCATGTTTTAGTGTGAGTTGGTTCATCTGATCTGGTTGTGTAAAAGTCACTGCATGACACTGATTGTTACTTTTGTGTTACTGACACTCATCTCTGACATCTCTTTCTCTTACTTTCTTTTTTCTGTTATTTAGTAAAAAATCTTTCAAAGAAATAATGAATTCTCCACACGTGTTTGAAGGTTGCTGATACGTTCATCTAGCACAGACCTATTGCTGGAACGCCAAGACAATTCTACTACAATGGCAAAAACAAGACGCAAGTCACCAGAGCTCTTTGTGTTGCTCGTGCATGAGGGAGAGAACTGTGACGAGCATCGTTCCCTCCAAGTAAGCAAATGAATGTTAATAGTCAAACATAGAAATTAACATTTGCAAAATCATTCCAGCTTTGTGGTGCATCTCCTCCAGGTGTGTAAATCACACATGCAGAGTGGTTTGAGTTCCTCAGAGCTTCATAAATGTCTCTTCCAGTTGTTTCTATCACTGTCCATATGACCAGAGTCCAAATGTATGCAGACATGGGTATAACAAACATACCAGTTAGTTTTGCTGTTTGTCAATGTGGCTTTCAGTTCTCTTCAAGGCTGCAGGCCTTTGTCAGCACTCCTGTTTTATGGCCTCTATCAACCCTCATCACCTCATTTCATGCATTCTTCCTGTGGGGGGATACTTATGACTCCTCTATTGTCCTTTCGTCTCTGCAGAAAACCTTTTTTGGAAAGGGTATTGGATTCAATTCTTTTACTGCTGTTATAACTCCACCTGTTGAGTCACTTCAGCAGTCTTGTTCATGATGCAAATGACAACAACAATGTTACAAAGGAAGACCCTCTTCAGAGTGTCAAAGTATGCATAGCACAGTGACACAGCATTAGGTGATGTTCATAGGAAATTGCTGTCAGTCATTCCCCGTCACCACCATAGCTTCTGGTTTCTGTTCACAGAATAATGATGCCATCCTTGAACTTCCTCTCTGCACGGTCGATTGGAGCTTGGAACGCTCCCCTCATCCTTCAGATCTCCATCTGTTGTCCACAATCTCCTCGTGATTACCTCTGGAAAGCCCCGTGGCACAGCTCTCCATCCAATGCAGCTTTATGGTCATTGCTGTGGTTCCAGAATCTTCTCATGATGACCAGTAGGTCCCCAAACAGCATGACCTTTGACCTCAACCCCTGCCTGGGCTGTCAGCTATGGTCCCTACTTCTCGCTGGGTCTCTGAAGATTTCTCAGGAGATTCCACCCTTGGGATCATTTCTTCCAGCAATGCTCTGCTGCACCTGTATCTCCTTACTAGAGGAAAAACTTCTATTTGGAAAACATGTCAACCATCATCAAACCAAATTTTCCTTTCAGTTCAGTGAACTTCACTTATCAAAAAAATATAATTATTTATTATTTATTAATTATATTATTCGTTTATCACGTTTTCACTTTCACTTATAGGCCATCAAAGTGTTTCTTATCTTTACCCAAATGATTGGAGCAGAACTTAAAATCTATAAGCTGTAAAAACTTTATATTTGAAGACTGAAAGAGACCCAGGAAGTGGGTCGAGGGTGACAGACTGTCTGAAGTAGTTAGAACAAGACAAGGCTGTTGGACCAGGTGTGCTTGCTTTTGAAACTGTGTCTTAATTCCACCTGTTTCACATACAAGGGTCAGTTCTACAGGCAGGAACATGGGTGTGCCTTGGGCTCCCCAGTTTCACCCATTGTGGGTAACTTGTATATGGAAGACGTGGAAAAGAGGGCTTTGCTATCCTACCCTGAAACACCACCAAGTCATTGGTTCAGGTATGTGGATGACACCTGGGTGAACACACAAACCTCCATCTCTGGTTTCTTTGACTGGAGGGTGTTGATGATTTGATGCTTTCACAACACTGTATGTGATGTCACTGGTGATGTCATCTTCTCCATCTGCTGAAATGAGTTAAAGTAAACACTTTTATGATTTAAGAATCTAAATGGACCAAATTATGATGACAGAATGGAAACAAAATACCACAATGAATAAGAATGAATATGTACAAACCTTCAAGTTTCCTGTGAACACATCGTCTCACCAGCAGAACCAGTAACACCAGTAGAACCACAACATAGACTGATCCAACAGGCAACAGCACAGAGAGAAGAGGAGGAGAGAGTGATGGAGGTAGAACCAGGAGGAGGCGTGTTTGTCTAAAATAAAGCAAACACTGCCAGTAGTGGTTTTAGATACGGGCGACACGGGTGGTTGCCCGGGGCGGCATCGTGGTGGGGGGCGGCATCACGGGTATCGGCAAAAAAAAAAAAAAAAAAGCTCGTACTCATGCTGCCCCGACATCAACCAGCGATTATTGGGAATGGTACAGGCACCGATCGGTTTTCTATCGCCCATTTGCTGGGAGTAAGAGCGCCCTCCATTTGCGAGGTGCGCCTGCTGCTTGCGGCACAGGGAGGAGAGGGCGGGGCGGCGGGGGATTCACTGGCTGGCTGGAGCAGCATCTAATAACCAACTCAAAACAAAATAAAAACAAACCAACAAACAGAAAAACACCAGACATCATAATACAGACTTATCATTTGCACCGATGTTTTTTCAAAATTCTATACGTGAAAAGTGAGCGAGAGCCCTCGGTGCGCCTGCTCGCTGCTGAAGTCAAAGTAAACTTTATTGTCATCTCTGCTACATACAGTCCAGTGAATAGAGAGACGAGACGACGAGGCTCCAGTTACAGCAGTGCAAGTAAACAAACAATAAATATAAGAAGAGTAAAAAATAAATATACACTTTAGGACTCGGGGTAAAGGGATCAATAACAATTTAAAATTTACAGTTTGATGATTTAAAGTCTCACACACAACCCGTCAAAAGGGGAGGGGGGCCGGCTGCTTCCAAATAGAGAACATTTCATTCATAATGATGTAAATTCATGATCTGAGTCCTGGGTTGTGTGAAATCTCAGAAATAAACCTTAGACAAAGTGAATCTGTGAACTAAGGTGTAGGTCTGTTAGGTCATGTTGTGGTGATCCTGGGGTTGAGGGATGGGTGTTCATACTGGAGTGCAAAATTAAAACCAAGATGGACAAGAAAAGTTCAAAGCCATCAGGTCCTCAGTTTAGAAAAAAGAGAAAAGAAGAGGAAGAGAAACGAGCAAAAGATGCAGGTAAGCAGATGTGTGATTGGATAATGGCAGGTCATCCTGAAACAATCAGAGTCAGAATACTTTATTAATCAATAAGGAAATTATGTGCGTTACAGTTGCTCCAAGAAGAAATGGTAAAAATAGTAACAGTAACAGACTAAACTCCAAACATTATGTTACAGATTTTAATATTAATTAGTCATTGTTAATTGTTGATTTGTCCTGTTCTCATTGTATGATGTATTATGATGGCTGTTTGGTAGCCGTTTGCATACTATGCATACTCTCTCTCTTCACATGTGTGTGTGTTTCTCTGGTGAAATTCAGTATGGTTCCGTCAACAGTTTTATGTTAATGTATAATCCTTAATATGTTCTATGTGTGTGTGTGTGTGTGGGGGGGGGGGGGGGGGGGGGCAGAGGAAGTGTTCGCCCAGGGCGCCAAACAGGCTAGGACCGCCACTGTCTGGATGGCAGAGTAACGCTGGTTTCTTGTCCTTTTTTCATTTATAAAGCAGCTGCTCTGCTGTAACACTCAGTGTAACCAGTAGATGGCAGCAGATTTATACTGAGCTTCTCCTCCAGGAGGAGGAATGAAGTAAAAAAAAACAAAACTTGGCGACCACGTGGTGACAGAAGCCGGTTTTTCTCCTCTTTTACTGGTAATTGTAACATTGTAATTAGGCTTTTTTTTTTTGCTGTTTTTGTTTTGAACAAACAAATACAAAAAGGAGAAAAAAATTGTTTCTACTCATGAAAACATTTAAGCTGCTACCAGAAACTGACAACTTTTAAATCTGTTGTTTGTTTGTTTTTCCAATGTCAGCTGCTTCCTGGTATATTTGTTGTTGAGTAAGGAAGTAAAACTCTTCAGCATCAAACACACAGTGATGGTTTTTCAGTAAAGCGCACTTTAAAAATGTAAGTAAACTATAGAATACATTGTTTGACTTGTGTGAGTCGAATTGAGAGAGAAATGAAAGTGAAACACATAAAAATCTCTGTAACATGTGGATGTCCTCTGCTCTGAGGTGCTGGGGGACCAGTTAGAGACCAGCAGCTGGACGTCAGTGGTTGGACTGGTGGACTACTTCAGTGAAGAGTAGACGACGTCTTGGTTTATATCTGACCCTGATAGACTGCAGGTCATAACTTCTTACCTGAAGTTCAGTTCACCTGACGCTCGGACCGGCGGCCGCCTCGGGTCTCTGCTCCTCCCCTTTCCCTCCTCCACCTGCTGCCTCCACCACTTGCTAATGTTAATGAATCTGTGGAAGCTCCGTGATAGCCACCACACAAAGTAACAAATAACGACCTTATCTAAATCCCAGTAACGACTAACGCCTTCCTAATTTTGTCATAATAACTAGTTACCGTGCTCGTTACCACAATAATAACGTAGTTACTGTAACACGTTACTTAGTCCCCGCACTGGACCGACACAGCTCTGCAGCTCTCAGCCTCAACACTGGATCCTCACAGAGCTGTGTGCTGAGCCCCTGCTCTATCATCTGATGAACCCTGATGACACCACAGTGTCCAGGACAAACCACCTGATCACTGACTTCAAGAAGAAAAGTAACAGACAGCTGGAACCACAAAGAGAGGGTCAGGACTTCCTGTTTCTGTAAGTTTACCTCAGGCAGAAATGACCCAGGGTCTAAACACCACAGAGCTGGTTAAGATGACACAGCAGAGACTTTCCTGAGGGTCCTCAAGAAGATCCCCATACCATGGCTCCACATGTTAGCATGTTGCTTCTGTGTGTGGTTTTGCTGTTGCACAGAAAAAGGAGCTCCACAGGGTTACTGGATGGCTTCTCCCAACTCTGGAGGTCCTACATAGTTCCTGCTGTGTTTACTCACTGCTGAGTAAAGTGCAGCTGGATCAGTGTCTGCACAGTAAAACACACACAGAGGACGTCACTGCAGACAGAACAGCTGAGAACAGACATGAAACTGCTGCCACTCACAAATCTTTATATGAAACACTCAGAGTGTTTTCAGTTACTGCTCAGGTTATTTTAACTTCATGTTAAAATAGTTTAACATGAAGTCAAATGTGAGATAAACAGACCTGATAAAGGAGGAACTGAAAGGTTAACATTCAGTTTCTCAGAGCAGCTGAATGAAGCTGTGAGGAACCGAATGTTAGTTAATTGCACAGAACATTAAAGAAGTGAGTTATTAAGTATATTTTCACATTTAGTAAATATGATAGCAGTGTTTGATCTGTCAGAGGTTAAAGAAATGCTCTTAATGATAATAACAGATTGCATGTATAAAGCGCTTTCTAGGCACCCAAAGCGCTTCACAATTGGTTCACTCTAACATTCACACACTGGTGAAGGCAAGTTACAGTGGTAGTCACAGCTGGGGCAGACTGACAGAAGCGAGGCTGCCATATCGCGCCATCGGCCCCTCTGGCCAACACCAGTAGGGTGCTGCAGCCACTGAAGGAGCTGCTCAGGGATGACGTCTACCACCAGCTCCTTGGTTTTATTAGTGTTGATCTGGAGGTCGTTCCGCTGGCACCAGTCCACAAAGTCTCTGTACTCCTTGTCGTCCCCATCAGTGACGAGGCCGACTATTGCAGAGTCATCAGAGGACTACTGCAGGAAGCACTGGGTGGAGTTTGCAGTGTAGATGGTGAAGAGGAACGGAGCCACAACCGTTCCCTGTGGGGCCCCCGTACTGCAGACGACCCATACATCCCTAAGTTCTCACATACTGTGGTCGGTCGGTGAGGTGGTCCAGAATCCAGGTAGTGCGTTGATGGTCCACTCCTGCTTGTCCTTCAGGACTGTGGGAAGAATGGTGTTAAAGGCACTGGAGAAATCAAAGACCATGATTCTCACAGTGCTCCCAGCGGTCTCCAGGTGAGAGAGGGAACGATGTAGGAGGTGAATGATGGCATCATCCAGTCCAGTGCCAAGTAAAGCCGTCTTCCTCTGAGCACCAGCTTTTCTATTGGTTCAAACACAGAGGTGGAGGGCTACGTTTTTTCTTTGTGAAAAGACAACTTAAAAAAAACATTCAAACATGAAGCTTTTATCTAGAAAAGCTAAAAAAAAATGTATCATTGAGTAGTTTTTCAACATAATTTGAGTTTTTGTGGCAAATATTTATTTGTACTTATATGCCACAATTTTACTCTCTTAAGTGCTTTCTGTCTAACATTCAAACTGATGGATGCATCAGACAAAAACTTAGGTTTTGTATGTTGTCCAAGGATATTTGGCATGCAGACTGGAGCATCAAGGGATCAGTTCACAAGCTTTATAATTAGTGGATGATCTGCTCTACCTCCTGAGATGAAGCCAATCCAGGAATGCCAACAATTATCCATCTGTTTAATGGAGACATCGATTGTCCCCTTGTGTCAACATCTTGTAGTTTGGTTAATGAATAAATGTATTTCCTCACACATGGTTTATTTATGGCCACTAGAGGGAGATGTTGGACTTTAAAGACTAACATGGATATAAACAGATCATCAACATTTCTTTAATATTTTGTCAATAATAAAATGACAGTAATGTGATTACAGTAACAGTAATGTAAAAAAAAAATCACCACCATCTGAACATTTATTTATTCGATGGACTTTATTGTTACCAAACAGAACTGTTCTGGACTCACACGTCCAAGTTAACCAACCACCAACATGTACAGATAAAGAGCAACAATCATAAGTTCATCTACGTCACTGATTCTTTGATGTGCAGCAGGTTTTAAGCATGACAGAGATTCTCTGCTACGAGCGAGTTGTTAAGCCGTACACTAGACAACACTAAACACTAAACAAAGCTCCGACTGTGGGTTTTAATCAGTGTTGGTCAAGTTACTTGAAAAAAGTAATCAGTAACTAATTACTGATTACTTCCCCCAAAAAGTAATCCAGTTACTTTACTGATTACTTATTTTCAAAAGTAATTAATTACTTAGTTACGTAGTTACTTGGTTACTTTTTAAAAACATGATTTACAACCTGAATAGGTGATAAAGTGATAGATCTTTCAGCCCAATTCTACTTTTTCTGCATAATCATCATACAAAATGTAATCAAATGGAAAAGTCTCTTTTTAAAACTTGTTTTATTAGTTTTAATCTTTTAACTTTATGCATCAAGCAAAAATTTAATTATATGCAACATTCTCTGACTGGAAGAAATTAGTTTAACATTCAAACCTATTTTCTGCACATTCCAGCATAAAATAATGTTTTTTGTGTGTGTTTACACTCAGTCTTTCAAATAGATGCAAGTAAAACACAGCAGAAAATAAATAAAGTCAAAGACTAGCGGTCCTGTTGCTCTATTTTCACCTGTAAAGCAGGAGTGGGGTAGGCGGAGGTTTACCCTGGTGCAGGTGTGCAGCGGTCAGTGGAAGGATCCGCGAGTTTCTCTGTGAGTTTCCCATTACGTCGTAGCTACTCGGTGCTTGGTCGGAAGTTTAGGGGTTTTTTTCGCTGTAAAAAGAAGTTTTCTTCCCACGCACAACGGACACTAATGTTTTTTTCACTTTTTATGGAATCAAACTCAAAGTAAGGTCAGTACTTCCACGCTTTAAACGCTGCACGCTCATACTCTCTCAGCACTCGATATATGATCCATTGTTGATCTGCACACAGCTGTTGTCACAAACGTCGCACTCGCTTACGTCACTGTCATGAGACATTCTAGCAAAAAAATCACGTTTTTTTTTGCAATAGTAATCCATTACTTTACTTTACAGGAGTCTGAGCAGAAAGCCCAGCTGAACAGACATCGATAACCTTTCTGAAACCATCTGCAGCTGGAGATTTAATGTAGGTTTGTCAAGCCAGCTAATGATTGACTGTGTGTTGAACTACACCCACAGTATACAGCAGGTTTCTCTAAGTTTTTTCATCTCTGTGAGACTTGAATTTGTTTTAATATGAGTTATATAAAGGAATATTTTGTGTTCACAGGCTGAAGTTACTTTTCTTTTATCTCTATCAACAGAAAAAAAAATGTTTGAAAATACAAATCCTGTAATTTCCAAATACAGGACATAAAAATGAAAACCTATGCTACAGAAAAGTACAATAAGATGAGCAGCTGGAAGCCAAAAGAAATTCCCATCAACAAATCCTATAAAAACTGTGAAGATGAACAAACTCTGTAGTTCACAGAGTCTCTGACAGACAGAGACACACTGACACAGTCTGAACAGGTTTGATGATAATCAGAGAAATTTATCATCAAACCAACTCTGGACGTGTTTGATGTCTGTCTGCTGGATGATCAGATCATCTGTCTGTACCTGAATGTTCACTGACAACACCGAGAGTCTGAACAGCAGCAGGAGAAAAACTCTGAGACATTTCAAACAGGCTACAATTCAACAGGAGGCTGCTATGAATCCTGATTCTGCTTCTTTTTATGTTCTCTGTAGATCAGAAAAACAACAAAATCAGCACAGCAAAAATTGACAGACCAACAAGTAGGACTAGAGATCCATTCTCTGTGTGTCCTCCGTGGTGTTTTTTTGATCTAAAAGACAAAACAACACAGAGCAGAGAGGTTAACGGTTGGAGACTATAGATGTTCATCTGTCTATAGAAGATGGAACTACAGAGACCACAGAGCTTTATTTGTAAAACAAACTTCCTGAAATTCTTAGGTTTTAATATCAACACTTTTGACTACTGCAAGTCATTATTATCAGGATTATTAAATCTTATGATTTAATAAAGAAATTTGCAGACTTGCACAGAGATGGTAAAATTATGATGACGGATAACGGAGATGAAGACAACAGACGATGAGGACAGAGAGGAACAGGGGTTTAAATGCACCAAGGAGACAGTCAGAGGGAACTCGGGACAACTGGAGACATTTAAGGATGCAGGGACTGACAGAGACGGGGAAGACGTCTCATCGTGACGAGTAAAGTTTACCTTGACTGGATGGGCAGCTCTCCATCCAAAGCTCTGATCCTAGAATCGCCCCTAAACCCACCCGAGGGATTAATAAAGTTTCAACTAATCTGATCTAAGATGTGATATTGATGAGCCCGTTAACTTACACAGCTTTCATTCCAGGCTTCAAACAGGTTCAACTTTATTGATATATCAGCTCTTCTCCCATCTTACTGGCATAAACATTTAAAGCACTCACAGCTGCTCTGTCTACAGCAGGGGTTTACTTTCAGTCTTCATTGTGTGTTTAACCTCTTCATACTTTTCTGATATTGTAATTTTATCTTCCTTTGTAACATCTGCCGCTCTGCTGTCTGTACACTGATCCACGGCTGTGGTTGGTCAGATGTTGCCATCACCGGGGAAAATCCAGGGTTAACTTAGCGAGTTGCTAATCAGGTTGGTGTAATTGTTTTTCTCCTGACTGATGATGTTAGTGTGAATCCAGATAACAGAAAGATCCTGTGGATATGCTGAACTCTCCTCACAGTTCAGAGCCCTACAGAGACAGAAAAACGCCACATTAAACCTGCTGTGGTTGACCTCTGACCTCTAACTGATCCTGTTTGATCTGTGAAAGGATGAGCTCAGATGAAATCAGGTGTGTGAGGCAGAGAAATAAGAACAAGGACTTAGGCTACGTCTACACTAATGATAACAATGACACGTTTTAGTCATGTGATGCAGTCATGTGACCTATTAAACTTAGATAGCAGAGGGCATCGTACAGCAGTTGTTTTGTTTGCTCTCAGTTTTGACAGCCCTATCAGTTTGTGCATGCTTCAGATAGCTTTTCTTCAAACTCTCTAACTCTCACTCGCTTTTGCCACTTTGTACTTTTGTGTTACTCGCAGCAACAACTCCATCTCATTGTTAGTCCATTTAAGAAACTCGGTGCTTTTCCTCAACATTTTCCCGCCAGCTGAGGCAGGCCTTGCATTTCACACTTGTGCTCAATGTGGATGCATAACTCAATGGTGGGGACGCCGAGCATTTTCAGACGAAAACGCTGTTTTCAGATCTCTCCGGGCTCGTGTGGACGTAGCCTTAGTTTAGGTGTGGTTTCTATTAAGGAAGGGTCTTAAGTAAGCATGTAAATTGTGACTATTTTTAACATTTGACACATTTATAATTCTGTGTATTGCTTTTGTCCTTCAGCTCCGGGACTGTTCATTGTTTTGGGATGTTCATCTTCCTGACCGGGTTGGAAGGATGGACACATTTTATTGCTCTGAGTCATTTTGTAGGCCACACTTAAGTTATAGTTTGTTAATTCCCAGATTGAATAGAATTTTTTATAATTTTGTCACAGATCGTAAAACAACCTGTAGCTGCCCTCCAAGGTGCTCAGGAACTTTTACTCCTGCACCATAGAGAGCATCCTGACGGGAAACATCTCAACCTGTTTCGGGAACAGCACCATGCAGGACAGACGAGCTCTACAGAGGGTTGTGCGATCAGCTGAGCGCACCATCCGCTCAGAGCTCCCTGACCTGCACTCAATCTACAGCAGGCGGTGCTGGACCAAGGCCAGGAAGATGGTGAAGGACCTCAGCCACCCCAACAACAGACTGTTCTCTCTGCTGAGGTCAGGAAAGCGATTCTGCTCCCTGAAGACCAACACAGAGAGACTGAGGAGGAGCTTCTTCCTGCAGGCGATACGGTCTCTCAATCACACCACCACACAGCACTGACCCACACATATAGTTCTTACACACACACTGGACATTGTTTTCACTTCATCACTTAAATCACTTTAAGCATATTTGCACAAGACACTAAATAATGTGGATTGCACAACACTGGACATTATATTCTTCATTTCCAGTTAATACTTGTACAGCTGCTGTTATTGTGTATATATATTTATATTTCTTCATACATTCTTATATATTTCTATACTGTGTACTGTGTATTTTGTTGTACAGTTATTTTATTTTCAACTTTAATTTATATATTTTATTTATTCCTTCCTGGTTAAATTGACCCTTTTTAATTTTCATATTTATTTCCTATCTTATTCATAGACTTTTCTTTTTTTCTTTAGGTCACGAGCAGTTGTGTAAGCATTTCACTGCATATCGTACTGTGTATGACTGTATGTGACAAATAAACATTTGAATTTGAATTTGTGATCCATGCAGAGAAGGGCGAGGACCATGGTTGGTTGGTTCAAAGATCTGCTTCCTTTGGTCGGCTGTCAGTCTGAGAACTGCCTTGTTTTAAACGTAGGTCAGGTTTTATAGAGGTCCGACTGTCTGACTTATCTGAACGTGTAGAGAGCGTCGCTGCAGCTTCCTGTTTGGCCCCTGATGAAAACACCAGAACAAACGTGCTTATCGCAGGAAAAAAACATCTTTTCCTCTTTGATAAAGTTTTTGTGAGAGCTGGACCGGAGGGGTTTGAGGTTTGCAATCAAGAATCAAAAGTATGTTAATTGAAATAAAAGGAGAATAAAAGGAGTGCGACCGTTGTCTGTTAACTCCCAGTGCTCATCAATGGGACCAATGACAGGAAGGTAAAAAGATAAGATTACAGCCAAACATCCAAGTGCTTGATGATAGTTTGGAAAACTTATGAATAATGTGAGTCCTGAGCCACTCCTCGTGTCCAAACATTAATGAAAATACAGCATAAAAGGCAAAACCAGAGTCAGGTTAAGAGTCCATATTTGGTGCTCCCACCTTTGTTCTACAACCTGAACTCTCTTAATCAGATCTCTTGTAATGTCTTTAAGTCGTCTTTAGGAACAGTTCTCCAGGTGTTTTAAGTGCTTTTTGTTCTCTGTGAAGATGATCCCACGCTGCTTCGATAAAGCTCCGGGTTCTGGGGAGGCCAGTCCATGACCGATAGTGTCCAGGTATTTTATTGCATTGTTAGTATGTTTAGGTTCATTGTCATGCTGAAAAATAAAGCTGTTTCTTTGCAGAAGGTATTACACGGCGGCTCAAACAACGACCGTATGTTTATTCATTTATAATTCTATCAATTTTATCACGGCCTCCAACCCCTCTGGCTAAAATGCTACCATGCAAACCATGACGGAGCCTCTACCATGTTTTACTTGTGTAGTTTGGCATGCCGCATTTCCTTGACAACTTCTTGCAGACATTTTTCTACTGAGACCATTTCTGATGAGGCTTCAGTTTACAGTCAGGTCATGTGTCAGCTGTTTGCTGGATCTTTGCCTACTTCCTGATAACATGACTTTCAGACACTCCTCAGCAGTGTTAGGAGCTGGTTTTATGCTTTAATGATTCATGGGACTGGATTCTAGGATTTAAGGACTGGACAGGAAATGTAAAAAAATAAATAAAACAAAACAAATAACACTATTGCTCAGAATAAATTTACAAGAAAGCTTCCAAAGAGATTTCAGGCTTTGCTGAAGAATAAAATACTGACGTTGTAGCTTGTTATAACTGTACAAACTCTCTTTTTGCCGTACAAGCTGTATCCCCATATGTTTCAATGGATCAATGCATCTTTTTTCCATTTTCCTAATGAAATATAAAAACATGAGGGGAGGTTTGAGACTTTGGGGCATCTCTGTAACTACACAAAATGTTCTCCGCTCCATTTTCTTTTTCTCACTTCCTTTTCCGTTCTTTATTAAGCCCTCATCCCAACTTTTGTTTTAGATGTGTGGCTGCCATCGAACTTAAAATTAAGTAATACGTTTCCTAAAATGATAATGTTCTCAGTTTGTACATTTGATATTGTCAAGTCCGCCTGTGTGGCAGGATCCAGTAGCAGGACAAAAAGCTGAACTAAGTGCGGCAGCTTTATTGCTGTAGCTTGAAAACTCAACAAAATACAAAAAAACAAGAAGTCAGGCAAGAGGGGGAAAGCCTGAGTGAAGGACACAACAAGGAATCGAGGGAAACTGAGGACATGAATACACACAGGCTCAGGAGAGGATGGCCAACAAGTGGGACTCATTACAGAGTAAAGTGACACAGGAAGCAAAACTGAAGATGATGCTGGATCAAAATGAAACAGGAATGAACAAACACAGAGAGCAGGACTAAGACATGTGAACGTGACCCTGGGGCTAAGGATGGACAGACAGAAGACAAGTGGGATGACATATGGGACAAGAAGGGAGAAAACACAGGGAATACAAACATAAACCTAACCTGAGACTGTCATGGTCCTGGGTCATTTTGACCGTGTTCTCAGTTTTCCTGTGGTTTTGTATTTTGTTCCTTATGTTCATTGGATTGTTTGGTTTGGTATTTGGATCCCCCCTGTGTCCATGCTGTTATTGTGTTCTGTGTTCTCCTCATCCCCTCGTGTATTCATCCTTGTTCTCTGCCTCTCTCTCTCTGCTCATCTCTGTGTACTGTGTTGTGTTTAAGGTCCACATCTCGGTGTCAGTATTTTCAGTTTCGTGTCCTCCCCGCTCGGTCATGAGTAATTGTCCTCAGCTGTGTTCCCACTTCCCTCATTACCTTCTGTGTATTTATGTCAGAGTGTCCCTTTGCTCCGTGTTGCGTCGTCCCTCTAGGTTGTGTGCATTTCCCGTGTCTTCCCAGCGCCTCAGCTTCAGTTTCTCCCAGTATAGTTTTGTATGACTTCTTATGTTCCTGTTAATAAAGACCTGCCTTTGACTTCATCCCCGTGTGTCTAGAGCCGTGCATTTGGGTCCTCTCTTGCCTTCACACAGCCGCCGCCTGACAGAGACAGGACAGGAAATGCAGAAAGACACTAACATTATGAGGAACCAAAGGACTAGAAGCAAAGATAAACTCAGAAAAAAATATTATACTTTATACTAAATAATACAAACTGAACATAAATCATCACTTTAATCCAGAAAAAGTCAAAACAAAAATCTAATTACTGGGTCAGAGGACAACAATGTTTTTATATGTTTTTATTTATATGTTATTCAGCAACTAGTTATTCTTCATAACTACTTCCCTGAATCTGCAGTGGGTCATTTATGCACCTGCAGCTTTCCTCGCATGTGGTCATTTCTCACGGTCAAGAAGAAGAGAGAGAGCCCACGGCCCTCATAGGAGTCGTCTTTGAATAACATCACTACTGTTAGTCAAACACGTTTATATTTTTGCTGCTTAGCAAATTAGTTGGACTCAAAACACAGAAGAAAGAGGAAGAGACATTATTACAATCAAAGGGATGTTTCATTTTGTAAAGTGTAACTTTAAAAATTCTGTATTTTTTTAACCAATTTACATTATTTGGTATTCATTCAGGTGTTGGGGTTTTTTTCAGGAGAAATATCACACTGTGGATGTGGAGGTGAGGACGACTGAGTTGTGTGACGTTTTTCTCTAAGACGCCTTCAGTTACAGGTAATTCTCAGAGTGGATTTCTGGTTAATCTTCACTCGGTCATGTAAGCAGTTTGGTGCTTTCCCCTAACTAAAATGCATTTCCACTTTTAGAACTGGATTTCAGTTTAAAACTGGTATGTGGACCCACACAGGTGTGGAGCTGCAAAGAGGAAGCAGCTTTAAATGTAAGTGAGTCTGTTTTTGTCGGCAGATTCGTAAGAAGTCAGAAAAATAAGAAGCACGTTGACTGTGTGTTGGCTCTCTGCCCAGACTGTAAATGTGTGTGTGTGTGTGTGTGTGTGTGTGTGTGTGTGTGTGTGTGTGTGTGTGTGTGTGTACACGCCTACTTCCAACTAAAACCGCACGACACACCCACAAACTCAGTGACTTGGAGAGCGGTGCAGTGCAGCCGTGAACACACACTACAGGACAGACGGGTAAACGATGAGCCTGTGACGAGATGAGCGGTGAGTGAAAATGTTCAGTTAATTAATGGAGAAATGAAAAAGCTGGAAGCAGCGAAGGGTTAAAAGAAACTCTTCACCCAACAGGCTCAGATTGTGCTTTCCTTCACAGCCTTACATGGACTTCAGTAGCGTTAGAAACTGACGCTCTGTGTTCTGTTTCCTGACACATCAGCTGCTGTCTTTGAACTTCTGCCTTTAATTTTAACTGGATCAGGTGGAAACCTGTGTCATCTCTGTGTCTTAAGTTTGTACTTTATGTTTTTAAGACATTAAAGAAATGACAGAAAAATGTAAACAGGAGCTCAAAGATGTAAAAATAAGAAGAAGAAGAAGGAAAATAACTGTGAAAAAAGCTTTTCTATAAGAAGAAACCTTTGAAATGTAGTAAGTCTCTGTGATTTAAAAACCTCCTTTCTCCTTGTCATCACGGTGAAACAGAGCTTAAGCTTTTGAACAATGAGTGATGCTGAAATCGGTGAAGCTGATCTGAAATCCTCAGGTGCAGCTCTGTGAAACCTGATGCGACAGAGAATAAACGGGAAATAAAGCAACATCAAACATAGAGTGCTTCCAGATGGGCTCTTTCATAACATTGAGAAAGTGGCGTCCTGGATCCATTAGAGGGGCCGTAAAGGTGGGCAAGGTTTAAAAAAGCATTTTATAGTCTAACAAAAAGAACTCAGCACCTACAGACAGAATGATGTAAATGATAACAAAGCAAACAGAAGAGCCAAAGGACTTCAGGAAGATGCTAAATAACCTGAAGGAGACACAAAACGACCACATGAAATACCACAACGAGCTTTTATGTGACTGCAAACTCAAAGTGACGACAGTGAGAAACACAACAGGTTGAAAGCAGCCAGGAGACAATAAAATCCTAACATAACATGATCACAGAGCCTGTTTTTAATCACAAATCACTGCTTTTTACTATTGAATAAGGTTTGCTAAAAAGGGTAAAAACACACTATAAAAATAAGACACAATAAAACATGTTTGCCTAAAAACGTCTTCATTATTAAACAGGTTGTAATGAAAATGTTTACTCCACTGCTCTCAACCTGGTTGTGAAAACAAGTCTGGGTGTATGGCAACCTGTGGGTGCGGTCGAATATTCAGTCTTGCTTGGGAAGTTTCCCAGCTAAGACAAGTGGCCTGTTATTAGTTGGTGGCAGCCATAATGAGAGCTGTTTGAATTGTCCCAATGCCACAGAAAGGTGCTTCAGTGCTTATGTCATCCTTCAGCAGAGGAAACAAGGCTTCATCCTTTTTGAGGGAACAGGAGGCAACTGCATCCTATGATTCATAGCTGTGCACCATTTTTTAAATGATTGTGTGTATATTAATAATAAGTTTTGTGCTGTAACCTGTAGATCAGTTTAGAACTTTTGACAACACCTGAAAATCATACGAAGAATGTAGATCTTATATAAGCTCTCTAAATTATTACGACTTTAATAAAATGAAGAAAAAAAAGAATTAAAATTGATTCATGTTTACTTCAGGTAAGCTGGGATAAGTGATGGATGGTGAGAATTTTTCATCAGCCATAAAAACCTCAAACAAAGAGCAACAAAAAATCAATTATTTAAAGGTTATTTGTTTCTTTGTTTCTAAAACTCCAGCCTTTATAATGAACTGATCTTTTTCATTTATATAACCCAATTAAAACAGCTGGGGTGAAGTATGATGAACATTTTGTACTCCATGTGGAAGAGAGCTGGAGATTAATAATCAGTAATAATTAAATGTAGAGAGGTATAAATACACAGTGAGTGAAAAAGAAACACTGACTGTATCCAAGTCCCACAGAGGGGAGATCAAAAGTAAACAATGTTCAGAGTTTGATGCTGAGAAGAGAAGAGTCAGAGGACAAACTGTTTCATTGTTTAGGTGCTAAATGATGCTGAAGTAATGAAAACTAAACTGTATGTAAATGATAGATATTTCACAGACACAGAGAACAGAGTGAGTGGGAAACACCAACGCTTACTTTGGCAGAGGTTTTTTTTTTATTCAAACCGCGCATGCTTTGGAAAGGATTGCTGGCTTTTAACCTTTATTATAAATGTGTCAGTTTATATTTAATGGTATTTTGCAAAGCTCATATAAAAGCTACGTACTCGTCTTTTGATGAAAGGTCATAAGTACGTTAGCTGCTAGCTCTGTTAGCATGTTCACTTAGAATGTTACATCCATAAATAATACCAAATAATATGGATGTGAGGTGGAAATTTTAATGATAAATTCCATCTAAATACAACAGGCGAGTGAATGCTTCTCTGTTGACTTTCATTGAAGTTTTAAAATAAGATCAGAGCTTTTAAATCTACAACCTTTTTGCCTGAGATCTCTACATTGGCCTTAATTTCTTCTCATTCATTCTCGCATCAAAACACTTGATTGGAAATATTAATCGTTTTAAAGACTTTCTATTGACTCTCATCCATTTTCAGACCCAAAACACAAAACCACTCATTTTCATTCAACATAACCTCTTAGCACCAAAATTATCAATGAAATCTCTATTTGTATGACAGCTCTGCACGAGTTTTAAGGTATAACATCTGAAGCTTTCTGAAGCTATGTGTGTTTAGCATGTGGCTAAAGGGCAACTGTTGGGTTTCAGTTTTATTTGAGATAAATAAAATCTTTAGTTTTTTACTGATAGAATAATTACTTAGAAAGCTGTAGACATATCAGTATAAAAGAATTTGTGGGGGCAGCTGGAGACACGATAACTGCCGCCTGATAACGGTCATGGCCACCAGTACCTGCAAAACAAGCAGCTTGTTGCACATTCTCTACCTGCTACTTTCATTTTATAAAAAGCATAACTCAAACTGTTGTTGTTCATCTTTTTATATAAAGTTCACCAAGACACAGGCCTGTCTTAGCCAAGTATGTTAGCCTGCAACATTCTTCTTTTCCATTGGTATTTTCTTGAATGTAGTCACTGATCGTTAAAGTGCTGCTTGTTTCTGTTTTTGTGGACACACCTTAAAAGGCTGGTGTAAATGCAGTCCAAAATGCAAAGGTTATATTGCAGTAGGGAAATGCTCTGGGAAACTTTTCATGAGAGAGGTTTTATTACAAACTCCAGAACATGTTTCAGCTCTATAAGGCTACAAAGTCACACATTCACCCCATTATAAGCAGATCTCTGCCAAACTTTGAGTTAAATTTAAAAGGATGAAATATAATCGTTTATGCCGCCTCCTCACAAACAGTGGATTTCATAAGCTATTTAAGTCCATCATTAGATCATTTTGCATTCAACAATTTACATTTCATGAGATAAGCATCCAGCTGGACAGCCTGAATTCAAATATAGAGCGCAGGAACAAACAGCGCTTTTTTCCTGCTGGACCTATTAATAAAAGCAGCTTTATTTAAAACAGGCTGGCTGTTTTGGTTTTGTGTACCTTATATTGATGCACAAGCGTGAACAGTTTCCTGGTTGTGCCTTTTTTGTTTAGGCTCATTCAGACATCTCAGCTCTTATCACAAAATTATCTTCAGTTGATTGGCATCTGCAGTCTGAGCAAAAATTCACCCATGTGCTTTAGCCCTGAGATAACAGCTGCATGAGGAGGAAATAAAGCAGTATTTTCCTTTTAGCTGGATTTTAATAGAAGCAAACATTAGACTAAAAAGTCAGTCTTCTGTGACCTGAAACTTAAAGGTGAAAGAAATGCATAATGTCCCCATCACCAAAGTGTTCCTAACTAACTGTTTCTATTAACCAAAGCTTTTGCTCTGAGGGCTGCTGACTAAAAGCGAACCAAATATTGTTTTTGTTCATTTACAGAACCACTAAATATTTATCCTGCATAAAAGGAGACTGTACATAAGCCACCTGCTTCTGAATTTTTGGAGTCTCATTATTAGCATTTTGCCACAACAATACTAGTGTTGTGAAGCTGGATTTGAACCTATTTCGATACCAGCTAAAACAAACTAGCTTAGTTAGCTAAAAAATGAGTTTTCCAGTATTTAGCCACATCCTGTCCATTACCATCAAACTTGACAACAATACTAATTTAAATAGCGTTTCCAAAGGGAAAAAAACACTTTATTCAGTTCTACAATCTTTTAAAGACACTTAGCTCGGCCTCAGTCATGCTGAGCTTTGCCCTGTTATTTGAATACACTAATGGTATGTATAACACTTCTGATTAATTTTGTATTAAATGGTGCATTAAAAATTAAATTCTATTGAGATTACAGATGATTGTAATCAAAAGTGTTCATAACATTCACATTTCTGACACAAAAAATAGTCTTCTGCTAAAAATATTTGTGTGTTTCACCAGCACGACTGATGAGCATGACTGTTGCCACGAACAACAACGCTACAAAGTCCCACTTGGAATGTTTCTACAAAGATGATGCCTTCAAGTACAGCGCGTACAGATACACGTATCTGCTCGTGTTCCCTGTGGCGCTTATCTGCAACATCGGGGCGCTGGCGGTGTTCTTCAGGCAGAGCAGCCGCAGGTCAGGACACGCAAACACACAAACATGTACCTCTTTTTTCTTGGTTCTATGCACTGACTTATATTCAATTTACTTTATTCATATATGTTTTATTGTATTTCATATATATGTGTGTGCAAACCCACAAACACACATCAAGTTTCTCCTGTTCTCATTGTTTACCATTACAATAAGCAATTAGCAAACAAAAAGCATGTCTCTATCTCCTGAGCACTGAGATTACTGTAATTTGTTCTCATTATATAAAACTACTATGAACATCCACGTGGTGAGGTGTGCGCACACCCAAATACAAATCCCAGAGGCCAACTTAAACATAAAAAATTCCCTTTACTGAGGTGTTACAGGCCATCTGGAAGGCAAGGTAAATAATCATACATCTAGGGGGAGCTCATACTAGGGAGGGCAACAAGTATGCAAAACAAATAGATGCAAATTGAGGCTCTAATAGACACACAAGGTAAACAGGGAAAGGACGGCTAGGTGGGGAGGTGGATAGGACCATTGTCTCACAGCAGAAGACCAGGATTTGAATCTAGTGCTGGGCCTTTCTGGCATGTTTTCTATCTGGTTATGTTCCCCAGTCCAATTGCATGCATGGGGTTAGTTTAACTGGTTATTGTAAACTGGCTATGGATGTGAATGGCTGTCTGTCTCGGTGTCTTAGCTCTGCAGTAGATTGACAACCAGTCCAGGCTGTAACAGGTGTGATGCACTATAACAGCTGGGATAGGCTCCAGCCTAACCACAACCCTTAGTCTGACAAGTGGAAGAAAATGGATGAATGAGTAATCAGGGACAGTGAAAATACCAAGTTGACAGTTGAAACTAAGACATTAACAAAAGAAGTAAAAGTAATAAGCCCCAAAAGACAAACACCTCTAAGATAATAAACAAAATCAACATAAAGAGGATCATTACAAAGATGAAGACATCCAATGAGATCCAAGAAAACATTAAGGAGGTTAGACTAACTGGTAGTCTCAACACTAAAGAAAACCACACTGTAGCAGAACCACTTCTTGCTAGAAAAGTAGCAATGACTAATGACTAATAGTCTGGACCGTAAACAGAAACTGGAAATGATAAGTGCAACCATCATACGTTTACTATAATTACAGAATTCAAAGAAACGTTAAATATAAACTTAGAAGTTCCCACAGAAAACTCAAAATAACCCCACAGATCCCCACAGGCTGCGACACTGTGACTTACAGCCATCGTCAGAGCGTTGTGTCAAAGGGGGTAAACAAGAATCAAAGGGTCTTCTCCACTGACATCCATCCAACTCAATGGGTGGATGTCAAAACACACAAACATGTGTCTGTAACTGAGATCTAAGCATCAGCTGTAATCCGCTGAGGTTATTGTTGCTGTTTATCATTAAAAGAAGTAAATATTTCTGTTATCTGCACTTTTGCTCTCAGTTCAACTTTTTTTTTACCCAGCAACATCAGAAAACTCAAGCATGTTTATCTTTGAGGACTTCAGTGACTTCCATCAACTGCTAAAATTTTAAAACATGAGAATTTTACTGTTTAGTATTAAAATATTTTGTGTTTATTCAGCCAATCCCAGAGGAGCACTTTGGTGTCGTACAGTGAACCATTGTCTAAAAAACTCCAAGAATCTGAAGCAGAAAGACGTCATTTTTTATCTACTGATTCATTTCAGGAGCATGAAGTTCTTTTTCCTCGATGTTGGCGGAGGACTTTCTGTTTACTCCGGCTGCTGTTTAACTGATGGGCTTTCATTTTTTTATGGATGCGGAAGAATGTCGTTGAACTTTCACGGCTTGATGGTATGCGGGTGGTTCTTTGTCTCGTACTGCTCAGCAGTGCGTTGAAGAAAAACACGTTTTTTGTCGACAGGTTTATTCCTATTTCACAGTACTGAAATATTTCACACAGCAACTTTTGCTTTTAAAACAAAGATACACCAGTAACAAAGTAAGCTTAAACCTGTAGTTCCTGTTTCATTACATCAGAATTCCAAGTGCAGAAAACAAAGCGGTGGCTTTAATAACAAACGTCATACTGGAACTGGCATTTTTCCATTATTTTATGAGCAAACGTGATTTTCTAGCTCGCATCAGGTTTACTGTAACCAACCTGCTGCTCTTCCTCTAACAACTCACTGCGTGTGCTCCTTTTTGTTTTTCACATCCCTCAGTTTCTCATGCAGATCCTCTCTCAACAAAGGGTCCAAGCAAGACAGATATTTACATATTTTCATATTATATTTTTACAGCCCTGCTCACAAGCTGCAGCAAGAAAAGAGACCTTTATTTGAAAAGAATTAATCAT
Source organism: Neolamprologus multifasciatus (assembly GCF_963576455.1). Classification (NCBI taxonomy): domain Eukaryota; kingdom Metazoa; phylum Chordata; class Actinopteri; order Cichliformes; family Cichlidae; genus Neolamprologus; species Neolamprologus multifasciatus. The sequence continues at coordinate 7,073,832 of NC_140441.1, read as the reverse complement.
TTAGATTTAAAACAAAAAAGCAGATGGCAGGGAGCAAGAAGTGTTGCCTTCATCCACACTTGATATATTATGTAGACAGTTAAACCCAGGCAACACCCAGAGAAACTTGCACTGCCACTGCATGACCAACTTCTAAAGCAGAGCTGTGCATGCTAGTGTAACAGAGAAACACCAATAAGTTCCTATAAATACTTCATCAACGCAACGCTGCAATACTTCATCGGAAACATCACTGCGTTACCTCATGTTGGACCTTGATAGACTTTTATTGAATCCTTGTGTTCAGGTCTGTTTGACCTGTTTTCATAGTTTATCAAAAGAAAAGTATCCAATTATTTATTATTTGAAACTCTGATTTCTTTCTTTTGAATTATTTCTTACATAAATAACACATTCATGTTATACACTAGGTGTTTGGGTCTTTGTGTATATGTGTGCCGTGTCTTTCTACTCCAGCCTTTCCTACACAAAGTACCAGTACTGTTACATCCATACATATTTCTTCTGGTACACAACGGACAAGAATTCCCTGCGTGGTTGTGCAGGGGCGTAATTTCCAGGGTGGTATATATAACCCCCCCCCCCCCCCCCCCCCCGAATAAAATTATGAATTATCTTGCATAAATAGGCTCTTGATTGTCTTTACTGATTTCAGGTATTGGCAGCAAAATAGCATGTTTAACCATCTGGAAATTTACCCAGATTCATTTATTTATTTATTTATACAGAGATCTTGTATACCCCCCCCCCTCCCCCAATTTTCAGCAAAAAGTGTAGTTGTGTATAGCTCAAGATGGTGTAAAGATTCCCCGCTCAGAGCACCTCTGTGCTTTGAGACAAGAGGGAAGATGATGAAGAGCTTCAGAGCATGAGACCTTTTGACTTCACCAGAAAAGATCTAAATCTCTAAAAAAAAGTTAAAGAGTTATTAATATCTAACAGTCTGTGATCGGGCTTCCCTGACACGTGTCGGCGTGCATGCTGTACTGAAGGCCGACCTCATACGACTGCGTGAAATGTCTGTTTACTTTTTGTTCATTTCGTGCTCGTGGGGTTAATTTGCTTATCAAATTGCATACAAATTAGGGGCAATATCATCGCTAGCAGCTTGTTTATGCACCATGCAAACATGATCTCGTGATAAGATCCAAACGTGGGATAACCGTCACGCTCTGTAATTATGTGCAGGTGTGTTCACAATAAGAGTTTTATGTAGTTAACAGTGACCTCCATGCAGCCTTGCTGTGCCTGTGACTGACACCTGACATATGTGAGTGATGAAGCCCACATGAAGGCTCAGATCTCACCAACAAGGTCATTATGCAATGTGTGAAACTTGCAAAGTCACAATAAACACGAAGATATCAGTAAAATACACTGCTGTGTCTGCTGATGAGATCAGCCTGGAGTCTCAGTGGATGATGATGTTTGTGAGCAATGCTGTGATCTGTAAGGAGTAGGGAACAGGTGGAGGAGCGCCTGGAGAGGTGGAGGCATGCTTCAGAGAGAAAATGACTGAAGGTCAGACAGAGTACATGTGAGTGAATGAGACAGGCGGAAATGTGAAGATGCAAGGAGTAAAGAAACCAAATTAACCAAAGCAACAGCAAGAGCTCGAGAAGAGAGTGCAGTCAGGGTGGAGGGGGTGGAGATGAGTGTCAGGGGTGACAATCTTCATTGGAAGAGAGCAGGATGGACAAGTTAGAAATAATGCATCAGACGAACAGCTGATTTACTCATTTCCCCTTAGAGAGCCCCTCTCCTGTTCTCTGTTAATCTACTGGCCTACAAAGCTGTGAGGTAACACAAGCCTAGTTGCCTAAATCTGAACCTCTTATTAAAATCCACATCCGGTTGCTCTTCAGCTGTAAGTGCTTCAATAATTAAGTGAAAATGTCAAAAAACAAAACAAAAAAAATACTTTTTTTTGTCCCTTTAAGAGACTTTAAATCATCCATCTTTTTCCTTGTCCCCTCAGGAGGTCGGCCTCCTGTGTGATCATGATGAACCTCGCCATATCAGACGGCAGCTTCTCCCTGACCCTCCCGCTGCGATTGGCTTATTACTTCAATGAAGGGAAGTGGTTCTTCCCAGACTGGATGTGCCGACTGTGCGTCTTTGGCTTCTACGTCAACCTGTACACCAGGTAATTCACATTCACTGATCATCACATCCCTTTAGGGAGCATAATTAAGTTTATTTGTAGTCCCCCAAAATATGTGTGAAATCATTATGTTCAGAATATGAGTATATATAAAAGTAATAAAGTATAATAAAAGTAAAAAACAATCATTTAGTGACATCAAACAAACATTTGCATTATGGGGACGTTACGTCCTCAAACATAGGATGAGTCCATGTGTAAGACCTCACATCACCACCTATACCAGTAGACAAACACACACACACACACACTTAAAACAAACGACAGACATTTACTAAAATAACCCTCTTCCGTCCTTCAGCATCCTCTTCCTCACTCTGCTGAGCGTGCTGCGCTGGTTGGCTGTTGCTCAGCCGCTCCGTCACCGCTCCTTAGCTACGCCTGCTCGAACCTTATGGATCTGCCTGGGAGTCTGGGTGTTTGTGGGCGGATCCTCTGTGCCCTTCCTGTCCAATGGGGTTGTACATAGGTGAGACATCCTGCAACAAGTTTTGTTTTCTTCTTTGTTTGTTTTCTTTTTGACGAGACTTTTTAATAGTTTAACAAATACTTTATTTCATGATAATATCTATGAATTGTTTTTTTCATTATTTTTTTTTAATTGGATTTAAAAAAATGTTTAGTGAAGGTTCATTTTAAATGTTTGGATTTGATATTATAACTTTTTTTAAAAAAATTTTACATATGTAGATCCTTACAGCTGAAATGGTTTGATTTTCAGGTTTTAAATTAAGGGCTCAGGCCTGAAAAATGTTTATTGTGATAAAGCCAGTTGAAGGTGTTAAACCCTTTTTTGCATGCCGTTGTTCATTGGATTCACTGGACGTTTTAGAGATATAAAAAGTTGTGTCTATGTGGTTTTATCCTTGATTTGGCTTTAATGCTTTCGCACAAACTCAGGAGGAACCTTGGAGTGTAATCAGATTAGCTGCTGACTGATCCCATACTTCCTGCTTTGTCTCATTTTTTTCAATGACAAAATTAACTCACTCTTGAACAAGTTCTACAAGGTCTGAAAACCTTTCCCTGACAAATGAACCCCGCCCCAGGTGTTTTCATTTGTTACAGTTCTCTCTCACATGTGAAATAAGAGAGCAGATTTAAGCACATCCCAAGGCCTTAAAACCATTAAACTGGTTTCCGTGTGGTTTATTAGTAGGCATTGTGTCTTGTGTTTGGATTTCCAGTTAAATTATCTGTGATTTCACGCCTGTGATCAGTTTGTGTATACTTATCATGATAGATTTCGCCTGATATTGTCACGGTTACTGGAAGAACTTAAACAAACAAGGAGGCGATGTTGAGCATTAGCAACAGTACAGCAAACCTTCCTCACATATTTTCCAACTGAAAAACACAACATTGTCATTAGTTACTATCTCTCCTCTGCACAGCCTTTTCATAGACTCTATGGAAAAGACAGACTAAGCTTTCCTATCTGACAAGGGCTGAAAATAGTGTCTTAAAATACCTGCTTTGTGCTGTCTGATAGCATCAGAGTCTCAGAGCAAATTCTTTTTATAATATGAATATAAATAAATACAGATTCTTTTTGGATCATTAATCACATAAAACTGCTTTAGTAGAGTCCTAAAATAGAAGTGTATAACTGGAAATGAACTAAATCGGCCCACTTTCCCTGACAGTGGTCTTTGTCAAATTGGTCTGAGGTGCAGGAAATGTATGTCTTCCTGTGTACAGGAAAACTAACAGTCCTGATGTTGAGGGGAGATGATAAAAACATCAGAGAAATGTCTCCTCTGGGAGGTGATGATAGAACCGAGTCTTGCATGTTTTGGCCTACTGAGCAGTATTGAAGTTGTTTTTTGGCTCCATTTGTTATGGAGTCCTTGTCCACCTGAATATGAAAGATTCCCAAATAAAACAATCGTCTCTTTAGACAAATGAAACGAGTGAAAATGTAAAAAAATAAATAAATCTTTTTTTTTACCATCAGTGACGGCTGATGGTAAAAATTCTTTCTGGGGTGGGGGTACCATTGGGTCTGTCGACTTTTCATTCTTTTCGTTGACTGAGTGCCTTAAAAATGTTGCAGTAAATAAACAATCAAATTTAACTTTTACTATTTCAGCGCTTGAAGTTGCCATCCTCAGTCAAAAACTAGCTAATGAGTTAGTCCTTGTTCTGCTCCAGGACAAGAGTTCCTGTGCTGTGGCGATGTGTGAATGTGTGAATGATGCTAAATTGTCCAATCAAATTCTTAAACAAGGCAGATTTTAAGGCAAGTGGTCAAGGACACATAAACCAACTCCAGACTTCCATTTTGCGGCTTCCATGGAAGGAAGTCGATATATATGAACTATCGTGGCTCAAGAGTTGGGAGTCCGTCTTGTAATCGGAAGGTTGCTGGTTTGAGCCCCGGCTCGGACAGTCTCGGTCTTCACCTACTGCCTACTGGTGTTGGCCAGAAGGGCCGATGGCGCGATATGGCAGCCTCGTTTCTGTCAGTCTGCCCCAGGGCAGCTGTGGCTACAAGGGGGGACTAGTAAAAGCACTATACAAATACAGGCCATTTACCATTTAATGCATAATCTAATGAAGTTTGATCACTACGCAACTACAGATGTTATTTAAGCAAACTGTACTTATTTATAATGTCGTAAGTTTGGAATGAATAGATTGTGTGTGATGAATGTTACGTCCCCTAAATATTTTTATGGGTTAGTGCCCTAGCATCTTCTATTGACAAGCTTCCTTTGCTCTACACATAGTTTCTACCACTGAGACCGAAACACTTTTTTAATATGAGACTGTCAACATGTTTATTTCTGCTGTTAAGTTGCCATTTTAACAGGTGAGTCTATGGAGCCCTACTTTTAGAGTCAGCCTCAAATAGACACCTGAGCTATGGCTCTTTTTTTTCAGCCACTGCACACATGGTGTCACAGCTCTAAAAAGCTAGCTTACGTGTCTAAGCAGTTTAACATTGAACATCACGACACCAATATGCTTATTATTTTTAATGAGCAGAGTTGTTTTATTTATTCAGTGTTAAGCTTCCCTGCAGGACTCTTAACTTAACAGTTGAATGTTTCTAATTCAATGGACGGTGACTTATGTTGGAAATCTTTGTGCCAGTTTATGATTTTCTAACCATCTGTGAAGTGGTTCAGTTGGATTTCAACACATTAGCTTTATCTGGTAATTCTGAAATATATAAAAAATATTGATATGCACTAACGCCTATAACACGGCACTGCCGTAGAGTGATTGAATAAATAAAGTTCAAAAAGGTGGCGGCTGGGCTGTGGGGTTTTTATTCATGCCTTTCCTCCTGTCCCCTTGATTGTATTTGGAAACAGTCTGACATGCTGCAACATGCTCAAAGAAAACATGTTCAATACTCATGCCAATGTTAAAACAACAAAAATAGGTATAGGTTATGGTGCTTCTAAAAGGTGCTTCCTTAAACCATAACATATGTCAAGCTAATCCAAAATTAATAATCTGTGTCTCTCTCAGGAACAATGCAACTCGCTGCTTTGAGCCAGAAACCCCAAAGTCCTGGTCGATTATCCTGGTGTTAAACTACGTGGCGGTGACTTTTGGTTTCCTCATACCTTTCCTCACCATCATCATCTGCTACAGCAAAATCATTCGACAGCTAACGGCCGACTCGAGCCCCAGCGGCACCAACCTGGCCAGCAAGAATCGCACTCGCAACCGGAGGCGCTCGGTGCATTTGGTCAGCATGGTGACAGCGACCTTCCTGCTCTGCTTCCTGCCCTATCACCTGGTCCGCTCGCTGCACCTGCACGCTGTGTGCAACCGCTGGAACTGCAACATCTTGCTGGCCCTGCAGCGAGGGGTGGTGGTGACCCTGTGTCTGGCAGCGTCGAACAGCATGGTCAACCCGCTGCTGTATTACTACTCTACAAGGACGTTCAGGGAAAACTTGAGGGAAGCCCACTCCTCACTGCGGTCCAGCAGAGGAGGGTCCTTCAAATCGGCGAGCATGAAACGAAGGAACACCAGCTGAGGAGGCTGTCAAAGTGAGGCTGCTAACAATGTTCCACATTAAAGCTTTGAGTTAGACTTTGTTTTATCTACTCCAGTGGAAATATAGATGACATTCCACTAAAGCTCTGAATCGTCTTTCCTAATATGGAGAGAAAAGCCGGTGGAACTACATGACTGAACTTTTCACCAGGACTAAGAGTTCCTAAAGGGACAAACGGACCAAAAAGCTACCAGGAAGGACCTGAATGACTGTGAGGAGTTGAGAATGGTTCATGAGTTTTAATGGACTCCTAAACTCTTCTCAAAGGACTTTAATGGGTGCTTCTGAAGAGTTCTGGGGTCTTTGAGTTCAAGGGTTACCCAAGAGTCTGAGAGGTTGTGAAGTTTCAGGAGTTGTTGAAAAATTCATATCAGATTGATAAGAATAATTCTGTTCAAATGTTGCTTTTGCCAAACTGTAAAGTACTTCTAGAAGCAAATCCACTCTTCACATTCCTCTGAGCACTTATTTCACCAGTTATTTTGAAGCAAATTCCGTTTTAATTTTATTAAACGTGGGTCCATAAAAACTGCATGTAAAGAATCACCTGTCAGATCAGGTAAAATTTAGCTTCTTTCTTTTGATTTTGTTGTCGTGTGTTTGGTATAAAAACCAGAACATGGAAAAGTTGCAGAGTAAAAGCAGCCCCATTTCTTGCAGAGTAACAGCGCCCTCTTCAGGCATTAGTGAAGTGTTTGTAGAAGTTACTGAGTCCTTTTCTTAATTATATGCAGCAGGAGACTGCAGACCATAAAAAGCAACTCTGAGCAATTTTGACTTAGGGAGAGGCAGTTAATTAGATTTTGATTAAAATTACGAGTTTGGGTTCATTTGATCATTTTCATTGGAACATTATTAGAACAAGATATTTGGCATGAATGCATTTATTTTTTCTTTGCGATATAAATCAAGTGGACCATTTTGCTTTCCAGTGGTGCATTTTTGTTCCTTGCTAAGCTCAACCTCAGTCGCTTTTTAGTTCAGCTCTACAAATATCTCGTCTAGGGGTCTTGAACCCACAACTATTTTGGCAACGAGTAAACTCCATCACAGGCAACCAAAAGTTTGAAAATCTTTTTAATTACAGCAGCAGGTGAAATATCAAGTTAAACACCACAAATGTAGCTTAACAACAGAATATTATCATAGCAAGACTTGTTTGTGGCTATTTCGTGGGATTCCTTGGGTCTAGAATTGCTTAAAATATATTTTTTTGATAATGAAGGTTGCTGAGGTGAACCAGTGGAAAGATATATATAGAGAGAGAGGGTTAAAATACACTTTTCATAAGTTTAATGAAAATCTATGGAAGGTTTCAAACTGTGAAACAGCTTATACTGAAACACTGTTGTTGATTACTTCTTCCACCTCTGACTTCATCTTTTTGAGGACTTTGGATGACATGATATGTACTAACACTGCGCTTTGTTCCCGAGTGTGAGATATTTGTGTCCGTGTGTCATTATTGTTGAAACATATGACGCTGTTTCCAGTGAAGAGTTGTTGTTTACATGTTTATTTATTTGCAAATAAAATCTTCAGGGACATTTCACATGAAACGGAAACATCTCCGTTCCCTCCTTTCCCCCAAATTCATCTTCCTGTTTATTTTCCACAGAACAGAATTTGTTTTCTTTGGATTTACTACATTATATATTTATTTATTATTGAAGGTCAAATAAGATTGTTTCATCCCTGTCGGGGTCGCAGTGGGACCCTGTGTGCACTGAGCAGCAGTGAATGACGATGTGTTTGTTTGACGAAAATACACTGGCCCTGAAGTTAAACAATAACGATAACGCACAATAAAATGTGTGCTCGCTTTCAGTTTTAAGGTTTTAGATATCAGAACATAATGCAGAGTCTGTTCGTCGCCTCAGATTAACAAAAAACATCCATATTCCACCATGTCCTTGTTTATTTAACATGCTAAAGAGCTGCTAATCAAATGCAGTTGATTAACTGATGATCAGTAAGATGATGATCAGATAACAACCTGCATACAACCAGAGTCACAATATTTATTGTCATTGTACAAAAGCTAAAACCGAATTGTATCAAGTCCCACTGAGTGCAAAGAGAGCTGAGTGGGATGTGTCCTTTGGGAGACTTTACTGTGGCAACTGTGATGATCTTCTGTGCATTCAAAAGAGCATTTGTAGAAGAACAAGCAGCTCCTCAGCTAAGGTGTTGTTTTACCTTCTTGACTAGTGATGTGATTTTAGTTTTCCAGAATAGATCATCATCCAGGTGCAGGCTCAGAAATATGAAGTCAGAGACTTCCACAAAACTGCTATTCATGTATATAGGCTGAGGGTCACATCTGTTTCTCCTGAAGTATTTCCGTAGTTTTTTGTGGCATTGAGGACCAGGTTGGTGTTACTAAAGAGTGTACAGTAAGGATTCAGCATCTGTGGGGAGCCACAGTAAGCTGAGTGTTGGGATGAGGTAGGGCCCTACTCTGACACTCTGGGTTGCTGAGGACCTCATTAATTCAGAAGCAGATGTGTAGCCAAGGTTGATCATTTTTGTAGGCAGTTTGTTATGGCTGCGTTAAACATCTGGCTAGACTCAGTGTAAAGAAACTCAGTATAATTGTATTCCAGATGGGTAAAAGCAGTTTTGGGTTGATGAACCTTTCAGAACAACACAACGCCAAAAGGAAAGCTATAATCTCGAGAGAAGCAGATATTGTTGCCCGTCAGTCTCAGAATAGTTATAAGGCCATTTCCAAATAATCTACGGTCCATCATCTTGCAGTGAGATAGATTATTCTCAAGTGGAAAACATCCAGGAAAGTTATCAGTACTCCCAGGAGTGGACATTCCAGGATTTAATCCCATGGTCATAGCGTGCAATGCTCAGAGAACATGCAAAAGCCCAAGAGCTACAACTCAGACTCTGCAGACCTCGATTAGCATGATAGAGGTTAAAGTTCATGACAACACAATTAGAACATCACTGAATACGTTTGGGTTGTTTGGAAGGGTTGCTAGGAGATTGGCTCTCCAAAAATTGGTTCTGTTTATCTGGACGTAGCATTTCGTGGGAGAAACTCATCCAAGTGACTTCTTCAGTGTCAGCTGACTGCAGGTTTCCTCAACCTTATAAACAGTAATGTACATGGCTGTGCCGTGGTGGCAGTTTGATGATTTAGCTTGTTCAGCAGTCACAAGACCTGGACGCCTTCAAGCCATTCAGTGGACCATGAACTCCTCTGTATGCAAAGGTATTCTAGAGTCAAACATGAGACCATTTGTACAACACCTATTGGCTCATGCTACAGGACAATGATCCCAAATGCAGCAGCAAATCTACAATTTGATGGAAGAAAAAGAAAAGGATCAAGGTGCTGCAACGAGCCAAATTCCAGACCTCAGTCTGATTGAAGTCCTGTGCCAGGACCTTCAGAGCTGTGCATAAACAGATGACTGCAAACTGCAATAAACTGAAGCAAAGTTGTAAAAGTGAGAGGGCAAAGATTCCTGCATCATGATGTAGTGACTGCTAAATTTATCCTGGACAAACTTTAAGTTGCTGCTGCTAAAGGTGGTTCTACAAGCTAATGAATCATGAGCTATTCTCAGATTTTCCACACACACTTCTTCATTTTGTCTTTGTTTATTTTTATTTATTTTTTAATAATTTTAGAACTTTTTAAAGAACAGAATGTTTTTCTAATATGTCCTAAAACACCGAAACCTTTTCCGCTGCTGTATTGTTGACTGGATGATTGAAACAGCTCAGTTAGTTTGAAGCATTACTTCAATTAATATTACTTTCAGAGATCATAGGGAAACTGTATGGAAACAATCAGCTGTCAGGGCTGGTGAAGTTCAGTGCTTACTGCCGTGTGGCTACGACATGGAGCAGACGAGACGCTGCAGAGTGAAAGCTGCACTTTTTCCTGCAGAGTAAGAGCGCCCTCTTCAGGCACTACACTCAAAAACAAACTCTGGAAAGTCTGATTTCCTTTGCTGCCTGTTAATCTGGTTTTATTTGAGGCTTTTAGCTTTATGAACAAATGTCAACATAAAGAAAATATTAAAAACACCTCTGTCAGACAGGCAGTAGATTTATTCAACTTAAGATAATCCATAGGTGGCATCGAACACCGCAACAATTGTATAAATGGAACCTGGCCCCTACGGACGAATGTTGGAGATGTGATGGTCAAAATGCTTCGATTTTACATATCTTATGGAGCTGTTCGGCACTTCGGGATTGGTGGGAAAATATAATGGAGGTAATTTTCAGTGTTTTAAAAAGGAGATTTGGTATCTCACCAAAACTGTCCATACTTGGCATAACCACAGAACTTTCTGATGGAGATTTTTCCAGTTATACAAAAAGATGGATTATTTTACTACGGCCAAACGGGTCCTACTAAGACATTGGCGGAAAAAGAACCCCCCTCCCTATGAAGAGTGGCTAAAGACAAGGGCTAAGTTGGCGTCTTACGAAAAAGTGACTTATGGTTTATTAGACAAATTGCATCAATATGATTGTATTTGGTCCTTTACAAGCTGGCTTTCTGTAACTTGAAGAACAGAAGAGTAATGGCAGAGTGGTGGTGTGGGGATTGGTGTGCGAAGAAAGAATAGGATAACTTCCCTTTGTTTTGGTTTTTGTTTTTGTTTTGTTTTTTTGTTGTGTTGTGTTTTTTGTTTTTGTTTGTTTGTTTTTTAAACTATTTATTTATGTAGTTATCCTTAAGTTATGTTATTGAAGTTTAAAATGAAATAAATAAAAATTGTTGATGACAAAAAAAACCCACCTCTGTCAGTACTTTATTATTATGAATATTATCATTGTTGTTGTTGCTTTTGAACTGTTTGATCCTATACTTGTATGGACATGTTGTGTCTTAAAAGCAGAACCAGGGGCCTACAAATTAGCTTTGGCTACAAATCCTGTATGCACTGCATCAGCTGTATACGTGTTTAAATGCTGCAATATTAATATGTGCCATCAAATAAACACAAATACAAAGCTATATGAGTCTCTGTGGTGGCTCTGAGGTTGGAAAACAGCAACAAAAACAAGGGAAAAAAACAGTAAAACCTTTTAAATATAGTTTAAAGTTCGTGTAATGATAATAATGATAATATTTCACTTTGTGAAAATGTTAGGGGCCAGGTTTTGTTTTTGTTTCGTTTTTTTTTTCACATAAAGAATAGTTGATGCAGAACTCTAAGGAGCAAGTCTGAAATACCTGTACTGAGGAAGTGGCCATGAAATGGATTTTGATTTAAGCCATTTGAGTCTTCCTGTGATCACTGAAACAAGATAATTAGGATTTTTAATAAAAGTATTTTTGCTCTGGTTCCTTTTGTCTTGTGTTAAATGAAGAGCACTTATTTACTTTCCAGAGATGCATTTTCGCACCATCCTAAAAATTCACTCACTGTTTAGTTCAGCTGCAGCCTCAAACATCTAGAACATCTCAAACCTCCAGGTCCATGTGCTTTTTTATATCAATAAGAACAAAATTTAATATGTCATATCTGAGGCCATTTTTAAATAATGTAATTATATAATTTAACGAATAATTTAATTTAATTTAAATAATTTTAACCCCTCATTATAAAACATTAAATCCAGAGAGTAGGAGTTCTATAAAGTTTCATGTTTTGATTTTGACTCCCTATCAGTAGTGATGCAGACACTGTGCTGTAATGTTCAGTGGTGTCCAGCAGAGGGCGCAGCAGCTTTGGGGATTTTCCCTTTAACTCGGCAAAGTGTTGACCTTTGACCTCTGAGCTCCACCTCAAATTTATGACATCACAGGACAATCCCAGGCCTTCCTGAAGGAGGCAAAATGTGGACCAATCCACATTCAGCTATGCTATGAGTCACAAGGAGGTCAAAGGTCAGGCACAATCAGCAGCATGTTGACAGAAACTCTGTAATGTATATGTGTGTGTGTGTGTGTCTGTTTCCTGACTTCCAGGTGTTTCCTGACTCCACCTTCTCTTGTTTTATAGACACACACACACACACACAAGCTCGTACTGCTATCTTTGTGAGGACCCTCCCTAAAACAATAGAGTCACATGTCCTTGAAAACCAGAACTGACCCCTCCAGCAGTCCTTTAAAGGTCCCAAAGGAGGACTGCCCACGCTCACAGACTGCCCACAGTCCTCACAAAGACAGAGAAACAATAGACACACAAAACAGTTTTTTGTTGTTTTTTTTCACTTCAGAGGACGTCACACAACTTTCCCGGGACTCCCACCCTAAAGTCCTCACCCAGAAACGGAATAACCCGTCTTATGGGGATGTGCTTTTTGTCCGTTAAAGGAAGTCAAGTCGCCACAGCTTGACTGTGTAAACAGCATAAAACACACACAGGCACACTTGTGATGTTTTACCTTAAACACACATACAGAAAGACACAAGATAAGAACGTGTTTACTCATCAAACAGAGACGTTAATTTACTTTAATCACACTGTGGCGCTGTTCAGTTTGAAGCATTACACAGAGATGTGTTTCTTAACACAAATACAGTCCTGTATTTTTCAGATTTTTCCAGTTGTTAAGGATAGCTAAATTAACTATCAGTAGCTCCTGTGTGCAGTAAACCCATGAATGTGCACACAGCTCCCACTACTATACTCTGAACCCGAAAACTGACAGATTCTTAATGAAGTTCTGCAACATCTGCTGAATCTAATGTAATTTATGAATTTTTATTATAGTGGACATCAAAAGCGATGGTTTCTGTAAAAAATGAAGATCACATCGATCTTATCTTTGCAGCATGATGCTGCACGTTTTCCACAAAACACTAATATTTGACATGACTCTGTTCAAGCGTGGCTGGAATTTACTATCTTGATTAAAAGTCCCTCTTAGATTGAATCACTCAGTTTGGATTGCATCAGTTCTAACAGCTGATCAACCCTCAGGGTGACTGTAGTCTGGGAAACAGACGGACTGCTCCTTTAACTCCTCCACCATCAGGGGACAACATGGCGCCAGAGATCGTCTCGGAGTAAGATGATTCACTCCACCAGTCCTTCAGTTAGCGATCCTGTAGAGTTCATTACCGGCTCATGCCTGTACGTTCCCCACTGATCCCAGAGCGAGTCACCACTGTCACGGCAGCACTGGACAATTTTAAGCTTTTCATTAAATTATGTATGTTACTAGTTTTTTCTAGTTAATTACTAGTTTTTTCATCAGTGGTGGTAAAAGTAACACTTTGTTACATTTTTGTTACAAAGTCCCGCGCGGACAACTACAATGTAACTAAAAGTATCATAAGTCACGTGTGTGAGCAGAGTGAGACCTCCTTCCGTCCGTCTGTCTGTCTGTGAGCGTCCCAGCTCCGTCACGGGGACGCGCCCGCACTCACACGCACTCACCCGCCGCGCGGCCAGGCCACCGGCCAGCCTCTCCGCCTCTCTCCCCTTCTCTTCTCTCTCCTTTTCCTCCATTTTTCCGTTCAAACTCTCCGCTCACTCCCGGCTCGCCGCTCGAGGCCCGCTCCACGCGGACAGGAGCGCGAGGAGGCGGACTGACCACCGGATTAGCAACTTTTTCCAGCGACGGGCTGTCCCGGAGCTGCCGTGATTCACCGCCCCAGCAGCCAGCGGCGGGCCTCAACTTTCCCCAGCCTGGGCTCACCGGACGGTGACGTCAGCCCGGAGAAAAGTTGAGCTCGAGGCGCCGGTGCTGCCGTTATTCCCGGGAGCAGCTCCGGTTAGTGTACGCTGGAACTTTTCTGTGAGGCAGCAGCGCCCCCACCCAAATCCCTCCACCCCCACCCTCTCTGCCCGGCTGTCCCGGTACCGACAGGCCCGCACCGGGACCGGAACCAAGAGAGGCTGCTGCCCCGCGTGCCTTTGTTTATTTGTTTGTTTTTACTGAAGGTGGACATGGAGAGAGAGTGAGCGGGGCATCGTGTGGCTTTCACGAGACTCACGGTTTCCTCCGGTCCTGTACAGGTGAGTCATCTCCGGTAACGGGATCCAATCAGAGCGGAGCACGCGCACACATAGTAATTAATGCTGTTATTATGACTGAGGTACTTTTACTGCACTTTCCCACCTTTATGTGTTATTAATTCATTTAAGCGTTAATTCTTCTTTTCATGTATTCATATTTTCAGTCATTTGTCGTTTTTATTCATTTGGAAAACAGATTCGGTTAGTTTAGAAGTTCAACTTTACAGGAAATAAAAGTTTAGAAACTTAAGAACAGTAAATACAAATAAACAACCTGTGGATTTAGTTCATTTCAACTCATTTTTATTCATAATTTAAAGTCTGAGGGGTTTCTTGCCCCGCATGTTAAATACCTGAGTTGTTCTAAATGTATTTTTCATTATTTTGAGCACAGATGTCACCATTTGTTTCAAGCACAATCCTGTAAAGAATGCAAATCTCTGCGGATTTATGCATCTGAAAAGGAAGACTTGCTGATTTATTTCCTCTTGTTTTATTATAAAGTGAATAATGGGGCTGGAGCTAAGACTAAATGAGATGCATCACCTTGAAAGCAGCACCATGTCTCAGAGTTAAAGCTGCCCGCTGATAATGAAAATGATAATAGTTTGCAGCAGTGTGAAGGTCAGGCTGTGATAATCAGTGTCATGTTTTTTGGTATTCTTGGTATTCTTGGTAATCTGCAGTTTCATTGCTAAATGTTAGTTGGAGCTCCATCTGTGCTAAAGAACATTTTCATTATTGATTAATGTGCAGATTATTTTCTCGGTTAGCCGTCTTGTCTGAATCAGATAAAGATTATCAGAAGACACAAAGTCTGTGATGTCAGCAGGGATTGATACAAAATATTAAACATTACATCATCAAATTATATCAAAAACTAAACTAAATCTACTTTAAACACATTTTCATTCATCAGAACCAAAGCCTGTATATAAAAGATGGACACAGCTACTGCGACATCGCCCACTGGTTTCTGGATCCAGAAGTGATGTCTGTCACTAGAACATATGCACCAACTTTTTCTAAACATTGGCAAAGCAGGTTTCTTCCTGTTCCTGCATTTCACAATAAAAGCCCTCAGATGCATTCCAGCACATTTACACTCACCTAATTAGTCGCTTTGTGCACAGTGACATTACAACAGCTTTATACCAGTTAAATAAGTGCTGAATAATCTGTGACTCTTGGGGTTTGTATTAGTGTTAGAACTAGGGCTGTGCGATATGACCAAAATCTCATATCCCGATATTAAGACATCTATCCCGATCTGTCCCGATAAGACATCTATCATCCGATAAAGATATAAATCACAAAAATTTAACATTTTCTGTAAATTCTGTGAATCTTGGGCAGCTTGACTTGCGTGAAGAGTTTCCAGCTGGGCGTCAAGTGTTTTAACCGATGTATGAAACGATACATTTTTAGACATAAGTTGTAACAGCCGCCGTTTTCTTTGTGAGTGTTTATTACACGGCGTGCTGCGGGGAAAAGCCTGTTCTAACGTTTGAGTCTAAGGTCTATTTTTTAGCACCTGGCGGCTCTTTTTTACTTCTCCTCTACTACTTCTAAAACTACTCTTTTTTTGGTTTTCATCCATAAATAATCTGCTCTTTCACATGATTCAGTTTATTTTGAAAAGTCTCAACAGGATATTGAGCTTTATTGTGAAAGGTTTATGTGGAAAATAAACAAACGGACACCCTGTGGTTTTACCGTCGTTGTTGCTAACGACAACGCATAAAAACAGGCGCTTGTCTGTCCGTAGTGTGGTTATATTAAATATAAGAGAAAGAGAGAACTTAAAGAAATGAATATAGCCACTACAGTGACCATCAAAACGATGAGAAAATATTGCCGTAAACAGTTTATTTTGCGACACCACGAAACAAACGATAGCGTAAAATGAAACATAGACGTTTTTATATCGTCATTCGACATATATCGTTATATCGAACAGCCCTAGTTAGAACATATTAAAATAATAATAATTTACACATTTAGACCAAGCTGAACAAAAAACAGATCTTTACACTGGTCATTGTGCATTATGTGAGTTTACATTAAGGTAATTTACATTAGCACAATGCTTCTGTGCATGCATGTGCATCGACACAAACATACAGATGATAGCTTATTTCATCCGTTCGCTTCTCAGAAACAAGAGAAACAAGGAAAAGCTTGATAACTCTGAACTGAGATCCTGAACTGGTCGTTTGCTACAAATCACTAAAGATACAGCTCATGTGACTCACTCTGTTCAGGTATTTACTTTGTATACACGGATTAAAATTGTCTAATGTTCATCATACAGTGTTAAGCAGTTTCTCTGGGAATACATCTTTGTTTTAACGTGTTTTATTAACACAAAATAACAATGTTAACATTCGTCAGGCCTTTGTTTACTGTATCTACATCAGCCTGAGGGAGAAAAACGTTGTTCTCATCTGCTTTTGTCAGTCCTTCGTTTTCACTTGTGATTAGTCAGTTACTGAGTCAGTTTCCAAACAGCCGCTAATATAATGTTTCTGCATTGAGAAATCACAGCTGAGGCTCGTGTTTCCAGTTTCTGCCGCTCAGTGCTGCGCCGAGATGATCGAGGTGATCAGTCGGGGCTGTCTGCGTGCTTTCAAGTGCATTTCTCAGCTTTTATTTTGAAACTCGTGTTTACTAAACTGCCAACAAACCGGCTCTTTCAAAGAACTGCTGTTATCTCAGCCTCAGGTTGTTTACTCACCGTTACATCAATATCATAGCTGTTCATGTGACCATAAGTATGTGGACGAATGGACTTACTTCATCCCAGAAGCAGGAGCGTTAATCTGCTCATTGTTTACAGATGTAGTCGGCTTAAATCCTGCTATTACCTGCTGAACTTTGCCCTCAGCATGAGAACAGGTATGTCCACATACTTCTGGCCCGGCAGAGTTCAGCATATTGAGACTCTCCTCTGCCGCTGCTCATGTCGGCCTCGCTAAAGTTAGCCCAGGAGGCTAAAGCATTTCTCAGCTGGCATCTGAGCTATCTGTGAGTGTGTGTGTGTGTGTGTGTGTGTGTATTTTTAGCTGCATGCTGTTTGAATTCTGCTCTGACGTTATTGGGTAACGCCACAAAACCTTAAACAAACCGTCCCCTCGTCATGTCAGAGTGTGGATATCTGTCTTTGTTTGTGGTTTAGATGAGGGAAATAAGGACTATTTCCCTGGTCCTCACTGTCTGAGAGAGGAAGTATACACATGTCAGAGGCTGGGTGGTGCTTCTCACCCATAGACTGTAGATAAAAGATGGATGTAGTTGTATGTATTCAACCTAATAGGTCAAATGTCATTTTTTGAGGACTTCATCTGAGCTATTTATCCTTTGCTGTCTTGGTGTTTGATGACTGAGGGGAGGACCTGATGGAGAAACTGGTGACTTGTCAGATCCCCCACCCTAAATCCTCACTCCTTTCCTTCACACCTCTGTCATCCTGTTTGGCTCAAACCAACGACTAAGACCATAAACTCATCAGAAATGTTCATAGAGCTCAGAGTTCCCTCATTTTATATATTTAAAGGTAATTTAATTTTAAAATAATCTGTCTTTCAAAAAAAAACCAAACTGTTTTCCAAAGTCTGTGGGTAGTTGTGTAAAATAATCGTGACCGAAGATGTTATTTATTATGATTTTGGCCTCCACGGACTATATATAAAAGACGGATGCATTGTTTTGATCAGGAGACTATTTTCAAAATAAAAGATCAAGGATATTGGAATTGAACAGAAATGGTTCTTTAAACTCTTTAAACTCCAATCATCAAACACTACTGGGATGCTTTAACCCTTTAAGACCTACCATAGAACCAAGTCTGCCAGAGCTTATATTATATTTTTACATGTTGTGGAGCCATTTTTGGGAGCATTTCAAGTTGATATACATCAATACAACCATTATAGCCTAAATTTTAATAATATCTACGCATTAAGTGCATAGTAATTACATAAATTGCAAAAAAGTGCAATAAACTACAAAAAAAATTGAAAATCGTTTTTGTTTTTTAACATATATTTCTAGTTAGAGAAATTTAAGAGGCTTATCCCTCAAAACTGTAAATACAAAAAAGTTGCACAAAATAGTTTCCCACCACAGGAAATTTATTTTGAGTGTCTTCATAGTTTTATTTTTGAAATACACCAATTTTTATACACTGCAGGAAAAACAAAAATAAATATTATAATGCAAATTTGCAAAAAAGCAGCATATGCATCAAAATAAACTATTTCCAGCAGTGCAATATGAGTCCTAAGCATCCCAGAAACGACACAGAAAGTCATAAAGTCAAAGATAATTTTTAAAAACACCAGTATAGGCTCATGAGGCCCCGATGGTAAAAAACTACATTTCCGCGAAAATGACATCACTTCCGGTTTCGGGCAGGTAATGGCGGACATGTGATAGTTACGAACAGCTGATTGAATCGGCAAAGCGTGTTTCTGGAATATTATGTTTTTGTTGCTGCAAGTGGCGCAAGCGCTTTTTATGCAGTTTTTGCAAAGCTATATGTGGAAGGAAACTGTGACCGAGGACAAGCTGATGGCATAAGATGTAAGTACAACTCCTCCGGTTTCATATGCAAAAAAATTATTGCGGTAGTTTACGTGGTTGCAGAGCTACCGGGATTTAAAAATAGTTATGCAAAAAAGTTGTGCTGCTCCAACCGGTTTTAAAGGGTTAATGCTGTGAAATTTCAAAGTAAAAGCCCTCTGGTAGTTTAACGAGTTAATGGGTATGTTTTAAGAGACCACTGTCTCCATTCAAGCTTTGTAACCAAACTATTCACCTCCAGCTTTTCAGCTGAAAGCTGCAGACCGAGTCTGCAGCTTTCAGCTTTCTGCCATAACAACAGTCAACTGCAATTTCTCCACAAATTATAAAGTAAAGTTTGTTTGTTTTCCCCCAAGACCAAGAACAGCACATTTCAGTGTTTCCTAACAAAGAAAGAAGAAATCAAAATTAAACTAGCTTTTTAAAAAAGTTTTTGTGACCCCAAGCGTTCCCTCGCTGAGTTGTCTTACTGTTAACTGTTCCCTGAAAACAGCAGGACGCTTTCAGGGAACATTTGATAATTCTTCTTTGTGGGTTTGCGGTCAGAAAGTTGAAATGATTCCTGAAAGCTTCAGATCACAGTCAGAGTCAAGCTCATTAGTCACCACATATACGATACACATAGAAACTGGGAGGAATGACTGGGAAACCGGAGACTGCAGGTGGATGCTGGGGCGGAGGAGGGGTTAAAAAAAGCAGTAGGATCTGCCTAACCTGCAGATCCTGCAGGTTACACCAACACTGGGAGGGTGATTGGTGGAGAGGCAGGAGCTGTCTGTGCAAACAGCTGTCTGTAATGTGGATGGTGAAAGAAATGAGCTGCAGCACTGACGACGAGCACGTGCAGAGCTTATTTTCATAATGCAGTCTTCTAGGAAACGTGCTGGATTACCAAATAGAGTCGTTCCATGCATGTATGAGTGTTGTGTTGCAAGAGTTGAAACATCACTGGTGTTTTCAGAACTCTGGTCCTCAATGTGAGGCCTGCAGACCAATGGTGGCCCCGCCAAACATCCACATTATGTAAAGCAGCACAACATGAGACTGAAGGAGAGTTACTCTTCAGGTAAAGTTCTTCTGTTTGAGCCGTCACCAGTCCAAACCAAGTCTAAACCAGTCCAAACCTTCCCAACATAAACAAATTCATGTGGCGTTAAGAAATACCGCCTCACTCATGGCGACACCATCAATCAGTACAAAGCTGACAGCCACCAGCCTGAGCCAGCATTATTGTCTGAGCAGACATTAATCATACGCACATGGCATCCTGAAACTGGCACTCATTCAACATTTTTGCAGCAGAGCGTCACTGCTGCAGGTTTCTGATGGAAACAAATACGGCTGCAGCGGATTGTGGAGGTGATTGGAGATCAAGCATGAGCCTGACTGCAAAGCGGTAAAGTTCAGCCTCCTCCTGCCCACCTGTGTTTACAGGTTTCCTGCTTCACAGAGAAGGACCACAGAGAAGAGAAAAGCTCCTTTATGAAGACTGAACACTGAAACACCATTTAGATGTTTCCTTATTCATATGGAGAGGAGAAAGTTTGAGGGAAAGAAAGAAAACTAATGATTGCCGAAACTTAATTTGCGTTGATGACTTTTAGTCTGACTGGATAGAAAAAAATGATGCTTCAGTTATGATGTTTGGACTTGTTTTTCCTCTGAACAGACATCAAACTGCAACCTGACAAACAGGACAGGACGTTTGCTGCAATTAGTTAATGACTTTATTTGGTTTGTCCCATTTCCTGTTTTGTCTTCTTCTGTCTGAGGCTGTTGAAAGCTGGAGTCTTAAACTACAAATGTTGTTGTGTACATATCAGGCTGGGCTGCTCCGCTGCTCCATTTTAAACTTAAAGTGAAACTTATGTTGCTCTGTGGAAGAAACTTTGAAACCAAACTGTTCCCAGATGGCTGAACTGGTTTCAGCTTCATCTTTCTGTCAATCCGGCTCAAACTGACCTGCCACAACCTGTCGGGGAGTGAGTCTGGGGCTTTTAGAGAGAGGGCTGGTTTTATAACACGAGACCAAAGGAGAAAAGTTTGCAAAAAAGGAATGCAAGCATTAAAAGCTTTCTTTGGATTGTCTTGTTTTTATAGTCATTAGAAGCCAGTGGTTCTATATTTAGAGTCGTTGCACAGCTTGTCAGAGTAAAAGGACCTGTTGTTTTGATTCAACTCCTCAAACATCAGGACTCAGTGCTGTTCTCTCTCATCTGCAGGATTTATGCTTATGTTGGACCAACAAAAAAAGCCATGTAAATAGAAGCCCTTTAGTTTAGTGCAGCTTTTTGAAAGTGTTTGAGGCCTGATGGAAGAGGGAAGTCATTGACTAGTACTGACTGTAAACTGATGTATTCATGACCAACTAAAATCATAGACAGTTATAAAAGATGCCAAAGCTGCCATGTTGGTTTGTTGGAGTCGGAGCTGATCGTATTTGGTTGAGAAGGTGGTCATCAGCCATCTTTGTTATCAGTCAGGATCACAGCTGCTACTTAGTGTTAACTAGCATCCATCCATGCATCCATCCATGCATCCATCCATGCATCCATGCGTCCATCCATGCATCATGCATCCATCCATGCATCCATCCATGCGTCCATCCATCCATCATCCATCCTCCATCCATGCATCCATCCATGTGTCCATGCATCATGCATCCATCCATGCGTCCATCCATCCATCCATCCATGCATCATGCATCCATCCATCCATCCATCCATCCATGCGTCCATCCATCCGTCCATCCATGCGTCCATCCATCCATGCATCATCCATCCATCCATCCATCCATGCATCCATCCATCCATGCATCATTCATCCATCCATCCATCCATCCATGCATCCATCCATCCATGCGTCTATCCATCCATCCGTCCATCCATCCATCCATCCATCCATCCATCCATCCATCCTACCAGTTCAGGGGTCAGGGGAGCACTGTAGCCTATCCCAGCAGTCATAAGGGAGAGGCAGGCTGTGTTGAGGCAATTTCACTTAACAATACCGGAGCTCAGAGTCTTGGACAGCTTGATTATTGTTTATTCTGTAAAGTTGGAAATCGCAACATGGAAGTCTATGGGGACTGAGTCACTTTTTGGAGACTGCCTCAAGTGGCCACTAAAGAAACTGCAACTTTGTTTTCCTGCTCTTGGGGGTTTGATGAGTCTGACTGTGTGTAAGTGTGAGGCTTTCATTATCCACGCTGAGTCCGCACTGTTAATATCTCCCACTGCACTGAAAGCAGCACGGGGTTCCAGGTCATGTGACCAGGATGCAAGGCCAGCTCTGATCAAACAGTGTAAAAAGTTTTGTGCAAACTGGGCGTCGAGTGCAGCCGATGGCTATCTTTAGCTTTCTGTGTGTATATGTTACCATAGGACGTGTGTGTGTGCGGTATGAAGACCATTCATTATCACATTCCTCCACAGAGGCCGGCACATGGGAGCGGAGCTGTGGGAGTCTGAACACATGACTGTCAGATGGTGATGATGTCTTTACAGCAGATCAATAATCAACCCGTGAGATGTTTTTCTCTGCGGGATGATCCCACAGAAAACTGAACGGTGTCCTTTAATCTGTGAAGTTTTTCATGGAAACAGTGTTTATGAATAAACTTCAGTAGAGTGAAGAAATCCACACGTTTCCAATTTACTCAGGGTTTAATGTCTGAAGTTAATCGAGCATAGACGCGCTTTAAAGACACAGAAAACAGCCACTCGTTGCATGTGCAGAAGTCACCTGAGAATCTGTCCGTTTTTAAGTTTTCTTCAGTATCACATTAATAAAGTGAACTGTGTCCTTACATTTATGACGTCACTGCATAGAGGTGCTGTTCAGGCCTCATTCGGCTTTGTTTAAAGTGGTTTTTTTGGATCATTTCTGTCCTGCTTTACATGAACACGTGTGCAGTTACTGGCTAAAGTTTGCATTTGTCCTTCACTCAGTGATCTGAGGAGACTGTGCACGGCGGAAGGAGTTTGTTTCCTGTATGCTGAGCTGTCGTGTTGTTGTCTCAGGGTGTCACAGCGATGTTGCAGCTGTCGTTTAAAGGACTACAAAGTCTGAATCAGGATGTTGGAGGGGTCAAAGTGTATTGACAGCAAGGTTAACCTGAGATGTGACGTCGGGGGAGAGCTGGCCACCTGCTGCTGTTACCACTGTGACTCCCAGCATCCATCACTCCTGGTTGGCCTGAGCTCCACTCCTGCGAGTCCATACCTATCAAGTTTTTGATAAATGTTTAAGAGAACACCTACTGTCATCCTTTAGATGTTTTTTGAGGGAACTGATGACAGCAGGGACCTGAAATTTTGCATGTTTACCACTAAAAAGTGAATTTTTCTTCTGGAAGATTTTCTCGAACCCCTGTGAAGGTTATGTTGGAGGCTTCGGATCCAAATATTATTCTGGAGTTCTACTTGAGATCAGATTGGTGTCTTGAACTTGTTCACCAAAGGCTCACTTTTACTCACCTTTAAGTCCCACTCACACTGACCTCATAGTAACCACCTGTTGCTAGGGGAAAATGTGCGTACCCCAGCTGTGTGTGTGTTGCTGACGAGTCTCCAGGCTTGTGTGACTTTGGCCTTCCTCCACCTACAGCACGCAGCGAGTTTACTGACTGTGTTTACAGACGACTGCTCCTTTTATTGATTTCTCTTGCTGACCGTCCTTTCCCTTACGTTCTTGCTGTTGTTCAGAAAGCCGAGTCTCTCTAAGGTTACCTGGGAGCGCGCAGGTAAACATGAGCGAGCGCGGGACTTTTCCAGTTTCCCATCAGTCGCTTGAACTCTTATTGGTGAAGTTTCCCAGGTCGTGTTTACATCTGCAGATGCAGTTTCGTGTTTCAGGCTGAGATGGTTATCGTCACATGACGCCATCAGAGAGGCATCTGATCGCCCCACGTTCGTCCTCCTTTCTTCACCACCTTTGTGTGAAAACTTGTCTTCGAGTCTGAGCTGCTGCTTCAGTGCAGAGAGACAGATGTTGAGCCTGAGACGGATTCTCTGCGAGGCTGCGGCGGCCTCTGTTTCCAGACTCCTGCTCATGTGGTGTGACTGTGTGTGTGTGCGTTGTGTAATTCCTGTCTGAGTGCGCTCTGTCTCTGTCTGAGAGGTAGCTGATTGGCTGGCAGACGATCCAGCCGGTTTAGCTGTGAGATTAAAGGCGAGAGCCGCAACAGCGAGCACGGCTGGATGTTTTTTCCCGTGAAGCTGGAAACCTCTTTGTTTCCCTGCATGTTTAAACAGCTGGTTAGTCTGTCCAACAGCAGCTCGACCAACCGGGCCTGTTCCACCGCAATGCTCTGAATCACTCTCTCTCTGTGTGTGTGTGTGTGTGTGTGTGTGTGTGTGTGTGTGTGTGTGTGTGTGTGTGTGTGTGTGTGTGTGTGTGTGTGTGCGCCGGGATGCCTGTGGCGTGAAGTCAGCGTTTCTGCCGGGCTCTATGGTATGAAGGCTGCTTGCTCACCTAGACACACACACACACACAATCCAGTATCTGTGTCCACCATCTTGTCTGTTAGCAGAGTAAACACACACACACACTGCAGTTGCTGGTCTGTGTGTATGCTGCATTCACTGTCCCCTTACAGCAAAGGACATTTACAATCATTAGTTCAGTTTGAGTCATTAAAGATTAAAATAACTCACATCTGTTCACATCTGTCTGTGATCAGCTGTTGGTAGAGGAGAAACCACGAGAGATCGACAATAATCTTTAAAATAATGAATTATTAATGGTGTTGATCGGCACAAAATATGTATTAAAAATGTCAAAATATTACATGTACAATGTACAAATATTATCGCTGGAAATTTTAAATAATGAAGAATGAAATAAAGTATTAGGAAAATAATACCAGATATTACTGTTTAAAAATTGTAATTGAAACTGGAACTTGTTTATTTAAAAGGGCAAAAAAATGTATGGGAAAAACAAAAAATTATTACAAATATTGAAAAATATCTTGAAAATTAATAATAATAATTATTAATTTATTAATAATTTAATGTCACAAGAAATGTCAGAGCAGTCTATGAAATGTTAAGAAAATGTAAATAACGTGTCTTACACAGGAAATAAAGGATGTTTTAACAAAGTAATTATGGAAATTTCCTATAAATAAAAGATAATGTAAAAAATGCAAAAATTGTGAAAATTGGAAATCCCTTAGAATTTCTTATATTATTTTTTAAATTAAAATGAAAATTTTTATTGTAATATTGATTTACAATTTCAATACATTTAAAAATAGAAAATAAAAAAAAGCTTTATGTGAAAGGTCATAAAACACATTAAAAACGTTAAAAATCGTAAAGTATAACATAAAATCATTTAAATGTAGGGTTAAAAAGTATTTAAAGGTTTAATACAAAGTCAGAAGCAGAGGTGCTGAGATGCTGCAGATGTTGATGTAGCTGTGTGGAAATGTGCAGCGAGACTGACGGTGCTGATCAGAGCGATGATGTCACAGTGCGTGTGGAGAGCCGTCACCACGATTTGAGGTCCACTGCCTGCGTTTGTAAATGGCGTCTGGATTTGTGATGCTTGAGGAAACTCGCGATGTTTCATATTAATAATGATCACATTACTCAAACATAAAAACCTGTAAAATCACAGAGTTAAATAAAACTGACTTCACACTGAGCCAAGTTGACCGCGGCCCTGCAGAGGGAGGCGACGAAAGTTGGATTAAGAATCAGCGCCAAAAAAACAAGGTTCTCCGAGTTGGCTATGCACGTGCCCGCATTCCTGTCATGATCAACCAACAACGTGCTGAAGAGGTGGAGAATTTTACATATCCTGGCAGCATCATCTCGAATGACGGGGTCTCTGATCGGGATCTCGACGCCAGAGTAGGAAAGGCAGTTGGTGTCCTGCGACGTCTCCAACCTATTTGGAACTCGACCTCCCTGAATGTTAGGGTCAAGATCAGACTACTGAACTCTATCGTCTTCCCTACTGCACTACACGCTAGTGAAACCTGGCGCTCAACAAGTGCAATTATTCAACACCTGAACGTGCTTCAACAACGTGGCCTGCGGCGAATCCTGAGAATTTCCTACCGGGACTGAATAACAAACGAGGAGGTGCTACGAAGAGCAGGCACCCGCCCATTAGCCGATGTTGTTGCAGAAAGGCGCTTCCGCTTTGCGGGCCATATTTTATGCCTACCCCCTCATCGCCCAGCTAAGATTGCCATGACATGGCGTCCACGCACTGGCAAGCGAAAGCAAGGCCGACCAAAGACCACATGGCGTCGAACATTCATGGACGATCTGAGAACTGTCGACATTGCCTGGGACGAAGCTGAAGCAGTCGCTGCTGACCAACATCGATGGAGATCACTAGCTGCCCGATGCGCCGCCCGGCGTAGGAGGAACTAAGTGTACTAAGTCACACTGAGCCTGAATAAAACCAGTCCAGCCTGAAAGGAGCTTGTTTGAGGTTTATTAGTCGTTTTCCTGCCGCGTGTGTTTAAATAAATGACACAACTGTAGTTTCATAATGTTGAGCTGCTCTGTGTTTAGTGTTAAACATTCCTACGTGTTTGCAGGTTCCACCATTTGAAATAACAGTTTCATAAATATGTTTTTAGATATTTTCTTTTCATCATTTTCATCGCTTCATATTTCCTCTCTTATTCAGGACTGATTACATCATTTCCGAGCGTTTAACCAGTGCAGGCAGCAGATAAATATCAGCCACAGACGTCAGTGGATGTTATCGCTGGCATTTCTAATAACTGATGAGCATTAAAGTTTGTGAAATATGAAAGGGGGACAAATGTGTGGTTTAAAATTCGTGTCAGCAGAAAGAATAACAAACGCGGTCGTAGTGACGACTTTGTTGTTTGCTATATTTCACACAAGCAGAGAGAAGAAAAGGTGAAACACTGTTTTTGTTGCTCTTTAATGCCGTCCTGTTGTTCTTGTGAAGAACCTGCTGCCAGCTTTGCTTTCAGTATCTCCGGGTTTGATCTGAGAAGCGTCACCTCTGTGAGATTAAAGGCTGAGGTGGAAATCAAAACCGCAGCAGATCAAATTTACAGCAGGAACGTCAAACAAACTTGAAGTAAAACCGTCCGTCGGTCCTCGGAGTCGCGCTCTGGTTTTATCGGTCTCACTTCACTGAGACGACACACAAAGATGATTCGCTGCTGCTTTGGTTTAAACGTGTGTGACGCTTCAGTGCAGTCAGCGAAGGCAAAAGTCATGTGACTTTGTTGGGCGCCGCTTCATTTGTTTCTCTTTGCATGAGCATCCCCATACTGACTCACTCAACCACAGAGGAAACAAACCAACCGGATCTGAGACGGGACGATCCCCCGATTCCTGCGCTACACACTCCAACAAAGTCTTATCGTCATTAATGTCGCTCTTATAGTTTTTTATTTAACGTTGAGGAGTTTACGCGTAAGCAGGGGGAAAGGTGTGTATGTCAGGGACTAGTTTTAGTGGCGGATTAATCCGTGTTTGTTTCTAAACCTGCAAACGAAGCTGTAGCGTTGTTTCACTATTTTCCTGAATCAAAAAGGCAACGAGATACAGACAGAGTTAGGTTTACTCATTAGTAAGGATTGTACTCAGTTAATGTACTTCTGAGGGTGGTTTAGTTTTTTATTTGAATAAATTGTTCAGTAAAATCAGGAATTCATTCACACACAAAAGTCTCAAAAGAGGAGTAAATGGACTGATGTTTATATAAAGTGCGTTTCAACTTCATTCAAGCACTCGAGGCTCGTACTTACTACAAGATTCAGTCACTTATTCATACAGACATACAAACATTTTTCTGTTTTATTCTAACATTCACACACTCACACTCGGGTGGATGACTCTGAGACAGTTCTGGGTTCAGAAAATTGACCATGGATGATTTGACATGTAGGTTGGAGGAGCTGCTCCACCACCTGAGCCACACCTGTTCAGCTGATGTCCATTGATGTTCACTAGTTCAGTCATTTGCTATTGTGAACGGTGCTGTTGGAGCTACCACACAGTTAGCCCTTTTATATTTTTATAGGTGGGTGGTGAAGGGCCTAAAATGCTCTGGTTGAAGCTGGAGTCTGATTGGAGGACAGGGTGGAGGTAGAGCAGATCGTCCACTCGTTGAAAGGTTGGCGGTTCGATCCCTGGCTACTCCAGCGTGTGTGCCAAAGTGTCCTTGGGCAAAATACCGAAGCATTAGTTGCTCTGTGTGTTTATCGAAGTGTTAATGTGAGGTTAAAAGTGCTTAGAGAAAAGCACCTGTGTAGGGCTGCTCGATTATGGCAAAAATGATAATCACGATTATTTTCACTGAAATTGAGATCTCGATTATTTGTCGATATTTATTTAACAATAACCATGTATTGAATAATGACTTTAAAGATTGTCAAAAATAATATAAAATAGTGCAAATACTGATAACAGTGCAAATGTTTGCAATATAAGAAATAAATGAAAAATGTAAACATCTATGTTTAGTGAACTTTGCAGTGTTGCTCTGTGGTGCAGCTACGACACAGTAGCAAAGTTTCTGACTCATGAACCCATAATGTTTCCACACCACTGAAGTTTTTTTTACCTCTTTTCAACCAATGGCAGTCACTCTCCTCTCCAAATAACTTCTGCTTAGCTTTCCGAGCTTCCCTCGGGTCCTCTTAATCAGCGGTCCCCAACCCCCGGGCCTCGGACCGGTACCGGTCCGTGAGTCGTTTGGTACCGGGCCGCGAGAGTTGAGGCTTAAAGGCCGGTCCGAGAAAATATTGTCGGGCATAAACCGGTCCGTGGCGCAAAAAAGGTTGGAGACCGCTGCTCTTAATTGTTGTGACACGTGTTCGAAATGCAGAGAGGTGCGCTCGATTTGCCACACGGAGCAGCGCGAGAGTAAAGCACGAGGGAGGGGCTAATAATCGGCTCAGTCATTTTTAATGATCGTTGAAAGCCCAGATCGTAATCATGATTAAAATTCGATTAATTGAGCAGCCCTGCCTGTGTGAAAGAGACTGGTACTCAGGGCACTGGATTAGAAAGCTCTGTAAAACACATACTCAGAGAAACTGAACATTTTTCGGCTGACACTCTTCTTAAGCCTCAGAACGAACTAAAATGTGTTTGCTGTGGATTCATGTGCTGAACCAAAGGTTGTTTTTTCAGAGGAGACGTCCACGCTGTAGCCTTACGATGCAGTCGTGTCGCGTTTCCGTGGTTAATCCGTGAGACGACTCCTCTACCAGAGGATCACACACTTTTCATCCACGTCAGATCATTTTCTCTCGCGATGGAAACATTAAGTGCTCAGGACTTCCCCGAGTCGCCGCTCAGTGAGCTTATGTTGGAATGTCAGTCATGTGATTATTACAGACCGCCGAGGATGAAATTATAGAGCAGCCGCACACACATGCCAACACATCAACACCAGCAGATCTGACCAATCGCAAACAGGCTGATGATCATCCCACTCTGATAGATGATTGACTGTCAGATCAATAACCTGCTCACTGTTTAACAGACCTCACACACACACACACACACACACACACACACACACACACACACACTGACTGTAACAGTATCTGATGAGGTTCCTTCCCACGAGAACCCGACTGGAGTGTAAAAATGCCCGAGGCGAGGGAGATCGGCATACACTGGCACACAAAGAGACATAAAGGTTTGGGAAAAAGAGGAACAATAAAAAGGAAAAAAGGAGGAAAACGGGTGAAAAAGAGCCTTGTGGAGACGAGGAAGAACAGGAATGTCAAGAGAGGGGAAAGAATGAAGGGAGGAGCTCAGGAGACGCTAATGAAAGGGGGAGAGAGGAGGAAACATTGTTTGAATGCTTCAGATGAGTTAGAGGTAAGAAAGACGAATAAAAGCACGAGAGAAGCTGGGAAACAAAGCAAAGGGAAGAGGAGAAAGGCAGAAAGATGAATAGAGGAAGTAAGAAAGTGCATTAACAAGAAAAGGAGGAAGAAAATGAAAGATGGAGATGAATGGGAGAGGATAAGAAAGGCAGAAACCGTAAGACAGAAAAGAGAAGGCAGTTTAGAGAGTCGAGGAAAACTTAAGGACGAGGGGGAAAGTAAGCGGTGAAAACTGTATGGAAGAGGACAGAGAAGAGAAGAAGAGGAAAGGAAAATGTGTGAAGGAAAAAAGGATGACGGGGGAATGGAAAACTGAGGACTGGAAAAAGAAGAGGAGGGAAAGAAAAGAGCGGGAATGAGGAAAAACCCGGCTCGTAAAATGAAGGGAGGAGTTCTGGGAAAGAGGAGGAAAAGTGGTTGAGCAGGCTGGAGGTCCATGGAAAAAATAGATATTAAAACCACAATAAAAACAGTAGAAACACGACTAAAGGATCAGCAGAAAGACACTAAAATTGACAAAAGTAGTAAAGAAACCCTCTGTGTGCTGTGTGCTTTGGATTTTGTTCTGTATGTTTATGACCATTTTTTAAACCGTGCTTTCTCATTGGCTGTCCTCAGGTGGTGGGCGGAGCTGAAAAATGGCGGGTGCATCAGTGAAGGTGGCGGTGCGAGTCCGCCCGTTCAACTCCAGAGAGATAGGACGCAACGCAAAGTGTGTGATCCAGATGCAGGGAAACACCACCTGTAAGAATGACACACACACACACACGTTCTGTCCTTTAGGATTTATGGGGCCCCTCGCTGAGACACTAACCTGAAGACGTCCTCGCAGGATCTGAAACATACAGACGTCCTCAAAAAGATACAGAAAGACAAATAAATTAGAAACCATAGAAATATATTACAAAGGTTTTTAGATAACGAGAGGCCTGTCACTGTCCTCATAATAAGACACAGCATGATGAGGACACACCACTGGCTAAGAGAACAGAGTTTTTATTATGATGTAATGAGGATTTTTATTGTGACCTTGAATCATAAACTGTGTATAACATGGATATAGCCTCTACACATATTAAAGCCTCAGGTGTAGCATTGTGGCAGCGCCCATGTTGGTGTTTTGGAGGTTAATCTTCTGTCACGAGGGTTAATGAAGTTAAAACTGACCTTCAATTTAAATGCCGTGAACCTGCTCGTCGCAGAATTAGCTGTGACATCACTTTAATGTGACTAAAGAATAAAAAAGTCCCTGAACTGGAATAGAAATAACAGCATTTAGCTTGAAGCTAACAGTCACTTTGATTTTAATAAGTAATGCTGATGCTCTCCTTACCTAACCCTTCTGTGGGTCAGGGGTTTTTATGGCCTCAACGTTCCCATGGGAACGTCATGTGACGTCTGATCCTATTGCTGCATAAACTGACGGACACACACAGGCTGTTTATTAATAGACTTTGCTGCAGCAGGGCTGTTATTAGCAGCTGTGTGTCCATCTGACAAATACTTATATGCCGAGCCCGTCATATATTCTGTGAATGCTGGGAGTGGTCACATGCAGATGTCCCCACTTCAGCAGTGTCACTTTGTTGCCTCCACATTTGAAAGTGAGGAGAAAAGAAATAAAACTGGCGTGTGTCCACAGACTTCTCGTCATGCAGTGAAGGTTGTTTCTTTTATGATTCTTTCCAGGCATCTCCAACCCCAAACAGCCCAAAGATGGAGCCAAGAACTTCACCTTTGACTACTCTTACTGGTCACACACAACGGTGATAACACACTCTCTCTCACACACACAGAAAACATCAATATTATAACCCAAAATCAGTGATAACAGTGCCATGTGTTTGTGTCCCTGCAGCCCGATGACCCCAGCTTCACCTCTCAGACACAGGTGTATAAGGACATCGGCGAGGAGATGCTGCTGCACGCCTTCGAAGGTAAGTCTGAACGCCCTCTCAGATGTCAAAGAAGAGCCCGACCTCTATCTGCTAAAATGGAAATATTTTTTTTATTAAATTCTAAATTATTTTGGCGGTTTCGGTCCTCCATAGTCCAGCTCCAACTATGTAGCTAATGAGACTAATGGTGACCAGTAACAATGCTGATACTTGTTACTCTACTGATGTGTAAAATGATACTGTTGTTGCTGATGATGATGCTGATGATGACAGCACGATTATATTCTACATAGGCTGGCTGATGGTCTTAATGTCTAATACAGGAGTGAGTTATTTATAATTTTACAATAACTTGTAATGTTGTGGTTGTTGTTTTCCAGGATACAATGTGTGTATATTTGCTTATGGACAGACGGGTGCAGGGAAGAGCTACACTATGATGGGCAAACAGGAGCCTGGTCAGGAAGGGATCATACCACAGGTAAATACAGTCATATCACATCATTACTGCATTAAAATGCTGCTGTTTGCTTATTCAAAGGGATAACTGATGAAGAATTATATTAACGCGTGTCTGTCTGTGTGTTCAGCTGTGTGAGGACTTGTTTCAGAGAACAGGAGAAAACACAGATCCTGACCTGACCTACTCCGTCGAGGTAAGCCCTCATCTAACCTAGATCAGTTGTAGTTAAATCGATTTCCCTGATTAAACGTCATGTTCTCCATCACAGGTGTCCTACATGGAGATCTACTGTGAGCGGGTTCGGGACCTGTTGAACCCAAAGTCCCAGGGCACCCTTCGGGTCCGGGAGCATCCAATCCTGGGGCCCTACGTGGAGGATTTGTCCAAACTGGCTGTGACTGGATTCACGGACATCCGGGACTTGATGGACGCCGGCAACAAAGCTCGGTCAGTTTTCTTCCAGATAATTTCAGAGGTCGAAGTTTTAAAGAAAGTGCAAAAGGCTGCAGATGTCTGAGGAAGTTTGAAAAACATAAACGGTTTCTTACTGGTAACCAACCACATAATACAGCAGCTCTGTAGACTTGTTGTCTATCTTTTGAGCCAAGATCAGATTGATACCCAATCAGTCCATCACTGGTGATATGTTAATTGCCCATTAGCCATTAGCCTTATTCTAGTTAGGCCTGGTTAAAACATGCAGATTTGTTATAAATATATATTTTTTTATTATTGTAAAGAATGAATTGCAGCAACATCAAAATAATCAAGTTCATTTCTGATTGCAGGACGGTCGCAGCTACAAACATGAATGAGACGTCATCCAGGTCCCACGCCGTCTTCACCATCGTCTTCACCCAGAAACGACGAGATCAGATGACCAGCCTGGACACTGAGAAAGTGTGTCTGCTTCTCTATTTTGTCCCCGCAGGGCATTTTCTTCCAAATGTCAGGTTTTTATTTTGATTCTTGAACTTTTCTCTTCAGGTCAGTAAGATCAGTCTGGTCGACCTGGCTGGAAGTGAACGAGCAGACTCCTCTGGGGCAAAGGGCATGCGGCTCAAGGTTGGAGATAATGTGGCGCAATCACATTATGTATCTATTCATGTGCTGCTCATTTTCATGCATCCGCTGCCAGATTCATCATGTATTCACTGTATGTTTGCATGCAGGAAGGAGCAAACATCAACAAATCTCTGACCACATTAGGAAAAGTGATTTCAGCTTTGGCTGAAATGGTAATTCAACACTGTCCATATTTACAAGTCAAATAATATCAGATGTGTGTAATGTGGGAGATGATTGCTGACTGCTTCTTGTCTCTGATCTGCAGCAGAGCAGTAAAAAGAGGAAAAGTGATTTTATTCCCTACAGAGACTCTGTTCTCACCTGGCTACTGAAGGAAAACCTGGGTAAGTAGAGCATTGGTAGGTCCAGTGTTAAAGGAGAACAGTAGAAAGAGTCATTTAAGGCTAACAGCCATTAGTAATATTGTCAATACTAGGACCGACGGCATGTTCCTTTAAACAAACTATTAATAAGACTTGTTGTATCAGGACTTATAGTACATCTTAACCTATCCGAACTAATAGTACACTTTCGGGGGCAGTAGTACACTTTAACTAATCAGGGCTAATAGTACATTTAATCTATCAGGACTTATAGTACATCTTAACCTATCCAAACTAATAGTACACCTTAACTTGTCAGGGCTAATAGTACACCTTAACTAATCAGGACTAATAGTACATTTAATCTATCAGGGTTTATAGTACATCTTAACCTATCCAAACTAATAGTACACCTTAACCTGTCAGGGCTAATAGTACACCTTAACTAATCAGGGCTAATAGTACATTTAATCTATCAGGACTTATAGTACATCTTAACCTATCCAAACTAATAGTACACCTTAATCTGTCAGGGCTAATAGTACATTTAATCTATCAGGGCTTATAGTACATCTTAACCTATCCAAACTAATAGTATACCTTAACCTGTCAGGGCTAATAGTACACCTTAGCTTATCAGGGCTAATAGTAGACTTAACCACACAGACATGTATAGAGTTGCAGAGTTAATATCAGACTTAGTTTAAGTACCTTAAAGGTTTGATGTGTGCTTCTTTCAGGAGGAAACTCTCGCACAGCAATGATTGCTGCGCTAAGTCCTGCTGACATCAACTACGAAGAAACACTGAGCACTCTGAGGTCAGTTACTGGGTGTAATCTGTCTATGAGGCTTTTTATGGATCAGTTAACGAGTTTTTAGGCAGCAGGTGTGTTGCAAAGATGATATAGTCAGATTAATATAATCTTAATTCTCTCCGGTTCGGTTCCAGGTATGCTGACCGTGCCAAACAGATTCGCTGTAACGCTGTGATCAATGAAGATCCAAACGCCAAACTGATCCGAGAGCTGAAGGCTGAAGTGGAGCGACTGAGAAATCTGCTGTTTTCTCAGGGCCTGCAGGAACTGCTGGACAATGCTGGTATGCACATATTTTATACAGAATAATGAACCTTATCTGCTGTTCAGTCTGACGCCCAGGTCCAAATCCTACTTCTTCCAGGTCTTATAGTAAAAGTTTAACATCAAAGTAAGCATGAGAAAAAGAATGAATGAGGCGATGTTCTGACTGAAATATTCATAAAAAATGAATCTTTTCAGCTCTGCTATTACTTTGGATGTAGAGAAACATTTAGTTTAGTGAAGTTGGGCTTGTTGGCTAATGATGGTGGGAAGCTACACAGCTATGGTGATTCTAACACTTCATTCACACAGGCCTAAAGACCTGTGAAACCTGAAAAATGTCACAAAGAAGGTGCTGACACCCAACCTTTCCTTGCGATTGCTTTGGGTGCTGACAGATTACCTTTGTCACCAATCCGATTATTAAGTGATGACGTGACAAATCCTACTTCCGGGCCTAAAGTAGTCTGCGTTTAATATGGCTTTTGTGTTGTTAACATGTTTAATGTTTTGTATTTTCTTCTATTTAATCTCAAAAAGCTCCTAAAACAGTCAGTGATCACTGTTGACCTCTGTCGGCTTTTATTACCGCTAATCATTTATTTAAGCTCAGTTTTTAAAACCTTAGCATGTAGCTACAGCCCAGCTCATGCAGCAGTGTATGAATGACTAACCTCGTATTGTGGATGGATTATCTCAGTTGTTCTCCTGGCTGAAGTTTGGTCCTTTTACAGCATCCTGCCATGCGATTACATTTGTTCCTGACCACCGAGATCACTCACGTTAACTTTTATCGAGTGGAAAAAGATTTAGCTTGTTTATATTATGCTAACATAGCTGTGTCGCTAGAGGTCACGTAGCACATCATTATATACCAGCTAGCCAAACTTCAGTAACCCTACAAACGTCACTGCTGTTTAGTTTTCTGTCTTCATTTATGTTGGAAGTGATAACAGAGCTGTACGTTTTAATTTGTTTCCAAAACCCCGCAGTCAGGACATGCTATATTGTATTTAGATAGAAGCTAGCGAGCTAACTTCCTGCTAACTTCTAACTCCGTTAAATGTCATAAATTCCGTTTTCATGGATGCCTGGATGTTAAACTCAATTGTTACACCTGGTAGAGCAGAACGCTGATCATTTTATTAAAGATGAAAGACTTTAGACAGTTTTTCAACTCTCAGTGATGCCATAGTGATCGTTTGATATGTGGACCTGCAGCGGCGTTTAGGCCCAGACACGGCTAGTGACGTCAGACTTAACGACCGGATAGCTTTTATGGAAGATGCAGATTGGTCAGCATTAATTCACAGTTTACTCTCTCTGCTGTTGTGGAACTTGAACTACAATATAACATCCTCACTACTGAAACAAGCACATTTCAAAAGATGCAGATTTTTCAAGGCGAACGATCTCTGCTCATGATTTGTGCCACACATTTCACTGCATCTTCCACACAAACTGCTGGAGACCAAGGCAATCTCTTAAAGGGCAAAGCAGTTGCAGATCTTTGGTGCAGCTCTGTAAATTTCTCTGTAACAAGTTTTTGTGCCAACAGCAATCATTTGGAGAATACGAGTTTTTCAGTTGCAACAGGTGGTCGTCAACAGGTCTCCAGCCCTGTGTGACTAGAGCCTAATATAAATGCATTAACAGAGGGAAGGAGCAGGGCTATAGCTCATAATCTTTAACTTCAACCAAGAGAAAATGTGATGTTATCTATCCACAACATGAGGTTAATCATTATCTTGCTGCTGCATGATTTTGATCTCTCCATGTCAGAAAGTGCATGTGCTTTTCTATTGTGAACACTATGCATTGCTAAACACAGAAACGCTGTGCATGTTTATATGATACTGTACTTCATATAAACATGGAATGCAGTCTGTTTACGGCCTAATAAACTGTACACATCACATGCTGTTGTTCTTTCATTTGGACCTGGTATGAACGGCACGTCTATGTGCAGCATGCTGTAGAGACGGTTATTTACAGACAACAGCAACTGTGTGTCTGTGTCTGTCTGTCTGTGTGTGTGTGTGTGTCTGTGTGTGTGTGTGTGTGTGAGGATATTTACAAGCTGTCGTTGCATAAGCAGGATTGCTGAGATGCCAGCATGTTAGAAATTAAACCTCCTCCTTTTCACTTTTTTCTCCCCTGCTCTCTTTCTGCATTTCAGTCAACAACAACAACAACATCAACAACGGCCCCGGCGGTGTCGCAGGTGCGCCCCCCTCCCCTCTTCAGCTGGCTCTCACATCCAATGGGATCACGCCTGAGAATGGCCCCGCCCCTCCAGGTCACCCTAAGACCGTGCATTTGTGTTTAATCACTTAAATAAAAAAAACACAAAAGTGGTTCATTATGTTTTTATAATAAATGTTTTATTTCCTGTGCAGGCGCTGAGCCGGTATCTGAAGGGGGCACACCCGCTGACCCTGATCAGCTGATCGAGGATGGAGAGGAAAGGGAGGAGGGAGAGTCCACAGAGAACATCAGCAAAGAGGAAGCAGCTGAGAGACTGATGGTAGGGCGAGACGTTTTATCACCTCGCACTTTTTCCGGGTCATAATTCCATCATATCTAAATTTGTGAAACATGTGACTTCCACTGTCAGAAAGATATATTATTTTTTTATAGTTTTCTGGAAATCCAATGAAAAAACTGACTTAAAACTTCAGAACGTGTCTTTTTAGATTTTCTCTGTTTAAAAGAAATCCACAAACCGTTTTCTGTACATCTACGATTAAACTGCAAACAGGAGCTGCTGTTTCACCTTTTTTGAATGAGAATGAAGAAGTTTTATAGTCATGCGTTTATAGTACGATACGTTTGTGTGTTTTTGCTTTAAGGAAACAGAGAAAATCATCGCTGAGCTGAACGAGACATGGGAGGAGAAACTGAGAAAAACAGAATCTATTCGTCTGGAGAGGTTCGTCTTATTTGACTCTGAGCTTTTTACATGTCTTCAGTTAATTTAGTCGATGTTGTGTTTTGTTGTCACTTGTAAAAGTGCCAACGCTACCGTGAGCATCAGCATTCATACCGGTGCTGTGGGCTCTTTTTCTCCTGAGCTGATCAGATAAAACCTCAGGGCAGGTGTAGGAGTAGAAAAAGTCTCATCTCAGCTGCTGCATCTTTCAGGAAGTCTTGGAGCGTCAAAAACTCTTGTCTGTAACCCGGCAACAGCAACCACGCAAGATTTAAAACTCTAGAAACCCACCAAAGCGTGGTTTATGTCAGTCGAGTGATGCGACTTTTGGTATTTCACACTTTTCATAAAGACAACAACAGGCTTAACGACCCTTTATTCACCATGGTACACGAGGCTCATGGGAACTGTAGTGTTTAGAGCACAGCTGGAAGAGCTGAGTGTGTTTGTTCAGTAACTCACAGGTGAAAACATTTGGAAACCTGGATGATGATTGATGTCTCTGTTTCTCACTCACTCCCTCAGAGAGTCCCTGCTGGTGGAGATGGGCGTGTCCATAAAGGAAGATGGAGGAACGCTGGGCGTCTTCTCTCCTAAAGGAGTGAGTGTATATTTAATCTTTCTCTCTGGTTTAGTAACACTTTAAGTTTAGGATTGTGCGATCACCTGCTGACGCACGATAATGCAGGTGTTTGTTAGCAGCTGTAGTTCCTGCTGGTACTTTAAACTGTGTATTTATTGTTTGGATTCACCTTTATGTCAGGTTAAATCTACCCTTTGAGTGAGTTGGAGATTTGTTTTGTTAGAACAGCCGATAAATGGGTTTTACTTCATGCCTGGGAGCATTCGTCAAAGTCAGAGCCGAGTGTCTGCTGCTCATAAGCACCTGTGTCGAGTCACACTCAGCTTTAGAAGTGATGATGTCACTGTTTGCTTTGAAGTCTCTCTGGTCTTTAAAACTCAGAGATGATCAATCATGCAGCACCAACACTTTTAAATCTTTGCCTCACAAAGACATCTGACAGCCTCCGCTCTGCCCTTAATGACCAGTTTTGACAGCTCAGCTCAGTAAAAACAACCTCGACTCAATGTCAGCATTCACTTTAACTGTGTTGTCTTCATTCATGCTTCACTTTGGTAAATTATGCTGTTTATCTTTCACTTTCACTTTTAAAGGGCAAATAAAGATGTCCCCATCAAGTAAAACTAAATGTTGTGTGTATGTGTTACAGACGCCTCACCTGGTCAACCTGAATGAAGACCCTCTGATGTCTGAGTGCCTCCTCTATTACATCAAGGAGGGAGTGACCAGGTCAGCTGTGATTTCATCAGTTAATCGATCGCTTTGCTGGTCTTTGCTCAGAAAATCTGATAAATTGAGACCAGAGGTCAGAGACGCCTCAGCTCACCTCCGTGTGAAAGCAACAAATTACACACAGACACAAGTCTATCACTAGTTTAGCTGCTTTACTTCAGTAGTAGAAGTAACGACACTGTTTACATGTAGTGCAGAAATCTGCTCGTGCAGAGGTTACCACATCAATAATGATCCACAGAGTCCTTGTCGAGAACAATGACAATGAGTTTCGTTACATATCATCTTATCAGACACGAGACTCGCTGTTATCTAACAACAACACGCAGCTTTATGGACACCAGAAGCTCCTCCGTTAGTTTTATTGCAGGAGAAGTTGCACCTTCATCTTTATTCCTGGTGGAGTTGTATAACTAACTTGGCAGGTGTTTACATTAGAGTTTTTTCTTCTCTCTCTCTGTGTGTGTGTGTGTGTGTGTGTGTGTGTGTGTGTGTGTGTGTGTGTGTGTGTGTGTGTGTGTGTGTGTGTGTGTGTCAGGGTCGGGCAGCAGGATGTGGACATTAAGCTGTCGGGTCAGTTCATAAAGGAGATTCACTGCGTTTTCGTCAGTGAGACCAACGAGCAGGGAGAAGGTGAGATTTTTACTCCTTGTATAAACCTTTGGTCACATGTCTGACACTCTGATCCCTGATTGGCTGACTCTGCTCTGCTGCACTGGTGTTCTGTGATCACACAGCTTCATTGTGCAGAGTTTAAGTAGCCTCGGTCCTGTGCTTTGAGCGCCCTCTGCTGGTATAAACTGATCAGCTCCTGAAGTTCACTGCGTGATAACCTGAACCACGAGCCGTTCAGTACTTTACAGACACCAGAGAAACATATTCAACTCTTTACCTGGAACTGTTTAACATCTGAAGTTATAACAGAATAAAAGTGCAAACTACAGTTGTAATTGTTATTTATTAAAATCATTATTACCACCTGTTGCGTCATAGTTGGCCTATTCTACAGTCTGCTGTCGTAGACTTCCTGCACAGTGCTGGAAGTTTTTCTTATTATCAAACGTGGAGTGAGGTTGTAATAATGATGTAGTGAACATAGCTGTCAGCAGCCTGCCCTACTCACTGTGCACAGTTTTTGTTCTATTATAGGATCTGTATGATGTCATAAAGAGGTCATATCACTAATCTAGCCAGCTGTGAGCACAGCTGCAGTCTGTTTGGGGGGATCTGCCTTCAAATAAAGGAGCTCCAGCTGCTTGTTTCAGACAGAGGGGCTGCTCCCAGGGTGATAGATAAAGATGATTTTGAACGGTTAGTCATGCCGTGCTGCTGTGGCAGTGTGAGGATAACAGAAATAAAATGAAAATGCATTTTTAATCAGGTTTGCTTTCCATCACTCCTCAAAATAAGCTCCCTGACATGTTTCAGCAGCAGCTGGGTTTAAAGTCAGACCTGCAGACAGCTGAGTTGATCATTAACATGACTCATGACTCGACTAAGTCACCACGGCAGACAAATGTGCTCTTGAGTTCTGTCACATTACACCTCCTGATTTCACTGATTTATGTTCATCATCTTCAAGGACTGAGAGCACACTCAAACCTGTCTGTGAACGTTTCTTCACAGTTTAAGACAAGAAGG
Source organism: Neolamprologus multifasciatus (assembly GCF_963576455.1). Classification (NCBI taxonomy): domain Eukaryota; kingdom Metazoa; phylum Chordata; class Actinopteri; order Cichliformes; family Cichlidae; genus Neolamprologus; species Neolamprologus multifasciatus. Next base: position 7,033,533 of record NC_140441.1, on the reverse strand, counting down.
AATAAAAAGCTCCTGCAGTACTTTTCTTTACCACATGATGGCGCCACATGCGTGACGTGTATGATGTGTGAATTTAGAAAAATTGCAGCCAGGACATGTTGATTAGAAAAGTTTGAGTGTGTGTTTCTATATAAATATAGCTTCAATTGCATACTGACTAAAATATATTATGCAAATGTGGTATTACATAGGGCTAATTTGCATAAATGTACAGTAGATTATGGCATTAGATCTTTGTTCCAGGAGCGTGTTCGAGTCTGAAGCTGTGAAACCTGCAGCTCTGTTTCTGTTTGCATTGAAAGCTTGAAAAACAGCCGTGTGTGTGTGTGCGCTCAGTGAGTGACTCTCTTTCTTCTCTTTCTCTTTCTGTGAAAGCTGCCAGGAAATCTGTCAGGTATTAGTCACTGTTACTTGTTGTCATGGTGACATCATCCTCATGTTCACGCCCATGTTTCCTGTGCCCCCCCAACCCCAACCTCCCTACACCTGCCCTGCTCACCCTCTGTGTGTGTCTGCTGCTGTTACCCTGTGCGATCCCTGGTTTCGGTGCATGTCTCTATGAGGCCTCTGCAGTTGTGGCCACACCACTTTCAGATCCAGGTCTCTGTCTCTGGATTGTGGATCAACCTTTCTGCTAATGTTACAGGAGGAAGCCCAGATATTAAAGTCTTTGATAAATCCTCCGTAAAACCTCCATCGCCGCTGCTGATTCCTGCCTTCAGACTGTTTCATGCTCATGAGTCATATCGTGTTTCACAGTGCTGTCTTTCAGTTCTCCTGATGAGTTTTTCTTCTTTTGCTTGGACTCTCTGTGTCTGCCTCTGCAGTGGTGGTCACTCTGGAGCCGTTAGTCGGAGCAGAGACCTACGTTAATGGGAAGCAGATCACAGACGCCGTCATATTAAAACAAGGTACAGAAACACGCTTTAAACAAACAGGAAGCACCTGCCGTTACACGGCTGCTGCAGCTGTTACATCAGGTTTCGCTTTAGTCTACAGCTTATTATGCATCATGTGAAAAACAAAGAAGGTTTGATCGACGGAGTAAATACACCACCCGAAACCTGCAGCCGGCTTCAGACTCCGCTTCCTGTCTGTTTCCGTCTCTAGGTAACCGCATCGTCATGGGGAAGAACCACGTGTTTCGATTCAACCACCCGGAACAGGCGAGGCTGGAGAGGGAGCGCAGCGCCACGATGGAGCAGCAGGAGGAGCCGGAGGACTGGAACTACGCCCAGAAAGAGCTGCTGGAGAAACAAGGCATCGACATCAAGCTGGAGATGGAGAAGAGGTAGACGCACCTTTACTACGCCCTGAAGTTTGGGTTTCAGATAGCATCTGTAGACACACTGTAAACCACGTCAGATATCAGAGCTGTTGCCTGATTATCGATCATCTCATTGGTTGTTTGGTGCGTGTGCTGCAGACTGCAGGACGTGGAGACTCAGTACCGTAAAGAGAAGGAGGAGGCCGACTTGCTGCTGGAGCAACACAGACTGGTGAGTTTCTCCTCCACGTGAGCTTGTGTGGTGAAAGCTTCTGGTGTTTAACCTTCTCTGTGTGTGCAGTACGCAGACAGCGACAGCGGGGACGACTCGGACAAACGATCCTGCGAGGAAAGCTGGAGGCTCATCTCCTCCCTGAGAGAGAAGCTGCCGGCCAATAAGGTACCAGCTCCTTCATAGCTCCTCATGCAGCTGTGACTTCACCTTCGTGGCTGTTCCCCGTCTCACCTGTGTGTCTGTGTCCAGGTGCAGTCCATAGTAAAGCGCTGCGGTCTGCCCAGCAGCGGTAAGAGGAGGGAGCCTCTGCGAGTCTATCAGATCCCTCAGAGGAGGAGGATCAGCAAAGACCCCAAACGGGTGACCATGGAGGACCTCCGCATGCAGGCCGTCAAAGAGATCTGCTACGAGGTCTCACAAACACACACACAGTGTTTTCTGACTGGTTTCAGAGGGACAGATAAACATTTTTGAATGTTTTCTAATAGATGCTCCCACATCTGTGCATTCAGGGGCAAAGAATTAAACCTTTACCTTGAAAAATACACTGGACATGTCCTTTAAACCATTAAACCCTCCTGGAGACGGCTCCACTTTAGACTGCTCTGTAGTGTTGGACCGTTTTGGTTTAATCCAAGATGCAGTTTACCAAAGATTAAGGACTTACTTAGACAGACTCTTAATTAGTTAGACTCCATTGCTCCAGTCAAACACAACATATGAGTGGTAAATCATGAGAATCATATATGATGCATTTCCCATTAACCCTTTAAAGCCGGTCGGAGCGGGCACGCTCTGTTTTGCATAACTATTTTTAAATCCCGGTAGCTCTGCAACCACGTGAGCTAGCGCAATACTTTTTTTTTGCATATGAAACCTGAGGAGTTGTACTTACATCTTATGCCATCAGCTTGTCCTCGGTCACAGTTTCCTTCCACATATAACTTTGCAAAAACTGCATAAAAAGCACTTGCAGCAACAAAAACATAATATTCCAGAAACACGCTTTGCTGATCCGATCAGCTGTTTGTAACACTTCCTACGTTGGAATAGACGTCAGAGCGAACTATCGCATGTCCGCCATGACCTGCCCGAAACCGGAAGTGACGTCATTTTCGCGGAAATGTAGTTTTTTACCATCAAGGCCTCATGAGCCTATACTGGTGTTTTTAAAAGTTATGTTTGACTTTATGACTTTCTGTGTCGTTTCTGGAATGCTTAGGACTCATATTGCACTGCTGAAAATAGTTTATTTTGATGCATATGCTGCTTTTTTGCAAATTTGCATCATAATATTTATTTTCGTTTTTCCTGCAGTATATAAAAATTGGTGTATTTCAAAAATAAATCTATGAAGGCACTTAAAATAAATTTCCTGTGGTGGGAAACTATTTTGTGCAACTTTTTTGTATTTACAGTTTTGAGGGATAAGCCTCTTAAATTTCTCTAACTAGAAATATATGTTAAAAAAAACCAAAACAATTTTCAATTCTTTTGTAGTTTATTGCACTTTTTTGAAATTTATGTAATTACTATGCACTTAATGCAGACATATTATTAAAATCTAGGCTATAATGGTTGTTTTGATGTATATCAACTTGAAATGCTCCCAAAAATGGCTCCACAACATGTAAAAATATAATATAAGCTCTGGTGGACTTGGTTCTATGGTAGGTCTTAAAGGGTTAAAGCCAGCATAAGTAGATTGTTACAGACTTTGCTGCGTTACCATAAACTCTGTACAACAGATAGTCGTAGCTAATGCCACATTACCTTTTCCTTTCCACATTTTGAAGCCTCGGCTATAGCATTTTGGCTGCCACTGTGTTGACTTCTCAATCCATAGACTGTACAGAGCGTCACACTGACACTGGTATCAGCTAATTAGTGTAAAAAATAAGTCCACTGGAGCCCAGAGTTCTTGGATGGTCTGTAGTACACTAGTACATACCCATGATACAGTGTGGATTGGTCTGTTCATCCAGTGTGTGATCAATTATGTGACTGTCTGAAGATATCAAACCAAAACATAGAGAGGCAAATTACAAACCTAAGTGGGTCCAGATTTGCCCATTTTTGTGGGCTCTGTGTGACGCTCAGGCGCTGCTTTACTGTGTAAATACCATTGAAGTCCATTGCTGTGTGGCTGTCAGGCAACCTGACACGTCATATTGTGCACTGTACATTTTATGGGGTGTTTCCGGAGCCTTGATACTAAAAAAGGGTTATTGTAGCCCATTGATATGTGGTTCCAAGGCCATGTGATGATGTCATTGTATCTGATGTAGATAAGAACCTGCAGGAACAAGAGTCTGTGGACAAATTTGGTGGATTAACAGTACATCCAGCAAATCCAACGGCAGGGATTGCTCAGTAGGTCAAGTGGTGGCCCCGGGGGTTTGAATCCACTAAACGGCTACTCTTAGTTATCCCTGAGCAAGGTACCGTCCCTGTACACTGCTCCCTGGGCACTCAGTGGCTGTCCACTGCTTCACTGAATGAATGGGTTAAATGCAGAGAGGAATTTCCCATAGAGATCAATAAACGATATATTATTATTACTATTAAATTAACCAGCACAAACAGTCCAGAGGACATTAGAGCATTTTGATGTTTTCTTTTTTTTTCCTTTAAACTGTTCCTCTGTGTGTGGCGCCCCCCTCAGGTGGCTCTGGGAGACTTCCGTCACTCCCGTCAGGAGATTGAGGCGCTCTCCATCGTCAAGATGAAGGAGCTGTGCCGCATGTACGCCAAGAAGGACACCAACGAGAGGGAGAGCTGGAGGGCCGTGGCCCAGGACGTCTGTGACACTGTGGGCATCGGAGAGGAGAGGAGCCCTGCCGCTGAAGAGGGAGGAGGTGGTGGTGGTGGAGGAGGAGGAAGTGGTGGTAGTGGAGGAGGAGAGACAGTGGAAGGTGGAGAGAAGAGAGGCGTGTACGATTTGAAGGCTCACATCGATAAGCTGACAGATATTTTGGAGGTGAGTTATGCTACGCTTGTTTTATTCACAACCTGAGGATGGCGCTAGTGGAGCGGAGCTAAACGTGTGCGACTCCTGCAGGAGGTGAAGCTGCAGAACAACATGAAGGACGAGGAGATCAAAGCTCTGAGAGACAGAATGATCAAGATGGAGAGCATCATACCTGTTCAGGTAAGTTCGCACCTCCCGTCAAACCATCGTTGCCTCCTCCAGTGTTAACTTTTGTTCGACTTGTTTCCAGGACGACGACATGAACGGCGAGGGAGGAGAATCCCCTCAGAGAGAGAGAGACGGGGACGTGGACGAAGACGACGACTGCCCCAACCACCCAGAGGTCAGAGTTCAGCGGCTGATGGATGAGGACCCGGCATTCAGGAGAGGACGGCTCCGCTGGATGAAGAAGGAGCAGCAGCGGCTCCTGAACCTGCAGCAGCAGAACATCACCAAGAAGCTGCGAGGACAGAACCAAAGCCAAGGTGAGCACGGGGGTGTGGCTGTACCGTTATGGCGAAAGCTCCCACTATTGATCGTCTCGATAAACCTATCAAATGATCTGGAATTAGTTGAGTTGGTTGCTAGCGCTGTGTCCATCTTTTATTTACAGTCTGTGCCCTGACCCCAAGCCTTGCTCCTCCAACTCTTCCAGGTCAGAACACCCCCACTGTCCCGATCCACCTCCCGGGAACCGGCCGCTTCATCCCTCCCCAGGAGTGCAAGCTCAAGTTCCCCTTTAAGAGTAACCCTGCCCACCGGCTGTCCTGGGGACCCGCTAGCGCCGCCCTGCAAGCTCTGGGTCTGGGCGAGGGAGGAGGAGGAGGAACTGATGCTGGTGAGCAGAAGGAGAACAGGGGAGGAGAAGCTACAGGTTCTCCCTCACCTCCGCCTCCTCCACAAGGTCAACTCCCTGGTCTCTTGCCCCTCCCCTTCCCAGCTCAGCCTCCTCGCATGCGCACCCCCAGCCCTCATCGTGCCTGGCAGCAGCGTAACCAGGGCAACCAGGGTGGCTACCACTACAACAACCAGGGCAACAACCAAAACCAGCAACGTCGTTACCGCCGAAACTCCCTGGACAGCTCGCCACAGGGCAACGGGAACTACGACAATGACCAGCACTTCAGCGGCGGTGGCAACGGTGGTCACCAGGGGCGACCAAGACAGAGGAGGGGGTTTTCCCCTGGGCCAGGAGGGGAGAGAGGAGGAGGAGGCAGAGGAGGAGGAGGAGGAGGAAGCAGAGACGGGGACAGAGACAGAGACAGAGACGGAGGCTTCCCTTATAATCAACGCCAGCACCATCAGTACCACCACCACCATCCCTACTACAACCCCCACAATGCACCATTCCAGCCTGGACCTCACCCTCACCCCCATTACCACAGCCTGCCGCGGTCAGGGGCCCCGGCCCTTCCTGCTGACATGCTACTGGGCATTGTGCCGCCGCCAGGGGTGTGGGCTTTCAACACTCCGCCCAGGATGAGGCGGCAGTTCAGCGCACCGGACCTCAAAAACAACAACAACAATAACAACAAGGAGACACCGATCTGACCTCTGACCTCCCGAACACGGAGGCTCCTGATTGACTGCGGGACATGGGGTGATCCTGATGCTGTAGAGAATCGGCTGAGAGTGTGGTTGTGTGTGCACGTGTGTGCATTTGAGCACTTTTACACACCCTGTATCCTCTGTCCTGCTGTGCGTGTGTTTGTGCGTGTGTTTGTGAAGCTTTTAGCTTAGCACAGGTGAGCTGTTAGCGACGCTGACGTGCAAACATTTAATTTCAATTTGTTTTGTTCTATTTTATGGAGTTTGTCGTTCTGTCAGACTTTGATCACGTAATGATTTAGCTTTTTTTTTCTTTTTTAAATTTCACCGATGGCTGATGTTCGGGCGTTGATCACTGTGTTAACGAGGTGCCTTAAATCCGACATGTCTGCTGGTGAAGCTAGTTTTGTTTTTAAAGATAAAGGACGTCAGTTAGCAGGGTGGTGTTTCTGTGTTTGATGAGGGGTTTTTTTTAGCTTTTAGTGCTAGCAGGTGAAGAATAGGTGAAATTGTGAGCTTAGCCTAGCCTACGCTGCATTCAAGTTCCATGGGAATTACAGATTGTACAGCTTGTTAAACTCACTTCAACCCTCAAACTGATAATTAGGAATTTAATCAGAAACAGTAAACTTGTATTTACATCTTCTCCCATGTGATTTGAATGCAGCATCGCTGAGTGCTACAAACCAAAGAAAGCGGCTGTGCGGCACTTGCCAGTCAGGGTAAAAGCGTCAGTGCAGGAATAATAAGTGCCAATGGGGCATTTGCAAAAACAGCAAAACAAAAATGGAGAAGTTGAGGGCGAGAGCGGCGAGTGTAAATGGGCCCCTGAGGAAGAAGAGGTGCAGAGAGGAAGTGTAGCAGGCGCTGCGCTTGTCTTACCTGTCAGATGTTTGTTTTTAAGAGCTGTGTGTGTATATTTGAAGTGTTAAATCTGATTTTTAAACACGTGAAATGTCCTGACGGTAGGTTCACCGTCTCTGGCAATCGTGGGAAATGCAAGTGATGCGTAACACATGATGATGTCCCAAGGTGGGAGTTGATGTTGGAGCTCAGAGACATAGTCATGAAGGGATGGATTCGTTTATGTAGGGCTAGATAAGCAAGGAATTCTGGGAGATGTATTGAGAAGGAGAAGGTTTTGAGGGAGAGAAGAAGCTGATATACAGTAAGCGTTTTGTTTTTGAAGAAGTAACAGACACTACAGCATGTCAGGTGTGATACAAGATTCCTGCTGTAAGGATGTGACACTTTTTACATTATATCCAATTGAAGAAGGATGGGAAAATTCACTGCTGCCTTCCTGGCGCGTAAGGATCCTGGAAATTGTGGCCTCCACCTGTTTCAGGTTGCTTTTAATTTCTTCTCTTTTTCAAACATGACATTTACACACACATATATTTGCTGGTGTTGTGTTCACTTCGCATCTTTAAGATAGGAAACAAATTTCCAGCTTCCTGCGTCACAGCGAACGCAGCGTTTTACGTGCGTTTTATTCGCACTGAATCAATGAAGACAAGTTTACTGCCAAGAGGGGCTGGGAGAGTTGGCGATACTGCGCACACTCCACCCACTCAAAGCAGAGGATTCTGGGAGTTAACAAGTGGAGCAACGATGAGCTCTGTGGCTTTTAAGGCTTTTTTCATAAAAAGATTAGAACCAACCAATGGCAGCGCTCCTTCCTGCTGCAAGACGGAGTCAGTGCCATGACGATGACGATAATTATGATGAAAATGAAATGATTGCAGTTGGCCTGAGAAACATGATGTCAGCAGAATCTCTGGAATTGACCAATCACAGGACAATCTCTAAACCTGCTTCCACTGCCGGGCCTGATGGCAAAATTAGTTTTTTGTTTTTTAATTATTATTTTTTATTTTTAGATTTTTTCCAGCTTGGGCCTCCGATTGGCTGTTTGTTTTTCATTTGTGTATCACATCATGTACTGCGTATTTTAACCAACCTCCATGTTTGACCTTTGGTTTATGATGTCATCAGTCATCATCACTTATTAATATAATTATCCTAAAGTTATACGTGTCATTAATATTTGGTTCTTGTGGATGCTGCTAAAGGGAGTTTCTTTGCCCTCACGCAAACCGTTGAGTTAGTGTATGTGTTTGTGTATGTTGAGTGTGTGTGTGTGTGTGTTGGGCGTCTGTTTGTGGGTTAACTTAGAATCAAACAGTAAAGTTTGTTTTACTTCATAAAGCTGATTTTAGTCATTATTCTTTTTCTTTGGTTAGTTTTGTTGTTTTTTGAGGTGGAATGGGGGAGGGACTTGGAGGGGGTGGGGTGTTGCCATAGCAGCCATGACTCAGCAGAATTCCAGAACATTCTAGAACTCCCCTCACTGACAGGCTGTGCCCATTCCTGCACCTCTGCTCTAATCATGACCTCAGAATCTGTGACATTACGGCGTGTTGCCGCTTCAGAACTCGAAACACGGATATGGATATGATGACATCATGGTGTAGCCCTCTTCCTGTTGGCCCAGACCCCCTCAGTTGCTTTTTTGTTATTGTTGTTGTTTTCTCTCTGTATGTGTTGGGTTGTCTTTTGTTGTTGTTTTGGTTGTATCAGGAACCAATCTCAGGCTCTACCTGCAGACAACATGATGGCAATAAACTGTCTCCAAGATTCAAAATAAGACTCACTTCTTGTGTTTTTATTGGGTCTTCATCCATGAAGGAGGGCTATGGAAGCTGAGAGGTGTCAGTGCACTCAAACAAACAAACAAAACAAAACATTAATGTGGGTGAAGTTTCCAGGACTGAGGGGAATGCTCAAGTGTCTTAAAACTGCATAATTTCTAGTGGCCTGCAGGGGGCATCTTCTGGTTGTTAAAAGATTTCCATGACAAAAATGAGCCTGCTGTTTACTGGTCCAGATCCACTGCCTGTTTGAGAAAATAACTTTTCCTATTAGTTTGTGGTAGTAAGTGAAAATTGTTAAGTAATAACCCAGAAGTTTAATTTATGGATGGCAACAATGTGTTTTTCCAGGGTGCAAACAAGCTTCCCCATTTAAGAGCTGCTTTAAATGAGTCCTAGAATAGAAATGATAACTCGGATAGAATAGAAACGACAAAGCAGAAAGTATTTTTTGTTGCAAAGATCACAAGCAAAAAGAGCTGTTCATTTATGCATTTTTTGTGTGCATAATGTGACGTAGAATTCATCTGTATGTTAATGATTTCCCCTTTAAGGCAATGTCACAATGGCAGTGGACTAAGCACAGTCGCTCTTAGGGGATTCCCAAGGGGGGTTTCAGACCAGATGTCATATAGAAATTTTCCACTGAATTCTGGATTTACATCAGGGTCTCTTCCCAGGTAGCACTTAATGCATTTATATGAATTTTAAAAAATGCAAGCTAATATAAAAACAAGATAACGGAACAGCAGTTGCCAGTCAGAAGCAGGAACCTTTACCTGGAAACAAAACACTAGTTTATATCAATGCAACTTTGTATTCTCTTGTAAAACAAGCTTTTTCAGGTGTATCTTCCAATCTGCAGTAGTGTTGCTTTGTTAGAAGTCAAATCCATGTGCTTTAAATTTGAGTCCCAAACTCACAAATTTTTTTTTTTTTTCATTTTAACTAAATTGAAGTCAATTCTATCAACCACTCCAGCTTTTCCTGTAGCTCCAGAAACTACCTGAGAATCTCTGTTCTCTGTTGTGAAACCAAAGGTTCCTTGGTTTACCCTGGGGTCTCTTCCTTTCCTGTCTGGAAAATCACCAATTGGAGGTGCCCAGGAGGCAACCAAACCACTTGGCCAAATCACCTCAACCTCACCTGCACCTCCGTGTGGTATCCTGGCTGTTTTCTTTGTGGACCAGGGAGGTGGACCCCATCCAGGAACGTTGGCGTTATGGATGCAGATCCAGCTTAGAAAGTTACAGGGTCAAGCTTGCTGAAGAGGCCATGTGAACAATGTTCATGTTCTTTAGCTCCCTGCAAAAATATGTTACATTTGGTTTGTTTGCTGACAGCATTTTTACCTATTTAATACTGCAGAATGGCCACTTCAGTTTTCTACAGCTTCAACTATTCATAGATTCACATAAATGAAGCGTAGTGTTATGAATACTGGTAAGGTTGGGTTGCCTCTATTTTAAAAACTCAATTTTCTCTGTTGCCAGGTTGACATGTCTTTGTTAAACTGTGTTAACAGCGGTCACAAAGTATCCTTCTACCCATTGAGCCATCATCTTTTCCTTGTCCAGCGTTGGGTATTCACAATGTCCTGACAACCTCAAATGGCACAATTTGACACTCAGGACGAGCAGCTCTACTCCGAGGCTACATCAGTACTGCCTTTGGGATCGATGTGAAGAAGACTTTCTCCTTTTCTTACATGGAGGAGATGGGGTTCATTGCAGCCATACACGGTGTTTATTCACTTTAGCAGATCCAACTTTACTTCAGCGAAGTTTCAAATGTAACACACCTTATTTTTTCACCCCGCATCAGTTGGATTTAACTGAAACAGAGACCGCTTGACTCAGCAGATTTCCTGCAGTAAGCCACACATCAGTGCTGGCAGCTCTGCTGTCAGAATGCTTCAGAACATCCTTATCGACTCTGGTTCACAACAGCAGGAAGTTTGAACATGCAAGTAAACATTATGCGAAACACTCAAAGAGGAAGCTGTCGAGAAGACTACATGAAAAAATCGAAACACACATGCCGTGAGGCTGGAGAGTCAAACATACACAATCTGTCAACTGAACAGTTATCACACTTCCTCCTTCAGCAGCTGTCAGTCAAAACACACACACACGTACACAGGAAGGGCACACTTCCTGTTCTACCAGGCATCTCCTCCTTCACTTTCTCCATCTCTTCTCTAAGACTGAGACACACCGACAGTCTCTGAGAGTCTCAGTGAAGATGCGGCACCTCCTCCTCCTTCTCATCCTCCTGTCCTGTGTTTCCATGGGAGTAGCAGTGGCCGGTTGCCACAGTGACCGGGACAAGGACCACTGGCCCAGGGAGAACTGCACAGCAGCCGGCTTCAGCGCCGTCCCAGTGGGGCTTGAACGTACGACAATGGTAATGCCACAAACCACAGGAAGTCAAGTGTGGAGGAAATAACTCAGTTTAATTTTTTTTAAAAACTGTGAGTGTGAAATTATATTTATAGTTTCATTCTGTAATTCAATTAAACCATTTTAAGACATCAAATTTAATTTAAACAAATTAGAATGATGATGAATGAGTTAAAAACATGTGACTAATAAACAAACATGTTTATTATGACAAACATAAATCCTTCGATTTATTTTTATTATTATTATTTTATTGTAATTGGCTTGATGTTGATCTTTAAAATGAAATTTCAGAATGAGCTGAGTTTAATTAATTTCTGCAGAGAAATGTCTTTCTTACAACTGCTTAAACTAGTAATATACTAATGATGACGAATTAACATTTAGTGAATAGAAAAGATACACCTGTAAATATTAATAATAATTTGATAAAGTAGAAAATGGACAAAGGACATGAATGAAAATTTAGGAAGTTGAACAAACTTTAAAAACCAGCAGCATTCTGTTACATTTGTTACACCAGTACATTATAAGTAGGTATTTTATTCGGTGAGCATATTTTACTTTCCCAATAAATACACAGGATTTACTAAAATGTAAAACCCAAATATTGAAGGCCTGCTTAATGTGACTTCATTTCTCGTAATTACAATATTTATGAAGAAATTCTTGTCTTGCTCTTTACTTTTTATTATCTTTGTTTTGACAAACTGACTATTTTGGATCTTTGTCAAGAAGCAAATGATTATCTGGGATTTGCAGACTTTCCGCTGTGACAACTGCAGCTAAGCCTGACAGCCAATATCAAAAACATTTAGCTAATCTCTCCATGCAGCTAGACAATTACCGTACCCTTACACAGCTAAACACTCTTTATTTTAACACATGCAGTGAGGAAAATGAGAAAATTTTGTTTAAAGTGTTGAAAAAAAAGTTTAAATCCCATAATGGATGAAGTGTTTGACTGACAGGAGGAGACCAAAGCGGAGACACAAATTTCCTGTTTAAGAGATGACACTTTACAGGAAACCACCACAGCTCTAAAGGCTTCCACATTTTCTGTCTATCTTTAGGTCCTGTTGTTTACCAGTAACCTGTTCTCCAGTCTGTCCTGGTCCTCCTTCCAGGTCTTCCCAGAGATCTATGAGATCGACCTCACAGGAAACAAGGTTTCTGTCTGCCTGCACAGTGGCCACAAAGTCAACAGTGGTTGTAAATGAATCTTAAAAAACATGAAGTTAGTCAGCTTCTAATACAAAGGGATGTTTTGTTCTCCAGGTTCCAGAGGTAACCCCGACTGCTAGTCCCATTCTCCCCACACTTAGTGTCCTCAGGCTGGGGTCAAACCGTCTGACCTCCCTCCCTGACGGCTCCTTCTCTGCCTGCCCAGGTCTGACTGGACTCTACCTGGAAAACAACGCTATCAACTCTCTGAGTGATCACACCTTTTCTGGACTCACTAAGCTGAAGGTCAGTATGTGCAAAAATCATAAAGGAGGTTTAGAAAATACAGACAGTCAGTGTCACCTCAACACTTGAGAATTGAAGGTAGTGAGAAACATAACTGATAAGATTCAAGAAGTAAGAGTGTAGCAAAGTGGTCTCCCTTTCATTATGGCCAAAACTTGATTGGACTTGAAGTCGTTCATTTCCACTCACCAGCTAATGTGTTAACCCTTTAAAGCCGGTCAGAGCGGGCACGCTCCGTTTTGCGTAACTATTTTTAAATCCCGGTAGCTCTGCAACCACGTAAGCTAGCGCAATACTTTTTTTTTGCATATGAAACCGGAGGAGTTGTACTTACATCTTATGCCATCAGCTTGTCCTCGGTCACAGTTTCCTTCCACATATAGCTGCAAAAACTGCATAAAAAGCACTTGCAGCAACAAAAACATAATATTCCAGAAACACGCTTTGCCGATCCGATCAGCTGTTTGTAACACTTCCTACGTCCATCAGCGTGAACTATCGCATGTCCGCCACGACCTGCCCTAAACCGGAAGTGACGTCATTTTGCGGAAATGTAGTTTTTTACCATCAGGGCCTCATGAGCTTATACTGGTGTTTTTAAAAGTTATGTTTGACTTTATGACTTTCTGTGTGGTTTCTGGGATGCTTAGGACTCATATTGCACTGCTGGAAATAGTTTATTTTGATGCATATGCTGTTTTTTTTGCAAATTTGCATTATAATATTTATTTTCATTTTTCCTGCAGTATATAAAAATTGGTGTATTTCAAAAATAAATCTATGAAGACACTTAAAATAAATTTCCTGTGGTGGGAAACTATTTTGTGCAACTTTTTTGTATTTACAGTTTTGAGGGATAAGCCTCTTAAATTTCTCTAACTAGAAATATATGTTAAAAAAAAACCAAAACAATTTTCAATTCTTTTGTAGTTTATTGCACTTTTTTGAAATTTATGTAATTACTATGCACTTAATACAGACATATTATTAAAATCTAGGCTATAATGGTTGTATTGATGTATATCAACTTGAAATGCTCCCAAAAATGGCACTACAACATGTAAAAATATAATATAAGCTCTGGCGGACTTGGTTCTATGGTAGGTCTTAAAGGGTTAAATACACACATTCAACTGCTTGTTAATATAATTATAGAATCAGCCAATCACATGGCAGAAACTTGATCCATTTAGATCTGTATGGTCAGAATCGGCAAAATCAGCACGATAACATGCCATGTCTCAAGTCTCAGATCATCTCAAGCTGGTTCCTTGAACATGTGAATGAGTTCTTTCTACTCATATGGTCCCCACTGTCATCATATGTAATGCCAGTAGAGACTCTTTGGGATGTATTGGAACTGGAGAGTCACCTCATGGATAAACAGCTGAGAAATCTGCAGCAACTGCGTGATGCTCTCTTTTTAATTGGACCAAAATCTCTGAGGAATGTTTCCAGAACCTTGTTGAATCCATGCCATGAAGAATTAAAGCAACTCTGAAGGCAAAATGTGATATAAGAGGTGTACAAAGTATAAAATTGATCTCTGGTGTGAGTGTCCACGTGTGGATTATTTTCTTTTAAATAAACTTTTTGCGTATTTAGACTCAAACCAGTAGAAAGTGCATTCATGTAAATTAATAAACAGAAGAAAATTGAGCAAGTAGATTTTTTGTGGTTCAGGTGCATCAATCAGCTGATTTTTTAAAAAAAAAATTTGTATTTCAGTAGCTTCAATGTCACATTTTTTTTCTTTATTTCCCTCTAGACCCTGGATCTGTCATCTAATCACATCAAGGTGCTTCCTCAAAGTATGCTTCACCCCCTCCCAACCATAGAAACTCTCTACCTGGAGAATAACAAGGTGGGAAATACACACCAAGGAGTATGTGATGTGAATACAAGTTTAAACCTTCTCTCAGCTGCATCCACTCATGGCACAGCAGTTATTTGTTTCTAAAACTGTTAAAGTTTCTGTTCCATTACAGATCAGCGTGATGCCCGATGAATGGTTCAGCCAAAAGGAGGACGTACCTTATCTCTACCTCTCAGCCAATCCCTGGTCATGCACCTGCTCCCTTGGTTATTTGCGCAGGTACCTTGATGACTATGAATTCAACGTCTATGTGCGGGATGGTCCCGAAATCAAGTTGGATGTAGAAAGCGTGGTATGTACTACAAACAGAAAAATTAAAAAATACAGACACATCTAAAAGAACACAAAGACTGTGGGCATTTTTGGTTCTGCACAGCTGCTATTAACTTTTTAACATCCAACAAGTCACTGGTAAACCACTTAGGGTTTAGGTTATAGAGGCTACTAAACAGTTTCTGAAACTTACCTTTCAAATAAAGCTGCTCACATTTTGGCCTTACAGTTTTTTCTGTTAGGACATTTCTATATAAAGATGTGTTTGAGTGTGGTGGGGTCATCGGTAATGGTGGAGATTATATATATTAAAACTATACCTGAAGTATTTGTAAATGGTCGCTGTCTTTTTAGGTGTGTGACTCTCCCCAGCAGCACAAAGGTACACCTGTAACAAGTCTGGAAGAATCCGATCTGTGTTCAGCATCTCGTGAACGAGGAGATTTCTACCAGCCAATTACGCTGTACTCTTTTCATCCATCAACCTCTCATCCAGACCCAGCTCCTTCTACTTCTTCTCCTCTCGATTCTACAACATTTGTAGATTTATACACAATGCAAGCAGCAATCACAAGTTCCTGGTATGAAGTTATCACCAGCTTTATTGAATGGTCAGAGTATCCACACAAAGAGATAACAACAGTAGCATCAGTTGGGTTTCATGACTTGACCACTCATTCTACTACTGCCAGACATTTGACTAAAACTCAAACAACACCTGTTGAAACAACCACAACTATTGCTGTAACTACAACACTTCCAACAACAACAATGAAAATAGTCACAACCACCACCACTGAGGCTACCACAGCCTCTGAGGCACTCACCACCACTAAATCCAGCCCCGATGAAAAACAGGAACGTGAAAAACCTATTTCTTCCCGGCCTGCAGGGGTGTTCTGCATTTGGCTGTTTGCGGGGTTCCTGGTGCTCTGTGTGGCATCAGCTGCATGTATATTGGCAACTCTAGCTAGTATGGTCATCTGGTACAGGAGAGTGTATAAGCCTCTATGTTTGCGGTTAGCGAGGAGAAGAGGAGGAAGTGAAGGACTGATGCTGTTAACATACAACAGGGTGGAAGGGAAGGGAGTGGGAGGTGAAGGAGTAATGGCGCTTTATCGCTCTGTTCTTTTGGTCCACAGAGAGGCAGGGGAAGGTATGCAAAGCAAAGATGTAGGTGAAGGAGGGGAAGGAGACAGGAAACAAGGGCAGCTTGTCATTCTAAAACCCACAGGTGGAGGAGCAACAAGGGAGGAAGAAGGAGAAAGAGATGGGAAGGAGGAGCGAGCAGTATATAAGAAGACTTTGTACCGTCTGTTAAGCAAAGAGGAGGAGATAGAGGGATGGAGGGATGTGGTGGAGGAGTGCAGAGTGTCTGAAGAAGATGGAGGTCAAAAAGGATATCGGGGGATAGAAAGAGAGAGGAGCAGAGGTGGAGAAGGAGTGTCCAAAAAGCGCTACAGTGTGATTCTGAGGGAGGAGAGACAGGATGTGGGGGGCGGTAAAGAAGAGCTGGACTGGGTGGTGGGAGGGTGGGAAGTGAAACGAGGAGGGGCGGAGACAGAAGAAGAGCCAAGGAGCAGCTGGGGGGAGTGGCTGGCACACTATTTACCCAGCATGCCGTGGGGAGTTACCACTCCTCCTGAGGCCGAGGCAGCCCTCTGATGTCATCGGTGGAAAAGAACCTCTAGTGCTTTGAAAAACTTGTATGCTAAATCAACTGATACTTGAAGTATTCAAGTTTTTATTCACTTTCAGTCCCCTTCTGCACTCCTGTAGCTCAGTCCAAGTCTTACGTTCATTTTTCAGGTCTTCAGTGTGCATTTTTATGCTGATGACACCATCTTTTTCTGCCATCTGACTAAAAATACTCAAAGAAGGCTTCACTAAAGAGGACAGGTTTGGATTACCTGCAGACCCTGTTAATTTAAAACCACCAACAAATAGCGCTGAGTTTCCTTATCCAGTCAAACTTAATAAATACTTATTATTTGACTAGCAAGCAAAAAGACCTACAGATCTCATGCTAAACATTAACCTCACCTTGCTTAAAAAGAACAGCTTGATTCATCTTTAAATCATTATTATACAATTCACTTTACTGTTGCCAAAATGAGAAATTAATTAGAGATGTCAAAGATACAAAGAAAAGGGTCAAATGAGGTTCAAAAGTGAAAGCTCAGTAGATGAAAAGCACTTTGACGTTATTTGAATGTCATTTTAATGAATATGTATTTGTACAACTGCAACTTGAGCCATAACATACATACAGTACAGTAATATACTGTTGAACAAATCACCATACCATTTATCATCATGGTAAAATTGTTAGAGACTATAACCTCCAGGCCAATAAAGATAAGCTCACCATGTCCACAAGATGGAATAAAAGTCCTTTAACATGTGAACATTGCATCGCCGTCTGACCACAGGAGCTATCAAATATTGATGTAATCTACTGAAAAGAATGAAAATAATTCAGAAATAAAAATACATAAAAATGTTATGCAATTGTTATGTATACACGACTTCAGAATTGTTTATTTGTCTTAAAATTATGTAATAAAGACATAATGTTGTGGTTTAAAAGTGACCTTTATTTAGTCTGAGATCTTATGGCTGTATGAGAGCAAACGTAGCTTTGAAACTGGGTCAACTACTCAGCGGTATCGGTGATTTCCAGTTTGTTGTTGCTGCTGTTTAAAAGCATTACAAAATTGCACAAGACCACCAGATTCAGCCCTATAATTTTTGTAAAGGGATAATATTGTCATCAATGTCCTCCAGAATGTATCAGCAGTCCTGTTTGGTCTTTTATGAAGCCTTATTTTTTTTAGGTTATCAAGATCTTTATCATCTTTAGTGAAGTCAGAGCTGAAACATATGAAATCAGACATTAGAGTGGAGAACATATATAAAGCTGTTGCTGCTGTTGTGCTGTTGGCGCTATATAAATAAAATTGAAAAAAGAAAAAGAAAAAAGGAAGAAGAAGAGTTTCTCTCCACAGTGAACATTCAGAGTATGTTGGATGTGTGGAAAGCTTCCTCACATTGGTCTCAGCTGTAGGGTTTGAACACATAGTTAATTCGTTCTCTTTGCATTCAGAACATTTGCTGGTGTTTCTGGGGTTTCTCTGCAGTGTAATGCTTTCAGTAGCCGCCTGTGACTTTTTCATAGTGCAGATGTAAGTAAAGCTGTACCGTTTTTGAGCAACTTTTTACAGTTTGTCTGCTACCTAATGCACAGTTACCATCCCAGAGAGAGACAGAGAGGAAAAACTCATCAATGTGGGAGATCTAGAAAGATGTAAGAAGGACAGGATAAGAGTGGAAGACGAGAGTTTATTTTTAAAATGAACTACTCAGTGACATCTGATGAAGTGGATTCTTTATTTATTTTTTTGTGCAGTATCTTGTAAAATAACTTCTTCCAAGTTTTGGCGATCGTGGAACAAAGTAAAATAAGAAACTAGTCGGATTTCTTCACTTGCAGAAAAGATCTGCAAGTAAAGAAAAGATTGTTGTTTCTGGTACCAGTTTCAAGTGAGGATGCCTGAGCTTTGACAAAATAGCAATATCTGATACCTCGATTTATAAGGATATATTTTACATTTGTATCTTTCTTTTTTTTAAGTTTAATCTTATAAATTAATGACTTAAATAATATACAAATATAAGATTAATAATGAACAGATAGCAGTTATGGTTTGTAACAGTAAATTAATATTTACTAAAAGTCAGAGTCAGTTTTTTAGCATTGGTTATGGGCAGGAGGAGTGAAGGCGCCTTATTGATGGGGCCGCCCAAACTTTAGGATTACCCCTGGTGACAGATTGCCCACAGATGGTGTGAGAGAGTGGGGGAAAGAGCAAACGAAAGCCTAATCTGTTCCACCGACTCATGTCTAACGCAAAGATCTCGACACTAAAGTGTGGGGGAGTAAGAGCAGACGACAGGAAAGACTCTACAGCCACATCTTTACGCTCACACTCTCACCGAGAGAAACTTTGTTTTTGATATTTGCCTTTTACCTGATGATCAGTCAGACACGTTAGAGTCGGTCCCTCCGTCTCTGTTTGAGTGGCAGCGATGGAGGAAGTCCGGAGAAAAAAACCCGTCTGATTTTAAGAAGAAAAAGCCTGAATTATCTCAGTAAAACCCGTGTCCGGTAAAATGTAATAAACATGCAATCACACAATGTTTTTATCTCATTTTCTTCACATTAGCATGTACCCATGTGCCAACTACTTTAAGGCTAACGAGAGATCAGGTCACGTGACTGGATTTTGATAAGTATTTTATTCAAACAATGTGTCATCAGTATCATAGTATCACACCAGAAAACACCGTAAAAGAAAACAAACATGATTTATGCTTGGCGTAAGTTACTGACCTCTACACTGCTTTATTTGGATTTTTATTTGAAAATCTGCAAAATAAGAAGTACGAAAAGCTTTAAAATTCATGTTTTGGAGTAAAGATGGGGACGAAATTCCCATCCAATGTTTAGAAAGCAGCAGAATATAGAAGTACTTTGATCAAAGTACAAGTACATTAAAAGTGTACTTTAGTAGTAGAGTAAATAAGCTACGTTCTACCTCTAACAGCAAACCTACCTTTGCTGACTTTTTCAGACATACTCAGGATGATCTGTGAGGAAGTCAGATGGTGTTCAGTTCATGAAAATAAGTCAGGAAGTCAGAGGCCCCGATTATGAAGCCTGATAATGGGTTTAATATTTACTGCCCAGAGGATCCCTGCAAACTTCAACAAGACTTCAGAACTAGATATTTCAAGGATCTTTAAAATCTGATCTGGTAGTTTTCATGTTTGTTAGTTTTCATGTGTAAACAGGCTGTTTCAAAATTTCAGCAAAACTAAAAATGGCAGCAAAAATGATAAAAAACCTTCACAGTCAGCATCCTGATCCACGGGCAGCTTTTTAAGAAGCCGCCGAAGACCAGCAGACTGCATCAGCACTGAAACTCAGGGAGCCAAATAAGAGAGAGCAGCAGATCCTCTGCTTTTACACGAGTCCCAGAAATATCACTGCTCGCTGTCACACGCATTCCTGACTGTCTGCAAAGCTTCTTATTTCAGCTTGTCGAATGGGCTGAAACTGTTGTGACAAAAAGATCAGCCGACCCTCCTTCTCTGAATGAATCAGAGGTTTGAGCATGTCACACAGGCAGTGAGTCATTTTCTCATATTCACTGAGTCTCAGAGCCTCCTGTTGATCAGCTTTGGCTGCAGATATGAAGCTTAAAGAGAAGTGATGTGCTGCAAACAGGAAGCTGAACAGGAAATGGAAAAAACTCAGATGGTTTCCTGAGTCTGACATTTATAAAGATGCTCTGTTGTACTGCTGCACTTTGAGACGATTTCCTATTAAATAACAAGAAGAAATCGAGAAAATTGTTGTGTGAAAATCAAATCTCAGAAAGGTAAGAAATGACAGTAAAAAGGAGCTCAGTTAAAGGGGAAATAGAGAAATATGAAATGAAGAAAAAGCCAAAGATTGTGTGGTTTTGGTCCATAAGAGGAGAACACGAGACTGAGAATAGCACACAAATAATTCATTTGTTTTGCTTCTAAATAAAAACATTTAAAGGTAAATGTGGTGGTGAGATCTTTAATTTCTAATTTTTTTGTAGTCAAAGTTCACACTTATTCTCAGCAGTGATATTAAATACACTAACAGCATTTACAGTCTATAGGCCCAGTTTGGTTCCAACCCCCCATCAATTTTCTCTTAAATCGCCCGTTTTCGATTGCAGGAGGATTTCTACAAGTTTGCCTGTAAAAGACTTTTCATTCTTACCAAACGAGGAACGAAGACTCAGACTCGACTGAATCCCTCGTCTGAAAACTGGCTCACTTCTTCCTAAAGGTGGAACAGAAACAGCCTCAAACTCTGAGATGGCTTTTTCCTCGTCTCTCAGCAGCCTCAGAGACTCCAGGCGAGCGTCTGAGTCGATCTTCGTGGTAAAACTGAAAACTCAAACACCTCGCTGTTTGAGGTTTGGTTCAGGTCGCTGCAACTTCCTGTTGTCAGACTCGGTCTTAACGTACAGGAAGCAGAATGAGAAAAAAAACACGTGAACAGCAGGCTCAGCTTGTCGTTCTCAGCGGGCTGTTCATCGGAAAGGAACGAGCACAGTGTTCACACGCTGGTGGGTGTTTCTTCAAAGTCTTCAGACGTGGAGGTTTTCACAGCTTCTTTTTAATTTCCCACGAACGCTTCGACCAGAGCTTTAGGACGTACAAATATGCATCACCATCGCACCACAAACCTTCATTTCTGTTATTTCTTCGTTTAAAGATGAGCAGGAAGGAAAAGCCGCAGGTTGATCTCCCTCACTTTGTCTCTCAGAGCCACGAATACCTGCTTCCTTCTTTCTCTTTTTCTTTCTCATGGAGTGGATTTTTCAGCAGTTTCATGCAGCAGATTTCTGGTCGCATCACCCCACAAACCCACTGGCACTCTCAGTTTCACCCAGAGAGTCACACAGACACACTTTATTCACATGCTCTAATTTAGCTGTAAATACACGTCTCACACATGGTTCATGCTTCATCAGCCAGACATTAAAGTGAAAACCAGGCTGGTTTAAAACTTGGGGCTGCGCATTTTACACGTGGACCGCTCACATCTCCTTTTTCTTATCATCGCTGTCTTGCGTTCATGCATAAAGTTGTAAAAGGGAAACGTATTCTCAGAATCCAGCCCACTGAGAATAAACAAAATTACGTATTTAACTTCTGATTATGATGTTGAACCTGATGTATCTCTGATGTTTTTTCATGTCAGTTTAACCCAGTGCACACTAATCTGTCAGTTTGTATGTGGTGAAGTTGGAGATAATAAAGAAGTGAAGGACTCGAAGGAGCTCGGTGCTTGGAGAATCAGCCTGCTTTCACTCTCCTCTGGTTCATTATGTGATGGTGGATGTTGGTGATGTGGGTCTGTGACAAGAAAAGCTTGGATACTTCACAGGAGAACCATGAAAAACACTGTTTCAGTTCAGAGGCTGTGATTTTAAAGGAAGGAGTAAGAAGAAAGATGTTTGTCACATCAGGTGCTCATTTGTCCTCCTGCTGCAGAGATGATCCAGTGTAACTCTGGACAGAAACGTTTCGTCATCACCAAAGTGACTTCTTCTGTCTTACAGAAGTAAAACTCCAAAATAAAACAGGAAACATACCAAAGACAAATTTTTTACAACAAAAATAATCAATTCAAAATACCATGTCAGGGCTTACCAGAGCACCTATGATGCACGATGTAGAGGTGTAGCATTTGTGACATCTGTCTGTGTTGTGAATTTAATTCAAAGTGTCCCTAAATATAGCACTTTTACATCTGAAAACTTGAAATAAAGCTCTAGTTGTGTTTTAACACAACTAATTATGATGAAGCTGTGTCAAAAGTCATATTTAATTGATATCAAGACATTATCAGTAATCTGGCAATCTAGTCGTGGACAGGAGGATGGAGGAGACGAGGAGGCTTAAAACATGAGAAGAGCTCAGTAGGGAAATTAATGATATGCACAACAGGAAATAAGAAAGGGGGAAAGAAGAAACAAGCAGAGAGGGAGGAGTCATCACACTGAGGAAGCATCACTGATGATCTGCTTGTATCCATGTTAGTGTTTAAAGTGCAACATCTCCCTCTAGTGGCCAAATATAAACCATGTGTGAGGATGGTGTTAATGTAAATGTGAATCATAGTGTTCCAGTCAGTCATCAGCAGAGATGGGCAGTAATGCGTTATAAGTAATGTGTAACTGTAACCGGAGTGTCTCGTGACGATGATGTATGAGCATGCTACCTTCGTGGCAGCAGCAGACATGTGCAGATCAACAATGGATAATATGGAGTGCAGGAGAAAGTACGACCATGCAGCGTTTAAGAGACTGAATGCACTTCTTGAATTAAGTTAGAAACAGTGTTGGAGTCGTGTTCAGAATTACACATTACTTGTTACTATTCTTAAAAATAACACACTATTTTGACCTATAATTACTAGCTGGAGAAAGTAATTTGTGACAATACTCGTTACATTACGTTCTGTTTCTGAAACGCATTATGTCATAATTACCAGTTAATTAGATTCCCATCAACAAACCATATACTACCGCACATCTCTATTCTAATGAGGACACAAACGTGATCTTTTAGTTTTTAGGTACAAAGCCGAGAGCACAAAGCAACGATTCTACTGTAGATACGCGAACAGGTAGAAACAGAGGCTTCAAGACTAACTGTTCATCGCTGCTTTACTGTCTTTCAAATATTAAAATAAATAAAAACTCCATTCTCGAATATCAGATTCTCCTTTATTGTACTGATATTGAAAAGTCTGTTAACTTAGTCACCATTTTTGTGCCTTCTTTCCAGTTTTCACATAAACCTAATTAATATAGCAGCGCTTTCAAAATCTTTTGCACCGCTTTTAAGAAATGTGCTTTTAATAATAAACTGCTGAACGCTGATTGTCCTGCGATACCGCTGCTTTAAGACGCTTTCACTGTGTTTTGTCCTCCTTTGTAAAATGAGCGGAATCAGTGTACATATTCGTGCTCTAATTGGTCAGAGTTAATAACCAGCTTCGTGTGACGCCTATCTCAATTTTAGGATGACTCCAGATGACAGAGAGACAGGCTGGGCGTGCCGAACTCACTCAGCACAAGGATCTGTGCTCACAGTCAAAGATTTTCAGCTTTATTTCAACTTTAATCACATTTGAAACTCTGTTATTCACTGCAAATACTAACACCGAGTCGGATTAAAACTATACACGATAATTGGATTAAAACTGCACCGTAACACCAACATGTCTGCTGGGACTGCGGCGCTCTGCTCGACTTTCCTATTTGTCTTCGTGTCAGTGTCTGCAGGTGAGAGTTTCCCTCTGAGATCAAGAAGCGCACACTCAAAAATGATAAAACACAAAGATCAATAATAATAATAATAATAATAATAATAATAATAATAATAATAACAATAATAATAATAATAATAATAACAATAATAATAATAATAATATATTGTGTTTGTTTCCTGCAGTGTCAAAGAGATTTAGCAGCCGATTAGAATCAAGTATAAAAATATTAATATCACCAAATGAATCCATTAATTTTCCTTTGAAAAAAAAAGTTTGCGCCTCATTCAGTCCTTCAATATAAACTTTATTTTCCCAGCAGAGAAACTTCATCAAACTTTAAACATGCTGTGAATGAAATACTCAGAGGTGCTTCCACCAGGTGTAGTCTCTCGGTCCTTAGACCTCATTCAGCTGCTTGTTTTTGGGCTAATTGCTGCCCTTACAGCGTATCAAACGCTGAATGGATCAGAGTGGGCTGACATCTGTTAGAACAATCAGCTTTGCTGCCAAGTACGTGAACACATTCAAACCTTTTTCATTCGTTTTCATGTTTTATTTATTCATGTACTAATGTGTGAGGAAATACTATATTTATGAAAAATCACCGTCAGATGCGCAATCTTTGTTCTTACCGCCGTGTATATGTTAGTAAATCAGACTTATTCCAAATGAACGGAGTTGTGGTTGCTGCAGCAATCTGCATCCAGACACACCCACATTTATCTATATAGGGGAGCGCAAAGATTGTGGGGCTTGCATTGTGTCCTACTGCAGACACTTTAAGAAGAGTGTGTGAGGTCCAAAGTGTCTGCATGAGAGTGCCCACGGTTTAAAAGTACAGTAATAAGTACAAAGCGTGCTCAGGCTGATATTGTTTCCCTGAGACACTCAACCACCATTCATGTAGATAAAGGACCAGAATTATCACTTTTCACCTGTTTATAAAACATGAAAACGATTCTAAAGTGCCTTTAGCTTTAATTTGAACAGCTTCATTATGATTGGTCACTAACGAGCTGAGTGCCAGCTACTGTTTAACATCTTGTGACAGTTCGGTGTGATATCAGGCTGACACTGTGGTGTTTTAAACATGTATTTTTGTGGGGAGATAAAAAAAAAAAATGTTATGTTTGTTTGATTCGTAAATAATTTTGGTGATTAAACCTTCTTTTTCTACACCTCACACCTGTTTCTCACCTGCAGGTCAGACTGTTGGACTGATCGTCGGTCTGAGTGTTTCTGCTGTGCTTCTTCTTCTTGTTGCTGTCATTGGTTTCTTGATCTACAGAAGATGTCAACAGAATCCTGTTGATCCAGATAAAGCAGAGGATCTTCAGCCTGAATGTGAGTCAGATGAACAAACACAAAGAAACATAAATTATCGATGGTGAACATCCAGCAGACGCTGTAGAAAGCTGGATGTTCAGAGTCTGATGTTATTTCTCTGATGATCATCATGTTCAGACTCAGACCAACAGTGTGTGTCTGTGCTGTCTGTCAGTGACTCTGAACTACAGTTTATTCATCTTCTGTCTACATCAGCGGTCCCCAACCCCCGGGCCTCGGACAGGTACCGGTCCGTGAGTCGTTTGGTACCGGGCCGCGAGAGTTGAGGCTCAGGTGTGAAATGTATAGTTTTCAGGGTTTTTATCGGTTTTCAGTGTTATTTTGTTATCGTTTTTATCGTTTACTCGGTTTTCCTCTGTCTTTTCACGTGTGTTATGAATAAATCTTCTTTTTTTCGGTACCGGTACTAGTTTTATTTTGTTGTATTTATCCGCGACACCTTAAAGGCTGGTCCGTGAAAATATTGTCGGGCATAAACCGGTCCGTGGAGCAAAAAAGGTTGGGGACTGCTGGTCTACAGGAACACAAAGTCAAACTGTGTTACAACCATGTATGTATGTGATATAATCCCTGAATCGATGAGTGTTTTTGTGTTTTAGCTTCAGCAGCTGTTTGTAAGAAAAACTAAAGATCAGCTGTTACAGTTTAATTGTTTAATTTACAGTTTAATTGTTGTTCTGTGAATAATGATTAATAATCTGGCTCATTGTTCAGCTACAACTGATTTCTCATTGTAGTTGTCATTACTTAATTATTTTTCTTTCTTTTTTTTTGTATAAAATTTTAAATTTTACACCTTTCAAAGTTGTATAAAAGTAAAGATTCATGTAGATGCAGATTGAATATTTCTCTCCCTTTAATCCTGAACCTTTCCAACTTCTTTCATTAAACTTTTCCTGCAGTGAATCTATGTAAATGCAAATTTATTCATCATCATCTTTGTTAATAAAGATTTAAATTTATTCCTGCTTTTGATTTTATTTCCGTTTATTTTTTGTTACAAACTTATCATCAGTTAGAAACTTTCTGAGTGTGTAATCAGTTTAAACCTGTTTAAATCTTTTGTTTGTTTCTCTCATCCTCAGAGTCATGTGGAAATCTCTAAACGTAGCATATGATTTCCAGCTAATCATATCTCTCTCTGTGTTAACAGACCTCTCTGCATTGAATCATATCTGTTATTAATCTCTGTCTCTCTTCCACAGCATGTCTTTATCCTGTCTTCCTTCTCTCACCCCAACCAATCACAGCAGATGGCCCCGCCCCTCCCTGAGCCTGGTTCTGCTGGAGGTTTCTTCCTTTTAAAAGGGAGTTTGTCCTTCCCACTGTCGCCAAAGTGCTGCTCATAGAGGGTCATATGATGTGGTTTTTTCTATATTATTGTAGGGTCTTTACCTTAAAATATAAAGCACTTTGACTTTACTGTCTTTTGAACTAAATTGAATAATTGAGAATAATTGAATAAAGTGACGAGATGAAGGCAACAGAGGTAATAAGGAGCTTCTTTGGTAGACATGGTGTTAATTAGAGAAAAGCAGGACAGATGTTGATGGATTTTCAACATCTATCCTGCTTTTCTCTCTTTAACACCATGTCTGCCCAACACCTCCTTACCTCTGTTGCCTTCACCTACATGTTCAAATCATCACTTCCCCCAGCAAGGACACTCTACCACTTTCTACAAATTAATCCAGAATTCCTCTCTATTCTCTTCCCCAATGCTTCTGGCTTACTTGTCCTCCACCCTGTCTCCTGCTCACATGCCTATTGTGTTGTGCCTGTTGAAATGCTAATATTTCACCACTAGGCGGAGCTCTTGTAATGCTAATGTCATTAACGCATTTTATTTTTGCATGTTTTAATTTTTATGTTTAACATGTTTAACATTTTCCTGTCTGTATACAGGATTAGTTAATTTGAAATGTGGAAAATGATCGATTAATTTAGCAGGTTTAATGTAAGGTCAGAGGTCACTTCCTGTTTAGAAAAGGGGACTTCAGAGAAGCCGCTCATGGTGACGTTCTAGCTAAGGAAGAAATAAGAAGTCCTAAGTTTCAAAATGCACCGGTTTGTCCACTTGCAGGCCACAGTTTGTTTATATTTTGTGAATTTTATATTGTAATATGTTTTAATGTATATTTTTATTGTACATTTGTGTTCACCAGTTCTACAGTGTACCGGTACTTAAAAGGAGCAGTAAACATCGGTAAAGAAGAACTCTCATGTCTCTCGTGTATGTGTACAAGCCGGCATAGAACCCGCAGCCTACTGCCTCCTCTGTCAAGGAAAATGTTTGCTTTGAACTTCAGTGTTTGAACCAATAGAAAGCTGGTGCTCAGAGGAAGAGGGCGGGCTTTACTTGGTGTCAGTGAGAGAAATGAAAAAAAGCTCAAATGAGTGAGAAGGACGATGAAGGAAACATCTGTGCTGTGTCTGCTCTGTAAGTAGAATCTCTGTGTTTGTTTGAATTCTTGTACTTTGACTGTCTGCTCTCCTGATAGTCAGTGCAAATAAAAATAATTATTTTAATTATTGCTGTTAAAACAATGTTGCTCATTTTCAGAGCTGCTTTTTAAAAATGCCAAACTAGAGGTACGGGAAACAGAATGTTCATGAGATCTTTCAATAGTTGCTGTTCAGCAACTGCTGTTGAAATGATTGTAGTATTAGAGGCATCATAGCGGTCCAGTTGTTAGTGCTGTTTGTGTGGAGTTGACTTTGTGGGATTTACTTTTTCTGTCATTTGTTCTCCAAACTTTATTGAAACATGTTGCAGACTTCAAATAGAAAATGAACAGATATATCAAAAGAAGAGTTTGTGTGTTTGTCAGCTGTTTGTGTGGAGTTGATTGATTCCCCTCAAATGAACCTGAGTGTCTTTAGTGTTATTTAAGATTAGTGGCAAATCCTAACTGTATGAATGAGAGCTATCACCAGCTGTATTTAAGGCTTCCACAATTTTTCAATCTTTTGTCGAACTTCAATGAAACATGTTACATCAAATGAAAATGAGCAGATATTTCAGGGAGCGACGAGTTTGTCAGCTGTTTGTGTGGAGTTGTTCTTCATCTTCACCTCAAATCAACCTGAGTGTCATTTCTCTTTAGTTCTGATCTCACTGCTGAGCTGCACAACAAACCAAGGTCAGTAACCTTCTTCTGTCACAGTTTAAACCTGAGAAATGCTCACTGATATGACCTGATTGGGTTCATGTTTCACAATGTAAAGTCTAACAGATCATCAGTTTTTAATTTTAACCCTCACAGCTCGTCTGACTGTGAGTCCCAGCAGCTCTCAGTTCTTTGAAGGAGCCTTTGTGTCTCTGAGCTGTGAGGAGGACGACAGCTCTGCTGGATGGACTCTGAGGAGAAACACAAGCAAACAACAGAGGACTCAGTGTGGAAGTACATGGGGGAAACCAGCTGATTCTTCCTGTAACACCTCTTTGATGCTTCATGACAGTGGAGTTTACTGGTGTGAGTCCAGAGAGGGTCCCATCAGTAACATGGTTAACCTGACAGTCACTGGTAAGCTGAGTGTGTGGAGTTAGTGTTGATGAAGCTGTGTGTAAATGGATGAAATGCTGTAGTTTGTCTCTGTGTTGAGGTGGATCAGTGATCCTGCAGAGTCCTGTCCTCCCTGTGATGGAGGGAGATGACGTCACTCTGCTCTGTAAAACAAAGACCACTCCCTCCAACCTCCCAGCTGCTTTCTATAAAGATGGCTCCCTCATCAGGAAGCAGCCTACAGGTCACATGACCATCCAGCATGTTTCCAGGTCTGATGAAGGCCTCTACAAGTGTGACATCAGCGGTCATGGAGAGTCTCCATCCAGCTGGATCACTGTCACAGGTGACACACTCACCTGTCTGTGTTTCTGCAGCTTTCAACATTCACAATGTGACGACAACTTAATGACTGTGTTTGCTTTATTTTAGGGGAACACACCACCGCACCTCCACCTACATCCACACCTCCACCTACATCCACACTTCCACCTCCTCCACTCTCTCCTCCTGTTCTCTCTGTGTTGTCATGTGTTGGATCAGTCTTTGTTGTGCTTCTACTGGTGTTACTGGTTCTGCTGGTGAGACGATGTGTTCACAGGAAACCTGAAGGTGAGACTCAGACTTCCTGATCTTTCATGTCTGAGTTTGTTCAGTAGAATAAAGTTCACATTCATTATGATCACAGTAACAACTTTATTAAATGTTTAGATATTTAATTTATATTATTGTTCATGTTGGATCATTTCAGCAGACAAAGTTGGGGAAGATGACATCATCACTGATGTGATGTACAGTGCTGTCAAAACAACAATTCATCCACAGCCAATCAGAAGAAGCAGAGGTGATTTCTTCATATAATGGGGGTTTGGGGTCTTTTTTATTTTCCTTTTGGTGGAAATATATAAAGACATATTTGCAAAGTAGGGCTCAAGAAATTAAAATAAATAAATAATTAAATAAAGCCAGAGAAATTATACTGTTAACAAAAACGACTTTGGCTGTCACAATGGTGGGTGCAGACTCAGAAAAATGTTTAACAATTTAGCTACAAAAGATGCACACACCCAGTGCTATATATAAAAGTGTGTAGGGGAGGGAGGAATCCAGGGGTCCTTTGAGGTGGAGAAAATCACACAACCCTCGTCTTCGATCATACACACGAGAATGTCCTCTTCAGTCAAACACCATTCGAACCATTCACGTCAAAACTTCTGTGAAAAATACGGGATAGGACAGATTCAGGGAAATCCATCCATCACAGGCGAGCGCAAATCCTTTGCCAGAAACAGACAACTAGAAAAGTCTTACTTGGCGAGAGCCGGGCAACACTGACAGGAGTCATGTAACGATCCAGCAATGAGAAGCCTTGATCTGCCATCTTAAATGGGCTGTATCCCAATTCAGGGTCTGCAGCCTCAACGATCCTCAAGGGCCGCGTACTTAAAGACCGCTAAGGCCGGAAGTGCGATGCTTGTGAAATGGGACGGTGTAGCCTCCGTTGCGCTGCCCAGGTTGCCTAGCAACCATGATACTAACAGCTGGAAACGTTTCATACAGCTTTGTTTGACAGAAATGAAGGAGAAAATCTTTTGTTCATTTGTTTGTTTGTTTCTACATGAGCTTTGATCATTCTCTGTAAGATTAACCCTTTAAGACCTACCATAGAACCAAGTCAGCCAGAGCTTATATTATATGTTTACATGCTGTGGAGCCATTTTTGGGAGCATTTCAAGTTGCTATACATCAATACAACCATTACAGTCTAAATTTTAATAATATGTCTGCATTAAGTGCATAGTAATTATATAAATTGCAAAAAAGTGCAATAAACTACAAAAAAAATTAAAATCATTTTTGTTTTTTTAACATATATTTCTAGTTGGAGAAATTTAAGAGGCTTATCCCTCAAAACTGTAAATACAAAAAAGTTGCACAAAAGAGTTTCCTACCACAGGAAATTTATTTTGAGTGTCTTCATAGTTTTATTTTTGAAATACACCAATTTTTATATACTGCAGGAAAAACGAAAATAAATATTATAGTGCAAATTTGCAAAAAAGCAGCATATGCATCAAAATAAACTATTTCCAGCAGTGCAATATGAGTCCTAAGCATCCCAGAAACGACACAGAAAGTCATAAAGTCAAAGATAACTTTTAAAAAAAAACAGTATAGGCTCATGAGGCCCTGATGGTAAAAAACTACATTTCCACAAAATGATGTCACTTTTGGTTTCAGGCAGGTCATGGCGGACATGCGATAGTTCGGGCTGATGGACATAGGAAGTGTTATGAACAGCTGATCGGATCGGCAAAGCGTGTTTCTGGAATATTATGTTTTTGTTGCTGCAAGTGCTTTTTATGCAGTTTTTGCAAAGCTATATGTGGAAGGAAACTGTGACCGAGGACAAGCTGATGGCATAAGATGTAAGTACAAATCCTCCGGTTTCATATGCAAAAAAAATTATTGCGCTAGCTCACGTGGTTGCAGAGCTACCGGGATTTAAAAATAGTTATGCAAAACAGAGCGTGCCCGCTCCGACCGGTTTTAAAGGGTTAAGCTCAGCTATTGAACGGCGTATATTTTAAAGTAAAGGCTTTAAAACCAAGTTAGTACAAACATCACTAATGTCACATAACTTTTCCGACATGTGGCCAACAGTAATGTTTTAATGTTCTTCTTTATTAAACATTTGCACATAAATAAGTGACATCATATTCAGTACTTACTTAAAGTTTACTCTTCGGGCGCCCCTCATCCGCCGTTTTTTTCGGCAAAATTATCCACACCCACCGCCGCGCTATGCATTCTGGGATATGTTGGGCCACGAAGTCTACACCGCCATGTCCTTAAAATTCAGGGAAATGAAGGACGCATTTGAGGGTCGCGTCGCTGTGACGTAATCGGCCTTAAAATGCGGCCTTTAAGGCTGCAGACCCTGAATTGGGATACAGCAATGGACACCAGAACGGCAATGTGCCGCAGGTGAGTAATGATTTGCAGGTGTTCTGCCTTAGCAAGAGAGAGAGAGAAGAAACAAAAGCAAACACTGATGTGTCTCTAGCCCTGAGAGACGCCAGAAAGGTACGATGAGATTGGCAGGTTTACAATGTGGTGACATTTATCGCAAGTTGAGTATTTAAGGAGCGTGAACGGTGACAGTGTGCATCGTGAGCATAGTTTGGATCATGAGGACATTTTCCTCTTTAGATGTCTCAGACTGAGTTTAGGAGAAGTTAGAATCAGATTTAGGTTCATGAAGACTGTTGCTGACTGCATTAGTGTAATAGATGTTTCACAACCAAATGTAACAGTAACTGTCTTCAACTCTGTACTCACTGAGTGTTGTTCACTGTGAGCTGGACTGTGTGTTTGTGGTCTGTGGTTAACTGAAGCTAACAGCTCTGCAGTCATCCAGCATCCTGTTTCTGATAGAAAGAAAACACTTCAGCTGCAGCTGTTTCAACACAGGAACATGGAGACATCATTTGCAAACTCTGCACACAGACGTTTATAATCATATTAAGAATTTCTTCCAGCATTAACTGTTTTCTTTACATTTGACCTTTTTAAAATTTACCTCTAGCTCCCAAAAAGTTGATTCTGTTCATCTGGACGTAGCGTTTTCACTGTTTCGTCACTCATCCAAGTGACTTCTTCAGTCTCAGCTGACTGCAGGTTTCCCCAATCTTATAAACAGTTCATTGCATAATGACTGAAACCAGCCCACTGAAGGGACAGTGGGCTGGGAGGTCAGTTCCTTGATTATTAATATGCAAATTCTCATCACTGGGGAAGCTTCTCTGCTCTGTCTGTGGGTCCTGGTGGACACGCAAACTTTATTCCACAAACTTAATCGCACGGTTTTGTACTGTTTGCTAAACATGGTTGATTCAGGATTTCTCAAACAGTAAGTATTTAATTTGCTTACTGTTCTTGGTGTAGTATTTGTGGCAGCGGGATGAGTCAAAATGACCTGCAGTGTGTTTTCATTGTAATGAGAGAACAGGTCAGTCTGTCCACATCAGGCTCACCGATGTGTTTTTAGGAGAGTTTGTTGGCCCAAATGTGATCCATCATTTATCTTCATGTTCATTTGACCACATTTTGTCTGAATTAACAACAATAATTCAGCCGCACAAACACAACAAAGGTCATTAACTGTGTCTTTTCAAGCTTTCCTTTAGTGCATCGTTCTTACAGTTCTGAAACTACAGCAGTAACTTCCTGCTGCTGACAGCAGTAGCAGGTAGTCTGAAGTTGAGCCCTCTCATTGCACTATGCTCTGCTTTAGCTAATAATAGTGTTCATGCTATGAAATGTTTCCTTTGTTCTCTGTGTAATGAAGTCAGTTTCCACTAAAAGAAGATGGGGACTTTCTTGTCATCTTCTGTTACTTTTTACAGGAATGTCTCCGGTTATTTCTGCTCCTTCCTAACAGAAGGGTTAAAATAAGAGACCTGTGAAAGGTCTTCATGGTTCTCTGAATGCCATCACTTAGTATCTTAAAAAAATATGCATATAGCTGTAGTGTAATAATATCACAGCACTGTTGCAGTAATTTCAATGTGTTTATTGTACAGAGACTGATTCAGCTGTGGTCTACTCAGCAGTCAGAACTGAAGACGTCCGTTATGGACAAACAACCATCAGAACAAGGAGGCCCAGGTACAGCTGCTCTTTATCTTTGACTGTGGACAGAGACAGGCTAGCTGCTCACACTGTTTACAGCCATCATGCTAAGCTAAGCTAACCACATCACGGCTCAGATTTCAGTCTTGTGATCGATTGATAGACTTCTCCGTCAGAAACAAAGTGTTTCATGTAAAGTCAACAGTTACTTTAAAGAGATAAGAGGAGCAGAATGTGAGGTTGGTTATAAATCTGTGTTCCTCTTGACACAGTGTTTGAAAATAAAGCTATATTGTTTTTAACATAACTATCATATATACTAGTAATATATTTTATGCTACATCAAACACAAGTGTTTAGCGGTATTTTTGTTATTCATTTTTTGTCTTTATGTCAACAAATATCCTGCACATTGTCACAAACCGGCTGGACAACCATGACAAAAAGGGAAACAAAAGCTATTTAAAGACATGAGGAGAACTTAAACCGTGGTGTGTGTGTGTGTGTGTGTACGCAGTAATATAAATGAGTGCGTTGACGATTTGTCACCTAGCGTAAAATGTTACGCTTTGGGAGTGAGAACGTGTTGATTTTGCTCCAGCGGTGGCTGTTCATGTTAAATATGAGCAAACTTTCACATAGTGACTTCACTGTATATAAAACTAACCCCTGTTACCCTAAAGTTCAGACTGCAGATGCTCTAAACACATCCCTAATATGGCATTACATTACATTGGCAGTCAGAAAGGGGCGATGCTGGCGTCATCTGACCAATCTAAAAGAGGCATTTCATGGATCACATGACTTTTCTCCCACAGAAATAAACCTGATGAGTGCTGCCTCCTCCAGAGACGTTATCAGAGAGTGAATAAAAAACTATAAAATCATAATAAATATAAAAAAGCAAAAAGGATATGTGATTAATGCCAAAACAAATCATTAATCTTGTGATGTAGTGCGCTCTCAGTGCTTCGGTTTACTTTTAAGGTGACGGCTGCACGTCACAGCTCTGGAACTGGATCTGTTTAAAGCTGGTGTCCCTCAGTGTAAAAACGGTGATGTGAAAGGAGCAGGCTAGGTTCATAGCACAAGTTAACATGGCGATTGTAGCAGGACTTACTCGGAGGCCCGACGTGACCCAACAGGTGCTTGGTTTGGTGCTAAATTCACTTTTAATGCTCACACAGAGTCTCTGACCGGCTATTTCAGCCATCATACTCTGTCTGCACTGCTCGGTAGCTCATTCCACCCTCGTCTGGTCCCAGCATGCTCCTGTTTGTAAAAAGAGAAGGCATCATTAGACCACTGCAGACCACTGTGTCTGCCAGTCTCCCCCAGCACTACCCCCTGAACCCCTGCACCACACCCACCAACTACACCCTGTTGCCACAGTGATATACCCACGAAGCTAATTGGGAAAGCCAACACTGTATTTTGTAGTACAGGCCCGTGAGGCCTCTGGTGAGGGAACACACACTAATCAGGGAAGTGGAAACAACTAGTTTAGAAACAGTTGAAAACAACCAAGACACTGAGGAGAGAAGTGCAATTCAAAATCAGACACAAGTGCAAACTAAAAGTAAAACAGGAAATAAAGAACAACCCAAACTGAAATCAGGAACAGCGACAGATTAATGAAGTAACACAGGGAACAGAGAGAGACGAGCCACAGGGAGGACAGACAGGGAACCAATATTAAACCCACACTAGAAGAAATCATGTGATCAAAGTTAAAGATCAGCACAGATCTGTGGGCGCCAGGTTTGAAGAAGCAGTTAAAGTGTGAGCAGTATGGAAGCTCTGATTTGTACCAGAATCATCATCATCATCATCATCATCATCATAATAATAATAATAATAATAATAATAATAATAATAATCAGAATAATTAATCAGAATGCTTTATTGATCCCTGGGAGAAATTATTTTTCATTAGTGCTCCATTATAAACAAACAGTAACAAAGACAGACAATACACAAACTCAGAATAGCACAATATATACATGCATATATACAAAAGTCACTTATTAATAAATAATCTGAGCTGGTTCCCAGTAAAGTCTGAACTGGGACTGTGTGTGATGCAGAGAGGTGGAGATTGGTGGTCTGGATTGAACTACAAAGTTTGTAATCATGTTTCCTGTTGTTTAAACTGTGTGTGTTTGTGTTCAGACTTTAAACCAGAGCCAGACGTTGTCTACTCTTCACTGAAGTAGTCCACCAGTCCAACCACTGACATCCAGCTGCTGGTCTCTAACTGGTCTAACAGATTTTTATAGTTTGTATAGTTTTTGTTTTATTTGTCACTTAATTAAATTTCCATTCCTCTCTTTAAAATCTGCTCTTGAGTTTCTTATCAAAGCACTTTGTAAAGTCTAATAAATAAGTTATACAATAAAGCTCTCCATCATTATCATTATTATATTATGTCCTTAGCAACTGTTCCTGTTATCTGTATTTATGTTTTCTATTAAAATTCAAATGAGTAACAGATTGTGATACATTATTATATACTGAGATACATTCAGCTAGTTTCCAATTCTTCTTTCAGCAGAGTTTCTTGTACTTTGTTTATTCAGGACATTCAGTTACTTTGAATTATGATTAATCACCAGATATGGAATCAAAAATAAAAGATGTATTGATGGAGGATGAGATGAGTTATCAAGTATTATTGATCCTCGGGAGGCTGTGTGTGTGTGTGTGTGTGTGTGTGTGTGTGTGTGTGTGTGTGTGTGTGTGTGTGTGTGTGTGTGTGTGTGTGTGTGTGTGTGTGTGTGTGTGTGTGTGTGTGTAACACACTATGTATAAAGATCCAGCAGGTCATTTCTCTGACCTGTTGTCATGGTTGATCCTCCCACAGTTGTTCTCTTTATTTCCAAAGATTTCCCACTGTGTGGCAAAGTCAGCAGAAATGCGCATATACTTACAGAAAGTTTCCATAAAGCTCAAAATGACTGTTAGAGATCTGTCAGCTGCCTCGTCAATCATCATAAAATGTTTTACAGACAACATTTAAACAGGACGGACACAGAGGTATGGAGAAAAAACATCCAGTCATATGTCCACTTACAGTGGGGCAAAAAAGTATTTAGTCAGCCACCGATTGTGCAAGTTCCCCCACTTAAAATGATGACAGAGGTCAGTAATTTGCACCAGAGGTACACTTCAACTGTGAGAGACAGAATGTGAAAAAAAAATCCATGAATTCACATGGTAGGATTTGTAAAGAATTTATTCGTAAATCAGGGTGGAAAATAAGTATTTGGTCACCTCAAACAAGGAAAATCCCTGGCTCTCACAGACCTGTAACGTCTTCTGTAAGAAGCTTTTCTGTCCCCCACTCGTTACCTGTATGAATGGCACCTGTTTGACCTCATCATCTGTATAAAAGACACCTGTCCACAGCCTCAACCAGTCAGACTCCAAACTCCGTCATGGCCAAGACCAAAGAGCTTTCGAAGGACACCAGGAAAAGAATTGTAGACCTGCACCAGACTGGGAAGAGTGAATCTACAATAGGCAAGCAGCTTGGTGTGAAAAAATCAACTGTGGGAGCAATCATCAGAAAATGGAAGACATACAAGACCACTGATAATCTCCCTCGATCTGGGGCTCCACGCAAGATCTCATCCCGTGGGGTCAAAATGATCATGAGAACGGTGAGCAAAGATCCCAGAACCACACGGGGGGACCTGGTGAATGACCTGCAGAGAGCTGGGACCAAAGTAACAAAGGTCACCATCAGTAACACACTACAACGGCAGGGAATCAAATCCCGCAGTGCCAGACGTGTTCCGCTGCTGAAGCCAGTGCATGTCCAGGCCCGTCTGAAGTTTGCCAGAGAGCACATGGATGATACAGCAGAGGATTGGGAGAATGTCATGTGGTCAGATGAAACCAAAGTAGAACTTTTTGGTATAAACTCAACTCGTCGTGTTTGGAGGAAGAAGAATACTGAGTTGCATCCCAAGAACACCATACCTACTGTGAAGCATGGGGGTGGAAACATCATGCTATGGGGCTGTTTTTCTGCCAAGGGGACAGGACGACTGATCCGTGTTAAGGACAGAATGAATGGGGCCAAGTATCGTGAGATTTTGAGCCAAAACCTCCTTCCATCAGTGAGAACTTTGAAGATGAAACGAGGCTGGGTCTTCCAACATGACAATGATCCAAAACACACCACCCGGGCAACAAAGGAGTGGCTCCGTAAGAAGCATTTGAAAGTCCTGGAGTGGCCTAGCCAGTCTCCAGACCTCAACCCCATAGAAAATCTGTGGCGGGAGTTGAAAGTCCGTGTTGCTCGGCG
This sequence comes from Neolamprologus multifasciatus, assembly GCF_963576455.1. Taxonomy (NCBI): domain Eukaryota; kingdom Metazoa; phylum Chordata; class Actinopteri; order Cichliformes; family Cichlidae; genus Neolamprologus; species Neolamprologus multifasciatus. The sequence continues at coordinate 6,996,147 of NC_140441.1, read as the reverse complement.
ACAGCCCCAAAACATCACTGCTCTTGAGAAGATCTGCATGGAGGAATGGGCCAAAATACCAGCTACTGTGTGTGCAAACCTGGTAAAGACCTATAGTAAACGTTTGACCTCTGTTATTGCCAACAAAGGTTATGTTACAAAGTATTGAGTTGTATTTTTGTTATTGACCAAATACTTATTTTCCACCCTGATTTACGAATAAATTCTTTACAAATCCTACCATGTGAATTCATGGATTTTTTTTTTTTTCACATTCTGTCTCTCACAGTTGAAGTGTACCTCTGGTGCAAATTACTGACCTCTGTCATCATTTTAAGTGGGGGAACTTGCACAATCGGTGGCTGACTAAATACTTTTTTGCCCCACTGTACATATTGGCCTACATGTCACTATCAAGGATTTGCTGGGCATGTGGTCACATGGTTTAAAAGCCAATCACTGTCCCTGGCAGTGTCTCCAACAGAAAACATGAGTGGGAGCTTATAAGTTTTCATTTAATTCTATTTATATAGCACCAAATCACAGCAACAGTTTCCTTTACGTGTTTTTTTGTGTAAAAGTAAGATAAAGAGCCTACAATAACAGTGAAAAAACAGACAACCCCCAAAAGCACTTGGTGACAGGAAGAAATGTCTGGCAGAACCAAGGCGCAGCCAAAATGAAGTGTAGAATAATACAGATAAAATATTTCATTTATAATTTAGAAACTTTTTTCTTTTATTTAAACCTTTATTAATATATTTATATATATGCATATGTTCAGTGTTTATGCAGTGATCAGTTAACAGACTGTGGACTTTAGGTGCTTTAACCCACTGCTGTAAGCAGAAGGCCTCATCTCTGACTCAAATGTTCATCACATTTTGTAAATATGAAAAAAAAAAAACCAACAAAGCTCTGGATGTTAGAGCTGTGTTGCTTTACATGACCATGTTGTGTGGAGATACAAGTGGAGTTCCAGAGGTCACCTGCAGATTAACTTCCTGAAGCTTCCATCACAGCTGGTCATAGCTGCAGAAGCTTCATATGAGCCCCTTTGTTAATAAATCGAGTGATGCCGTTTCATTGGACATGTGGGCCTCAGTGGGCGGTAGTTCATTATCATAAACTAGCCAGCAGTCACATATTACACCTATCCTTACATTCCTCCACTGGCTTCTAGTTATTAACATATAAAGCTCTACAGGCTCTACATGTTGTCTTAAAAAGTGCTATACAAATTCAATTTTACTTACTTACAAGGAGAGTACCATGCTCATAAGACCTAAGACCTATTTAGTACAGCCAACCTCTCTGATCCTCTAATCAGGGTCTTCTAACTGTCCCTCTCTATAATTTTAAAACCAGCGGTGACAGTGCTTTGGAAGCTGTTTTGAGCAAACTGTGGAACAGTCTTCCTCAGTCAGAATATATCAAATATCTCCCTCTAGTGGCCATATATAAGTTCAGATAAGATAACCTTTATTAGTCCCACACGTGGGAAATTTGTTATGTTACAGCAGTGGACAGTGCAAAGTTGCATAGAAAAATTAGAGAAAAACACTGGAATAAGATATCAATAAGATACTGTACACAACAGAATAAAATAAAAACTATAATACAACGATGCCAGAAAGAGAAAGTGTATTACACTTAGTGTTATTGCACATGTGTGGATGTGTGTGTTTGATCAGCTGAAGTCTTTGTTGTGGAGTGTGACAGCAGTGGGGAGGAAAGACCTGCGAAATCTCTCCGTCCCACACCGTGGGTGCTGCAGCCACTGAAGGAGCTGCTCAGTGCTGTCAGAGTCTCCTGCATGGGGTGGGGGATTTTGTCCAACACTCACCACCTCCACTGAGTCCAGAGAGCATCCTAGAACAGAGCTGGCCCTTCTGATCAGCCTGTTCAGTCTCTTCCTGTCCCTGGAAGAGATGTTGCCGCCCCAGCAGACCACACCATAAAAGATAGCTGAGGCCACCATAGAGTCATAGAAGGTTTCAGGAGTGGGCCCTTCACTCCAAACGACCTGAGTCTCTGCAGCAGGTACAGCCTGCTCTGCCCTTTCCTGTAGAGTATGTCTGAATTATGAGTCCAGTCCAGTTTGTTGTCCAGATGTATATATATATATGTATATATATATACACACACACATATATGTATATATATATATATATATGTATGTATATGTATGTATGTATATATATGTATATATACGTATATATGTATGTACACACACACACACACACATATATATATATATATATATATATATATATATATATATATATATATATATATATATATATATATTTGTGTTTACGTCTTTGTGCAGAATGCCCTAGAGACAAAGCACGTATAAACTTCAAAACACGTACGAACTCTGAAGTACGTACAAACCCTAAAACACGTACAAACTCCAAAACGCGTAAAAACTCCAAAACACGTACAAAACACAACAGAAGTGCTCCAGGATGCTAGGGGCAGTGTTGAGCTTTTGTTACCTAGTGGCTTCGCAAGCCAGCAAGTACCCACGACCGGATTTAGTGTGTGGTAGTGACAGGTAAATGAACTTTTTTTTAAATTATTTGAATATATATGAGTACTTGTGTATAAATATACAAACAATACCCATATGCTTTCATGCTTTCAATTGTGTAATTTAAGCGATCTAGGTAGCTCTGGATTGGAAGTTCAGTTCATGCTAGAAATGTGTTTTGGAGTTTGTACGTGCTTTTTGGAGTTTATACGTGTTTTGTCTCTATATAAACATATATAAATAAACCCCCTTTTTTTACATTAGCAATTCCTTTTGTGCATAATTTTATATTATTGTTAATAATAAATTAATAAAAGCAACAAAACAACCCAAAGAGCCGGTTCGGAGCCGAAAGAGCCGGCTTTCTAAAAAGAGCTGGAAATCCCATCACTATTCAGCACAGCTCCTCTCTTTTCCTGAGATCTCAGCAGTTGTCCTCCCCACGATGACGTTTTCATCGAGGCCAAGGAAAAGAGTTTAGGAAAAGGAGATTGGCGCTACTTTTGAAATAACACTCCACGGGGTTACGTTGTGCTGCTGAGTCACGTGACCGCACAGCAACAAATCACAGCGGAGCCGGGTAAAAGGGGGCGGAGCAAAGTGTGTGTGCAGGAGAGGAGAGGAGTCGAGCAGAGAAAGCTGCTTTTTCATGAAACTGGAGTAAAGTAGTAAACTTACAGGAACATATACCACTACCAACGTTTGGATCGATATCTGCATCGATCTGCACACCCTTGTCTTCTGGATCGTAGCTGAGATCAGCGCGAACCACGTGGGTCTCTGCTCCCTGATCTGTTTCCTGTGTTTGGAAAGACTTCCAGCTTCATCACGGAGTTTCTCTCGGATTGTGGGCTCGTCTAAAGGTAAGCATCGAGCTAACTTTAATGCAGGTTTAGTTTATGCTGAGTTTAGCTCTGTTGAGAATAATAGATTGCTTGGTATACACTGGAGTTAGACAGACTGTAGAGTTTGTGATTGCTTGCAACATCATAATATGGCGGTTGCTAGGGGGAAAGAATACATAAAGAAAAATAGTCTTGGAATATGAACAAAAGGATGGGGTGCAGGGCAGGAGAACAACCAACCCCCACCCCCAGGACATGAAGCCACAGGTACAAGCGTGGGGGAGCGCAACCCCAGGGTGAGAGTAGAGGAAGCTTGCTGAGAAGGGGGCCAAAGGGCTTTGGAGCGTGATGTCACAGGGGTGGGCGTGGAAAGGATTTTGGCCTGATGCGCCATTTTCCGGGGTAAAGCTCAAGCGACAGAGGGTCGAAAGCACATGGATAACACCAGCTATGGTTTGTTCTTGCTGTGTGGTCGGCTGCGATGTTTGATTGTCCGACCGGCAAGAGAATAAGCTTGAAAATGGTTTATCTTTTCATTCTTTCCCATCCTGGAAGCAACACGAGGCAGCTCGTGTATCGGATGTTACTGCGTCTAGCCTGGATAGCAGCTGTGAGACAAGCTCCAGTTCTCTTCCATCTCCAAATATCTGTTGGTGTACTACAGACATTTTCATTCCGGTAAGTTCTAAATATGTCCATATCACTCTTTATAGCCTATTAGTTTTATTTTCGTTTCGCTCTGAGGTCATAGCAAATTAGAACAAACATCCTACTGAGGGATTTTGCAGAACTACCTTCTATTTATAGAGTTGCTAATTATTTGGCATAATTGCAGCAAACCAGCCTATGAAATGGATGAAACACATTGTGACTGGGTTCCAGCGCTACACAAGGGACCTGCTTCAAACATACCACCATGCCAATCAGATTACTTCTTCTATGTGAGGGTGAAGAGGTGACCCTTCTGGATAAGCTGGTGAAGGTTTGCTGCCATTTGTTGAAAAGTTGGTAGTAAAACCAGGAAAAATGAAACTTGACCTGTTAAATATTCTAAAGTCTTTGCTGTATAAATAGCGGTAATTTTTCAAGAGATACAGTAAATTAAGTAGTGTTAGTAGTGGGTGATATCATGTAAACGCTGTCATGATTTTGTGTAAACATTTTGCCATTTGTGAACTATAAATGTCATGGATTCTACGTTGTAACTGATGTGATGTTGTACAAAGTGGATTTAATTTTTTTTTTAAAGAGGCAAAAATTAGTTTGTTTCTTTATTCAACTTTTTAACAGTGGTACTCAGTCAGGACATATACAGTTAATGCAAATTATTTACATGGCAGTCCGGGTCCACTGCAATGTATTGTGGGAGCGCGGTGCCATTTTCCGGGTCCACAAATCAAAACAAACACACTATGTTGGAACGACAACGACAAGAAACATGCTTAAAAGCAGCTCAAAAGAAAACGGATGGTATATAGACCGATTGCGTCCAGACACATCACAAATGTGGACCCATATGAAATACGGCAGTGGAGTAAAGACCCAGACGACTTACCGCCACTGTCCTACTCCGATATCTTCACGTATCTTGTTAACCCTAACCCTCACGTTCGGATTTCGGAGTGCCCTATGTATAACGTTGGTAACCAGTCTGGATTTGTTTGATTCATTTCATAGGCAGGCTTCCTTAGAGTTGTGCGAAAGAGTTAGCAAATTGTTACATAGCACGTACGTCTCCACAGTCACTCAATTCTATGTTTGTTTGCAATTTCTATAACCTCCAAGAGCCCCAACGATAATTATTAAGCTATAAAGAGTAAGTTCTGTATATGAACTTACCGGAGTGAAAATGTCTGGAGCACACCAACAGATATCTGGAGATGGAAGCGAACTGGATATCAAGCCGTCTCATGGCTGCTATCCAGGCTGGACGCCTTCGTTTTGTAAGGTCCGCCATATAAGTTCCCTCATCATGCTTCCAGGTTAGGAAAGAATAAAAAGACAAACCCTTTTTAAGCTTATTCCAGTGCAGGTCGTGCGATTGAACATTGCAGACAACCACACACCAAGTACGAACCATGGCTGTTGTGTGTGCCTTCGCTCCTTTTTCGCTTGCGCTTTGTTTGGACCCGGAAAATGGCGCATCAGGCCAAAATCCTTTCCACGCCCACCCCCGTGACATCACGCTCCAATGCCCTATAGCGGTGACAACTCCTCCACAGTAGCAGGTAGGATTTTTCTTTTTTGAAAACAGCTACTTTTACCTTTCAATACGGATGGTATGTTTATGTTTTGATCAAGAGCCTTTTTTGGGCAGCTGAAGAGGAGAAGTCCATCTCATGGCCAACCTCTGGCTGTATCTTGGTCATATTACCCAGCAAAACCCAGTATGCAGGTTCATCTGTAACAGTCCTTGTTCATCTGTAACAGTCCTTGTGCCACGGATCCACTGTTGCTTCTACATTAAACAGAAGAGCAGCGACATGGCTGCAGGTCTCCGCAACTCCTGCCTTACAGGTGCAGTGGGTGGCTTCAATCTTCCCTGTGATGCTCACAGTGACCCATGGCTGCAATGCTGGTTCATTCAGTTTTTGAGAGTGCAGGACCTGAAACACACACAGACAAAGTTAATTTAAAGACAAGAACTATCAGCCAAGGCTGACACAAATATGTTTTATCTACTTTATCATAAATGTAACAAAGTGTTTAGAAAGGTAGCACATACATGTAATTTTTCATTTTTTTATGCACCCATCTATAGAACGCTGCATGTTATATTCTAAATCTGCCTGTTCTCTCTCAGAAACTCGCCTGCAAAAAATGAAGCTTTTGTAACTGTGGCCCCCAGATTGTGGAACTCTCTCCCTTTGAGCCTGAGATCTGTGGACTCCGTGGTTGCTTTTTTAAAAAAAAAAAAAAAAAACAGCTAAAAGCTCATCTTTTTAAACTTGCTTTTGGTTGATTTTTATTTTTAGGTTTTAGCTTCTGTGAATAACTTTGTGATTTTTATCTTGAAAGGTGCTATATAAATCAAATTTTACTTACTTACTTTTGAGCTACTTTTAAGCATCTTTCTTTTAGTCGTTGTTACAACACAGTGTGTTTGTTTTGATTAGTTGCCCCGGAAGATGGCGCAGCGTTCCCACAATACATTGCGGCGTGACGTCAACTCCAAAGCTCTATAGAGAGAGTAGTGGAAGCCTACTGCGAAGGGTGCCAAAGGGCTACATTTGCTTGCTTGTTCAATTATTTCCATCGTGCTTTGACTGCGGCTGTAACCAGACCTATTCCAGCAGGATTTGTAAAAAGCGTTTTGCCAGACACACAAAGCCGGACAACTTTTGTTCTGAGTCTGAGAAGCTTAGAGAGAAAGTGATCGGACTTCTCGTGTGGCTAGGCGCTGTTGAGGTTCACTTTATCTTGACTTCACCAATTCTTTTGATATCCCAGCTGGAGAAGAAGGGTCAGATGAGGCTGAAGTATTTTTCATCAAAGCTTTATTACCACTGATCCCACTACATGCAGTCACAGCAAACACCAAGTGGTTCTGAGGAGTACTTCTCATACACACACCTTTATAGGCTGTATTCCAATTCAGGGTCTGCAGTCTTGGAGGATGCGGGCCACGCGGGAATCGTTCTCGAAGACCGGAAGTGAGATGCTTGTGTAATGGGACGGTCTGGCCTCCATGGCGCTGCTCAGCCATGATACTAACCGCTGGAAACATTTCATACAGCATTGTTTGAAATGAAAGAGAATATGTTTTTGTTCATCTGTTTATTTGTATATAAGCTTTGTTTGATTTGTTGAGTATCTGAGGCTGAGACCGCGGGACTCTAAAAACATGATTGTTGGGCTTCATTTCTCTACTGAACAGTCATTTTAAGATTGGCTAGTAAATAACAATTAGCTAATGTTGCTCATAAGACTAAAGTCATCTCATGTTGGTAATGTAAATATTATACTGCCAATATTACAGTTATTATTATATTAATCATTATTAGTTATTACAGCATTGAACTTGAACTCTGTGTCAAACACTGAGCTTCAGTAAAGATTCAAGTTGCATTTATTTATGTCCTATCACCTTAAATCTTCACTCAAAGACAAGTATCTTTTACAGTGTGTATATATAGATGTATCATATATAAGATAGAAATATTGTTATTTCATTTTGTTGGCCCTCCCTGATCTGAACCCGAGCGGTGCTTTGTTATTGGACTTCTGTGCTAATCACAGTTTGGCCATAACGAACACCTTGTTCGAACATAAGAGTGTCCATAAGTGCACGTGGCACCAGGACGCTCTAGGCCGTAGGTCGATGATCGATTTTGTAATCGTATCACCAGACCTGCGACCATATGTTCTGGACACTCGGGTAAAGAGAGGGGCTGAGCTGTCAACTGATCACCACCTGGTGGTGAGTTGGATCAGGTGGCGGGGGAGGACGCTGGACAGACCTGGTGCATCTAAACGCGTAGTGAGAGTGTGCTGGGAACGACTAGCAGAGGCCCCAGTCCGCGAGATCTTCAACGCACACCTCCGGCAGAGCTTCAACAGCATTCCGAGGGAGGCGGGGGACATTGAGTCCGAATGGACCATGTTCAGCGTCTCCATTGCCGAAGCTGCTGCATTGAGCTGTGGCCGCAAGGTGGTTGGTGCCTGCCGTGGTGGTAATCCCCGAACCAAATGGTGGACACCAGAGGTGAAGGGAGCCACCAGGCTGAAGAAGGAGTCCTATCGGGCTTGGTTAGCCTGTGGGACTCCGGAGGCAGCCGACAGGTATCGACAGGCCAAGCGGAATGCGGCTCGGGCAGTGGCTGAAGCAAAAACTCGGGTGTGGGAGGAGTTTGGAGAGGCCATGGAAAAAGACTTTCGGACTGCCTCGAAGAGATTCTGGCAAACCGTCAGGCATCTCAGGAGGGGAAAGCGGTGCTCTACCTGCACTGTGTATAGTGCTGGCGGAGCGCTGCTGACGTCGACTGAGAAAATTGTCAGGCGGTGGAAGGAATACTTCGAGGACCTCCTTAATCCCACTGATGCATCTTCCGAGGAGGAAGCAGAGTCTGGGGGTGAGGGGAATGACCCGCCAATTTCCGGGGGCGAGGTCACTGAGGCAGTTAAACAACTCCTTGGTGGCAGAGCCGCTGGTGTTGATGAGGTCCGCCCCGAGTTCCTGAAGGCTCTGGACGTTGTAGGGCTGTCCTGGTTGACACGCCTCTGCAATGTTGCGTGGAGATCAGGGGCAGTACCCGTGGACTCGCAGACCGGGGTGGTGGTCCCCATCTTTAAGAAGGGGGACCGGAGGGTGTGTTCCAACTACAGGGGGATCACATTCCTCAGCCTCCCCGGGAAAGTCTATGCCAGGGTGCTGGAAAGGAGAGTTCGTCCGCTAGTCGAACCTCGGATACAGGAGGAACAATGCGGTTTTCGTCCTGGTCGTGGAACACTGGACCAGCTCTTCATCCTCTCGAGGATACTTGAGGGTGCATGGGAGTTTGCCCAACCAGTCTACATGTGTTTTGTGGACTTGGAGAAGGCATTCGACCGTGTCCCTCGGGGTGTCCTGTGGGAGGTGTTGCGGGAGTGTGGGGTGTCTGGCCCATTGCTACGGCCCATTCGATCCCTATACAACCGTTGCAAGAGCTTGGTTCGCATTGCCGGCAATAAGTCGGACTCGTTCCAGGTGGGTGATGGGCTCCGCCAGGGCTGCCCTTTGTCACCGGTTCTGTTCATAATTTTTATGGACAGGATTTCTAGGCGCAGCCAAGTGGCGGAGGGCTTTCGCTTTGGTGGCCTCAGAATCTCATCTCTGATTTTTGCAGATGATGTGGTTCTGTTAGCTTCATCGGGTGAGGGCCTCCAGCTCGCACTGGAGCGGTTCTCAGCCGAGTGTGAAACAGCGGAAATGAGGATCAGCACCTCCAAATCTGAGGCCATGGTTCTCAGCCGGAAAAGGGTGGAGTGCCCACTCCGGGTCGGGGATGAGTTCCTGCCCCAAGTGGAGGAGTTCAAGTATCTTGGGGTCTTGTTCGCGAGTGATGGGAGAAGGGAGCCGGAGATCGACAGACGGATTGGGGCTGCAGCTGCAGTAATGCAGACGCTGCACCGGTCCGTCGTAGTGAAGAGGGAGCTGAGTTTAAAAGCGAAGCTCTCAATTTACCGGTCGATCTACATCCCTACCCTCACCTATGGCCACGAGCTGTGGGTAGTGACCGGAAGAACGAGATCGCGGATACAAGCGGCGGAAATGAGCTTCCTCCGAAGGGTGGCTGGCCTCTCCCTTAGAGATAGGGTGAGGAGTTCGGCCATCCGGGAGGGGCTCAGAGTAGAGCCGCTGCTGCTCCACATCGAAAGGAGCCAGTTGAGGTGGTTTGGGCATCTGACAAGGATGCCTCCTGGGCGCCTCCTGGGTGAGGTGTTCCAGGCATGTCCCAATGGGAGGAGGCCCCGGGGCAGACCCAGGACACGCTGGAGAGATTATATCTCTCGGCTGGCCTGGGAACACCTTGGTGTTCCCCCGGAAGAGCTGGAGGAGGTGGCTGGGGAGAGGGAGGTCTGGGCCTCTTTGCTTAGGCTGCTGCCCCCGCGACCCGGCCTTGGATAAAGCAGATGAAGATGGATGGATGGCATTTTTTTGGCATTACTAAATTTGGCTCAGTTCTTACATATATTTGTAACAATATATGTAGCTTAATGTTGTTCGTGTGTAATTTACGTTGAGTAGGCTAACCACGTTATTACATTAATGCATGTAAGGTGAACTAGCAAACACCGTCACATGCGGCTGTCTTCTTGTATGATGGCAGATACTCCCTTCACCCTGGCCAAAAAGGCTAAAATGACCAAAGAAAAAATGGAAAACGGCTAAACATGAGAGGTTTTTGGACAAAGTTTGTGTTTTTTCCATTGTTTAACCCTTTAAAACCGGTCGGAGCGGGCACGCTCTGTTTTGCGTAACTATTTTTAAATCCCGGTAGCTCTGCAACCACGTGAGCTAGCGCAATATTTTTTTTTGCGTATGAAACCTGAGGAGTTGTACTTACATCTTCTGCCATCAGCTTGTCCTAAGTCACAGTTTCCTTCCACATATAGCTTTGCAAAAACTGCATAAAAAGCGCTTGCAGCAACAAAAACATAATATTCCAGAAACACGCTTTGCCGATCCGATCAGCTGTTTGTAACACTTCCTACATTGGATTAGAAGGCAGCCCGAACAATCGCATGTCCGCCATGACCTGCCCGAAACCGGAAGTGACGTCATTTTCGCGGAAATGTAGTTTTTTACGGTCCGGGCCTCAATGAGCCTATACTGGTGTTTTTAAAAGTTATCTTTGACTTCATGACTTTCTGTATCGTTTATGGGATGCTTAGGACTCATATTGCACTGCTGGAAATAGTTTATTTTGGTGCATATGCTGCTTTTTTGCAAATTTGCACTATAATATTTATTTTCGTTTTTCCTGCAGTGTATAAAAATTGGTGTATTTCAAAAATAAAACTATGAAGACACTCAAAATAAATTTCCTGTGGTGGGAAACTATTTTGTGCAACTTTTTTGTATTTACAGTTTTGAGGGATAAGCCTCTTAAATTTCTCTAACTAGAAATCTATGTTAAAAAAACAAAAACGATTTTCAATTTTTTTGTAGTTTATTGCACTTTTTTGCAATTTATGTAATCACTATGCACTTAATTCCTACATATTATTAAAATCTAGGCTGTAATGGTTGTATTGATGTATAGCAACTTGAAATGCTCCCAAAAATGGCTCCACAGCATGTAAAAACATAATATAAGCTCTGGCGGACTTGGTTCTATGGTAGGTCTTAAAGGGTTAAGCACTGCTTCCAGCCAAGAGTGATACCATATATGCCCTATAGCTGCAGAAAAGGCTAACATTGTTATCTTTTTACAAAAAAAACAGCTGAACATGAGAGGTTTTTTGACCAATTTTGTGTTCTCCATTCTTTAAGCACCAGTTTGAGTACCGTTTAAGCACTGGCACCGTTTCAAAAGTACCAGTTTGATACTGGTATCGGATAAAACCTAAACGATACCCATCCCTACATACAACCACCCTTTACCTTCCCATATGGAAATGAAATAGTAAAAAATTATAAAAATTATTTGATTCATTATATAATTTTTCAAGGGATCTTATATCTGTTTTCACTCTTGTATGCTTTTCATACAAGTTTCACACAAGACAGATACAAACTTTATAAGATTTATATATATCCTTTCCATATGGGTTGTCTGGGTGGAGTAGGTGGAATCTAATGAGGTGCTTCAGGTGGTACTGCTACCATTGAGTGTGAGCCGGACTTGTGGATCTATAGAGGTCCATATATACAAGGTGTAGCATCCACTGGGTAAAGGCAGTGATATGCAGGGGGGTCAGTGGCTTTTTCCCTTTCAGGTTCTTGTGGGCAGCTGATGACTTTCTTGTTGTAGCTGCTTCTCGGTTTCCACATTGAAGTTTCATAGGTATTGTTGTCACTGAGGAGTTTAGTCATGTTTATTTGCTCTGCTTTTTTTTTTTATCAGGGATAAAATACATATACTTTTTGTGTCCCAGCTGAGTAACAGGAGAAGAGTCTGGTGGAGCAACAGAGGAACAATTTCAGCCATTTGAACTGAGGAAAAAATGACTTCAACACAAAAGGTGAGAAAAACATCAGAGTTACACTGTTATTGAAACTGTGTGCACAGCTTGTTGGTTTTTAAAAAGATGTTAACAGCAGCTTTATCTTTTCCATCCCTCCTCCATATACACAGAATCTACATTCACAACAAAAAACTCAGATGTTACAAGAAGATACAAACATAATTTTTTATCGGCACACATTGAAACAACAATATCAAAAATTGAACTCACAATTTTTTATGAGTAAAACATTTTCTCCACTTATCAATATTTCTTCAATATGTATTTTTCATTACGACTGTCATTGTAGCACATCATTGAAATGTGATACTATGACCAGAAGGTGATGGTAACACACCTACAATGTGTTTGTTGACATGTTTGATTCCACTAATAGAGGGAGTTACAGTTTGTTCCACGACTGCATTTCACTCACTATTTTTGTTTGTATCTCTGTCACTGCAGGACCAACATGGAGCGAGAAGTCAGCGCTCTCAGGAGGCCGACAAACCTCACAGAAGAAAGGGAGAGAAAACCTACAGCTGTGATGAGTGTGGGAAGGATTTTACCCGGGCTGGAAACTTAAAAACACACCAACTCATCCACAGTGGATTTAAACCTTACAGCTGTGACTTGTGTGGAAAGTCTTTTACCGAGTCTGGAGGTTTAAAAAAACACCAACGCATCCACAGTGGATTTAAACCTTACAGCTGTGACTTGTGTGGAAAGTCTTTTACCGAGTCTGGAGGTTTAAAAAAACACCAACGCATCCACAGTGGATTTAAACCTTACAGCTGTGACTTGTGTGGAAAGTCTTTTACCGAGTCTGGAGGTTTAAAAAAACACCAACTCATCCACAGTGGATTTAAACCTTACAGCTGTGATGACTGTGGAAATTCTTTTACCCAGGCTGGAAGCTTAAAAACACACCAACTCATCCACAGTGGAGTTAAACCTTACAGCTGTGACTTGTGTGGAAAGACTTTTACCCAGGCTGGACACTTCAAAAGACACCAACTCATCCACAGTGGATTTAAACCTTACAGCTGTGATGAGTGTGGGAAGGATTTTACCCGGAGTGGAGACTTAAAAAAACACCAATTAATCCACAGTGGAGTTCGACCTTACAGCTGTGATTTGTGTGGGAAATCTTTTACCGAGTCTGGACGTTTAAAAGAACACCAATTAATCCACAGTGGATTTAAACCTTACAACTGCGACTTGTGTGGAAAGTCTTTTACCCAGGTTGGAGGCCTAAAAAGACACCAACTCATCCACAGTGGAGTTAAACCTTACAGCTGTGACTTGTGTGGAAAGTCTTTCACCGATTCTGGAGGTTTAAAAAAACACCAACGCATCCACAGTGGAGTTAAACCTTACAGCTGTGACTTGTGTGGAAAGACTTTTACCCAGGCTGGAAATTTCAAAAGACACCAACTCGTCCACAGTGGATTTAAACCTTACAGCTGTGATGAGTGTGGGAAGTCTTTTACCCGGGCTGGAAGCTTAAAAACACACCAACTCGTCCACAGTGGATTTAAACCTTACAGCTGTGATGAGTGTGGGAAGTCTTTTACCCGGAGTGGAGACTTAAAAAAACACCAACTCATCCACAGTGGAGTTGAAGCACACTACTGTGACTTGTGTGGTAAAGCTTTTGCTCAAAGTCGAAACTTACAGAAGCATCTAGTTACCCACTCTGGAATTAAGGCGTACAGCTGCAAGTTTTGTGGAAAAAGTTTCAGTGAAAAACACGACCGAAATATTCACCTACGGATTCACACTGGAAATGGTGTTTACTGTTGTGATCAGTGTGGGAAACTGTCTACAACAGATGCACAGTTACAACAACACATGTTTAGCCACACTGAGGAGAGGAAAGTCTTTTACCGAGGCTGGAGGTTTAAAAAGACACCAACTCGTCCACAGTGGAGTTAAACCTTACACCTGTGACTTGTGTGGAAAGTCTTTTACCCAGGCTGGACACTTCAAAAGACACCAACTCCATCCACAGTGGATTTAAACCTTACAGCTGTGATGACTGTGGAAATTCTTTTACCCAGGCTGGAAGCTTAAAAACACACCAACTCATCCACAGTGGAGTTAAACCTTACAGCTGTGACTTGTGTGGAAAGTCTTTTACCGAGTCTGGAGGTTTAAAAAGACACCAACTCATCCACAGTGGATTTAAACCTTACAGCTGTGATGAGCGTGGGAAGGATTTTACCCGGAGTGGAGACTTAAAAAAGCACCAATTAATCCACAGTGGATTTAAACCTTACAACTGCGACTTGTGTGGGAAATCTTTTACCCAGTCTGAAAACTTAAAAACACACCAACTCATCCACAGTGGAGTTAAACCTTACAGCTGCGACTTGTGTGGAAAGTCTTTTACCCAGGTTGGAGGCTTAAAAAGACACCAACTCATCCACAGGGGAGTTAAACCTTACAGTTCTGAGTTGTGTGTAACGTCTTTTACCGAGGCTGGACACTTCAATAAACACCAACTCGTCCACAGTGGAGTTAAAGCACACTACTGTGACTTGTGTGGTAAAGCTTTTGCTCAAAGTCGAAACTTAGAGAAGCATCTAGTTACCCACTCTGGAATTAAGGCGTACAGCTGCAAGTTTTGTGGAAAAAGTTTCAGTGAAAAACACTACAGAAATATTCACCTACGGATTCACACTGGAAATGGTGTTTACTGCTGTGATCAGTGTGGGAAACTGTTTACAACAGATCCACAGTTACAACAACACATGTTTAGCCACACTGAGGAGAGACCTTACAAAAGTGACTTGTGTGAGAAGATTTTTAAATCTCTACAAGTGCAGTTACTGTGAAGTATGTATTTATCCTTTTATCCTTTAACCTGATTGTTTGGAACAAGTCTCATCAGTAAACTTATGGAGTTATACTGAATGAACTGTTTGGAAAAATGAAGAGTCGTTTTCACCCAGTAAGCTGAGTGTTATAATGCAAACAGTAAAATGTAATTGGACGTTGGCAGACATCACTTACGCTGTCATTGTTTAGAAGCAGAGCAACGCAGATGGATCCAGTTCTCAGTCCTGTCGTCACTGTGGTGGTGGGAAAGAGTTTCTCTGTGACCTTTGTAGAAAAACTTCCAATCATCAACAGGACCTAAAACCACATCAACGTAGACACACTGGAGACGAAATGAACTACTGCAAAGAATGTGGGAGAGGCTTCCACACACCAAGTACATTAAAAATACATGAACTCTACCACAGTGGGGTGAAAAAGCACATCTGTGACTAGTGTGGGTCATCCTTCACCACTGCAGGAGAGACACCATACAAGTGCAGACACTGTGAAAAAAGCTTCTCACAATCAGGTCATCGTAACAAACATGAACATACGCACATGGAAGTGAACTTCATCTGTGACCAGTGTGACAAGAGCTTCAGGAATCTCAGTTCATACTCCGAACACAAACAATCCCACACTGTAAATAAACTGTTTCACTGTTACCAATGTGCAAAAACCTTCACTTCATTATCTGCTCTGTGCAAACATCAGCCTGATCATGCAGGACTGAAATCACTGGATCACAATGAATCTGAAGAGAGAGAAAGATCCTCTTCTGGTTTCAGGGTCAGACTTAAAAACCTTGAGATCAGGCTCCACCGAGTTCAGATGGAATCTCCTGTAAAGAGTGTCAGCTAATGTCACACTTGGATCTGATGAGGTAGCTCTGATTTCTGGACCTGCAGTGAATAATCCTGAATGTTACATTTAGGAAGCTGCATGTATAGATATGTAAATCAAGTTTATGTTTTTTCCTTTGAGGGATTTTAATTCTCTAAAATGTTATCCCTGTTACATTTTAATCTTTGTTCCCTTAGGACACAGTAGTGTTTAGTAGTTGTACTATTAAAGTTATAGGAATGTCTTTTCTTTCTTTTTAAACCAAACTGGTATTCTATCAAAATTCACATATGGATATGTAAATCATTTCTTTTATTTGAACTTTTTTAGCTTTTCCAAAATTAACTTATTTTTTATGTATTCATTGCATGTTTCACCTCAGTTAAATTTCAATCCTTCATTCATATTTAAACTTTTGCTGTGGTAAAATCTTATCTTAAATCCTTTTCTCCCAAAACAGCAAATAATTACATTTGCATTTGCTCTTAAAACTTCCAAAATGAACTAAATCTGTCCACCAGCTTTGAAACAACACCTGCTGTGACTTTATGTCCAGAAAAAAGAAACTCAAGCTGAACTGGTTTTGGGCTGCACTTCCATGTAATACTTTTTTTTTTTTTTTTTTTTTACCAGAAGATGGAGCAGTGAGGCTGTGTAACCTTTATTTAATTAGGGAAAGAACACAATATTCACAGTGGCAGCAAAGAACTGTTAAAAGTTAAAAACAGCAACACACATCAGAACCATTTTAAAGATCACAGGTGACTAATTTTAGTTAATTCAAATCCTATTAAACATCTATTTTTGGCTCCTCCTTTCACTTCAGTGTATTTACTGTATCCTTGAAGTCCACACGTTATTTTTTAATGAATTCATTTTGATCCACATGTTCTGCAGCTGTTTTCCTTTTGATTTGAAGTCTGTATTATGAAATCCTGATAATGTTAAAGTGTTAGTTATATTTGATGAACTCTGTGTAAAGTTTCTCTTATTAAACAGTTTGGTGTGAAAAATAAAGAAATGGTCTCACAGCAAGTAGTTTGAGCCATGATTTCCGATTCAAACTAATTTAAATGTTTTTAGTGGTACATGTGGAGGTTTATCAGAGGAGGAGACTTGGCTGCTCTCGGCACGGTTCATGCAGCTCATTAAAAACTCTGAAATGATCTTAAGGAAAAGATGTTTGATTTTTCTTAAAAACAAGATGTGGGCATGAAGTTTTCACAGAGTGTGTTTAAGATGCTTTGTGATTAGCATCTCACACATTCCAATAAAGCAGATGTTCCTGCATTGCAACAGTAGTTTGCAGATGTGTTCATCCCCCGACCATCTGCAAGACTCTTATGCAGCACCAATTTGAAACGCAGCCTGGAAAGTGTGTTCATGGCCCTACAGGTTGCCTAAGCACAAGAGACAAATTGTGCAAAAGGAATTGGCTGAAATGGTGAAAATGCTGTTATCTCAGGATGAAATGAGGATTTGTTCCTCAGTGTTTGGTCTCCTATGCTTATCTGTTTGCCAGATGATTTGTTCCAGCTGTTGAGAGGGGCCGGTTGTCTTTAAGGTGCTTCCAGGTAATTAAGAAGGGAGTGCAGGGTTTTATATGGTTCTGTGATGATTGTCACAAAGTGAAGGTCTCATGGTTTGATGCTTATCCCATGCCCCGGGTTGACCTGACTGTATAAGCACTGCTTGTTTTTATGATGCTGGATTTAACTAACGCCTACTGGCAGATTCCCTTGTCTGCAGAGGCCAAAGACAAAACCAGCCTTCTCTACTCTGTATGGTTCGTACCATTCGTCACACTTCTGTTAGGCTTGTTTGTAGCCTCGGGCATTTTTCATCATCTCCTGTAGCGATAGCGGCGTCCTCACACTGCATATGCTGTTTGCTACCTGGATGATGTTGTCATTCACAGTGATACCTCGGTGGAGCATGTGCAGTGGGTGGTCACAGTCCAAAAGTGTGTGGTTGGATGGAGGGACGCACAGTATTTGGGTACAATTTGGGAGCTGGGCATGTGCATCCACACATAGATAAAACAGCAGCCATCCCATCCTGCCTGTGTCCCAACGCAAAGAAGAACATCCTGATAATAATGAATTACAATATTCCCGACAAGAAGTAATAAATGCATGAACGAGTTTTTCAGCACCACTCTGGGACAGGATATTTCTGATTTTAAAGATATTGCAGCAATGGAAGAAAGCAGTCATAAATATTTGCTTAATATTTCCATTAAAGGAGAAATCCTGGTCAAAATGACTCTAAGATTCCGTATAGTGTTACTGGAGGCCAAGGTATTGCATCCAGAAAAGGATAAAATCTGTAGTTGTTGATAAAATTGGCACAGAGCTTCCCCCATGCATCCCCCACGCACAGTTTCCCGTCTAAAAAATCTGTTTTCTGCATTATTCACTTGTTTATTACGCACAAGTCTACCGTTGTTTACAGCGCTGACGGCCGATGTCCTTTTCCTTTCACCTAATTCTGAAAAGAAAGTCTCATTTTTGCTGTTCAATAGGCTACTGAACAAATTCAAACTTTTTAAAATTATGCGAAATTTCAAAACGCTTTGCTGTGTCTCTAATAAAACCTCTGTAACTTTGCTCTGCTTCACTTCAGCAGCATCAGCTAATGTTCATATGTTGATAAATGGTTTTCTTTCGTTTTTGATGTGCTGCAGAATATTTTTATAATATCCCAGGCCAGGAAAATCACCTTCATGTTTTTCTGTGTTTAATCCTCAGCTACTTTGACACAAAGGCATCTGCTGTGATGCTCACCCCTTTGATAGAGTCTCGCAAGTGTCAGCTTTTTTTTTTTATAGATATAAAAATATTGAAATGTATTGATGCAGGACCTGAATGATGATATATGGAATGTGGAACATCTGTCCATGCAGACAATATTGATTTGTAACTTAAAATTTGTTATTTTAACTAATAATCTTGTCAGCACAAAGTTCTTTATTTGGAGCACAGATCTACAAGAAAGATAAGTTGCTGAAACGTGCTTGTGCTTAAATTCCTTATCACTCTTTGGCAATATTGTGAGTAATGTTAAACTTAAAGATCATCTCTGCCTCCTGATCTGTTTCCTGCTGCCTGCCACTGAAGGCAGTGGGGAGAGGTAACAATTAGGCAGTGCATTTACCGTGGCATATAATGTCATCTTTTCTCATTACCCACAGCAATATCCACTCCTGCCGGGCTTAGGCTGCTCACTAGGGCTGAGCAAAAGCACGATCTCCTCTAAGTTTATGCTCAGTCCTGGGTACATTCAGGAAAAGCTGATCAGCTGACTTAAGAGAGCAGGTGGGTGTATACGGCAGTAGCAGCTCAGAGAGATAAGATTGGACTAGGCCATGGAGGGCTTTAAACGCAAATAAAAGAATTTTAAAAGGAATCCTAAAAGAAATGTGCAGCAGGTGAAGTGAAACTAAAATAGGGGAAATGTGCTCAAACTTTGGAGGTGCAGCATTTTGAATCTTCTGTAGATGTATGAAGCACTGACCCATATATAAAGTGCATTACAGTAATCCAATCGAGTGCTAGATAACTGTCTCAAAGTGCCTCTGTGAAAGATTTGGCTTTATTTTAGCCAGCTGCCTCAGCTGAAAGATGCTTGATTTTACCACTGCCTTAATCTAACTGTCAAGCTTCAGATCACAGTCCACTTTGACCAGCAGGTTTGTGACAGTTGGCTTAACATACCGAGCCAAGGAATCTAAATATACATTTGGGGTCTCAGTGGGGCTACCAAAAATCATCACCTCAGTCTTTTTATCATTGAATTGAATTGAAAAAAACTTTCTCAGGCTGCAGAGAAGGGCTTGATAGAGTCAGTATGTGGTGCACTGAGAACAGAGTTAATAGTTTTAAATAAAACATGCAAGTTGTTACAGTTTCACAGAATAATGTCAGATAAGTGGATTTTTTTTTATATTGACGCTAACAGTCCTTTAGCATCTGTAATGACACTTGTAAATTGTCCTTTTTCCACGTGTGCTCAGCTCGACGGCACTCGTGTCTGACAGCTCGGGTCGTGTCGTTCAGCCAGGGCTCAGATTTAGTTTTAGAATGCCTGGATTTTAATGGAGCCATGTGCAAAGCAGTCCAAAGCAGTCTGGCAGGTGGAATAAAACCATGAGCTCAGTTCTGTGGTCTGGCTGCATTAAAAATCTGGGATTTTACAGTTCTGGTTAAAACTGTTGAAAACTGCTCAGCAAGGGAGGAGTTAAAAACTCGACAGCGCCGAGCAGCAGCGTGAGGTTTAACTGAGGCACAGGCAAGAGGAACTTCAAACATCACAGGACTGTGGTCAGAAAACACAGCATCACAAATCTCTACATTAAAAACAAGACAAAAACCCCCAAAACAAAACATGAGATAAAACAAGATCAAGTGTGTGTCCACATTCATGTGTGGGACAGGTCACACATTGCACCACATTAAAAGAATCAATAAGGCTTTAAAAGCCCTTTGCCATGGGCATATCAGGACAACACACATGAATATTAACACGATAAGAACACAATCATATTTTGGCATGTATTCAGCCAAGATGTCAGCAAAGTCCTTCACAAAGTACTTATTGTATTATGTATTTAATTTCATATGTTATAGAAGTGACAGATTTATAAAGTGAGGCAAATTATTGTGATGTCACAATTGCAGGATGATCTACTAACAGTGTGCTTTAATCTCTCTATGAAGAAGCCACTCCAGTTCAGTAAAAATCTGCTTGAGAGCAGCTGTGAACAGCTGACTCTTCGATGTGCTAAAGAACAGAAAACATTATTTCCCATCAGACCATGAGCAACAGTCAGGCATGTAACACAGTAACACTTTTATTTTTTACATATTCAGCAGAGAGAGTTAGCTGTGTGCACTATTAAAAAATAAGAAGCGTAATTCATTTCAGCTTCATATAAACTGTATTATGGAGGAAAAATAAGCAGGGCTCACCTCAATCCACAGCTTGAGGACTGACTGGAGAGTTTTAGGACAGTCTCTTCAGTAAATCTAGCAGCTCTTTAACATCAAAAGACGTGTTTGAGCTGCTGCAGATGTTAGTAAATCTGACCCTAACTGTTCCTTCTTCTTTAAAATTCAAACTTAATAATGAAGCAATATTTTTAACAGGCTGTTCTCGTTTATATGACGTCCATAAAACAACAGGGTTAGAACACATTGTGACGAAATAAGATGTTTGTTTTGTAGTCCATCTTCAGCACAATGTAGTTTCAACAGGCGGACATCCGGTGTCACGTTGTTACAGAGAGACGAGTGTAAGGCTGTTCCAATTGTCAGCACAGCTCCTCTCTTTTCCTGACTTCTCAGCAGTTGTCCTCCCCACGATGACGTTTTCATCGAGGCCAAGGAAAAGAGTTTAACAAAAGGAGATTGGCGCTACTTTAAAATAACACTCCACGTGGTTACCTTGTGCTGCTGAGTCACGTGACCGCACAGCAACAAATCACAGCGGAGCCGGGTAAAGGGGGAGGAGCAAAGTGTGTGTGCAGGGGAGGAGAGGAGCCGAGCAGAGAAAGCTGCTTTTTCATGAAACGGTAGTGAAGTAGTAAACTTACAGGAACATATACCACTACCAACGTTTGGATCGATATCTGCATCGATCTGCACACCCTTGTCTCCTGGATTGTAGCTGAGATCAGCGCGAACCACGTGGGTCTCTGCTCCCTGATCTGTTTCCTGTGTTTGGAAAGACTTCCAGCTTCATCACGGAGTTTCTCTCGGTTTGTGGGCTCGTCTAAAGGTAAGCATCGAGCTAAATTTAATGTAGGTTCAGTTTATGTTGAGTTTATCTCTGTTGAGAATAATAGATTGGTTGGTATACACTGGAGTTAGACAGACTGTAGAGTTTGTGATTGCTTGCAACATCATAATATGGCGGTTGCTGGGGGGAAAGAATACATAAAGAAAAATAGTCTTGGAATATGAACAAAAGGATGGGGTGCAGGGCAGGAGAACAACCAACCCCCACCCCCAGGACATGAAGCCAGATACAAGCGTGGGGGAGCGCAACCCCAGGGTGAGAGTTAGTGATGGGATTTCCGGCTCTTTTTAGAGAACCGGCTCTTTTGGTTCGCCTCACTAAAAAGAGCCGGTTCTTTCGGCTAAGAACCGGCTCTTCAGGTTTTTTTTTTTGCTTTTATTAATTTATTTTTAACAATAATATAAAATTATGCACAAAAGGAATTACTAATGTAAAAAAGTGGTTTTATTTATATATGTTTATATATAAATATATGCGGTGGCCCCTAGAGACAAAACGTACAAACTCCAAAACACATTTCTAGCATGAACTGAACTTCCAAAACAGAGCTACCTAGATCACTTAAATTACACAACTGAAAGCATGAAAGCCTTTGTGTATTGTTTGTGTATTTATACACAAGCATTCATATATAGTCAAATAATTAAAAAAAAATAAGTTCATTTACCTGTTATTACCACACACCAAATCCGGTCGTTGGTACTTGCTGGCTTGTGTAGCCACTAGGTAACAAAAGTTCAACACTGCCCCTAGCATCCTGGAGCACTTCTGTTGTGTTTTGTACGTGATTTGGAGTTTTTACGTGTTTTGGAGTTTTTACGTGTTTTTATGTGTTTTTACGTGTTTTGGAGTTTGTACGTGCTTCAGGGTTCGTACGTGATTTGAAGTTTTTATGTGCTTTGTCTGTAGGGGCCACCGTAAATATACTTTTATTTATTCACTCCACATAAAATGTAATAAATAAATCAAATAATACAAAAATCAAGTATTCACATTTCAACTTTTAACTATTTAAATTTTCAGCTTTTTCCTTTTACAAATTTAAAGTGAAACAACACAAAACACTGCAAACCACAACACAATTAAATATAAAATATAATATGAAAACCAAAAGAAGATGCATATTCTCTGTCATATGGACCTGCATGAATAAACTTTCTGAATCCTTTATCATCTGCAACTGAAAATAGTTGTGGATGATTACTATACCTTTCTAATGTGACGTTGTTGTCCCTGCCTCTCTTTCTCTCCCTCTGGCTCTGTTCCTGTGCTACTGCTACCGCCCCTCCCCCCTCTGCCCAGCGTAAAGCACAAGGCTCGCATGCTGAGTGAAGCGGAAAAAAGTGCGAGAGAGAGGGTGAGAGAAAAAAAACACTGCTCGCGATAAGGAGCCGGCTCGCGTCGTTCACGTCAAAGACCCAGCTCTAAGAACCATTTCGTTCGCGACCGACCCATCACTAGTGAGAGTAGTGGAAGCTTGCTGAGAAGGGGGTCAAAGGGCTTTGGAGTGTGATGTCACGGGGGGTGGGCGTGGAAAGGATTTTGGCCTGATGCACCATTTTCCGGGACAAAGCTCAAGTGACAGAGGGTCGAAAGCACATGGATAACACCAGCTATGGTTTGTTCTTGCTGTGTGGTTGGCTGCGATGTTTGATTGCCCGACCGGCAAGAGAATAAGCTTGAAAATGGTTTATCTTTTCATTCTTTCCCAACCTGGAAGCAACACGAGGCAGCTCGTGTATCGGATGTTACTGCGTCTAGCCTGGATAGCAGCTGTGAGGTGAGACACACATGTTAGTTAAATGGTTGTTTACCAAAAGTATCACCGTATCATAGGTCCTCATGTATCTCGTACCTAGTGTTTCTTTTTAGGTTTGTTATTTTTCAAGTTATATATTTATTAAGTTATGCAGACTTGTTTGCACAACAAGGCTAAATAATTATATAAACTTTTCTCAATCTAAATATTGTACTTTTGGTAGCATTAAAAAAAATAAGTGTAGTGCAGGTCTGTGATGATTTTTAGTGCTAATATCATCTAGTTCTGATTCTGGTTCTGTCTTGGTTAAATCCTAAGTCAAGCCTATTCAAATGGCGGCACGTGGGCCAAATGCGGCCCAGAAGCAACCTGTGAGTGGCCCTGCCTGTGGTCCTAGCAGAAACACAGAGAAAACGCAAAAAATTAATTCATTAATTAATTTAAAAAAAAATTAAAATTCCTACAGCGTAGTGTAGACTGTGAATGCAACACTCCTAGTAGCCTAGCAATATTTAACCCACAATGCACCGTGATGTAAACATATTAAACAATCATCGTAATATATGATGCGACAACAGCACGTCTTTCTCAGTCCAAAAGTGCAAAATTGACAATGAACCCTGCCTGGACTGACAAATACTTATTCATTTTACCGCCAAATCCAAATGCCAAACCAATGTGTTTAATTTGCAGTGAGTGTGTTGCTGTACTTACGAAGGCACCACAATGACAAACACCAGACTTTCTACACAAACTTTCCAGAGCAATCTCAGGAGAGGGCTGCAAAAGTACAGTTTAACTGCGAGTTTAATAATCTTACAACTGGAGTTGTACTACCATGGTGAGGGTCCTGTACAGTCCAAGAGAGAGTTGCAGCAGCTTTCCTTCGTGTTTGCTTCTTGGCGAAGAAGAAAAGGCCTTTCACAGATTCTGAAACAGTGAAATACTGCATGCTGGCCGTGGTGGATGCGGTGATAAGTGACGAAAAAATTAAAGTAAGTGTGACATCTGCTATTAAAAACGTACCCCTGTCAGACAGTTCGTAGAGTTGAAGTTCTGGCGTCAGACGAGTTTGAAATGCTGTTAGATGACCTGAGGAAAACTGATGTAATGTCTATAGCAGGAGATGGGTTCAAAATGTTTTTTATTATTATTATTTCAAATGTGCAAAAAAAAATAGTTTAGTTATAGTTCCCCTTTTTTAAATGGACCTTTTGGTGTGCATTTGTGAGAGGTCACCAGATTTACAGGGGAAAAAGGAATAAAAAAAATTACTTGTTTTTCAATACAGTTGTGTGGGTTAGAAATTTATCATGATCTGCTGCTTACTGGCTGCAAAAAAATATCTGGCCCAGATAAATTCCTCGGTTTGAAAATCTGGCCCAACTAACTTCTTAGTTGAATAGCCATGTCCTAAGTAGTCCTGATTTTGAACTGTTGTAGTCCTGTTTTAATTGCAGATCAGTTCTGGGTTTGGTTGAATTGGGGTTTAGTCCGCGTGTCTTGATACAGGCCGACTTTGTTCTGCCGACTTTGTTCTGCCTTGCTGCTTAATTAAAAAACTAGTTTAAGGTGTCCTGCATATGTGATATATATTTTCTTTCCTATATGAAGTCATTCTTTTTTGAACAAAATTCATAACAAAGCCTATTAATCTTTCAGTCATTTCTACCATCACTTAATTTCCTTTTGCTGCTCAGCTCTCACACAGTTCCTCAGCTATGCTCCAATTAATCTTTCAGTAATTTCTACCCTCCCCCCCCCCCCCCCCCAAAAAAAAACCAAAAAACAAAACCCACATGCATACTACCCTTTAGCGCTAAGCCCCGGGTGTTTCAAATGTCTGCCTCCGCCTCTGGTGTGGACTATGAAATACGGCAGTGGAGTAAAGACCTAGAGGACTTACCACCACTGTCCTACCCTGATATATTCACGTATCTTGTTAACCCTAACCCTCACGTTCGGATTTCGGAGCGCCCTATGTGTAACGTTGGTAACCAGTCTGGATTTGTTTGATTCATTTCATAGGCAGGCTTCCCTACAGTTGTGCGAAAGATTTAGCAAATCGTTACATAGCACGTACGTCTCCACAGTCACTCAATTCTATGTTTGTTCGCATATTTCTATAACCTCCAAGAGCCCCAACGATAATATTATTAAGCTATAAAGAGTGATATGAACATACAGAACTTACCGGGGTGAAAATGTCTGGAGCACACCAACAGATATCTGGAGATGGAAGCGAACTGGATATCAAGCCGTCTCATGGCTGCTATCCAGGCTGGACGCCTTCGTTTTGTAAGGTCCGCCATATAAGTTCCCTCATGATGCTTCCAGGTTAGGAAAGAATAAAAAGACAAACCCTTTTTAAGCTTATTCCACAGCCGACCACACAGCAAATACGAACCATGGCTGTTGTGTGTGCCTTCGCTCCTTTTTCGCTTGCACTTTGTTTGGACCCGGAAAATGGTGCATCAGGCCAAAATCCTTTCCACGCCCACCCCGTGACATCACGCTCCAAAGCCCTATAACGGTGACAACTCCTCCACAGTAGCAGGTAGGATTTTTCTTTTTTGAGGACGGCTAGTTTTACCTTTCAATACGGATGGTCTGTTTATGTTTTGATCAAGAGACTTTTTTGGGCAGCTGAAGAGGAGAGGTCCATCTCATGGCCAACCTCTGGCTGTATCTTGGTCATATTACCCAGCAAAACCCAGTATGCAGGTTCATCTGTAACAGTCCTTGTGCCACGGATCCGCACTGTTGCTTCTACATTAAACAGAAGAGCAGTGACATGGGTGCAGGTCTCCACGACTCCGGCCTTACAGGTGCAGTGGGCGGCTTCAATCTTCCCTGTGTTGCTCACAGTGACCCATGGCTGCAATGCTGGTTCATTCAGTCTTTGAGAGTGCAGGACTTGAAATACACACAGACAAAGTTAATTTAAAGACAAAAACTAATGAACCAAGGCTGACACAAATATGTTTTATCTACTTTATCATAAATGTAACAAAGTGTTTAGAAAGGTAGCACATACATGTAATTTTTTTATGCACCCATCTATAGAACGCTGCATGTTATAGTGTAAATCTGCATGTTCTCTCTCAGAAACCCGCCTGCAAAAAATGATCCTAAAGTATGTAATGCAAGGATGTCATCACTTTTAAGTGAAGTGACAATTATGAATCACTTAATATGATAAGGAGATTCTACAGGTCATTAATCAATGTATAAAACTAAAATAAAATGTATTTTTAGTGACACAGGATACAAACATGGAAGCCAGATGTGTAATTAGAATTATTTATAATAAATATGAATAAATTATTGCAATTTCTTTAACTGTAGTAGTGCCATTTGTGGGAGCATTTCAAGTTTCCATATATTAATACAACCGTTATAGCCCAAATTTTAACAATAAGTATGCATATGTATCCATTAGGTCCATAGTAACTACATAAATTGGAAAACTTGTAGTGCTATAAACTACAAAAGAATTGAAAATCTTTTTGTTTTGTTTTTTACATATATTTTAGTTAAAAAAAATTAAGAGGTGTATTTCTCAAAACTGTAAATAGAAAAGTTTCCAACCACGAGAAATTTATTTTGAGTGTCTTCATAGTTTTATTTTTGAGATACGCTAATTTTTATATAGAACAGGAAAAATTAAAATAGTTTATTTTGATGCATTATAATATTTCCAACAGTGTAATTTGAGTTCTAAGCATCCCAGAAACAATACAGAAAAGCATAAAGTTAAACATGACTTTTATAAACATCAACATAGGCTTATAAGGCCCACAAAAATGACGTCACTTCCGGTTTCGGGCAGGTAATGGCGGACATGCGATAATTCGCGCTGACGTATATGCCAACGTAGGAAGTGTTATGAACATCGGCAAAGCGTGTTTCTGGAATATTATGTTTTTGTTGCTGCAAGTGCTTCTTATGCAATTTTTGCAAAGCTATATGTGGAAGGAAACCGTGACCGAGGACAAGCTAATGGCGTAAGATGCAAGTACAACAGTTTCACATGCAAAAAAAATTATTTTTGGTTCCAGTTCTACAGGGATTTAAAAATAGTTAGGTAAAACGGAGTGCCTTCTCTGACCGGTTGTAAAGGGTTAATTATATATTTTATGTAATAATTTATAAAATTTGGGTTAGAAACAATAGAAGACAAATGGCACGATAGACACTTTTCTATCGTCCACACGATATATATCGTCATATCGCCCAGCACTAACGACTTGTACTCGCTGACTCCACTGACAAGGTACAAAAAAATGTCACGCTACGTCAATAGTGGTTGGTCTTCAGGGATTCTACGTCACGGCTGTATTTCATGCGGGTCCATATTTCCAATGCACGCTATTTTCTGCAAGTGCTGCTGCTTCGCCTCTCAACGCAATCAGTCTCTATACAGTCTATTCTCTTTTGAGCTACTTTTAAGCATCTTTCTTGTAGTCGTCGTTACAACACAGTGTGTTTGTTTTGATTCATTTCCCCGGAAGATGGCGCAGCATTCCCAGCGTTCCGTGACGTCAACTCCAAAGCCCTATAGAGAGAGTAGTGGAAGCCTACTTCGAAGGGTGCCAAAGGGCTACATTTGCTTGCTTGTTCAATTATTTCCATCGTGCTTTGACTGCGGCTGTAACCAGACCTATTCCAGCAGGAATTGTAAAAAGCATTTTGCCAGACACACAAAGCCGGACAACTTTTGTTCTGAGTCTAAGAAGCTTAGAGAGAAAGTGATCGGACTTCTCGTGTGGCTAGGCGCTGTTGAGGTTCACTTTCTCTTGACTTCACCGATTCTTTTGATATCCTAGCTGGAGAAGAAGGGTCAGATGAGGCTGAAGTATTTTTCATCAAAGCTTTATTACCACTGATCCCACTACATGCAGTCACAGCAAACACCAAGTGGTTCTGAGGAGTACTTCTCATACACACACCTTTATAGGCTGTATTCCAATTCAAGGTCTGCAGCCTTGGAGGATGCGGGCCACGCGGGAATTGTTCTCAAAGACCGGAAGTGAGATGCTTGTGTAATGGGACGGTCTGGCTTCCATGGCGCTGCTCAGGGTGCCTAGCAACCATGATACTAACCGCTGGAAACATTTCATACAGCATTGTTTGAAATGAAAGAGAAAATGTTTTTGTTCATCTGTTTATTTTTTTATGAGCTTTGTTTGATTTGTTGAGTATCTGAGGCTGAGACCGCGGGACTCTAAAAACATGATTGTTGGGCTTCATTTCTGTACTGAACAGTCATTTTAAGATTAGCTAGTAAATAACAATTAGCTAATGTTGCTCATGAGACTAAAGTCATCTCATGTTGGTAATGTAAATATTATACTGCCAATATTACAGTTATTATTATATTAATCATTATTAGTTATTACAGCATTGAACTTGAACTCCGTGTCAAACACTGAGCTTCAGTAAAGATTCAAGTTGCATTTATTTATGTCCTCACCTTAAATCTTCACTCAAAGACAATTGTCTTTGACAGTGTATATATAGATGTATCATATATAAGATACAAATATTGTTATTTCATTTTGTTGGCATTACTAAATTTGGCTCAGTTCTTACATATATTTGTAACAATATATGTAGCTTAATGTTGTTCGTGTGTAATTTACGTTGAGTAGGCTAACCACGTTACTACATTAATGCATGTAAGGTGAACTAGCAAACACCGTCACATGCGGCTGTCTTCTTGTATGATGGCAGATACTCCCTTCACCCTGGCCAAAAAGGCTAAAATGACCAAAGAAAAAATGGAAAACGGCTAAACACGAGAGGTTTTTGGACAAAGTTTGTGTTTTTTCCATTGTTTAAGCACTGCTTCCAGCCAAGAGTGATACCATATATGCCCTATAGCTGCAGAAAATGCTAACATTGTTATCTTTTTACAAAAAAAACAGCTGAACATGAGAGGTTTTTGGACCAATTTTGTGTTCTCCATTCTTTAAGCACCAGTTTGAGCACCGTTTAAGCACTGGCACCGTTTCAAAAGTACCAGTTTGGTACTGGTATTGGATAAAACCTAAACGATACCCATCCCTACATACAACCACCCTTTACCTTCCCATATGGAAAAGAAATAGTAAAAAATTATAAAAATTATTTGATTCATTATATAATTTTTCAAGGGATCTTATATCTGTTTTCACTCTTGTATGCTTTTCATAAAAGTTTCACACAAGACAGATACAAACTTTATAAGATTTATATATATCCTTTCCATATGGGTTGTCTGGGTGGAGTAGGTGGAATCTAATGAGGTGCTTCAGATGGTACTGCCACCATTGAGTGTGAACCGGACTTGTGGATCTATAGAGGTCCATATATACAGGGTGTAGCATCCACTGGGTAAAGGCAGTGATATGCAGGGGGGTCAGTGGCTTTTTCCCTTTCAGGTTCTTGTGGGCAGCTGATGACTTTCTTGTTGTAGCTGCTTCTTGGTTTCCACATTGAAGTTTCATAGGTATTGTTGTCACTGAGGATTTTAGTCATGTTTATTTGCTCTGCTTTTTTTTTTTTATCAGGGATAAAATACATATACTTTTTGTGTCCCAGCTGAGTAACAGGAGAAGAGTCTGGTGGAGCAACAGAGGAACAATTTCAGCCATTTGGACTGAGGAAAAAATGACTTCAACACAAAAGGTGAGAAAAACATCAGAGTTACACTGTTATTGAAACTGTGTGCACAGCTTGTTGGTTTTTAAAAAGATGTTAACAGCAGCTTTATCTTTTCCATCCCTCCTCCATATACACAGAATCTACATTCACAACAAAAAACTCAGATGTTACAAGAAGATACAAACATAATTTTTTATCGGCACACATTGAAACAACAATATCAAAAATGGAACTCACAATTTTTTATGAGTAAAATATTTTCTCCACTTATCAATATTTCTTCAATATGTATTTTTCATTACGACTGTCATTGTAGCACATCATTGAAATGTGATACTATGACCAGAAGGTGATGGAAACACACCTACAATGTGTTTGTTGACATGTTTGTTTCCACTAATAGAGGGAGTTACAGTTTGTTCCACGACTGCATTTCACTCACTATTTTTGTTTGTATCTCTGTCACTGCAGGACCAACATGGAGCGAGAAGTCAGCGCTCTCAGGAGGCCGACAAACCTCACAGAAGAAAGGGAGAGAAAACCTACAGCTGTGATGAGTGTGGGAAGGATTTTACCCGGGGTGGAGACTTAAAAAAACACCAACTCATCCACAGTGGAGTTAAACCGTACAGCTGTGAGTTGTGTGGAAAGTCTTTTACCCAGGCTGGACATTCCAAAAGACACCAACTCATCCACAGTGGAGTTAAACCGTACAGCTGCGACTTGTGTGGAAAGTCTTTTACCCAGGCTGAAAACTTAAAAACACACCAACTCATCCACAGTGGATTTAAACCTTACAGCTGTGACTTATGTGGAAAGTCTTTTACCGAGGCTGGAGGTTTAAAAAAACACGAACTCGTCTACAGTGGAGTTAAACCTTACAGCTGTGACTTGTGTGGAAAGTCTTTTACCCAGGCTGAAAACTTAAAAACACACCAACTCATCCACAGTGGAGTTAAACCTTACAGCTGTGACTTGTGTGGAAAGTCTTTTACCCTGGCTGGAGGCTTAAAAAAACACCAACTCGTCCACAGTGGAGTTAAACCGTACAGCTGTGACTTGTGTGGAAAGTCTTTTACCCAGGCTGGAAACTTCAAAAGACACCAACTCATCCACAGTGGATTTAAAACTTACAGCTGTGAGTTGTGTGGAAAGTCTTTTACCCATGCTCAAAGCTTAAAAATACACCAACTCATCCACAGTGGAGTTAAACCTTACAGCTGTGACTTGTGTGGAAAGTCTTTTACCCGGGCTGGAAGCTTAAAAACACACCAACTCTTCCACAGTGGAGTTAAACCTTACAGCTGTGACTTGTGTGGAAAGTCTTTTACCCTGGCTGGAGGCTTAAAAAAACACCAACTCGTCCACAGTGGAGTTAAACCGTACAGCTGTGACTTGTGTGGAAAGTCTTTTACCCAGGCTGGACACTTCAAAAGACACCAACACATCCACAGTGGATTTAAACCTTACAGCTGTGAGTTGTGTGGAAAGTCTTTTACCCATGCTCAAAGCTTAAAAATACACCAACTCATCCACAGTGGAGTTAAACCTTACAGCTGTGAGTTTTGTGGAAAGTCTTTTACCGAGGCTGGAAACTTAAAAAAACACCAGCTCATCCACAGTGGATTTAAACCTTACAGCTGTGACTTGTGTGGAAAGTCTTTTACCCGGGCTGGAAGCTTAAAAAATCACCAACTCATCCACAGTGGATTTAAACCTTACAGCTGTGATGACTGTGGGAAATCTTTTACCCAGGCTGGAAACTTAAAAACACACCAACTCATCCACAGTGGAGTTAAACCTTACAGCTGTGATGACTGTGGGAAATCTTTTACCCAGGCTGAAAACTTAAAAACATACCAAATCATCCACAGTGGAGTTAAACCTTACAGCTGTGACTTGTGTGGAAAGTCTTTTACGTATCGTGAGGGCTTAAAAAAAACACCAACTCATCCACAGTGTAGTTAAAGCACACTACTGTGACTTGTGTGGTAAAGCTTTTTCTCAAAGTCGAAACTTACAGAAGCATCTAGTTACCCACTCTGGAATTAAGGCCTACAGCTGCAAGTTTTGTGGAAAAAGTTTCAGTGAAAAACACTACAGAAATATTCACCTACGGATTCACACTGGAAATGGTGTTTACTGCTGTGATCAGTGTGGGAAACTTTTTACAACAGATGCACAGTTACAAAAACACATGTTTAGCCACACTGAGGAGAGACCTTACAAAAGTGATTTGTGTGAGAAGATTTTTAAATCTCTACAAGTGCAGTTACTGTGAAGTATGTATTTATCCTTTTATCCTTTAACCTGATTGTTTGGAATAAGTCTCATCAGTAAACTTATGGAGTTATACTGAATGAACTGTTTGGAAAAATGAAGAGTCGTTTTTGTCCAGTAACCTGAGTGTTATAATGTAAAAAGTAAAACGTAATTGGACGTTGGCAGAGATGCTCTTTGTTTCAGGCGACATTCAGGATAAAAATAAAAAAAGCAGAGCAACGCAGATGGATCCAGTTCTCAACCCTGTCGTCACTGTGGTGGTGGGAAAGAGTTTCTCTGTGACCTTTTGTAGAAAAACTTCCAATCATCAACGGGACCTAAAACCACATCAACGTAGACACACTGGAGACGAAATGAACGACTACAAAGAATGTGGGAGAGGCTTCCACACACCAAGTACATTAAAAATACATGAACTCTACCACAGTGGGGTGAAAAAGCACATCTGTGACTAGTGTGGGTCATCCTTCACCACTGCACGTGAGCTTAAAGAAAAAGCATAAGCAAATCCACACAGGAGAGACACCATACAAGTGCAGACACTGTGAAAAAAGCTTCTCACAATCAGGTCATCGTAACAAACGTGAACGTACGCACATGGAAGTGAACTTCAGCTGTGACCAGTGTGACAAGAGCTTCAGGAATCTCAGTTCATACTCCGAACACAAACAATCCCACGCTGTAAATAAACTGTTTCACTTTTACCAATGTGCAAAAACATTCACTTCATTATCTGCTCTGTGCAAACATCAGCCTGATCATGCAGGACTGAAATCACTGGATCACAATGAATCTGAAGACAGAGAAAGATCCTTTTCTGGTTTCAGGGTCAGACTTAAAAACCTTGAGATCAGGCTCCACAGAGTTCAGATGGAATCTCCTGTAAAGAGTGTCAGCTAATGTCACACTTGGATCTGATGAGGTAGCTCTGATTTCTGGACCTGCAGTGAATAATCCTGAATGTTACATTTAGGAAGCTGCATGTATAGATATGTAAATCAAGTTTATGTTTTTTTCCTTTGAGGGATTTTAATTCTCTAAAATGTTATCCCTGTTACATTTTAATCTTTGTTCCCTTAGGACACAGTAGTGTTTAGTAGTTGTACTATTAAAGTTATAGGAATGTCTTTTCTTTCTTTCTTTTTAAACCAAACTGGTATTCTATCAAAAATCACATATGGATATGTAAATCATTTGTTTTATTTGAACTTTTTTAGCTTTTCCAAAATAAACTTATTTGTTATGTATTCATTGCATGTTTCACCTCAGTTAAATTTCAATCCTTCATTCATATTTAAACTTTTGCTGTGGTAGAATCTTCCCTTAAATCCTTTTCTCCCAAAACAGCAAATAATTACACAGCAGTTACTCTTAAAACTTCCAAAATGAACTAAATCTGTCCACCAGCTTTGAAACAACACCTGCTGTGACTTTATGTCCAGAAAAAAGAAACTCAAGCTGAACTGGTTTTGGGCTGTACTTCCATGTAATACCTTTTTTTTTTTTTTTTAACCAGAAGATGGAGCAGTGAGACTGTGTAACCTTAATTTAATTAGGGAAAGAACACAATATTCACAGTGGCAGCAAAGAACTGTTAAAAGTTCAAAACAGCAACACACATCAGAACCATTTTAAAGATCACAGGTGACTAATTTTAGTTAATTCAAATCCTATTAAACATCTATTTTTGGCTCCTTCTTTCACTTCAGTGTATTTACTGTATCCTTGAAGTCCACACGTTATTTTTTAATGAATTCATTTTGATCCACATGTTCTGCAGCTGTTTTCCTTTTGATTTGAAGTCTGTATTATGAAATCCTGATAATGTTAAAGCGTTAGTTATATTTGATGAACTCTGTGTAAAGTTTGTCTTATTAAACAGTTTGGTGTGAAAAATAAAGAAATGGTCTCACAGCAAGTAGTTTGAGCCATGATTTCCGATTCAAACTAATTTAAATGTTTTTAGTGGTACATGTGGAGGTTTATCAGAGGAGGAGACTTGGCTGCTCTCGGCACGGTTCCTGCAGCTCATTAAAAACTCTGAAATGATCTTAAGGAAAAGATGTTTGATTTTTCTTAAAAACAAGATGTGGGCATGAAGTTTTCACAGAGTGTGTTTAAGATGCTTTGTGATTAGTATCTCACACATTCCAATAAAGCAGATGTTCCTGCATTGCAACAGTAGGTTGAAGATGTGTTCTTCCCCCGACCATCTGCAAGACTCTCATGCAGCACCAATTTGAAACACAGCCTGGAAAGTGTGTTCATGGCCCTACAATTTGCCTAATCACAAGAGACAAATTGTGCAAAAGGAATTGGCTGAAATGGTGAAAATGCTGTTATCTCAGGATGAAATGAGGATTTGTTCCTCAGTGTTTGGTCTCCTATGCTTATCTGTTTGCCAGATGATTTGTCCCAGCTGTTGAGAGTGGCCGGTTGTCTTTAAGGTGCTTCCAGGTAATTAAGAAGTGATTTGTCTGCAGAGGCCAAAGACAAAACCAGCCTTCTCTACTCTGTATGGTTCGTACCATTCGTTACACTTCTGTTAGGCTTGTTTGTAGCCTCGGGCATTTTTCAGCACCTCCTGTAGCGATAGCGGTGTCCTCACACTGCATATGCTGTTTGCTACCTGGATGATGTTGTCATTCACAGTGATACCTTGGTAGAGCATGTGCAGTGGGTGGTCACAGTCCAAAAGTGTGTGGTTGGATGGAGGGACGCACAGTATTTGGGTACAATTTGGGATCTGGGCATGTGCATCCACACATAGATAAAACAGCAGCCATCGCATCTTGCCTGTGTCCCAACGCAAAGAAGAA
Source organism: Neolamprologus multifasciatus (assembly GCF_963576455.1). Lineage (NCBI taxonomy): Eukaryota > Metazoa > Chordata > Actinopteri > Cichliformes > Cichlidae > Neolamprologus > Neolamprologus multifasciatus. The sequence continues at coordinate 6,961,161 of NC_140441.1, read as the reverse complement.
CATCCTGATAATAATGAATTACAATATTCCAGACAAGAAGTAATAAATGCGTGAACGAGTTTTTCAGCATCACTCTGGAACAGGATATTTCTGATTTTAAAGATATTGCAGCAATGGAAGAAAGCAGTCTTAAATATTTTCTTTATATTTCCATTAAAGGAAAAATCCTGGTCAAAATGACTCTAAGATTCCATATAGTGTTACTGGAGGCCAAGGTATTGCATCCAGAAAAGGATAAAATCCGTAGTTGTTGATAAAATTGGCACAGAGCTTCCCCCATGCATTACCAAAGATTCACATCAAACTCATCCCATTCTTGATTACTTTAATGAACATTTTTTATTGTCACAGTTTGATTCTGATGATTTCTTCTGAACACTCCTTTAGTTTAAACCCAGTGACAGTATGAAGTTATTGTGTGGATGCTTTAAGGCATCCACACTATTGAGTTCCTGTTTCTCTTTATTCTTTATTCTTTATACTTTATACTTTATTCTTCAAGTTGCTTCCGTATGTTTTTTGGACTTTAACTACTTCCACAATTTTTGTGCTATTTTCACCGTTCAAATTTTAAACTATTCAGCTTTGTCTGTTAACGACTGCTATGACTTTTGGTATTTATTACTATTATACTTTTTAAAATATTGAGCTTTTTCCCTTTAATTTGTCCCATTGAAATGAATGGGAAACTTCTGCAATTCTGCTAAAACTTGCTTGTTTTTGTAACTTAACTACTTCCTCATACTTTCGCCTAGAACAACCATTCAAATTTTAAAATGTTCACAAATTATTGGGCTATTCATGTATGATTCAGCTTTTTCATATCTGTTACCGTTTTCATCTTATCCCTCTTTAAGTTTTGAGTTTCATCTTTGTGATTTTTCACAAAATACATGCATTGTTATGGTTTCTATGCACTTGGCTTTCAGTGTGCCACTGTAAGTTTCGCAGTCTTCTCTTCATGTCCGAAAAACTTCTTGCTACTTGCTCAATTTTCACTCAACTTCCACAAATTATACATCAATTATACATAGGTATTTTTGCTGGCTTTCAGAAAATGTCATTATCATTGTTGTGGGATTTATAGAATTTTGGCAAATCTCCTCAGACCAACACAAAGTCAGAAAACTCTCCATAGAAAGTCAATGTAGAGTTTGTTCAAAATTACCGCTTGATTTCTGTAATGAGAGGCATATTTGAATCGTCATATCTCCTTAACGAAGCGACGTTAAGACATGAGGCTTGTCCCGATATATCTTCAGACACTCCTGACGCTCACAATTCAAGAATTTGTTTCTCATCTATTACCGTTCTGAGATGAGTTACACTTGTTTGAGGGTAGGAAATTCGTCCTTCGCTCAGATTTCTTCAGCTTTCAAACTCTGGAAATGAACCACTTTTTTCTCTCGTCATATCTTTTTGATGGATTTCCAGAGAGACCTGCAAATTTCCATGACTGTTCACCAAAAGAACAGTCATCGAAAGACTGATCATTCTTTCACCGGAAAGACGGTGAAAGAATGATATCGATACTCCAAATAGATTTAGAGTTACAAAGCGTTGTTTGAGGGGAAGTCAAGTCAGTTTTCGCTTTGCCTCTACTCAGTTATGGTGGATTACAAGTCAAATATCTTTAATAATTCATATTTTAATGATAAATTGTCAACACTTGAAGATTCCCCCATCTCTTCTGAACAAAACGGTGTAAGAATGACCATTCTAGCCCCTACGGTTAGGAAATAATGGTCATTTGTTTGAGGGGAATACTCACTATGAGAAATAGACTGCAAAAAATCTGTCTCTCTTCTGCGTGTGTGTAAAACCGGCTGCACCTGTTTTGGCGGGAAAAAGTACACACCCTCTCTGATTGGTGGATTCAAATATAGCAGCTCCCAGGCTGCTTGACTGACCTACAAACTTGCTTCTCTCTCTTTCTGTGTGTGTGTGTGTGTGTGTGTGTGTGTGTGTGTGTGTGTGTGTGTGTGTGTGTTTAGTGAGAGAGAGAGAACCCTACTCTTATTTGGCAGCATCTCATTGTAGGATTTAAATTGAATATAGTTAGACTGGTTGACTGGATTAGAGCCTGTGTTTGTGTGTCCCTCTGTGCATTTGTGTTTCAACTTACAAAATTACAAAATATTTGTAATTTTGTAAGTTATTACTATTCTGCTAAATCATAGTATTTCTGCTACTTTTCGGTACTTGTGCTAAATACAGTATTTCTGCTAAATCATACTATTTCTGCTATTTTATAGGATTTGAGGTAAATAGAGTATTTCTGCCAAAACATAGTATTTCTACCAAATATAGTATTTCTAATAATTATAGTTTTTCTCCCAAATCATAGTACAGTATTTCTGCTTTTAATAGGATTTGTGCTTAATATAGTATTTCTGCTTTTTATAGGATTTGTGCCTAACACTAGGTTTACTAACCTGCGCAAATTTGCGGAACTTCCCTAAACCCAACACCCCCTAGAATTACTGGCTTTTTTATTTTCTGGTGCAAGTCCCGAGGTGTTAATCACCCCTGCTGAGATTTTCACAGGTCGTCAGCTCATTTCTCCTCCAGCTTTTGTTCTGCAAACCACCCATTATCCTTGAGGCCTGGCACAATTGCATTTGCTCACTCCAAGTCAGGCCAAACCTTTGTGTTACAACTTTCAGAAATGCCTGCCGTATCTATACAAAATATCCCACACAGTGACTGACCTGCAAATATAAAAGACACACATTCACACCTCTCTGCTATATTACATATGATATTTATATAAACCCATTTAGAATGAGCTTCATGTAAATTTACCATTCTCTATTTGTTTATCTTCTGACAACGTAAGATTACAAGTGTGCTCCAAAGCTTCCTTTCCCTGTTAGACGTGGGAATGCTGCAGACCATCAGAGAGTGCATGGTACATCAAGCCCGCAGAACAGAGCCGGACTGGAATTTATCAGTTCATGAACCGATGGCATTCATTTCAATCCTGTTTGTAAGAGCAATCATGTGTCCTGTTGGTGCCATTGTGGATTGCTGGTCAGAAGGATTTCTGGTGCCATCAAAGAGACAATGCCCCGAGATAGATTAATTTCAATTATGCAACACCTTCGATTTGATGACAGGGACACGCGGGCAGAACGGGTGAAAACAGACAAAGTTGCGGCGATCTCCGACATCTGGACACGCTTCAACGAGAACTGTGCTAAGAGTTTCACTCCAGGAGAACACATGACCATAGATGAACAGCTGTTCCCTACCAAGGTTTGTTGTCCATTCACACAGTATAACCAAGCCAGACAAATTTGGGATCAAGTTCTGGATGGCCACGGATTTGGACACCAAATATGTCTGCAGTGCATCTCCTTACTTGGGAAAGGACCCCAGTCGTCAGAAGGTAGAGACGCTGACAGAGAACGTGGTCATGAAACTGATGGAGCCGTTTTTGGATGATGGGAGAAATGTCACAACGGACAATTTCTTTACTTCACTGTCACTGTCGCACAGACTGCTGCAGCGCAAAACAACGTTACTGGGCACAGTGAACTTCCTCAACTTGCAAAAGATACTGCAAAGCGAGAGGTATTCTCCACTTCAGTGCTTAGAAGTGTTATGTGATGGCTGCGTGCAGGCAGGAGAAGGACCCAAAGTGCAGACTCCGGAAACAAAACTTAAACTCAAAACCGCTTTAATCTTAAACTCAAATGTAACATAACTGGAAAAATCAAAATAAACTTACACCAGAGGACTGAAAAACACACAGCTAAATAAACGGTAGATCGCGACAATGACAAACTGAAACACAGGGCTTAAATACATAGAGGGAGCAATCAGGGAATGGACAACAGGAGGGAAACACAGCTGGGGCAAATCAGAACTGACGAGACAAGGAAGCGTAAACTGAACACACTGAGATGAGACAGAAACCTTCAAAGTAAAACAGGAAACACATAACACAGACTGAACAAAAGACACAGACTCACATGCAGGCACTACAACAGAGGGAACAGAGACGTGGGACCAGGGCAGACACAGACTGGACACGGGGACACAGCAGACAGGGGAGACAGCAACCAAGGATTACACAGAGACAAACCATAAGACATGACTCACGAAAACCCAAAGACTAGAAATTATAAATAATATAATAAACTCAAAAGCCACGACCCAGGCATCCTAACAAGAAGTGGCGTTGTCTCCTTGACAACTTATGCACCTAAAAAAAACAAGACTGTGTGTGTTCTAAGTTCCATGCACCAAGACGTGATGATCGGTGACGACAGAAAGAGGAAACCCAACACGATAACAGACTATAACCACATGAAGGTATGTGAATGTGTGTACAATTTTACACCAGTGCTACAATGTTTTCTGATGTGTGCTACACAGGCCGATAAAAAAAAAAACATATACTCATGACTCTCTCTCTCTGCTTTTACAGTGTGGTGTAGACGTGTTGGACCAAATTGCGCGGATGTATTCCGTAAGAGCAGCAACATGCAGGTGGCCAGTAGCGGTTTTCTACAATATGCTGGACCTGGCGGCGGTGAATGCCTACATTTTGTACAAGGCATGTACAGGATGGACAGGCAAAAGAAGATTGTTTCTGAGTCTTCTAGCTCAGCAACTTCATTGCCTATTCACGCAGCTCAAGGAAATATTAGCACAGAGGCAGGCTGCTGAAGCTGCTGCAGCTGCTGTGCCAGGGACTGTAAAGACAACGCAGTGCCAGGTGCAAGAGAGCTGCAACAGGAATCGCGGCAGGTTTACCTATGCAACATGTCAGAAATTCACCTGTGCCAAATGCAGGGATGATGGACACTCTGCAAATGCTGTAAAGTCTGAAACACTTTGAAATAAAACAGACTTGTGTACCCATATATTGTGAATGTGTGTCTTTTGTATGTAGGTTGTAACACAGAGGTTTGGCCTGCCTTGGATCTGAATAAACAAATGCCAATGTTACACACACACACACACAGCAAATCTGCATTTATTTGTCCCACAAGTGGAAAATCTGCATTGTCATTGCAAAAAAGTGGACAGTGCAAGACAAAAGCAGCTAAATAAAAACTGTACAAAAAGCACGGTATAGAAAGTGCACTATACAAACAATCTGGAAACATAAATATGGACACGTGTATTCAAAAATACACACACACACACACACACACACACACACACACATATGTATATATATATATATATATATATATATATATATATATATATGTGACCTCTGTGTAGTGTCTTCTCTGGTCTGCATTCACAACAAAAAGGCAATGAGTGAATGCTCTCTTTTTAATGTCGTGGGCAATCAGCACAAAATCTCGCAGGAATCCTCCATTATTCTCAGGATTACATTTCCACTTGCAGTGTGATCGTATAGTGGTAAATTTATACAACCAAAATAGAAAAACTTCAACACCATTAACATTGCATGTTAAATTTCCCAAATGAAAGGAATATAGAAATATATTTTAAAGCTGTACATGAAACAATGTGAAATCTCTAAACAGTGTGGCACAGTCACATACCTGCATTCACAACAAAAAGGCAATGGTTAGAATGCTCTCTTTTTAATGTCGTGGGCAATCAGCACAAAATCTAAACGGGAAAGCAACAACAGAGTTAGCTAACTATGCTCCCATTTTGTTTCCTCTCTTCCCAATAAAGAAATCTCACATAAACGTGCACTCAGTTCAACATAAAGACTGGAGAAATGACCCGCAACAAATGATGTATAAACAACAAAAATAATTGGGTCAGACTGTATTACTTTAACAGCCTGCGATATGATTTTTCCTCCCCACGACATTTGCACATTCCTTACCTCGCAGGAATCCTCCATTATTCTGAGGATTACCCAGAATCCCTTGCCCCTTGTGAATGTTGCAGGGTGACTTTTTCAACAGTAGGTGGCGCCAATGTCCCATTTAGCGGGATTTAACTTCATCTCTATTTAACTATGTTACATATACACACACACACCTATATATATAGATATAGATGTGAGTGTGTGTATAACTAGACTTTATGCATATTATGTAAGGTGTGGCTATATAAATATATGTACAACTCTGTGTATATGTGTTTATGGACAGGCACGCTGCAGGTAAGGAAAGAAAGTAGCCTTGCAGGGAAGGAAAGACCTGAATCTTTCATGGTTGGGGGTTGGGGAAGGGTGTCTTTGCGCAACAAAAGCAGGAGAACAATGGAGCTGAAGACCTGTGAAAATCTCGGCGGGGTGCCAAGAGGTGTTAGGGTCGGGGGGAATTTACGCATATTCACGCAGGCTAGTAAATCTAGTAGTAGGGACTGCACCAGGGGAAAAAAGGCTCAGTAATTCTAGTGCTAATATAGTATTTCTGCTTTTTATAGGATTTGTGCTTAATATAGTATTTCTGCTATATTATAGTATTTCTGCTTTTTATAGTATTTGTGCTATATATATATATATAGTTAGACTGGTTGACTGGATTAGAGCCTGTGTTTGTGTGTCCCTCTGTGCATTTGTGTTTCAACTTACAAAATTACAAAATATTTGTAATTTTGTAAGTTATTACTATTCTGCTAAATTATAGTATTTCTGCTACTTTTCGGTACTTGTGCTAAATACAGTATTTCTGCTAAATCATACTATTTCTGCTATTTTATAGGATTTGAGGTAAATAGAGTATTTCTGCTTTTTATAGGATTTGTGCTTAATATAGTATTTCTGCTATATTATAGTATTTCTGCTTTTTATAGTATTTGTGATAAAACATAGTATTTCTACTAAATGTAGTATTTATGCTTAATCATACTATTTCTATATATTACTGCCAGGTCCCCAGGAAGCCAATCCTCTGTGAGGACTGAGACATTCAAATTTGCATATCAGGGTCTGAACGGCTTCCCAGCCAGCCAATCATATCTGAGGTCTGAGACATTCAAATTTACAAATTAGGGCCTGCATGGCTTCCCAGCCAGCCAATCATATCTGAGGGCTGAGGCATTCAAATTTGCATATTGGGGCCTTCATGGCTTGTAAGCCAACCAGTCATCCATGTCATATATCTCTAAAAATTCACATTTTTATTTTAAATAGACAACACTTGACGATTCCCCCATCTCTTCTGAACAAAACGGTCCAAGAACGACCGCTCTAGCCCCTGAGGTTAGGTAATTATGGCCATTTGTTGGAGGGGAATCCTCAAAATGAGAAAAAGACTGCAGAAATCCTGTTTCTCTGTGCTGCATGTGTGTGTAAAAGCCTGCACTTGGTGCACCAGTTTTGGCGGGAAAAAGTACATAACCTCTCTGATTGGTGGATTCAAATTCAGCAGCTCACAGCTGTTTGACTGACTAAGAAACATGCTGTTAACAGCCCCTGTTCACTTGCTGCCCTGCTGTGTGTGTGTGTGTGTGTGTGTGTGTGTGTGTGTGTGTGTGTGTGTGTGTGTGTGTGTGTGAGAGAGAGAGAGAGAGAGAGAGAGAGAGAGAGAGAGAAAGACCCTCTTTAGGGCAGCATCTCATTGTTGGATAAAAATATAATATATTCAGAATGGTTGACTGGCATAGACCCTGTGTGTGTGTCTCTCTCTGTACATTTCTGTATCCATATTTGATTTTGTGTTTATCTATTGGTTTTTCTTATTTGTTTTTTTTTTTTTCAAATGTATTTGCATTTCTTTTTTTCCACAGGTGAACAATAATTAGTTTTGACGGAGCTTAAACATGTTCCGTTTTTTTTCAGCTTGTCATTTTACTTTTCCAGTATTTTCACTTAAGTTATTACTATTCTGCTCAATCATAGTATTTGTTCTAAATCATTGTTATTATGCTATATTGTAGTATTTCTGCTAAATCATAGTATTTCTACTATATTATATTTTTCTTTCTAAATATAGCATTTCTGCTATATAATTGTATTTCTGCTATGTTATAATATGTGTGCTAAACCAGAGTATTTGTGCTGAAACATAGTATTCTGCCAAATGATAGTATTTGTGCTAAAACATAGTATTAATTTAAAATTACAATATTCATAGTTCATCACAGTGTCTCTGGTAAATCACAGTATTTCTGCTATGTTGTACTATTTTTCTAATTCTAAATCATAGTGTTTCTGTAATGTTTAAGTATTTTTGGCTAAATATATTCTTTCTGTTATCTTATACTATTTCTCCTAAATTCTTGTATTTTTGAGAAGTTATCATGTTTCTGGTAAGTTCTGCTATGCTATTGTATTTCTGCCAAGTATTATGTTTCCTCTGAGATATTGCAGTTCTGCTAAGTTATTACATTTTAGCAAAGTTCCTTTGCTTCTGCAAAGTTTTTACAATTTCTGCAATTTTTCAGCTTTTTCAGCTTCATGTTTGTTTTCATGTAAGTATCTACACTTATATTATCTATCTATACTTGGTCTGCATCCTTCGAGGCCCCATTTGAAGGCTGATTATGTCACAACATAGGCCAGAATTCATAGTGCAGTGGTGGCTGTGGCTATTTAAAAAAAAAACCAAAAAACAAACAGCAGATGGCTGAAGCGTGGTGGCAAAAAAATAAACTTTTAAAAGCAAGTATTAAAAGTTAGATCACTTACATATCTGCAAAGAACGTTAAAACATTACTGTTGGCTACATGTCCAGAAAGTTATGTATAGGGGTTGGTTTTGATTATCGATTTATCAATTAAAATCGATTCTAGGTTGGATAATGTGATATTGATTCATTAAAATCCTGAATTGATTTTTTAATATGAATTTATTTTTCCCAAAATGCCAGAATTTCAGGTTAAACTTCACAAAATTTCAACAAATAACAACAACCAAACAGCTGAGATAGTAAATGAGAGAAGGGAACACGATTCTGCACAAAGACGTAAACACAAAGCGTGGATCCACCGACGGATCAGAATCAGCGAGATGTTGCCTTTCTCTCCCGACAGCACGGACACGGTCGGGGCTGAAAGCCGACAGCTCGCTGATGTTTCGGTGGGTCCGTGCTTTGTGTTCACGCCCTTTTTCCACTAGATTCTGAAGTTGCAGGTTTTTTCTCTCTCCAAACAATATTGACTAAACCAGCAGCTGAAGAAGATCCAACCCTTCACATAAACATTGTCATGAACTCCCTCTTACTTTTGCTGTTTTGCTTCCACAACAATAAAATCACACTTCATGCACAGCTCTCTCTCTCTCTCTCTCTCTCTCTCTCTCTCTCTCTCTCTCGCTCTCTCTCTGTACTTCAAGAACAGTTTCCTGTCAAAAAAAATCTGTTTTCTGCATTATTCGCTTGTTTATTACGCACAGGTCTACCGTTGTTTACAGCGCTGTCGGCCGCTGTTCTTTTCCTTTTACCTAATTCTGAAAAGAAAGTCTCATTTTTGCTGTTCAATAGGCTACTGAACAAATTCAAACTTTTTAAAATTATGCGAAATTTCAAAACGCATAGCTGTGTCTCTAATAAAACCTCTGTAACTTTGCTCTGCTTCACTTCAGCAGCATCAGCTGATGTTCATATGTTGATTTATTATTTTAATCAATAATCTTGTCAGCACAAAGTTCTTTATTTGGAGCACAGATCTACAAGAAAGATAAGTTACTGAAACGTGCTTGTGCTTAAATTCCTTATCACTCTTTGGCAATATTGTGAGTAATGTTAAACTTAAAGATCATCTCTGCCTCCTGATCTGTTTCCTGCTGCCTGCCACTGAAGGCAGTGGGGAGAGGTAACAATTAGGCAGTGCATTTACCGTGGCATATAATGTCATCTTTTCTCATTACCCACAGCAATATCCACTCCTGCTGGGCTTAGGCTACTCACTAGGGCTGAGCAAAAGCACGATCTCCTCTAAGTTTATGCTCAGTCCTGGGTACATTCAGGAAAAGCTGATCAGCTGACTTAAGAGAGCAGGTGGGTGTATACGGCAGTAGCAGCTCAGAGAGATAAGATTGGACTAGGCCATGGAGTGCTTTAAATGCAAATAATTTTTTTTTAAAAGGAATCCTAAAAGAAATGTGCAGCAGGTGAAGTGAAACTAAAATAGGGGAAATGTGCTCAAACTTTGGAGGTGCAGCATTTTGAATCTTCTGTAGATGTATGAAGCACTGACCCATATATAAAGTGCATTACAGTAATCCAATCGAGTGCCAGATAACTGTCTCAAAGTGCCTCTGTGAAAGATTTGGCTTTATTTTAGCCAGCTGCCTCAGCTGAAAGATGCTTGATTTTACCACTGCCTTAATCTAACTGTCAAGCTTCAGATCACAGTCCACTTTGACCAGCAGGTTTGTGACAGTTGGCTTAACATACCGAGCCAAGGAATCTAAATATACATTTGGGGTCTCAGTGGGGCTACCAAAAATCATCACCTCAGTCTTTTTATCATTGAATTGAATTGAAAAAAACTTTCTCAGGCTGCAGAGAAGGGCTTGATAGAGTCAGTATGTGGTGCACTGAGAACAGAGTTAATAGTTTTAAATAAAACATGCAAGTTGTTACAGTTTCACAGAATAATGTCAGATAAGTGGATTTTTTATTTTTTTTTATTGACGCTAACAGTCCTTTAGCATCTGTAATGACACTTGTAAATTGTCCTTTTTCCATGTGTGCTCAGCTCAACGGCACTCGTGTCTGACAGCTCGGGTCGTGTCGTTCAGCCAGGGCTCAGATTTAGTTTTAGAATGCCTGGATTTTAATGGAGCCATGTCCAAAGCAGTCCAAAGCAGTTTGGCAGGTGGAATAAAACCATGAGCTCAGTTCTGTGGTCTGGCTGCATTAAAAATCTGGGATTTTGCAGTTCTGGTTAAAACTGTTGAAAACTGCTTAGCAGTGGAGGAGCGCCGACAGCGCCGAGCAGCAGCGTGAGGTTTAACTGAGGTACAGGCAAGAGGAACTTCAAACATCACAGGACTGTGGTCAGAAAACAGCATCACAAATCTCTACATTAAAAACAAAAAAAACAAAACAAAAAACCCCCAAAACAAAACATGAGATAAAACAAGATCAAGTGTGTGTCCACATTCATGTGTGGGACAGGTCACACATTGCACCACATTAAAAGAATCAATAAGGCTTTAAAAGCCCTTTGCCATGGGCATATCAGGACAACACACGTGAATATTAAAACCCCCAACAATAGGAACACAATCATATTTTGGCATGTATTCAGCCAAGATGTCAGCAAAGTCCTTCACAAAGTACTTATTGTATTATGTATTTTATTTCATATGTTATAGAAGTGACAGATTTATAAAGCGAGGCCAATTATTGTGATGTCACAATTGCAGGATGATCTACTAACAGTGTGCTTTAATCTCTCTATGAAGAAGCCACTCCAGTTCAGTAAAAATCTGCTTGAGAGCAGCTGTGAACAGCTGACTCTTCGATGTGCTAAAGAACAGAAAACATTATTTCCCATCAGACCATGAGCAACAGTCAGGCATGTAACACAGTAACACTTTTATTTTTTACATATTCAGCAGAGAGAGTTAGCTGTGTGCACTATTAAAAAAATAAGAAGCGTAATTCATTTCAGCTTCATATAAGCTGTATTATGGAGGAAAAATAAGCAGGGCTCACCTCAATCCACAGCTTGAGGACTGACTGGAGAGTTTTAGGACAGTCTCTTCAGTAAATCTAGCAGCTCTTTAACATCAAAAGACGTGTTTGAGCTGCTGCAGATGTTAGTAAATCTGACCCTAACTGTTCCTTCTTCTTTAAAATTCAAACTTAATAATGAAGCAATATTTTTAACAGGCTGTTCTCGTTTATATGACCTCCATAAAACAACAGGGTTAGAACACATTGTGACGAAATAAGATGTTTGTTTTGTAGTCCATCTTCAGCACAATGTAGTTTCAACAGGCGGACATCCGGTGTCACGTTGTTACAGAGAGACGAGTGTAAGGCTGTTCCAATTGTCAGCACAGCTCCTCTCTTTTCCTGAGATCTCAGCAGTTGTTCTCCCCACGATGACGTTTTCATCGAGGCCAAGGAAAAGAGTTTAACAAAAGGAGATTGGCGCTACTTTAAAATAACACTCCACGGGGTTACGTTGTGCAGCTGAGTCACGTGACCGCACAGCAACAAATCACAGCGGAGCCGGGTAAAGGGGGAGGAGCAAAGTGTGTGTGCAGGAGAGGAGTCGAGCAGAGAAAGCTGCTTTTTCATGAAACGGGAGTAAAGTAGTAAACTTACAGGAACATATACCACTACCAACGTTTGGATCGATATCTGCATCGATCTGCACACCCTTGTCTCCTGGATTGTAGCTGAGATCAGCGTGAACCACGTGGGTCTCTGCTCCCTGATCTGTTTCCTGTGTTTGGGAAAAACTTCCAGCTTCATCACGGAGTTTCTCTCGGTTTGTGGGCTCGTCTAAAGGTAAGCATCGAGCTAACTTTAATGCAGGTTCGGTTTATGCTGAGTTTAGCTCTGTTGAGAATAATAGATTGCTTGGTAGACATTGGAGTTAGACAGACTGTAGAGTTTGTGATTGCTTGCAACATCATAATATGGCGGTTGCTAGGGGAAAGAACACATAAAGAAAAATGCAGGGCAGGAGAACAACCAACCCCCACCACCAGGACATGAAGCCACAGGTACAAGCCTGGGGGAGCGCAACCCCAGGGTGAGAGTAGAGGAAGCTTGCTGAGAAGGGGGCCAAAAGGTTTTCGATGCGCTCTGAGGTCATAGCCAATCAGAACAAAAATCCTACTGAGGGATTTTGCAGAACTACCTTCTATTTATAGAGTTGCTAATTATTTGGCATTATTGCAGCAAACCAGCCTATGAAATGTATGAAACACATTGTGATTGACTGGGTTCCAGTGCTACACAAGGGACCTGCTTCAAACATACCACCATGCCAATCAGATTACTTCTTCTATGTGAGGGTGAAGAGGTGACTGTAATACATTTTTGTGAACTGTGTGGTAGTAAAACCAGGGAAAAATGAAACTTGACCTGTTAAATATTCTAAAGTCTTTGCTGTATAAATAGCGGTAAATTTTCAAGAGATACAGTAAATTAAGTAGTGTTAGTAGTGGGTGATATCATGTAAACGCTGTCATGATTTTGTGTAAACATTTTGCCATTTGTGAACTATAAATGTCATGGATTCTACGTTGTAACTGATGTGATGTTGTACAAAGTGGTTTTAATTTTATTTTTTTTTAAAAGAGGCAAAAATTAGTTTGTTTCTTTATTCAACTTTTTAACAGTGGTACTCAGTCAGGACATATACAGTTAATGTAAATTATTTACATGGCAGTCCGGGTCCACTGCAATGTATTGTGGGAGCGCTGTGCCATTTTCCAGGTCCACAAATCAAAATATCTTGTTAACCCTAACCCTCACGTTCGGATTTCAGAGTGCCCTATGTGTAACGTTGGTAACCAGTCTGGATTTGTTTGATTCATTTCATAGGCAGGCTTCCTTAGAGTTGTGCGAAAGAGTTAGCAAATCGTTACATAGCACGTATGTCTCCACAGTCACTCAATTCTATGTTTGTTTGCAATTTCTATAACCTCCAAGAGCCCCAACGATAATTATTAAGCTATAAAGAGTAAGTTCTGTATATGAACTTACCGGAGTGAAAATGTCTGGAGCACACCAACAGATATCTGGAGATGGAAGCGAACTGGATATCAAGCCGTCTCATGGCTGCTATCCAGGCTGGACGCCTTCGTTTTGTAAGGTCCGCCATATAAGTTCCCTCATCATGCTTCCAGGTTAGGAAAGAATAAAAAGACAAACCCTTTTTAAGCTTATTCCAGTGCAGGTCGTGTGATTGAACATTGCAGCCGACCACACAACAAGTACGAACCATGGCTGTTGTGTGTGCCTTCGCTCCTTTTTCGCTTGCGCTTTGTTTGGACCCGGAAAATGGCGCATCAGGCCAAAATCCTTTCCACGCCCACCCCCGTGACATCACCCTCCAATGCCCTATAGCGGTGACAGCTCCTCCACAGTAGCAGGTAGGATTTTTCTTTTTTGAGGACAGCTACTTTTACCTTTCAATACGGATGGTATGTTTATGTTTTGATCAAGAGCCTTTTTTGGGCAGCTGAAGAGGAGAAGTCCATCTCATGGCCAACCTCTGGCTGTATCTTGGTCATATTACCCAGCAAAACCCAGTATGCAGGTTCATCTGTAACAGTCCTTGTTCATCTGTAACAGTCCTTGTGCCACGGATCCACTGTTGCTTCTACATTAAACAGAAGAGCAGCGACATGGCTGCAGGTCTCCGCAACTCCTGCCTTACAGGTGCAGTGGGTGGCTTCAATCTTCCCTGTGATGCTTACAGTGACCCATGGCTGCAATGCTGGTTCATTCAGTTTTTGAGAGTGCAGGACCTGAAACACACACAGACAAAATTAATTTAAAGACAAGAACTATCAGCCAAGGCTGACACAAATATGTTTTATCTACTTTATCATAAATGTAACAAAGTGTTTAGAAAGGTAGCACATACATGTAATTTTTCATTTTTTTATGCACCCATCTATAGAACGCTGCATGTTATATTCTAAATCTGCCTGTTCTCTCTCAGAAACTCGCCTGCAAAAAATGAAGCTTTTGTAACTGTGGCCCCCAGATTGTGGAACTCTCTCCCTTTGAGCCTGAGATCTGTGGACTCCGTGGTTGCTTTTAAAAAAAAAAAAAAACCAGCTAAAAGCTCATCTTTTTAAACTTGCTTTTGGTTGATTTTTATTTTTAGGTTTTAGCTTCTGTGAAGCACTTTGTGATTTTTATCTTGAAAGGTGCTATATAAATCAAATTTTACTTACTTACTTTTGAGCTACTTTTAAGCATCTTTCTTTTAGTCGTTGTTACAACACAGTGTGTTTGTTTTGATTAGTTGCCCCGGAAGATGGCGCAGCGTTCCCACAATACATTGCGGCGTGATGTCAACTCCAAAGCCCTATAGAGAGAGTAGTGGAAGCCTACTGCGAAGGGTGCCGAAGGGCTACATTTGCTTGCTTGTTCAATTATTTCCATCGTGCTTTGACTGCGGCTGTAACCAGACCTATTCCAGCAGGATTTGTAAAAAGCGTTTTGCCAGACAACTTTTGTTCTGAGTCTGAGAAGCTTAGAGAGAAAGTGATCGGACTTCTCGTGTGGCTAGGCGCTGTTGAGGTTCACTTTCTCTTGACTTCACCAATTCTTTTGATATCCCAGCTGGAGAAGAAGGGTCAGATGAGGCTGAAGTATTTTTCATCAAAGCTTTATTACCACTGATCCCACTACATGCAGTCACAGCAAACACCAAGTGGTTCTGAGGAGTACTTCTCATACACACACCTTTTATAGGCTGTATTCCAATTCAAAGAGTTATATGTTTGAGAATATGTTTTTGTTCATCTGTTTATTTTTTTATGAGCTTTGTTTGATTTGTTGAGTATCTGAGGCTGAGACCGCGGGACTGTAAAAACATGATTGTTGGGCTTCATTTCTGTACTGAACAGTCATTTTAAGATTAGCTAGTAAATAACAATTAGCTAATGTTGCTCATGAGACTAAAGTCATCTTATGTCGGTAATGTAAATATTATACTGCCAATATTACAGTTATTATTATATTAATCATTATTAGTTATTACAGCATTGAACTTGAACTCTGTGTCAAATACTGAGCTTCAGTAAAGATTCAAGTTGCATTTATTTATGTCCTATCACCTTAAATCTTCACTCAAAGACAAGTATCTTTGACAGTGTGTATATATAGATGTATCATATATAAGATACAAATATTGTTATTTCATTTTGTTGGCATTACTAAATTTGGCTCAATTCTTACATATATTTGTAACAAGAAAATGTACAAATTGTGATAACTGTTTCTGATCAAATGAAGAGTAGAATGATAGCATTAACTGACTTTCTTGTTGTGTTTGTGGATATATTACTGACTTTAATTATCCATAAATTCATCGCATTCTCTGTAAGATTAAGGTCAACTGTGGAAAAGCATATATTTTAAAGTCAAGGCTTAAGATTAAGAAAAGATTACGTCTGCATGGCCCACAAGCTCATGTGACCTTAGGACGTCACTGTCATCTTCTTGCTCCTGAAAATATATACATACAACCACCCTTTTCCTTGTCTGTGTGGAGTAGGTGGAATCTAATGAGGTGCTTCAGGTGGCTGAGTTTATACTGCTACCATTACTGCTACCACTGCTGTGAGCCGGACTTGTGGATCTATAGAAGTCCATATTTACAGGGTGTAGCATCCACTGGGTAAAGGCAATGATATGCAGGGGGGTCAGTGGCTTTTTCCCTTTCAGGTTCTTGTGGGCAGCTGATGACTTTCTTGTTGTAGCTGCTTCTCGGTTTCCACATTGAAGTTTCATAGGTATTGTTGTCACTGAGGAGTTTAGTTATGTTTATTTGCTCTGCATTTTTTTTTATCAGAGATAAAATGCATATACTTTTTGTGTCCCAGCTGAGTAACAGGAGAAGAGTCTGGTGGAGCAACAGAGGAACAATTTCAGCCATTTGGACTCAGCTCAGCCACTATAGAGGAAAAAATGACTTCAACACAAAAGGTGAGACAAAACATCACAGTTACACTGTTATTGAAACTGTGTGCACAGCTGGTTGGTTTTTAAAAACATGTTAACAGCAGCTTTATCTTTTCCATCCCTCCTCCATATACACAGAATCTACATTCACAACCAAAAAACTCAGATGTTACAAGAAGATACAAACATATTTTTTATCGGCACACATTGAAACAACAATATAAAAAATTGAACTCACAATTTTTTATGAGTAAAATATTTTCCCCACTTATCAATATTTCTTCAATATGTATTTTTCATTACGACTCTCATTGTAGCACATCATTGAAATGTGATATTATCACCAGAAGGTGGTGGAAACACACCTACTGTAACTCCGAAATGACAACACACGCACGGCTTCTTCAAGACGGGCGCTTCACTGCATTTATTGAACGCCGTGAAAACTACAAACATAAAACACAAAGGCTTTAAGCGCTTCAGTCTATCAAAAGTAACACTCGTGCTTTAACAACAAAAAATTACCTCGTGGTCGCCTGCCACTTCGGAGGTCCTAGAAGAATACCTTTACAGTCTTTTTCATTCTAAAACATAAAATAATTAGAACACCATACATTACAAATTTCCACAATATTACAGTACAGTTGCAAATGACAAATACCTTGTACAGCTCGTAGACTAACCAGGCCTTTGCAGATAGCTCGCTGAACTCCTTAGCGTGATTATTTAACGTGGGCTCACAGCCTATACTATCACGCCCAAACCTCGCGATAATAGCAGTGTAACAAAACTTGTTCTTTGTGACAAGATAAACACACCCTTACAATATTGACCACAGAAATCTACAAGCAAGAACATTTTAACTGCTGGAACCATCTATTAAACTTCTTTATACATAAGCCATTTCTGTGACACTTACACTCCCACCAAAATCACTCATTGTTTGCAATGTGATTTTCCAATGAGTGTCAACATTAGAGTCTGGTTCACTTTGCATGTCAGTGTCCAGTAAAGTCACTACCTTGTGAATGGGTCTTTCCAGATATATCAGCGTTGTCCGTGGTTTCCCCCTGTCAAAGGTAGTTCCACTGGTCTTGAGCTTCACCTTTCGAACCTTGCCATCTGGGCTCTTTATAGCCTCTACTATTAGAGCAAGTTTCCATTTACATCTTGGAGCATTATCATCCTGCAGTATCACAATGTCATTTACTCGCAGGTTTCGTGAGACGTTCTGCCACTTCTGTCGCCGCTGGAGATTTAACAGATACTCTCGCCTCCACCTTTGCCAAAACTCATTTGCTAGAAATTGTACTCTTTTCCATCTTTTGTTCAAGTACAAATTCTCTCTGCAAAACTCTCTTGGAGGTGGAAGAATAACCAAAGATTTCATCGTTAATATGTGATTGGGAGTTAGTGGCTCTGGTCCCAAGGGATCGTTGAGATACTCAACACTTAAAGGTCTGCTGTTAATGATGGCCATTGTCTCGTAAAGCAGTGTTCTTAGACTAGCTGTATCGAGTCTGTTTGAGAACTTGTCCAGCATCGCTGTCAATACACTTCGTACTGTACGAATTTGACGTTCCCAGACGCCCCCCATGTGGCTAGCTGCCGGAACGTTCACCACAAATTCACAACCAATAGCTCTTTGTGGTTCTTGATCTATATCCTTCATTAGCTCCAAAAGTTCTCTTTTGGCACCCATAAAGTTTGTCCCTTGGTCGCATCTTAATTGCCAGACAGGACCTCTTATGGCTATCAGAACTCGAAGAGCGTTCATGAAGGCATCCGTCAATAAGTCATCTAGTGTTTCAATGTGCACAGCTCGTGAACATAAACACGTGAACAATAGTTCATACCTTTTGACTTCCTTTCTTCCTTCCTTTACCAGGAATGGCCCGAAACAGTCCACGCCATAATACGTGAAAGGAGGTGCCATTTCTGTTCTCACTTCTGGCAAATCTGACATCTGTTGGACATTTGTAGCCTTTCTGTATCTTCTGCACTTAACACAATGGTAAATGTGTGAAGAAACAACACTCCCACATCCTAAAATCCATATGACATTTTCCTGCAATTCATTTATTGTCATCCCTCTTCCCTGGTGATGTACACGTTCATGGTAGTGTTTGACGAGTAGGGCTGACACATGGGACTCCTTGGAGAGAATTGCAGGGTGTTTTACATCATAGTGTAAAGCTGATTGAGATAATCTTCCTCCCACCCTGAGAACATCCGACTTGTCCAAAAAGGCATTTAACTGCTTTAGTCTGCTGCGCTTGTGCAGAGAATTTTCTCCTTGAGATCTGATCTTATGTATGTCCTCAGTAAAGACGTCTCTTTGCACTGGCTTGATGATGAATAATTCTGTGTCTTTTCTTTTTTCAAGATCTGTCACTTTGTTCGTTCTTTGTTGAACACCCTTGTACTCTTTGGTGAATCCTTGGCCTTGATAGCTCTCGACCAACTGGAGAACTTCTTTAAACGCTCTAGCACTGGGTTTGCTTCCTTCGAATGTACAGTGTGCGTATAGCCTTTACGAACTTCAGGATCCATTTCTTCAACCTCTCCCACCATTTCCCTTTGACTGGAAGATCTTGTTTCCAAAGAAAATTGGGACCTTTCAACCAGTTTGACTCTTTCAGCTGAGTAGCATTTAAACCTCTGGAGGCCTGATCAGCTGGATTTTCCTCTGAGCTGACATGCTGTCATTTTCCAGGACTTGTGCTTTGTCTTATTTGTTGAATTCGATTGGCGACAAATGTGTGAAATCTTTTAGCATCATTATTTATGTATGCTAATACGACTTGTGAATCTGTCCAATAATATTCCTGTAGACTTTGGATGTCTAGTTCTCGTTTGATCACATCTGCGATGCGAACTGAAGTCACGGCCGATGACAGTTTGAGCCTTGGGATGGTTGTTTGCTTAATGGCCGTAACTCTTGCCTTGCCCATGATGAGTGCACAACTGACCTGTCCTTCTCTACCTTTTGCTCTGAGGTATGAACATGAAACATGAAACTGTGCAATTCGTACTGCACAATGTCAGAATCTTGTGAGTAGCTTCATGGGATCTTCAGAGCTGCCAACTTGGGCAGGTCTCTCAACCATGCTTCCCATTGTGGTAGAATGTGATCTGGGAGATCCTCGTCCCAATTAACTTTCTCCTTGCACAACGTTTGGAGTATTTGCTTTCCAATTAATATGAATGGGGCAACAAACCCAAGGGGGTCAAAGACTGAAGCAACAATCGAGAGCACCCCTCTCCTTGTCAATGGATTGTCTTTAACTTGGACTCTGAATTGGAATTCATCTGCCTCTATGCACCATTGTACTCAAAGTGCACGTTCAATGTGGAGTTCTCCAAGAGCCATGTCCTGGTCTTTGGCTTTAGCTCGTTCCTCTTGGGGAATAGCTGCAAGCACTGCTTTATCGTTTGACACAAACTTATGCAGATGTAGGTTGCCCGTTTTACAAAGTGCCCTTGACTCTTTTACCAACTGTATGGCTTCAACTGTTGATGTCACACTAGCGAGTCCGCCATCAATGTAAAAACCTCTTTGGATGAACTCAATAGTCTCTTCATTGAATCTGTTTCTACCTTGAGAAGCAATATGTTTGAGTCCGAAATTGCAGCACCCGGGAGATGAAGCTGCTCCGAAAAGATGCACTCTCATCCTGTACACTGAAGGCTCAGAGTTTAAATCGCCTTTGTCCCACCAAAGAAATCTCAAATAATCTTGATCCTCCTTGATGACGTGGAATTGGTGGAACATCCTCTGCACGTCAAACATGATGGCGATGGGGCCCTTTCTGAATCGACATAACACTACAATCAGTGCGTTGGTAAGATCTGGTCCAGTCAGAAGGTGATCATTAAGAGATGTCCCCTGGAAACGGGCCGAACAATAAAAAAACACATGTATCTTCTCAGGTTTGTGAGGGTGGTAGACCCCATGGTGTGGTATATACCATGCTGCCTCATTATCCAGTTCTTGCTCTGGGACCTTCTCTGCGTCTCCACGGGCTATGACGTTGTCCATGAACTTGACGTAATCTTCATAGTATTTCTTATCTCTTCTGAGCCGACGTTCCAACGAAGACAGTCTATGCTCAGCGCATTGTTTGTTGTTTGGAAGATTCGGGTTGTCGGTTTTGAATGGCAATGGGAGTTCATAGTGACCGTTTTCCTTTTGCCTTATGCCTTTGGTCACCTTTGACATGAACAAAATGTCTTCCTGAGAGACTGGATTGTCATCTGTTGCATGCTCAGAGAAATCAGATCCCAAAGCCTTTATCACATCAGCTGGACCCACTTCCTTCACTTGAGTTCTGCATACAAAATGCACTTCTTGCCTGAGTTCAACTGCTTGTTGTACTGCAGGAGTAACTTCTCGAACAGTGATTCTGTGGCTTATGCCAATATCATCATTGTGATTTTGAACTTGAAACGTACACCCAACTATGCTCCAGCCGAGATCAGTTAGCTGTGCGTAAGGCTGATTCTCCTCACCTGCAATGACTTCCCGTGGAAGAAGGGCTTGCTGACAGTTATAGCCGAGAAGCAGACCAACTTCGCATTCAAGCATTGGAGGTAACCTATCTGCCAGCCTTTCGAGGTGAGGCCAATTCAAAGCAGTTTCAGACGTCGGGATGTGTGATCTGTTCACAGGGATGAACTCTCTTGTATAGACCGGTGGCAATGTAATTCTCTTTTCCTGCTTGTAGCCTCTAACTTGAAGATTTACCAGTTTCTCACATGGTATGACTGTTGACTTGGCGGACATGGTCGATAGTCTTAGATGAGCCTTACTCTTATCTGTGTCGAGATCCTGGGCTACTTCATCCAAGATAAAGGATGTATCGCTCTGAGAACCGAGAATACTAGAACTTCTCTGTCTGGGTGATTTTTTTTTTTTGATGAAACCCAGACAGGGGTGGCTGTAGCTCAGGAGGTAGAGCAGGTCACCTACCGATCGGAAGGTCGGTGGTTCGATCCCTGGCTCCTCCAGTCTGCATGTCAAGTGTCCTTGGGCAAGATACTAACCCCAACTTGCTCTCCGATGCATCCATCGGAGTATGAATGTGTATGTCGTTAGAAAGCACTAAGTATAGATAAAGTGCTTGTGAGAATGGGTGTGATTGGGTGAATGAGGCATGTTGTATAGAGCGCTTTGAGTACTCCGGGAGAGTAGAAAAGCGCTATATAAGAATCAGTCCATTTACAGGTAGAATGGAGGATGTCAGTGTGCTCGAAGTTACTTGAGTTACTGTATTAGAGATTGCGGCTGCTGGTTCGTCTCCTTCGTCCTTGTCTTGAGAGTTATTGTTCATTGCAGGCATTATCCTTTTACGCTCTACAAACTTGTCATCATGCAGACACGTGGGATGTTTCTTCTGGCATTTCTCACACGTATTCCTTTTATCACACTTCTTAGAATGATGTCCCCCCTTTAAACATCCAAAACACAGCTTTTCTGCTTGTACAAACTTGATATGATCCTGGACTGATTTTTCCATAAATTTGAAGCATTTATCCAGAGTGTGACCATTTCTTTTGCAGTAAAGGCAGGTCATAGGATTTACGTGACTTGAGTTGGTTAAGTGACTTGAAGTTATCGTTAATGTTTTAGCTTGAACGACTTGGTTGCGTGAGTGTTTGGGTTTACTGATTTCCAAACCCTTGAGGGCTTGCATTGAAGCTATGGGGTCACATGCTAAGTCCGCTTCAGTGGATACAAAATCTGTAAACATGTGAAATGATGGATACTCTCCATTAAGGATTTTTCTTATTTTCATCACTAAGCAAGAGTTTCTGAATTTCCATACAGTCATTGAGAACCTCTAATGTCTTTATGTGTGGCATCGCAGCTTCACAACTTCTAAGGAAGTCAGCAAACTCTCTCAACTAACTTCCATCCTTGGAGCTTATTTTAGGCCAACTGTGAAGTTTGTCTCTGAAGCATTTTCCTATAGTGAACAGATCTCCAAAGCGCCTTTCCAGCACTTCCCAAGCTGCATCATACGCTTCATCTGTGCCCACTAGGAGAAATCCTTCAACCACTCTCATCCCTTTAACGTTAACTAGTAATGACTTCATGAACTTCTTCACAAATAAAATTTTTATCATTAGAGAAAAATTACCAATGATCATCCCACAGATGTCATATTATCGACAGCTACTCTTAGTACCATTGATGTTAAGTTAGACTCTTTTTCTCCAATTGATCTCTCTGAGTTAACTTCAATAATTACTTCCTCCAAACCATCAACGTGTCTTTTAGCCCCCATTCCTACAAAACTGCTCAAAGAAGTCCTGCCATTAATTAATTCTTCGATCTTAAATATGATCAACCTATCTCTAATAATCGGCTATGTACCACAGGCCTTCAAGCTGGCTGTCTCAAAAAGCCATCTCTAGACCCAGCAGTCTTAGCTAATTGTAGGCCAATCTCCAACCTTCCTTTCATATCAAAAATCCTTGAAAGAGTAGTTGTCAAACAGCTAAAAGATCATCTGCAGAGGAATGGTTTATTTGAAGAGTTTCAGTCAGGTTTCAGAGTTCATCACAGCACAGAAACAGCTTTAGTGAAGGTTACAAATGATCTTCTTATGGCCTCTGACAGTGGACTCATCTCTGTGCTTGTCCTGCTAGACCTTAGTGCAGCGTTCGATACTGTTGACCATAATATCCTATTAGAGCGATTAGAACATGCTGTAGGTATTACAGGTACTGCACTGCAGTGGTTTGTATCATATCTATCTAATAGACTCCAATTTGTGCATGTAAATGGAGAGTCCTCTTCACACACTGAGGTTAATTGTGGAGTTCCACAGGGTTCAGTGCTAGGACCAATTCTGTTTACATTATACATGCTTCCCTTAGGCAGCATCATTAGAAGACATAGCATATATTTTCACTGCTATGCAGATGACACGCAGCTCTATCTATCCATGAAGCCAGATAACACACACCAATTAGTTAAACTGCAGCGATGTCTTAAAGACATAAAGACCTGGATGGCCGCTAACTTTCTGCTTCTTAATTCAGATAAAACTGAGGTTATTGTACTCGGCGCTGATAAGCTTAGAAATATGGTATCTAAGCAGATTCTTACTCTGGATGGCATTACCTTGGCCTCCAGTAACACTGTGAGGAACCTTGGAGTAATTTTTGACCAGGACATGTCCTTCAACGCACATATTAAACAAATATGTAAGACTGCGTTCTTCCATTTGCGCAACATCTCTAAAATTAGAAATATCCTGTCTCAGAGTGACGCTGAAAACTAGTTCATGCATTTATTACTTCCAGGCTGGACTACTGCAATTCATTATTATCAGAATGTCCTAAAAAACTCACTGAAAAGCCTTCAGCTAATCCAAAATGCTGCAGCAAGAGGACTGACAGGGACTAGAAAGAGAGAGCATATTTCTCCTGTTTTGGCTTCCCTTCATTGGCTTCCTGTTAAATCCAGAATTGAATTCAAAATCCTGCTCCTCACATACAAGGTCTTAAATAATCAGGCCCCATCTTATCTTAATGACCTTGTAGTATATCACCCTATTAGAGCACTTCGCTCTCGCTCTGTAGGCCTACTTGTTGTTCCTAGAGTATTTAAAAGTAGAATGGGAGGGAGAGCCTTCAGTTTTCAGGCCCCTCTTCTGTGGAACCAGCTTCCAGTTTGGATTCGGGAGACAGACACTATCTCTACTTTCAAGATTAGGCTTAAAACTTTCCTTTTTGCTAAAGCATATAGTTAGTGCTGGACCAGGTGACCCTGAATCCTCCCTTAGTTATGCTGCAATAGACGTAGGCTGCCGGGGATTCCCATGATGCATTGAGTTTTTCCTTTCCAGTCACCTTTCTCACTCACTATGTATTAATAGACTTCTCTGCATTGACTCATATCTGTTATTAACCTCTGTCTCTCTTCCACAGCATGTCTTTTATCCTGTCTTCCTTCTCTCACCCCAACTGGTCGCAGCATATGGCCGCCCCTCCCTGAGCCTGGTTCTGCCGGAGGTTTCTTCCTGTTAAAAGGGAGTTTTTCCTTCCCACTGTCGCCAAAGTGCTTGCTCATAGGGGGTCATATGATTGTTGGGTTTTTCTCTGTATCTATGAAGCGCCTTGAGGCGACTTTTGTTGTGATTTGGCGCTATATAAATAAAATTGAATTGAATTGAATTGCGGGTCCACCAAGGTACTTCCTGAGATAATAGTCTTTCGTTCTTTGGAATGTTTTTTCTTTCAATCAAGGTCTCAAATGACAACTGCCAGTCCTTAAACTTTAAAGGGTCACCAGTGAATAGTACAGGTTCTGGAGTTGGAAGATGATTAGCACTTATTGCGTCTGCTAGGATGCCGACTAGTTCCAAGTTTGGCTGTGGATGAGTTGCTGAAGCGGCAGCTTGTGTTGCTTTAGGGATAAATGGCGGACTTGATGCGTTAACTGCTTGGCCTGTGGTGCCCTTAGGTTGCACACCAGGATTTTGTTGGGCTTGGTTTATGACTGTGGGAGTATGTGGAACAAATGCAGGGCTTGTGGCATTATGGGCTTGGGTTGTATTTGGAGCTTGAGAGGAAACTTGTGGTGGAGCAGGGATTGCTGAAGTTTCGCTCTCAGTTTTGATACTGCGCACTAAACTACGACTTTCTGAAATACTTTCAGCTTCTGCATAAACCTTTACTTTAGCTCTTGCAGCATTAAATTTTTGAACCTCTTCCAAGCGTTCAATCTTTCTGCGCTGCTCCTCCATTGTTTGTTGCCTTTCCAAGTTTTCAAGTTCCAACTTTTTTAGTTCAGCTGCTTTCCTTTCTTGATCCTCCATTACTGCTAATATTTCCTGACACGCAACTGCCTCAGCCTCTGCTTCTATTCTTTTGATTGTTTGTGAGTATGACTGGCTTGAACCACTTTTAGACCTTCATGATTTTGACCTTAATTTAGTACTTTCAGATCCTAAGCATGATCCAACATCTGGCCATGGCTCTTCATCACCATCTGCAAGGTCTCCTTGTAAGTGTTTTTTTAGCTCTTCTGACAATGAACGAGGAAAGTGATGTACATGCATCCACTTTGCGTCTTTCATCTGCATCAGGAGTTTGTATTTGCCGTATTTGTTCATAAATGGTTTGTACATCTTTGAAGGCAACATTTACATTGTTGATGAGCTCATTTAATTCACTCTCGGAAACTTCATTTCTTAATATTACTTTGCTCAATCTTGCTTCATATCTCCATTTTTCAAAAACAATGGCATATCTGTGTTGGAGGCCTTGGAGTTTCTTCTCTTGAAGCTCTTTATCCTTTTCTGTTAGTGTTCTTACTCTTTCACTTTTACGAACAGTCTGTAGTTCTGTAATTTGTTCATCATCATTGTCTTCCACTTCGGTAAGTGGTACAGCATGGTGCTCTTCGAGATCTTTGTCAACCATCTCGGGATTCTTGTTAAATGTCATTGAGCGCACTGTGTTTAGATATCAAATACTGTATACTTTAAGTGCACCTTTTCTTAAAGGACCTTGTAAACTTCACTCAAACTTTGACCTTGAGCAAGCAAAGAGAACTATTCACCAAACTACAAAGCATCACCTTGAAGTACAGTAGAAATTAAATAAACTTTGACAAATGTGTTATAGAAACTTATTGTGGCTCTTTAAACTTTACTTAAACCACTATTATTCTACCTTTAACACTGTCCTTTATTAATTTCCACCTTACTCCAGTTGTACAACGTTGTTGCCGCTGTGCTTGGCTGCTTGAGAACGGTGAGCTTATGCAATGGCGCCCTCTTGTGTCGCTCCACTTCACCGTCACTCTCTGCAGCTGCCAGCTGTCTTTGTAATTAGCTTCTCACCGGCACTGGCTAGGGCGCATTTTAACTGTAACTCCGAAATGACAACACTGGCACGGCTTCTTCAAGACGGGCGCTTCGCTGCATTTATTGAACGCCGTGAAAACTACAAACATAAAACACAAAGGCTTTAAGCGCTTCAGTCTATCAAAAGTAACACTCGTGCTTTAACAACAAAAAATTACCTCGTGGCCGCCTGCCACTTCGGAGGTCCTAGAAGAATACCTTTACAGTCTTGTTCATTCTAATTTAAAACATAAAATAATTAGAACACCATACATTACAAATTTTCACAATATTACAATACAGTTATGGCAAATGACAAATACCTTGTACAGCTGGTAGACTAACCAGGCCTTTGCAGATAGCTCGCCGAACTCCTTAGCGTGATTATTAAACGTGGGCTCACAGCCGATGCTATCACGCCCAAACCTCGCGATAATAACGGTGTAACAAAACTTGTTCTTTGTGACAAGATAAACACACCCTTACAATATTGACCACAGAAATGTACAAGCAAGAACATTTTAACTGCTGGAACCATCTATTAAACTTCTTTATACATAAGCCATTTCTGTGACACTTACACCTACAATGTGTTTGTTGACATGTTTGATTCCACTAATAGAGGGAGTTACAGTTTGGTCGATGACTGCATTTCACTCACTGTCTCTGTTTGTATCTCTGTCACTGCAGGACCAACATGGACCAAGAAGTCAGGGCTCTCAGGAGGCCGATAAACCTCACAGAAGAAAGGGAGAGAAAACATACAGCTGTGATGAGTGTGGGAAGGATTTTAAACGGGCTGGAGACTTAAAAAGACACCAACTCATCCACAGTGGAATTAAACCTTACAGCTGTGATGAGTGCGGGAAGTCTTTTACCCGGGCTGAAAACTTAAAAACACACCAACTCATCCACAGTGGATTTAAACCTTACAGCTGTGATGAGTGCGGGAAGTGTTTTACCCAGGCTGGAAACTTAAAAGCACATCGACTCATCCACAGTGGATTTAAACCTTACAACTGTGACTTGTGTGGAAAGTCTTTTACCCTGGCTGGAGGCTTAAAAGCACATCAACTCATCCACAGTGGATTTAAACCTTACAGCTGTGACTTGTGTGGAAAGTCTTTTACTGAGGCTGGAGGCTTAAAAGCACATCGACTCATCCACAGTGGATTTAAACCTTACAGCTGTGACTTGTGTGGAAAGTATTTTACCGAGGCTGGAAACTTAAAAAAACACCAACTCATCCACAGTGGAATTAAACCTTACAGCTGTGACTTGTGTGGAAAGTATTTTACCGAGGCTGGAAACTTAAAAACACACCAACTCATCCACAGTGGAGTTAAATCTTACAGCTGTGACTTGTGTGGGAAGTCTTTTACCCGGGCTGAAGACTTAAAAAGACACCAACTCATCCACAGGAGAGTTAAACCTTACAGCTGTGACTTGTGTGGAAAGTCTTTTACCCAGGCTCAAACCTTAAAAAATCCACAGTGGAGTTAAAGCACACTACTGTGACTTGTGTGGTAAAGCTTTTCCTCAAAGTCGAAAATTATAGAAACTTACCGAAGCATCTAGTTACCCACTCTGGAATTAAGGCCTACAGTTGCAAGTTTTGTGGAAAAAGTTTCAGTGAAAAACACGACCGAAATATTCACCTACGGATTCACACTGGAAATGGTGTTTACTGCTGTGATCAGTGTGGGAAACTGTTTACAACAGATGCACAGTTACAACAACACATGTTTAGCCACACTGAAGAGAGACCTTACAAAGGTGACCTGTGTGAGAAGACTTTTAAATCATACAAGTGCAGTTACTGTGAAGTATGTATTTATCCTTTTATCCTTTAACCTGATTGTTTGGAACAAGTCTCATCAGTAAACTTATGGAGTTATACTGAATGAACTGTTTGGAAAAATAAAGAGTCTTTTCGTTCAGTAAGCTGAGTGTTATAATGTAAACAGTAAAATGTAATTGGATGTTGGCAGAGATGCTCTTTGTTTCAGGCGACATTCAGGATAAAAATAAAAAAGCAGTGCAACACAGATGGATCCAGTTCTCAGCCCTGTTGTCACTGTGGTGGTGGGAAAGAGTTTCTTTGTAACCTTTGTGGAAAAACCTCCAATCATCAACGGGACCTAAAACCACATCAACGTAGACACACTGGAGACAAAATGAACGGCTACAAAGAATGTGGGAGAGGCTTCCACACACCAAGTACATTAAAAATACATGAACTCTTCCACAGTGGGGTGAAAAAGCACATCTGTGACTAGTGTGGGTCATCCTTCACCACTGCACGTGAGCTTAAAGAAAAAGCATAAGCAAATCCACACAGGAGAGACACCATACAAGTGCAGACACTGTGAAAAAAGCTTCTCACAATCAGGTCATCGTAACAAACATGAACGTACGCACATGGAAGTGAACTTCAGCTGTGACCAGTGTGACAAGAGCTTCAGGAATGTCATTTCATACTCCGAACACAAACAATCCCACGCTGTAAATAAACTGTTTCACTTTTACCAATGTGCAAAAACATTCACTTCATTATCTGCTCTGTGCAAACATCACCCTTATCATGCAGGACTGAAATCACTGGATCACAATGAATCTGAAGAGAGAGAAAGATCCTTTTCTGGTTTCAGGGTCAGACTTAAAAACCTTGAGATCAGGCTCCACAGAGTTCAGATGGAATCTCCTGTAAAGAGTGTCAGCTAATGTCACACTTGGATCTGATGAGGTAGCTCTGATTTCTGGAGTTGCAGTGAATAATCTTGAATGTTACATTTAGGAAGCTGCATGTATAGATATGTAAATCAAGTTTATGTTTTTTCCTTTGAGGGATTTTAATTCTCTAAAATGTTATCCCGGTTACATTTTAATCTTTGTTCCCTTAGGACACAGTAGTGTTTAGTAGTTGTACTATTAAAGTTATAGGAATGTCTTTTATTTCTGTTTTTTAACCAAACTGGTATTCTATCAAAAATCACATATGGATATGTAAATCATTTGTTTTATTTGAACTTTTTTAGCTTTTCCAAAATTAACTTATTTTTTATGTATTCATTGCATGTTTCACCTCAGTTAAATTTCAATCCTTCATTCATATTTAAACTTTTGCCGTGGTAAAATCTTCTCTTAAATCCTTTTCTCCCAAAACAGCAAATAATTTCACAGCAGTTGCTCTTAAAATTTCCAAAATGAACTTAATATGTCCACCAGCTTTGAAACAACACCTGCTGTGACTTTATGTCCAGAAAAAAGAAACTCAAGCTGAACTGGTTTTGGGCTGTACTTCCATGTAATACCTTTTTTTTTTTTTTTTACCAGAAGATGGAGCAGTGAGGCTGTGTAACCTTTATTTAATTAGGGAAAGAACACAATATTCACAGTGGCAGCAAAGAACTGTTAAAAGTTCAAAACAGCAACACACATCAGAACCATTTTAAAGATCACAGGTGACTAATTTTAGTTAATTCAAATCCTATTAAACATCTATTTTTGGCTCCTCCTTTCACTTCAGTGTATTTACTGTATCCTTGAAATCCACACGTTATTTTTTAATGAATTCATTTTGATCCACATGTTCTGCAGCTGTAGTTTCACAGCAAGTAGTTTGAGCCATGATTTCCGATTCAAACTAATTTAAATGTTTTTAGTGGTACATGTGGAGGTTTATCAGAGGAGGAGTCTTTGCTGCTCTCGGCACGGTTCCTGCACCTCATTAAAAACTCTGAAATGATCTTAAGGAAAAGATGTTTGATTTTTCTTAAAAACAAGATGTGGGCATGAAGTTTTCACAGAGTGTGTTTAAGATGCTTTGTGATTAGCATCTCACACATTCCAATAAAGCAGATGTTCCTGCATTGCAACAGTAGTTTGAAGATGTGTTCTTCCCCCGACCATCTGCAAGACTCTCATGCAGCACCAATTTGAAACCTGGAAAGTGTGTTCATGGCCCTACAGTTTGCCTAAGCACAAGAGACAAATTGTGCAAAAGGAATTGGCTGAAATGGTGAAAATGCTGTTATCTCAGGATGAAATGAGGATTTGTTCCTCAGTGTTTGGTCTCCTATGCTTATCTGTTTGCCAGATGATTTGTCCCAGCTGTTGAGAGGGGCCGGTTGTCTTTAAGGTGCTTCCAGGTAATTAAGAAGTGATTTGTCTGCAGAGGCCAAAGACAAAACCAGCCTTCTCTACTCTGTATGGTTCGTACCATTCGTCACACTTCTGTTAGGCTTGTTTGTAGCACCTCCTGTAGCGATAGCAGCGTCCTCACACTGCATATGCTGTTTGCTACCTGGATGATGTTGTCATTCACAGTGATACCTCGGTGGAGCATGTGCAGTGGGTGGTCACAGTCCCGAAAGTGTGTGGTTGGATGGAGGGACGCACAGTATTTGGGTACAATTTGGGAGCTGGGCATGTGCATCCACACATGATAAAACAGCAGCCATTGCATCTTGCCTGTGTCCCCACACAAAAAAGAACATCCTGATAATAATGAATTACAATATTCCAGACAAGAAGTAATAAATGCGTGAACGAGTTTTTCAGCATCACCCTGGAACAGGATATTTCTGATTTTAAAGATATTGCAGCAATGGAAGAAAGCAGTCTTAAATATTTTCTTTATATTTCCATAAAAGGAGAAATCCTGGTCAAAAT
The DNA here is from genome assembly GCF_963576455.1 of Neolamprologus multifasciatus. NCBI lineage: Eukaryota > Metazoa > Chordata > Actinopteri > Cichliformes > Cichlidae > Neolamprologus > Neolamprologus multifasciatus. The sequence continues at coordinate 6,930,119 of NC_140441.1, read as the reverse complement.
GACTCTAAGATTCCATATAGTGTTACTGGAGGCCAAGGTATTGCATCCAGAAAAGGATAAAATCCCTAGTTGTTGATCAAATTGGCACAGAGCTTCCCCCATGCATTACCAAAGATTCACATCAAACTCATCCCATTCTTGATTACTTTAATGAACATTTTTTATTGTCACAGTTTGATACTGATGATTTCTTCTGAACACTCCTTTAGTTTAAACCCAGTGACAGTATGAAGTTATTGTGTGGATGCTTTAAGGCAGGGGTGTCAAACTCAAATACACAGTGGGCCAAAATTCAAAACTGGAACAAAGTCGCGGGCTAACGTTAATATTTATTGAAATATATTTATTCCTCCAGATATAAGAATGAATCTTTTCTTATGGACTCAAAGACGTTTTGCTGAAAAACTGAATATGGAACAAGCAAAGCTTAATACTAAACAATATATACATTAGCTGTATAATACCAGTAGGCCAGCTCTGATAGTAAATTGGTATGGCTTTGCGGGCCAAATGTAATTAGGCTGCAGGCCAAATTTGGCCCGCGGGCCAGAGTTTGACACCTATGCTTTAAGGCATCCACACTATTGAGTTCCTGTTTCTCTTTATTCTTTATACTTTATACTTTATACTTTATTCTTCATGTGGCTTCCATACGTTTTTTGGACTTTAACTACTTCCACAATTTTTGTGCTATTTTCACCGTTCAAATTTTAAACTATTCAGCTTTTTCTGCTAACGACTGCTATGACTTTTGGTATTTATTACTATTATACTTTTTAAAATATTGAGCTTTTTCCCTTTAATTTGTCCCATTGAAATGAATGGGAAACTTCTGCAATTCTGCTAAAACTTGCTTGTTTTTGTAACTTAACTACTTCCTCATACTTTCGCCTAGAACAACCATTCAAATTTTAAAATGTTCACAAATTATTGGGCTATTCATGTATGATTCAGCTTTTTCATATCTGTTACCGTTTTCATCTTATCCCTCTTTAAGTTTTGAGTTTCATCTTTGTGATTTTTCACAAAATACATGCGTTGTTATGGTTTCTATGCACTTGGCTTTCAGTGTGCCACTGTAAGTTTCGCAGTCTTCTCTTCATGTCCAAACAACTTCTTGCTACTTGCTCAATTTTCACTCAACTTCCACAAATTATACATCACAACATAGGTATTTTTGCTGGCTTTCAGAAAATGTCATTATCATTGTTGTGGGATTTATAGAATTTTGGCAAATCTCCTCAGACCAACACAAAGTCGGAAAACTCTCCATAGAAAGTCAATGTAGAGTTTGTTCAAAATCACCGCTTGATTTCTGTAATGAGAGGCATATTCGAATCGTCATATCTCCTTAACGAAGCGACGTTAAGACATGAGGCTTGTCCCGATATATCTTCAGACACTCCTGACGCTCACAATTCAAGAATTTTTTTCTCATCTATTAGCCTGCAAAAATCCTGTCTCTCTTCTGCGTGTGTGTAAAAACGGCTGCACCTGTTTTGGCGGGAAAAAGTACACACCCTCTCTGATTGGTGGATTCAAATTTAGCAGCTCCCAGTCTGCTTGACTGACCTACAAACTTGCTTCTCTCTCTTTCTGTGTGTGTGTGTGTGTGTGTGTGTGTGTGTGTGTGTGTGTGTGTTTAGTGAGAGAGAGAGAACCCTACCCTTATTTGGCAGCATCTCATTGTAGGATTTAAATTGAATATAGTTAGACTGGTTGACTGGATTAGAGCCTGTGTTTGTGTGTCCCTCTGTGCATTTGTGTTTCAACTTACAAAATTACAAAATATTTGTAATTTTGTAAGTTATTACTATTCTGCTAAATCATAGTATTTCTGCTACTTTTCGGTACTTGTGCTAAATACAGTATTTCTGCTAAATCATACTATTTCTGCTATTTTATAGGATTTGAGGTAAATAGAGTATTTCTGCTTTTTATAGGATTTGTAATAAAACATAGTATTTCTACTAAATGTAGTATTTATGCTTAATCATACTATTTCTATATATTACTGCCAGGTCCCCAGGCAGCCAATCCTCTGTGAGGACTGAGACATTCAAATTTGCATATCAGGGTCTGCACGGCTTCCCAGCCAGCCAATCATATCTGAGGTCTGAGACATTCAAATTTACAAATTAGGGCCTGCATGGCTTCCCAGCCAGCCAATCATATCTGAGGGCTGAGGCATTCAAATTTGCATATTGGGGCCTTCATGGCTTGTAAGCCAACCAGTCATCCATGTCATATATCTCTAAAAATTCACATTTTTATTTTAAATAGACAACACTTGACGATTCCCCCATCTCTTCTGAACAAAACGGTCCAAGAACGACCGCTCTAGCCCCTGAGGTTAGGTAATTATGGCCATTTGTTGGAGGGGAATCCTCAATATGAGAAAAAGACTGCAGAAATCCTGTTTCTCTGTGCTGCATGTGTGTGTAAAAGCCTGCACTTGGTGCATCAGTTTTGGCGGGAAAAAGTACATAACCTCTCTGATTGGTGGATTCAAATTCAGCAGCTCACAGCTGTTTGACTGACTAAGAAACATGCTGTTAACAGCCCCTGTTCACTTGCTGCCCTGCTGTGTGTGTGTGTGTGTGTGTGTGTGTGTGTGTGTGTGTGTGTGTGTGTGTGTGTGTGTGTGTGTGTGTGTGTGTGTGAGAGAGAGAGAGAGAGAGAGAGAAAGACCCTCTTTAGGGCAGCATCTCATTGTTGGATAAAAATATAATATATTCAGAATGGTTGACTGGCATAGACCCTGTGTGTGTGTCTCTCTCTGTACATTTCTGTATCCATATTTGATTTTGTGTTTATCTATTGTTTTTTCTTATTTGTTTTTGTTTTTTTCAAATGTATTTGGATTTCTTTTTTTCCACAGGTGAACAATAATTAGTTTTGACGGAGCTTAAACATGTTCCGTTTTTTTTCAGCTTGTCATTTTACTTTTCCAGTATTTTCACTTAAGTTCTTACTATTCTGCTCAATCATAGTATTTGTTCTAAATCATTGTTATTATGCTATATTGTAGTATTTCTGCTAAATCATAGTATTTCTACTATATTATATTTTTTTTTCTAAATATAGCATTTCTGCTATATAATTGTATTTCTGCTATGTTATAATATGTGTGCTAAACCAGAGTATTTGTGCTGAAACATAGTATTCTGCCAAATGATAGTATTTGTGCTAAAACATAGTATTAATTTAAAATTACAATATTCATAGTTCATCACAGTGTCTCTGGTAAATCACAGTATTTCTGCTATGTTGTACTATTTTTCTAATTCTAAATCATAGTGTTTCTGTAATGTTTAAGTATTTTTGGCTAAATATATTCTTTCTGTTATCTTATACTATTTCTCCTAAATTCTTGTATTTTTGAGAAGTTATCATGTTTCTGGTAAGTTCTGCTATGCTATTGTATTTCTGCAAAGTATTATGTTTCCTCTAAGATATTGCAGTTCTGCTAAGTTATTACATTTTAGCAAAGTTCCTTTGCTTCTGCAAAGTTTTTACAATTTCTGCAACTTTTCAGCTTTTTCAGTTTCATGTTTGTTTTCATGTAAGTATCTACACTTATATTATCTATCTATACTTGGTCTGCATCCTTCGAGGCCCCATTTGAAGGCTGATTATGTCACAACATAGGCCAGAATTCATAGTGCAGTGGTGGCTGTGGCTATTTAAAAAACAAAAAAGAAAAAAAAACAAACAGCAGATGGCTGAAGCGTGGTGGCCAAAGAATAAACTTTTAAAAGCAAGTATTAAATTTTAGATCACTTATATATCTGCAAAGAACGTTAAAACATTACTGTTGGCTACATGTCCACAAAGTTACAGTACTTTGACACAAAGGCATCTGCTGTGATGCTCACCCCTTTGATAGAGTCTCGCAAGTGTCAGCTTTTTTTTTATAGATATAAAAATATGGAAATGTATTGATGCAGGACCTGAATGATGATATATGGAATGTGGAACATCTGTCCATGCAGACAATATTGATTTGTAACTTAAAATTTGTTATTTTAACTAATAATCTTGTCAGCACAAAGTTCTTTATTTGGAGCACAGATCTACAAGAAAGATAAGTTGCTGAAACGTGCTTGTGCTTAAATTCCTTATCACTCTTTGGCAATATTGTGAGTAATGTTAAACTTAAAGATCATCTCTGCCTCCTGACCTGTTTCCTGCTGCCTGCCACTGAAGGCAGTGGGGAGAGGTAACAATTAGGCAGTGCATTTACCGTGGCATATAATGTCATCTTTTCTCATTACCCACAGCAATATCCACTCCTGCTGGGCTTAGGCTACTCACTAGGGCTGAGCAAAAGCACGATCTCCTCTAAGTTTATGCTCAGTCCTGGGTACATTCAGGAAAAGCTGATCAGCTGACTTAAGAGAGCAGGTGGGTGTATACGGCAGTAGCAGCTCAGAGAGATAAGATTGGACTAGGCCATGGAGGGCTTTAAACGCAAATAAATTTTTTTTAAAAGGAATCCTAAAAGAAATGTGAAGCAGGTGAAGTGAAACTAAAATAGGGGAAATGCGCTCAAACTTTGGAGGTGCAGCATTTTGAATCTTCTGTAGATGTATGAAGCACTGACCCATATATAAAGTGCATTACAGTAATCCAATCGAGTGCCAGATAACTGTCTCAAAGTGCCTCTGTGAAAGATTTGGCTTTATTTTAGCCAGCTGCCTCAGCTGAAAGATGCTTGATTTTACCACTGCCTTAATCTAACTGTCAAGCTTCAGATCACAGTCCACTTTGACCAGCAGGTTTGTGACAGTTGGCTTAACATACCGAGCCAAGGAATCTAAATACATCTATACATTTGGGGTCTCAGTGGGGCTACCAAAAATCATCACCTCAGTCTTTTTATCATTGAATTGAATTGAAAAAAACTTTCTCAGGCTGCAGAGAAGGGCTTGATAGAGTCAGTATGTGGTGCACTGAGAACAGAGTTAATAGTTTTAAATAAAACATGCAAGTTGTTACAGTTTCACAGAATAATGTCAGATAAGTGGATTTTTTTTTTTATATTGACGCTAACAGTCCTTTAGCATTTGTAATGACACTTGTAAATTGTCCTTTTTCCACGTGTGCTCAGCTCGACGGCACTCGTGTCTGACAGCTCGGGTCGTGTCGTTCAGCCAGGGCTCAGATTTAGTTTTAGAATGCCTGGATTTTAATGGAGCCATGTGCAAAGCAGTCCAAAGCAGTCTGGCAGGTGGAATAAAACCATGAGCTCAGTTCTGTGGTCTGGCTGCATTAAAAATCTGGGATTTTACAGTTCTGGTTAAAACTGTTGAAAACTGCTCAGCAAGTGAGGAGATAAAAACTTGACAGTGCCAAGCAGCAGCGTGAGGTTTAACTGAGGTACAGGCAAGAGGAACTTCAAACATCACAGGACTGTGGTCAGAAAACACAGCATCACAAATCTCTACATTAAAAACAAAACAAAAACCCCCAAAACAAAACATGAGATAAAACAAGATCAAGTGTGTGTCCACATTTATGTGTGGGACAGGTCACACATTGCACCACATTAAAAGAATCAATAAGGCTTTAAAAGCCCTTTGCCATGGGCATATCAGGACAACACACGTGAATATTAACACGATAAGAACACAATCATATTTTGGCATGTATTCAGCCAAGATGTCAGCAAAGTCCTTCACAAAGTACTTATTGTATTATGTATTTAATTTCATATGTTATAGAACTGACAGATTTATAAAGCGAGGCCAATTATTGTGATGTCACAATTGCAGGATGATCTACTAACAGTGTGCTTTAATCTCTCTATGAAGAAGCCACTCCAGTTCAGTAAAAATCTGCTTGAGAGCAGCTGTGAACAGCTGACTCTTCGATGTGCTAAAGAACAGAAAACATTATTTCCCATCAGACCATGACCAACAGTCAGGCATGTAACACAGTAACACTTTTATTTTTTACATATTCAGCAGAGAGAGTTAGCTGTGTGCACTATTAAAAAATAAGAAGCGTAATTCATTTCAGCTTCATATAAACTGTATTATGGAGGAAAAATAAGTGGGGCTCACCTCAAAACACAGCTTGACTTCCCCCCTTTGTCACTGTCCCTCTCCCCTTCTGTTTTTCTTTTCCTTCCTCTTTCTTTCTCCCTTTCCTATCCCTCACTCATGTCTGTCCCGTCTGTAACAACTGAAAATAAAATAATAATAAAAACAAAGGTCGATCAAATGGACCAATACGGCAATGCCATGATGATCCATTTGGCAAAATAAATCCATTGGGTATCCTTGTTGGTCTTCAGACAACAATTCTGACGGCTAAAGAACCAAATGGGACAGGCAAAAAAAAAAAAAAAAAAAAAAAACACAGCTTGAGGACTGACTGGAGAGTTTTGGGACAGTCTCTTCAGTAAATCTAGCAGCTCTTTAACATCAAAAGACGTGTTTGAGCTGCTGCAGATGTTACTAAATCTGACCCTAACTGTTCCTTCTTCTTTAAAATTCAAACTTAATAATGAAGCAATATTTTTAACAGGTTGTTCTCGTTTATATGACCTCCATAAAACAACAGGGTAGGAACACACTGTGACGAAATAAGATGTTTGTTTTGTAGTCCATCTTCAGCACAATGTAGTTTCAACAGGCGGACATCCGGTGTCACGTTGTTACAGAGAGACGAGTGTAAGGCTGTTCCAATTGTCAGCACAGCTCCTCTGTTTTACTGACTTCTCAGCAGTTGTCCTCCCCACGATGACGTTCGATGACGTCATCGAGGCCAAGGAAAAGAGTTTAGGAAAAGGAGTTTTGCTCTACTTTTGAAATAACACTCTACGGGGTTACGTTGCGCAGCTGAGTCACGTGACCGCACAGCAACAAATCAGAACGGAGCCGGGTAAAAGGGGGCGGGGCAAAGTGTGTTTGCAGGAGAGGAGAGAAGTCGAGCATAGAGAGCTGCTTTTTCATGAAACGGGAGTAAAGTAGTAAACCTACAGGAACATATACCACTACCAACGTTTGGGTCGATATCTGCATCGATCTGCACACCCTTGTCTCCTGGATTGTAGCTGAGATCAGCGTGAACCACGTGGGTCTCTGCTCCCTGATCTGTTTCTTAAGACTTCCAGCTTCATCACGGAGTTTCTCTCGGTTTGTGGGCTCATCTAAAGGTAAGCATCGAGCTAAATTTAATGCAGGTTCAGTTTATGCTGAGTTTAGCTCTGTTGAGAATAATAGATTGCTTGGTATACACTGGAGTTAGACAGACTGTAGAGTTTGTGATTGCTTGCAACATCATAATATGGCGGTTGCTGGGGGGAAAGAATACATAAAGAAAAATAGTCTTTGAATATGAACAAAAGGATGGGGTGCAGGGCAGGAGAACAACCAACCCCCACCCCCAGGACATGAAGCCACAGGTACAAGCGTGGGGGAGCGCAACCCCAGGGTGAGAGTAGTGGAAGCTTGCTGAGAAGGGGGCCAAAGGGCTTTGGAGCGTGATGTCACAGGGGTGGGCGTGGAAAGGATTTTGGCCTGATGCGCCATTTTCCGGGGTAAAGCTCAAGTATGGGCTCAAAATGTGGTCATAAATATTTTGTACTTGTAAATCAGGATCTGTATGTGTAAAAAGAATTTGTGTGCGGACCAGTGGCGGAGCGGGGGGGGGGGGGGGGGGGGGGGCGTGGTTTACTGAGCCAGAAGCCCGGGGTCTTTTGGAGTGTAATTTTTTCATAGTTAGATGCCTGGCTTACAACTGTATAAAACAAAAGACTACACACAATATCCGAAGCACATAGTGCACACTGTGGGCATTTACGACTGTGCGTAAATCCCCCTAATATTGGTATGATCCGAGGTCAGGCACTAAGCGGGGCGGGGCAGCTACTGCCTGTGAGTGCGCTGTTGGAGAAACGGAGCCAGGCAGACAGAGGAGAACTGAAGTTCATCCAGGTACCAAAGCAAATCATTCGTACTGTGCAAAAAAATTAAATATGACGGTGTATCACGAAAGATTGATGTCAAACTGATCACTTGACCCATATTACGTTACTTGCTCTTCAAGTGAATCAACAAATGGCGAAATGAAAAGCCGAACAACAACAATGCTGTTTTTTTAGAGAGTCTTAGCTTACATGTGTGTTTATTTCGTATTTTCAGTTGTTACCCTCCACGGCTAAATAAATCTTTCAGTAATGCACTGATATACAAGAATGGACATAAGGAGCTTCTTTCAAAGAAAAAACTCAGGTAGATGTTATTTTATATATTATGCTTTGTATGTTGTTCAGTATATCTATGCAAAACAAGAGGAACTTCAATACACAGCAGTATATTCACAGTTTAAACCAGATATTTACATACACTTTATGGAAAACACAAGAACATTTTTTACTGTACAACATCAATTTAGAGTAAACTTGTTTTGTTTTGGATAAATAAATATTGAAATATCTTTTGAATGAGTTAAATGTCAGAATAAAGAGAGACAGAGCTGTCTATTTTTTATCACTTTCATCAAATTTAGGAGTGCATATACACTAAGTTTATTGTTAATTAATAAGAAAACTGCAGACGTTTCCATTCTGAGCTGAAGAAGCTTCTGATAGGTTAGTAGAGTCCATGTGAGTAAATTGGTGGCACAGCTGTGGATGCATATAAGGCAAAACACAGAGTCTGTTTCTTTGAAATGGGAAAATCAAGAGATGTCAACCAAAACACCAGGAAAAGAATTGTGGCGCTCCATAAGTGTGGCTCAAGTTTGAATACAATTTGGTGCCATTTACAATTAAGAAATACAGAGAGTTTCTCTCTTTACTCTTAAAGTTAACAAATATGTTTTTTATATTTATCAATCTAAAAAAAATAAATATTTATTCTGGTTTGATGTTACAATTAAAAAAGTGTTTTCATCTGAAGAGTATGTAAATATCTGGTTTCAACTGTATATTTGATGATTGTCAGCACAAAGAGGGAGAAAGAGGAACAGAGAGAGAACAAGAGCAGGTGAGAAACACATGTTAGTCAAATGGTTGTTTACCAAAAGTATCACCGTATCATAGGTCCTCGTGTATCTCGTACCTAGTGTTTCTTTTTAGGTTTGTTATTTTTCAAGTTATATATTTATTAAGTTATGCAGGCTTGTTTGCACAACAAGGCTAAATAATTATATAAACTTTTCTCAATCTAAATATTGTACTTTTGGTAGCATTAAAAAAATAAGTGTAGTGCAGGTCTATGATGATTTTTAGTGCTAATATCATCTAGTTCTGATTCTGGTTCTGTCTTGGTTAAATCCTAAGTCAAGCCTATTCAAACGGCGGCGCGTGGGCCAAATGCGGCCCAGAAGCAACCTGTGAGTGGCCCTGCCTGTGGTCCTAGCAGAAACACAGAGAAAACGCAAAAAATTAATTCATTAATTAATTTAAAAAAATTAAAAATTCCTACAGCGTAGTGTAGACTGTGAATGCAACACTCCTAGTAGCCTAGCAATATTTAACCCACAATGCACCGTGATGTAAACATATTAAACAATCATCGTAATATATGATGCGACAACAGCACGTCTTTCTCAGTCCAAAAGTGCAAAATTGACAATGAAAACTTCGGTTTAACCCTGCCTGGACTAACAAATACTTATTCATTTTACCGCCAAATCCAAATGCCAAACCAATGTGTTTAATTTGCAGTGAGTGTGTTGCTGTACTTACGGAGGCACCACAATGACAAACACCAGACTTTCTACACAAACTTTCCAGAGCAATCTCAGGAGAGGGCTGCAAAAGTACAGTTTAACTGCGAGTTTAATAATCTTACAACCGGAGTTGTACTACCATGGTGAGGGTCCTGTACAGTCCAAGAGAGAGTTGCAGCAGCTTTCCTTCGTGTTTGCTTCTTGGCGAAGAAGAAAAGGCCTTCCACAGATTCTGAAACAGTGAAATACTGCATGCTGGCCGTGGTGGATGCGGTGATAAGTGACGAAAAAATTAAAGTAAGTGTGACATCTGCTATTAAAAACGTACCCCTGTCAGACAGTTCGTAGAGTTGAAGTTCTGGCGTCAGACGAGTTTGAAATGCTGTTAGATGACCTGAGGAAAACTGATGTAATGTCTATAGCAGGAGATGGGTTCAAAATGTTTTTTATTATTATTATTTCAAATGTGCAAAAAAAAAAATAGTTTAGTTATAGTTCCCCTTTTTTAAATGGACCTTTTGGTGTGCATTTGTGAGAGGTCACCAGATTTACAGGGGAAAAAGGAATAAAACAAAAATTACTTGTTTTTCAATACAGTTGTGTGGGTTTGAAATTTATCATGATCTGCTGCTTACTGGCTGCAAAAAAATATCTGGCCCAGATAAATTCCTCTGTTTGAAAATCTGGCCCAACTAACTTCTTAGTTGAATAGCCATGTCCTAAGTAGTCCTGATTTTGAACTGTTGTAGTCCTGTTTTAATTGCAGATCAGTTCTGGGTTTGGTTGAATTGGGGTTTAGTCCACGTGTCTTGATACAGGACGACTTTGTTCTGCCGACTTTGTTCTGCCTTGCTGCTTAATTAAAAAACTAGTTTAAGGTGTCCTGCATATGTGATATATATTTTCTTTCCTATATGAAGTCATTCTTTTTTGAACAAAATTCATAACAAAGCCTATTAATCTTTCAGTCATTTCTACCATCACTTAATTTCCTTTTGCTGCTCAGCTCTCAGTGGCTCAGCTATGCTCCAATTAATCTTTCAGTAATTTCTAACCCCCCCCCCAAAAAAAATAAAAAAAAATAAATCCCACATGCATACTACACTTTAGGGCTAAGTTCCGGGTGTTTCAAATGTCTGCCTCCGCCTCTGGTGTGGACTATGAAATACGGCAGTGGAGTAAAGACCCAGAGGACTTACCACCACTGTCCTACCCTGATATATTCACGTATCTTGTTAACCCCAACCCTCACGTTCGGATTTCAGAGTGCCCTATGTGTAACGTTGGTAACCAGTCTGGATTTTTTTGATTCATTTCATGGGCAGGCTTCCCTACAGTTGTGCGAAAGAGTTAGCAAATCGTTACATAGCACGTATGTCTCCACAGTCACTCAATTCTATGTTTGTTTGCATATTTCTATAAACTTCCAAGAGCCCCAACGATAATATTATTAAGCTATAAAGAGTGATATGAACATACAGAACTTACCGGGGTGAAAATGTCTGGAGCACACCAACAGATATCTGGAGATGGAAGCGAACTGGATATCAAGCCGTCTCATGGCTGCTATCCAGGCTGGACGCCTTCGTTTTGTAAGGTCCGCCATATAAGTTCCCTCATCATGCTTCCAGGTTAGGAAAGAATAAAAAGACAAACCCTTTTTAAGCTTATTCCACAGCCGACCACACAGCAAGTACGAACCATGGCTGTTGTGTGTGCCTTCGCTCCTTTTTCGCTTGCACTTTGTTTGGACCCGGAAAATGGCGCATCAGGCCAAGATCCCTTCCACGCCCACCCCCGTGACATCACGCTCCAATGCCCTATAGCGGTGACAACTCCTCCACAGTAGCAGGTAGGATTTTTCTTTTTTGAGGACGGCTAGTTTTACCTTTCAATACGGATGGTCGGTTTATGTTTTGATCAAGAGCCTTTTTTTGGGCAGCTGAAAGGAGAGGTCCATCTCATGGCCAACCTCTGGCTGTATCTTGGTCATATTACCCAGCAAAACCCAGTATGCAGGTTCATCTGTAACAGTCCTTGTGCCACGGATCTGCACTGTTGCTTCTACATTAAACAGAAGAGCAGCGACTTGGCTGCAGGTCTCCATGACTCCGGCCATACAGGTGCAGTGGGCGGCTTCAATCTTCCCTGTGTTGCTCACAGTGACCCATGGCTGCAATGCTGGTTCATTCAGTCTTTGAGAGTGCAGGACTTGAAACACACACAGACAAAGTTAATTTAAAGACAAAAACTAATGAACCAAGGCTGACACAAATATGTTTTATCTACTTTATCATAAATGTAACAAAGTGTTTAGAAAGGTAGCACATACATGTAATTTTTCTTTTTTTTTATGCACCCATCTATAGAACGCTGCATGTTATAGTGTAAATCTGCCTGTTCTCTCTCAGAAACCCGCCTGCAAAAAATGATCCTAAAGTATGTAATGCAAGGATGTCATCACTTTTAAGTGAAGTGACAATTATGAATCACTTAATATGATAAGGAGATTCTACAGGTCATTAATCAATGTATAAAACTAAAATAAAATGTATTTTTAGTGACACAGGATACAAACATGGAAGCAAGATGTGTAATTAGAATTATTTATAATAAATATGAATAAATTATTGCAATTTCTTTAACTGTAGTAGTGCCATTTGTGGGAGCATTTCAAGTTTCCATATATTAATACATCTGTTATAGCCCAAATTTTAATAATAAGTATGCATATGTATCCATTAGGTCCATAGTAACTACATAAATTGGAAAACTTGTAGTGCAATAAACTACAAAAGAATTGAAAATCTTTTTGTTTTGTTTTTTACATATATTTTAGTTAAAAAAAATTAAGAGGTGTATCTCTCAAAACTGTAAATAGAAAAGTTTCCAACCACGAGAAATTTATTTTGAGTGTCTTCATAGTTTTATTTTTGAGATACGCTAATTTTTATATACAACAGGAAAAATGAAAATAGTTTATTTTGATGCATTATAATATTTCCAACAGTGTAATTTGAGTTCTAAGCATCCCAGAAACAATACAGAAAAGCATAAAGTTAAACATGACTTTTATAAACATCAACATAGGCTTATAAGGCCCACAAAAATGACGTCACTTCCGGTTTCGGGGAGGTAATGGCGGACATGCGATAATTCGCGCTGACGTATATGCCAACGTAGGAAGTGTTATGAACATCAGCAAAGCGTGTTTCTGGAATATTATGTTTTTGTTGCTGCAAGTGCTTCTTATGCAATTTTTGCAAAGCTATATGTGGAAGGAAACCGTGACCGAGGACAAGCTAATGGCATAAGATGCAAGTACAACTCCTCCGGTTTCACATGGAAAAAAAAAATTTTTTGGTTCCAGTTCTACAGGGATTTAAAAATAGTTAGGTAAAACGGAGTGCCTTCTCCGACCGGTTGTAAAGGGTTAATTATATATTCTATGTAATAATTTATAAAATTTGGGTTAGAAACAATAGAAGACAAATGGCACGATAGACACTTTTCTATCATCCACACGATATATATCGTCATATCGCCCAGCACTAACGACTTGTACTCGCTGACTCCACTGACAAGGTACGAAAAAATGTCACGCTACGTCAATAGCGGTTGGTCTTCAGGGATTCTACGTCACGGCTGTATTTCATGCGGGTCCATATTTCCAATGCACGCTATTTTCTGCAAGTGCTGCTGCTTCACCTCTCAACGCAATCAGTCTCTATACAGTCTATTCTCTTTTGAGCTACTTTTAAGCATCTTTCTTGTAGTCGTCGTTACAACACAGTGTGTTTGTTTTGATTCATTTCCCCGGAAGATGGCGCAGCGTTCCCAGCGTTCCGTAACGTCAACTCCAAAGCCCTATAGAGAGAGTAGTGGAAGCCTACTGCGAAGGGTGCCAAAGGGCTACATTTGCTTGCTTCAATTATTTCCATCATGCTTTGACTGCGGCTGTAACCAGACCTATTCCAGCAGGATTTGTAAAAAGCGTTTTGCCAGACACACAAAGCCGGACAACTTTTGTTCTGAGTCTAAGAAGCTTAGAGAGAAAGTGATCGGACTTCTCGTGTGGCTAGGCGCTGTTGAGGTTCACTTTCTTTCAGCCTTGGAGGATGCGGGCCACGCGGGAATCGTTCTCGAAGACCGGAAGTGAGATGCTTGTGTAATGGGACGGTCTGGCCTCCATGGCGCTGCTCAGGTTGCCTAGCAACCATGATACTAACCGCTGGAAACATTTCATACAGCATTGTTTGAAATGAAAGAGAAAATGTTTTTGTTCATCTGTTTATTTTTTTATGAGCTTTGTTTGATTTGTTGAGTATCTGAGACCGCGGGACTCTAAAAACATGACTGTTGGGCTTCATTTCTGTACTGAACAGTCATTTTAAGATTAGCTAGTAAATAACAATTAGCTAATGTTGCTCATGAGACTAAAGTCATCTCATGTTGGTAATGTAAATATTATACTGCCAATATTACAGTTATTATTATATTAATCATTATTAGTTATTACAGCATTGAACTTGATCTCCGTGTCAAATACTGAGCTTCAGTAAAGATTCAAGTTGCATTTATTTATGTCCTCACCTTAAATCTTCACTCAAAGACAAGTATCTTTGACAGTGTATATATAGATGTATCATATATAAGATACAAATATTGTTATTTCATTTTGTTGGCATTCCTAAATTTGGCTCAGTTCTTACATATATTTGTAACAATATATGTAGCTTAATGTTGTTCGTGTGTAATTTACGTTGAGTAGGCTAACCACGTTATTACATTAATGCATGTAAGGTGAACTAGCAAACACCGTCACATGCGGCTGTCTTCTTGTATGATGGCAAATACTCCCTTCACCCTGGCCAAAAAGGCTAAAATGACCAAAGAAAAAATGGAAAATGGCTAAACATGAGAGGTTTTTGTACAAAGTTTGTGTTTTTTCCATTGTTTAAGCACTGCTTCCAGCCAAGAGTGATACCATATATGCCCTATAGCTGCAGAAAAGGCTAACATTGTTATCTTTTTACAAAAAAAACAGCTGAACATGAGAGGTTTTTGGACCAATTTTGTGTTCTCCATTCTTTAAGCACCAGTTTGAGCACCGTTTAAGCACTGGTACCGTTTCAAAAGTACCAGTTTGGTACTGGTATCGAATAAAACCTAAACGATACCCATCTTTACATACAACCACCCTTTACCTTCCCATATGGAAAAGAAATAGTAAAAAATTATAAAAATTATTTGATTCATTATATAATTTTTCAAGGGATCTTATATCTGTTTTCACTCTTGTATGCTTTTCATACAAGTTTCACACAAGACAGATACAAACTTTATAAGATTTATATATATCCTTTCCATATGGGTTGTCTGGGTGGAGTAGGTGGAATCTAATGAGGTGCTTAAGGTGATACTGCTACCATTGAGTGTGAGCCGGACTTGTGGATCTATAGAGGTCCATATATACAGGGTGTAGCATCCACTGGGTAAAGGCAGTGATATGCAGGGGGGTCAGTGGCTTTTTCCCTTTCAGGTTCTTGTGGGCAGCTGATGACTTTCTTGTTGTAGCTGCTTCTCGGTTTCCACATTGAAGTTTCATAGGTATTGTTGTCACTGAGGAGTTTAGTCATGTTTATTTGCTCTGCTTTTTTTTTTCTCAGGGATAAAATACATATACTTTTTGTGTCCCAGCTGAGTACCAGGAGAAGAGTCTGGTGGAGCAACAGAGGAACAATTTCAGCCATTTGGACTGAGGAAAAAATGACTTCAACACAAAAGGTAAGAAAAACATCACAGTTACACTGTTATTGAAACTGTGTGCACAGCTTGTTGGTTTTTAAAAACGTGTTAACAGCAGCTTTGTCTTTTCCATCCCTCCTCCATATACACAGAATCTACATTCACAAACAAAAAACTCAGATGTTACAAGAAGATACAAACACAATTTTTTATCGGCACACATTGAAACAACAATATCAAAAATTGAACTCACAATTTTTTATGAGTAAAATATTTTCTCCACTTATCAATATTTCTTCAATATGTATTTTTCATTACGACTGTCATTGTAGCACATCATTGAAATGTGATACTATGACCAGAAGGTGATGGTAACACACCTACAATGTGTTTGTTGACATATTTGATTCCACTAATAGAGGGAGTTACAGTTTGTTCCACGACTGCATTTCACTCACTATTTCTGTTTGTATCTCTGTCACTGCAGGACCAACATGGAGCAAGAAGTCAGCGCTCTCAGGAGGCCGATAAACCTCACAGAAGAAAGGGAGAGAAAACCTACAGCTGTGATGAGTGTGGGAAGGATTTTACCCAGTCTGGAAGCTTAAAATTACACCAACTCATCCACAGTGTAGTTAAAGCGGTCAGCTGTGATGAGTGTGGGAAGGATTTTACCCAGTTTGGAAGCTTAAAAAGACACCAACTCATCCACAGTGGAGTTAAAGCGTACAGCTGTGATGAGTGTGGGAAGTCTTTTACCCAGTCTGGACACTTAAAAAGACACCAACTCGTCCACAGTGGATTTAAACCTTACAGCTGTGATGAGTGTGGAAAGGATTTTACAGAATCTGGACACTTAAAAAAACACCAATTAATCCACAGTGTATTTAAACCTTACAGCTGTGATGAGTGTGGAAAGTCTTTTACCCAGGCTGAAAACTTAAAAATACACCAACTCATCCACAGGGGATTTAAACCTTACAGCTGCGACTTGTGTGGAAAGTCTTTTACTCAGGTTGGAGGCTTAAAAAGACACCAATGCATCCACAGTGGATTTAAACGTTACAGCTGTGATGAGTGTGGGAAGAATTTTACCCGGGGTGGAGACTTAAAAAAACACCAATTAATCCACAGTGGAGTTAAACCTTACAGCTGTGATTTATGTGGAAAGTCTTTTACCGAGTCTGGAGGTTTAAAAAGACACCAACGCATCCACAGTGGAGTTAAACCGTACAGCTGTGAATTGTGTGGAAAGTCTTTTACCTATGCTCAAAGCTTAAAAATACACCAACTCATCCACAGTGGAGTTAAACCTTACAGCTGTGACTTGTGTGGAATGTCTTTTACCGCGTCTGGAGGTTTAAAAAACCACCAACGCATCCACAGTGGAGTTAAACCTTACAGCTGTGACTTGTGTGGAAAGTCTTTTACCCAGTCTGGAGGTTTAAAAAAACACCAACGCATCCACAGTGGAGTTAAACCGTACAGCTGTGAGTTGTGTGGAAAGTCTTTTACTCATGCTCAAAGCTTAAAAATACACCAACGCATCCACAGTGGAGTTAAACCTTACAGCTGTGACTTGTGTGGAAAGTCTTTTACCGAGTCTGGAGGTTTAAAAAAACACCAACTCATCCACAGTGGAGTTAAACCTTACAGCTGTGACTTGTGTGGAAAGTCTTTTACCGAGTCTGGAGGTTTAAAAAAACACCAACGCATCCACAGTGGAATTAAACCTTACAGCTGTGATGACTGTGGGAAATCTTTTACCCAGGCTGAAAACTTAAAAACTCACCAACTCATCCACAGTGGAGTTAAACCTTACAGCTGTGACTTGTGTGGAAAGTCTTTTACGTATCGTGAGGGCTTAAAAAAACACCAACTCATCCACAGTGTAGTTAAAGCACACTACTGTGACTTGTGTGGTAAAGCTTTTGCTCAAACTCGAAACTTAAAGAAGCATCTAGTTACCCACTCTGGAATTAAGGCCTACAGCTGCAACTTTTGTGGAAAAAGTTTCAGTGAAAAACACGACCGAAATATTCACCTACGGATTCACACTGGAAATGGTGTTTACTGCTGTGATCAGTGTGGGAAACTGTTTACAACAGATGCACAGTTACAACAACACATGTTTAGCCACACTGAGGAGAGACCTTACAAAAGTGACTTGTATGAGAAGATTTTTAAATCTCTACAAGTGCAGTTACTGTGAAGTATGTATTTATCCTTTTATCCTTTAACCTGATTGTTTGGAACAAGTCTCATCAGTAAACTTATGGAGTTATACTGAATGAACTGTTGTCGTTTTCGCCCAGTAAGCTGAGTGTTATAATATAAACAGTAAAACGTAATTGGACGTTGGCAGAGATGCTCTTTGTTTCAGGCGACATTCAGGATAAAAATAAAAAAGCAGAGCGACGCAGATAGATCCATTTCTCAACCCTGTTGTCACTGTGGTGGTGGGAAAGAGTTTCTCTGTGACCTTTGTAGAAAAACTTCCAATCATCAACGGGACCTAAAACCACATCAACGTAGACACACTGGAGACGAAATGAACTACTGCAAAGAATGTGGGAGAGGCTTCCACACACCAAGTACATTAAAAATACATGAACTCTACCACAGTGGGGTGAAAAAGCACATCTGTGACTAGTGTGGGTCATCCTTCACCACTGCACGTTAGCTTAAAGAAAAAGCATAAGCAAATCCACACAGGAGAGACACCATACAAGTGCAGACACTGTGAAAAAAGCTTCTCACAATCAGGTCATCGTAACAAATATGAACGTACGCACATGGAAGTGAACTTCAGCTGTGACCAGTGTGACACGAGCTTCAGGAATCTCAGTTCATACGCCGAACACAAACAATCCCACGCTGTAAATAAACTGTTTCACTGTTACCAATGTGCAAAAACATTCACTTCATTATCTGCTCTGTGCAAACATCATGCCTGATCATGCAGGACTGAAATCACTGGATCACAATGAATCTGAAGAGAGAGAAAGATCCTCTTCTGATTTCAGGGTCAGACTTAAAAACCTTGAGATCAGGCTCCACAGAGTTCAGATGGAATCTCCTGTAAAGAGTGTCAGCTAATGTCACACTTGGATCTGATGAGGTAGCTCTGATTTCTGGAGTTGCAGTGAATAATCCTGAATGTTACATTTAGGAAGCTGCATGTATAGATATGTATATCAAGTTTATGTTTTTTTCCTTTGAGGGATTTTAATTCTCTAAAATGTTATCCCTGTTACATTTTAATCTTTGTTCCCTTAGGACACAGTAGTGTTTAGTAGTTGTATTCATTTTATGTGTTACCTAAGTTAAATTTCAATCCTTCATTCATATTTAATCTTTTGCTGTTGTAAAATCTTCTCTTAAATCATTTTCTCCCAAAACTACAAATATTTTCACATCAGTTGCTCTTAAAACCTCCAAAATGAACTAAATCTGTCCACCAGCTTTGAAACAACACCTGCTGTGACTTTATGTCCAGAAAAAAGAAACTCAAGCCAGAAGATGAAGCAGTGAGTCAGTGTAACATTTATTTAATTAGGCATTCGTTATCACAGTGGCAGCAAAGAAATGTTGAAAGTTAAAAACAGCAGCACACATCAGGACCATTTTAAAGATCACAGGTGACTACTTTTACTTAATTCAAACTCCTTCAAATTTTTGGCTCCTCCTTTCACTTTAGTGTATTTACTGTATCCTTGAAGTCCACATGTTGTTTTTTAATGAATTCATTTTGATCCACATGTTCTGCAGCTGTTTTCCTTTTGATTTGAAGTCTGTATTATGAAATCCTGATAATGTTAAAGCATTAGTTATATTTGATGAACTCTGTGTAAAGTTTATCTTTTTAAACAGTTTGGTGTGAAAAATAAAGAAATGGTCTCACAGCAAGTAGTTTGAGCCATGATTTCCAATTCAAACTAATTTAAATGTTTTTAGTGGTACATGTGGAAGTTTATCAGAGGAGGAGACTTGGCTGCTCTCGGCATGGTTCATGCAGCTCATTAAAAACTCTGAAATGATCTTAAGGAAAAGATGTTTGATTTTTCTTAAAAACAAGATGTGGGCATGAAGTTTTCACAGAGTGTGTTTAAGATGCTTTGTGATTAGCATCTCACACATTCCAATAAAGCAGATGTTCCTGCATTGCAACAGTAGTTTGCAGATGTGTTCATCCCCCGACCATCTGCAAGACTCTTATGCAGCACCAATTTGAAACGCAGCCTGGAAAGTGTGTTCATGGCCCTACAGGTTGCCTAAGCACAAGAGACCAATTGTGCAAAAGGAATTGGCTGAAATGGTGAAAATGCTGTTATCTCAGGATGAAATGAGGATTTGTTCCTCAGTGTTTGGTCTCCTATGCTTATCTGTTTGCCAGATGATTTGTTCCAGCTGTTGAGAGGGGCCGGTTGTCTTTAAGGTGCTTCCAGGTAATTAAGAAGGGAGTGCAGGGTTTTATACGGTTCTGTGATGATTGTCACAAAGTGAAGGTCTCATGGTTTGATGCTTATCCCATGCCCCGGGTTGACCTGACTGTATAAGCACTGCTTGTTTTTATGATGCTGGATTTAACTAACGCCTACTGGCAGATTCCCTTGTCTGCAGAGGCCAAAGACAAAACCAGCCTTCTCTACTCTGTATGGTTCGTACCATTCGTCACACTTCTGTTAGGCTTGTTTGTAGCCTCGGGCATTTTTCAGCACCTCCTGTAGCGATAGCTGCGTCCTCACACTGCATATGCTGTTTGCTACCTGGATGATGTTGTCATTCACAGTGATACCTCGGTGGAGCATGTGCAGTGGGTGGTCACAGTCCCGAAAGTGTGTGGTTGGATGGAGGGACGTACAGTATTTGGGTACAATTTGGGAGCTGGGCATGTGCATCCACACATAGATAAAACAGCAGCCATCGCATCCTGCCTGTGTCCCAACGCAAAGAAGAACATCCTGATAATAATGAATTACAATATCCCCAACAAGAAATAATAAATGCATGAACGAGTTTTTCAGCATCACTCTGGAACAGGATATTTCTGATTTTAAAAATATTGCAGCAATGGAAGAAAACAGTCTTCAATATTTGCTTAATATTTCCATTAAAGGAGAAATCCTGGTCAAAATGATTCTAAGATTCCATATAGTGTTAATGGAGGCCAAGGTATTGCATCCAGAAAAGGATAAAATCCTTAGTTGTTGATAAAATTGGCACAGAGCTTCCCCCATGCATTACCAAAGATTCACATCAAACTCATCCCATTCTTGATTACTTTAATCAACATTTTTTATTGTCACAGTTTAATACTGATGATTTCTTGTGAACACTCCTTTAGTTTAAACCCAGTGACATTATGAAGTTATTATGTTTGTTTTCATGTAAGTATCTACACTTATACTATCTATCTATACTTCGTCTGCATCCTTCGAGGCCCCATTTGAAGGCTGATTATGTCACAACATAGGCCAGAATTCATAGTGCAGTGGTGGCTGTGGCTATTTAAAAAAAAAAACAGCAGATGGCTGAAGCGTGGTGGCCAAAGAATAAACTTTTAAAAGCAAGTATTAAAAGTTAGATCACTTATATATCTGCGAAGAATGTTAAAACATTACTGTTGGCTACATGTCAAGAAAGTTATGTATAGGGGTGGGTTTTGATTATCGATTTATCGATTAAAATCGGTTCTAGCTTGGATAATGTGATATTGATTCATTAAAATCCTGAATTGATTTTTTAATATAAATTTATTTTTCCCAAAATGCCAGAATTTCAGGTTAAACTTCACAAAATTTCAACAAATAACAACAACCAAACAGCTGAGATAGTAAATGAGAGCAGGAACACGATTCTGCACAAAGACGTAAACACAAAGCGTGGATCCACCGACGGATCAGAATCAGCGAGATGTCGCCTTTCTCTCCCGACAGCACGGACACGGTCGGGGCTGAAAGCCGACAGCTTGCTGATGTTTCGGTGGGTCCGTGCTTTGTGTTCACGCCCTTTTTCCACTAGATTCTGAAGCTGCAGGTTTTATCTCTCTCCAAACAATATTGACTAAACCAGCAGCTAAAGAAGATCCAACCCTTCACATAAACATCGTGATGAATTTCCTCTTACTTTTGCTGTTTTGCTTCCACAACAATAAAATCACACTTCATGCACAGCTCTTTCTCTTCTTCTGTCTCTTTCTCTCGCTCTCTTTCTGTATTTCATCCCCCATGCACAGTCCGGCCTGGTCAAGTCAAACGATGATTTAATGAACACACGCGTGGGAGGTGGACACCATACAGCAGACAGCATCAAATCTCGCTTCAGAAACCACACAACCATTGTTTTATGAAAATCAGGGTATTAGAACGCCCCCTCATGCGTACAGGTGGTACAATACAGTCAATATTGACAACTTTAGACACAGCAAAGGAACATTCTCTTCGTCTCGAGGACAGACACTGGCTCCCACTCATCTCCTTAGAGCCAACTGTCCCTTATGGAGACACAACATTACAGCTGCAAGGTTTTTGCAAATTATCAAGTTGACCTGTGTATAATACGCTGAATCAGGCATGCAATATTAAATGAATGTTGGTTTAATTAACTACCACTACTTAAAAACTTAATGAAAAGATATAACTAGATAAAAAATCACAAAGAATCACATGATATCAGTGTTATGTAAGCGCGTGCAACCTCTTGGGCCCAAAGTCATCCCACACCATGGATCAGCCAGTCATAACGCCGACTGAAGTTTTTGACCTTTATTAACTCGGGCACAACTCTATAATGAGCAACAAACTGCAATGTGTATAAGGTGATCATGTTTACACCTGCAATGAGAGATAATATGATTATTCTGACACCTGTAAGTAGAAGATTAACACCAGGTTATAGCAATCACTGTAATACAAATGTTAATGTAATGTCAATAGCTTCAATCAATGTTTAATGCAATGCTTGTTAAATGATTCTGATATAATATTGATGCTGATGCTAAAATAAAAATAAAACACCCCCTTCTCACCCGACAATTCCCTCTGTTGACCTCTAGGAGAATCCAGAGGTCACCACACCGAATGTTGTGTCACTCCTTGACCTATACAGCCAGTTCTACATGCATTAGTGGCATCATGGACATCAGAGTCACAACTCTAGGGTCCACTGCCCTTGTAATCACTTTTTCTAACAATGCTCTGGCACAAGGAATGAGACAACATCCACAGGTAACAAAAATACCCACCAAAACAGATAAAGAAAGCATGACCGAAAGCACAAGCCCTTTCCACCATCCGAACACCGAGGTCATCCAGCCCTCCAGCAGATTGTCAACTCCTGAGTGATCATGCATAGTTTCAGACAGGCTCTTTAGGCCCTCGAGAGCCCGAGTCACTGAGCCATCTGGAGCGGTGTTATTTGGAATGAAGGTGCAGCACTGATCTCCAAACATGGCACAGACGCCCCCTTTTTCTGCTAATAGCATATCAAGGGCCATCCTATTTTGCACACCCATTAATGAGGTCGGACCCACCTGCTCTGCTAACCCCTCCATCCCGTCTCTGGTCAGGTTAGAGAGTCTCAGCACATTATAATGAACATAATTTATCCTGTCTACGTTCTTGTTTGGGGTCACTGGAAAGAAAGCAGAGATTATTGGAAGATTTTCAAAGCCGGCTGCTATTTGATCAGCAAGTTTATATTCATTTGGAACCCCCCTGGGCACTCCAATGGAGTCGATCCAGGTTGGTGAATTCATTCTAGGGTCATAAACATGTGTTCCATCAATTTGTCTTTTTACCAAAATGTGTCTCTTGCGTCTGGCTGCCAATGTGCGTGTGTTGCGCTGTGGGATCGCTTTTACCTGATTTCCAATTAGCATAAGTGGCGCTCCTAGTCTCACCATCGCGCACGTCCCCACGCTTCCCAGAGGAACACGAACCAAAAGAGTCTTGTGGCCGCAATAATAATACAGCCCGCTCCTGGCCCAGGTTCCAATTAGTGTAGTTGCATCACTTACATTATTTGTGGTCCTCCCCAGGTGTGTAACAGAACACCAACTTGGATCAATTTCTCCCAAATTATCCCACATTATTATACAGGTTTTTCCCGCTGCTAATTCCCCAATGACAAAGTCAACAGATTTTTAGATGGACTGTAATCCCTTTGACGTTTAAGCTCATTTCCTGGTCCTAGTTCTGACGGTTCCCAATTTTCCCCAGTGTAACCCTTTACCTGATTCCAATTCCTACACCACCCGTCATAAGGCCGATTTCCCCTTTTGCAGTGTGTACTCACTGAGTAGTCCCAGCAGATCCACACATTATATCCCCTCCAGGTACTGCTTGCGCCCTTACAGTTAAAAAAATCACACAGATCAAACGTAAAAGAGGTTGTGGAGCCGTTAACATAATCTAATTCTAATCCACCATAAGTGCTGAGACACTCATCCGTTTTACCAGAGATTTCGCGCTTCATTCTCACCCGCGGCTTGATTTCACTGAGTGGTATATCGAAAGGCGCTGGGCTGGGATGGCCTCCGTGCTCAGACAGTCTGCGTGGGCCGGTCTGCAACAAATAAATCAAAAAACATATAGAGGTGATTAATAACACAGTCAACATCAAACGAAGTAACATTTTAATAGTTTTTGAAACTTCTCTCTCATCACAGGTTTCTGATTGTTGTGATGGCATTGTGTTATGTGAATTATTATTTTTTTCTTTCTTTCTTTTTTTTTTTTTTTACATACAAGTTCAAAGCTCTTCTTGTTAAAGTCTTTGTGGCAAATATTCAATTTGATACCGCTCCTTTCTGCTGGCGCGGTGACTTCCTCCTAGGCTGCTTGTGAAAAGATTTTACCTTATTACCTTTATGTTTAGCTTATTTAAATTGCACAGTAATGCCTGTACATAGCGTGCCTGCAATCCTTTAACTGGAACAAAGTAACCACATGAGGAAGTTGCTCAAATTTCAATTACACCCACATGTACTGTTTCAACCCATCACAAGATCGTTAATCAACTTGTTCCTCTTTGTCTTGCAAGGCTGCATCCTGTGCAGCCTCGTATGCAATCACCAGATAAGAAGTTGTTTTTCTCTTAACTTGTACTCCACCCATGAGTGTTATGTAAGATAAGACAGTATATAATAAACTCTGAGTGAATGCCTGGCGCGCTTTGCCTACACGTTTCTGTAGTCGACGGAACGTGTCAGGCAATCGTCCATGTATATGAATTAACTCTGGGCCTGTGATTCTTTGCTTTCCTGAGGTTTTTCTCCTTACATTTCTCTTCTTTCTTCGGCCTCCCAGGTAGACTACCGGTCGGCCCGTTGCACAGGTGTGAGGGTTTATTCTGCCTCTGTTTTTCACCTGTGATGGGTGGAGATGCAATTTTTTCCACCCAGCTGTTGTGTGCCGGTGCACACTGTGACCAGTGATACCAGTTGTATTGTATTGTATTGTATCTTTATTTATTTCAGACATATACAAAAAAAACAATATATACACAAGTACACATACTTGCATTTACTCTGTGTAAATACACACACGTATGTGCTCAGATAAAACAAAGAAAATAAAAAAAATAAAAAAATAAAACAGAGTCTAAATTACATGAAATGACAATTATTAGGTCTGAAATGGAGTAGGAAGAAGTATAACATACTTATTAATCCCTACCCCATGCTCAACATTCTATTGAATCCCACTATTCACCTAATTCCCATCATAACTTACCCCACACAATAAACAAGGAGAACATGTATAAACATAGCTACAGTGATAGATATAATTTAGATACAATTTAGCATAGTTATATATACAATGGGTGATCAACTTTATCAGTTTCATATTCTTCCAAAATCAGTTTTCGAAACATCTTTATAAACTGACTAATGCTTGAACATTGCTGTAGGTCCACAGTAAAACTGTTCCACAGTTTTACCCCACAAATAGTAACACAAAAGGTTTTAACCTGTGTCTGTGCTTTAAGAGTCTTCAGATTTAATTTTCCCCTCAATGCATAGTCCCCGTCTCTGTCAAAAAACATCCTCTGTACATTTCCTGGTAACATATTGTATCTGGCTTTGTACATAATTTTTGCAGTTTTATATTTTATAAGATCCATAAACTTCAGAATTTTTAATTTCAAGAACATGATGTTAGTGTGGTCTCTAAATCCTGCTTTAGTAATAATCCTGATTGCTTTTTTCTGAGTTTTACATAGTGGTTGAAGTGAAGTTTTGTATGTATTTCCCCAGATTTCCACACAGTATTCTAAATATGGCAATATAAGTGAACAGTAAAGTACCCGGAGTGATTTGGAAGGCAAAAAATGTTTAACTTTACTCAGTACAGAGATGCTTCTTGACAGTTTAGCTTGTATATGCTTTATGTGAGGTTTCCAGCAGATTTTGTTATCTATTATCACACCCAGAAATTTTGTTTCAGAAACTTGCTCTACTTCAACATTGTTTAACAATTTCGCTCCGGCATCTTTTTTACAATTTCCAAATAACATAAATGTAGTTTTTTTTTCAAATTTAGTGATAACTTGTTTCTATCAAATCATGTTTTTAGTTTAAACATTTCTTGTGTGACAATTTCCAAAAGCTGCTGTGAATTCTCTCCAGCACAAAAAATATCTGTATCATCTGCAAATAAAATAAACTGCAATATATCAGATGTTTTACATATATCATTGATATAGAGGATAAACAGCTTTGGTCCCAATACTGACCCCTGTGGAACTCCGCAAACAATGTCCAGGCACTCTGATTGATATTCACCAATCTTCACAAATTGTTGCCTGTCTCTCAAATAACTTCTGACCCACTCTAGCACCACTCCTCTAATACCATAGTACTCCAGTTTATGAAGTAATATTTCATGGTTAATTGTGTCAAAAGCTTTTTTTAGATCAATGAAAACACTAACTGTGCATTGTCTTTGATCTATATTGTTGGTGATATTTTCAATTAGTTCCATTAATGCCATAGATGTTGATCTATTTGGTCTGAAACCATACTGACTGTCCATTATTATTTTGTGTTTATCTATAAATTTGTCAAGTCTATTAATGAAAACTTTTTCCAGTATTTTTGAAAATTGTGAAAGTAGAGAAATAGGCCTGTAATTTGTGAATTGGTGTCTATCTCAATTTTTAAACAGTGGTATTACTTTAGCTGTTTTCATTTGTGCTGGGAATGCACCAGTTTGTAGAGACAAATTGCAAATGTGTGTTAAGGGTTTGGAGATGCCATTGATCACTTTCTTAAAGATTTCCATGTCAATGTCATCAGAGTCTGTAGAATTTTTTGTTTGTGATTTCCCAACAATATCAATGATTTCCTTTTCTTCTACCACCGTTAAAAACATTGAATGAGGATTACAGTCAATGAGTTTAGTTTCTTTCTCTGCAGAATCTGTTATATCAGGAATTGTATCAGCCAAATCTGGCCCAACACTTAGAAAGAATTTATTGAACTCATTAACCACATCACTCATGTTACTAATATTTCTATCATTGTTAACGAAATACGAAGGATAATTTGACTGCCTAGAACCATTTTTAATGATGGTATTTAATGTTTTCCAAATCCCTTTAATATTATTTTTATTCATATTTAATAATTTCTCATAATATTCCTTTTTACATGACCTCAAAATACTAGTTAATTAATTTTTATATTTCTTGTATTTATTTTCAGCTTCTGTACTTCATTTGTTATAAATTCTCTATATAAGGTATTTTTCTTTTTACATGCATTTTGTAATCCTTTTGTGATCCATGGGCACGCTACATATTTTTGTTTTTTACTATATTTCTTTAGTTGTCGCCTTTCCCTTTCAGTTGAACCGCTTTAGCCGTCCGGGCAGACACCTCATACGGGCCAGTCCAACGAGGTTCCTTCCACTTGCGTTTGATGACCTTCAGCCACACCACTCTCGCGTCTGGGACCTCTCCTTCTCCTGGGGGTCTTTCACAAGCCACCTGTTTTGTGAAGCTGGACACAAGCGCCTTTAACTCGTTCCAATAGTCTGTGTGAGACCTGTTTCCTCTCGTGCCCTGTTCCACTGGGTCCACCGTCCAAGGTGCCGGAAACTGTCTCCCAGTTTGCAGCTCGTAGGGCGTAAAACCTGTGGACTGATTAACAGAACATCTTATGGTCATCAAAGCAATCGGCAGGGCCGCGACCCAATTGAGCCCTGTTTGCGCGCAGATTTTAGCTAATTTATTTTTCAAATTTAGATTCATCCTTTCAACTTTCCCTTGGGATTGAGGATGATACACTGTCCCAAATTTGTGCTGAACTCCCAACATTTTTTCCACCTTTGCCAAATCTTGATTTTTAAAATGGGTTCCATTATCTGATCTAATTCTTTTGGGGAACCCATGTCGAGGAATGTAATGATTGATTAAACATTTGATCACAGTCCTCGCATCTTCCTTTTTAGTCACCCATGCCTCTGGCCAGCCGGTCAGTACATCTACACACACCAACAAATATCGAAGACCACCAGGGCCTGAATCAATCATATCAGTGAAATCAATGACAATCTCCTCTCCCGGCCTCTCAGGCATCCGGAACTTACCCAATTCTGGTTTGATCACTGGCTTGGGATTGTGTGCTCCGCAGATTAAACACATTCTGGCCTTCTCCCTTATCATTTCTCTGAGCTTAGGGTGCCACCAATGACACAGATTTCTCTCCATCTGTGCTATCCCCACGTGTCCAAGCCCGTGGGCCTCGCTCACCTTCTGTTTCGCCATTTTTGCTGTTAACACGGGACGCCCGTCTGGCCCCCTCCACAAGCTTCTGTCCTGCCAGGCTCCCTTGTTTTTCCACACCCCCTTTTCCTCTGGGGATGCCTCCTCCTGGGCCTGTTTGACCTCCTCCGTTAGGTTAATTGGCCCTTCCTCTTCTGCAATTACCTGTATCATTTGTCTCTGTCCTTTGTAGCCTGCTCCCTCCTTTGCGGCTTCATCCGCTTTCTGGTTTCCTTTTGCCACCATGCTGGTTCCTTGTGAGTGCCCTTTGCATTTTATGATACTCACCTCCCTTGGATCACCCAAGGCCTCCTCCAGTTCCTCCATTTCCTTCTTGTGGCAAATAGGTGCGTTGGTTGCTGTTCTGAATCCTGCTCTTTTCCACTGAGGCAGCGCCACATGAGCTGCTCCAAATGCATACGCTGAGTCAGTATAGATGTTCACTCTCATGTCCTTAGCTAACCTCAAAGCTCGAGCTAGGGCTATCACTTCAGCTCTTTGGGCCGACTGCTGTCCCTCAATCCTTCTTGCTTCTTTGACCTGATACTCACTTCCTACTCTGCAGACCACCGCATACCCTGTTTTTAGTCCTACCTCATCTCTGTGGCAACATCCATCTGTGAACCAATCCTCAGCTCCAGGTATAGGTTCTGCCTTCAGGTCCTCTCAAATTTTTTCTTCAACCTGTGCTCTTTTGACGCAGTCATGTGGTTCCCCTGCTCCCATTAAATCTGCCATGTTAGTTCCTTCATGTGTGAATGTCAAATTTGGGGCCTCCAAAACTTTGCTCAATTTCTGTTGCGCCCGTGGTGTCATACTAAATGCTTGTGAGTTCACGTACGCCACTATGCTGTGTGTAGTGAGTATTTTTAGTGGATGCCCTCTCACTACATGTGCTGTTTTCTGAATGACTTTGGCGACCCCTGCTGCGTGTTGTGTGCATGTGGGATGCCTTGCTTCTGTTGGATGTAGTTTTATGCTGACATACATGAGAACATCCCTGCTCCCCCCTTTTTTCTGAAACAACACCCCGTTTACAACGGAGTTTGTTTCAGAAATATCCAAATAGAATGGCTCATCATAATTAGGTGTAACCAAATCAGAGGCTCTTGACAAATCCTGTTTTAATGTAATAAACGCGGTTTCAGTGTCAGACGTCCAAGGCAATTCAGCCTTAAGATTTCGAACGCCAACTTGCTTCATTAGGCCCCTTAAAGGGGCAGTTTTACCTACATAGTCAGGAATGAACTTTCTGCTGTAACCTGTCAAACCAAGGAAAGAAAGCATCTCTCTCACTGTTCGCAGTTTTGGGTGTGTCAGAATTTGGTCTCTGTGTGTGTTCATTAAACCCACTGATTTGTGTGCAATTACCTGGCCCAAAAATGGTACCTCAGGTCGAACCAATCGCAACTTTTCTTTACTCACTTTGAAGCCACAGTCTGCCAATCTATTCAACACGACGAGTGAGGCTGCCGCACAATCCGCTGCTGACGGGGCTGCAATGAGAAGATCATCGACATATTGAATCAATGTACATCCATGTCAAATTACATGTTGACAGGGTGTCTTTGAGCACCTGATTGAAAATGCCAGGAGAAAGTGCAAAACCTTGTGGTAAACGTGTGTATCTGAATTTTTTACCTCTGTATGTGAATGAGAAAATGTCTCTGACTGACTCATGCAGTGGAAGACAAAAGAATGCATTTGTAAGATCAATACAGGTGAACCACTTTTGGTCACACGTGATAGCTGATAGTGCAGTGTAGGGGTTTGGAACAGGCACAGTATTAGTATGCAGTATGGCATTAATGGCTCGCAAATCATGTGCCATACGATACTTTCCTGTCCCAGGTTTCTCCATCGGTAGAATTGGTGTGTTCCAATGTGAGTGAGATGGCTCTAACACTCCGACATTTAACAGGCCTTCAATTGTTTCTGCGATTCCCTCTTCTGCATCAGGTTTATGTTTATACTGCGGTCTGTTAACTGGTGTGTGTGATTTCAGCTGGAACAGGACAGGCGAACAGGTGGCCAGGCCAACGTCTGTGGGCCCTTTGGACCACAGACTGTCAGGCAGTTTTGACAGTTCAGCAACTGCATCAGGATGGTCTGCTCTCTCTCTTCCATGTGTTTCTGAGATTTCTTGATGTTCAAGGCTCACTGCATCATTAGACATACAAGTTATCCGATAGGTCTTGCATAGATTTGGAATTTGGGTGCTGTGCCACCATGCGTCGTCCAGCGCCCGCCTGACCATTGGTCCCAGATCACATGCTCCATGACCTTCATGGACCGCCAATGTAATGTGAGGGGCCGAATTTTCTCCCACATTATACCAAGGCAGTTGCTCATCAGTTAATTTTACAGCCGCGGCTACACCTTCTGGCCCAATGTAAATGTTATTTGTTTGCACATTCCAGATCTGACCCTCAAGATCAGACTGGAATAATTCACGATAGGTGTCATCATTTTCCCTGTCATAAAAAAGAGTGACGTGGTGTGGATCGTGGTGGGGAGTAGACTGCCAAGCTCATTATTCAGGGTCTCCCCAGCTGGAATTGACTTAGAATGCCTTCCTCCAGCAGCCTCCCCCAGTAAATGTCGGCTTTGGCTTGTTCACAGTTCTGAAGCAGATACTGAGTCTTTGAGTGTGTTCCCAGGCACGAGAAATGCTGTCCTCCTGGCAGAGTAATAGACAGTCCATCTGCAGAGCACATGATAGTAGCTCCCAGCTTCACGAGCAGGTCCCTGCCCATGAGATTCACTGGCACTTGAGGTGACACCACATATTGGTGTTTCACAGTTTGCTTTCCCAGCTTTGTCACGGCTGGATCGGTCAATGGCAGAGTCATTGGGACCCCGGAAAAACCCACCACATTAACTGTGTGATAGGAAAGTGTGGCACAGTCTGGTGTTGCACTCAATGTGGAATATGTTGCTCCAGTGTCCACTAGAAAGGGCAATTCTGTCCCTTCCACGGTCATTGACAGCATAGGGTCTGCCATCCCCATGCTGTTTGGTCTCTCCGGGCTCCCTCAGTACTGCTCCTGCTCCTAGCCCCAGTCAGCCACTGGGTACTGAGCGACTGGCGCTGCACTTGGGTTTGGGGCTTGGTGTGCTCCCCTGTACCCATTTCTCCCTCTTGGAGCTCTACGTGCCTGGGATCGGTAGCCTCGCCTTGGATAACTTTGAATAAATTCTGGACACTCTCTACTCCAGTGTCCCTCTGCTCCACATCTCCAACAGGCATTCCAAGGCATGTTGCTGGGATTCCCTGTTCCACGAGCTCTTTGCACTCCCCTCACTGATTCACCACGCCCTCTTTGCGGACCACCGGTCCCCCAATTCCCTATGGGTTGACGCTGCCTTGGTGCATTGACGGGCCACCTGTCATCAGGGCACAGACCCGGGTCTCCCTCTGGCCATTCAGGCATGGGACCAGGCTGCGGCCCAGCTATCATTATTTTCTTTGTGTTCTCCTTTTCCTCCTTCTTTTTCTCTCCAGCTTTGTTTTTTGCTTCTGCCACCTGCAATTTTAGCAACCACGCTTGCGCTTCTTCCAACTCTTTTTTCTGTTTGTTCGCCGTATCCTGTTCCTGCTGCAACCGGTGGGTTACATGTCTTTCCCACTGCACAGAGTCTGCTACGGCAAAATCTGGATTTTTTTCTAAGTCTGCTTTTACTTGATTGGGCAGCCCTGCCAGCACCGCAGAACGGAACCACGCCCGATGCTTGCCTTCGTTACCTGGATGGATACCTGTTTCTGACAACCACTGCTCTTTGGCTTTTGCTAAAAACTCCCTAGGTGTATGTTGGGGGTCCCAAATTATTTTAGGTATAGCTCTAATATTAGGGGTTGGGTACTTCTCACGAACTGCGTCAGATAAGGCACATTGCACTTCATGGTATGGCAGATCATTTGCATACTGGGTTGTGTGGGCTATAGCCTCTACATCGGCTAGCCCACCACCGAGCATACAGTGGTCGGCAATAGTGCGGAAATCGCCAATGGCAAGTTCCTGGCCTTTGGTCAATCTACTTAGTGTTCTTAACCAACTCGCTCCTCCCTCAGTTATAGGTGGAAGTCGTTTAACCAATGCTTCCAAATCTCTTATTTTATATGGGCGATACAGTGGTTCGTTTTTTGGGCCTGCTATTAAAGGGAGATTATAACTAGGGCCAGCAGCTCCTGGCTCTAAGGCCACTTTTTTATAGCGGGTCAAATATCCCTTTCCTTTTGAGCTTTGAAACATGGGCCTTCTTATTTCTATTCTTCCACGTCTCGATCTCAAATTTCTGCCTACATCTGGCTCTGACTCAACTACTCTGTCTTTTTCCTCCTCATCATTCTCTTCTTCTGATGAAGTCGCACCATCTTCATTCTCCTCCTCTGACATAGCTTTGCTCAGTTTTTTCTTAACGTCATTTAGCGTTTTTATTACTTCCATTAGTGCATTTGGGTTTTCATGCATCCGACCATAGACTTCTCCTCTCCAGCTTCCGTCCTTGGCCGTTGTGTCAGGTCTCTCTGACCTACTGGTTTGGGCCTGCCCTTCTCTTGCTGGTGTTGGCAACTCCTGAAACGTTGACCGTTCACTTCCATCCTCAGGTGACATTGTATCCTCCATTTTAGGGGTCTGTTCTGTCTGTCCACTGTGACTTGGCTGTTCCTCCATTAATACTTCTGGGCCTGACATTTTTTCTTTGCAAAGTGAGCGGGGAGGCGAGGTTGAGCCTTCATCTGCAGCTGAGGCTATCATTCTCCCTCCCCCACTTTGGGGCTGACATTTAACTGTCATTGACCCTTCTTTGGGGCGAACTATAGGTGGGCTGGTTTATTTAACGTCCGCTATTCCTCCAAGGACCACTCCAGTTTGTCCATCTGGGCCATGAACTTGTCCCCCACCAAGAGTCATCACAGGCATGATGTATGATTGTGGTGGGGCACTAGGTGTTACTGCGGCCCAAGGATATAATTTTGGTGTGTGATATCTGTTAGCATCTTCTGGCTTTGACATTAAATCCTTCATTTGGCTCTTTATCTTTTTATTTTCCTCCTTCAGCTGTTTCAATGACTCCATTACATTTCCCATGTCTCCTATTTCCTCCATGACATCCTCCATCATCCAGGATGATGCTCCATTCCACAAGAACAGCCATTTACAGCACTTTGCATGGGTTTCCTTTAGATTCTTGATTTCTTTTTTGGCTTTCCAGTTAACTGAATGTCCCTCTGCTTCCTTTTCCAGTTGTTCCAATTTCTGCTCACATCTCTCTCCTTCCGTTTTAAACACAATGTTTAGGGCTATCTTCTCCTCCAGCCCTTTCTGTTGGGAGGCAATAATTTTCCTTACCTCCTCATCCATCGTTTCGCATTCTTTCTCCGCTATTTTTGATAATCCAGGGAAAGCCAAGCGAATGGCTTTTTTTAGCTGTTGCAGCTGCTCCTTCAGAGGCCTAAATCCCCTAGACCCACTAGATGTCGCACTGGAGCTGTTGGCCATTTTCCTGAAACACAGGCTTACCTCCCTCTCAGTGACGTTACTCGACTCCTCCTCCTGGGTCACCCCGCTACGTCTCCTTGAGAGTTCTCAGAATTAGTCTCACCACTCCAACGGTCACAGTCTCCTCCTGACCTGCTCGGTGACACACACAGTTAACCCAGTGCGTCAGAGATTTGACCGTGGTTTTATTAATGTTCACACTCAATCATAATGTTTCACTCTCCCATTTAATTTAATAAAACCAAACGCATTGCGTGCTGTACTTTGTGCATGCTACAGCCACACAGTTTAACACATTCACACCGCACCAAGTCGCCACAAAACCTGCGTCAAGGCGCTATCAACATCAGATAATGATAAATAAACACCATGCTATTTTAACAGGTGGGAGAGTGATGAACCAGTCTAACCCAAACTCCTCAAGAGTTCACCATTTCACTTATTTTGCTTCAACACTGAACAATCAAACTCTGCTTAGTCTCATTTATTCCAGACACCGTTAACCATTTCAAGCACACAGTCACAAACAATTAATGTCAGCCACACAATTTCAAAAACACAATTGTCTCCTTCTAAGTCATTTATTACTTCGGGATGTCTCCACAAATAACTCCACAAGTTTTAAGAAAGCATACTAAAGTCAGTACCGGTTTCTACCGCTTCTATCATGCAGAGAACAAACACAGCCGCCTCTGTGACTTCATACTCCGGGTCGTCCGCCTGTGAGGCTAGTTCAATCACCCCTTTAAATAAAAATAAACAACGATTGATATATTCATCTAAGTCATCCAGCTCTATTTCTGAACTTACTGACACCTCATAAGGGGCATCTCCCTCCTCTGTCTGTGCGTAACAGTCACAGTTCACCTCCAGAAGCCCCTCTATCTCTGTAATTTCAATGTGACAAGACGCTGATCGCAACATTATTAGGTTTTTATGTAACTGTATATGAACGGGAATGTATCAATATTAAGTGGGATTTTTCTTTAAAGTGTGTGTGTAAATGTAAATCAATTTCTCACTTTTCAGAAGTCCACTTTATTGCGTGCTCATAGATTTACTTCTGTTAAAGTTATTCAGCAAATGTATTTTTTATTTGTTTATTTATTTGTTCCTTATTGATTATGTCACGCTTATTAGTGGCTCATATGTGCTTAAAACTTATGTCTGGACTTGAACACAGAGGTAGAGCATCATTCCATCCTTTTTAGGGTGACAAACTCCACTTTCTCTGTATCAAGACAGCTCATAACCTTTTAACAATTTTACCTGAAGGTATTATTGATTAAAATTCTCCTAGGGAATAAGTGTCTGGTTTTCTAAATACACTTAGATTTTGTCTCAGATTAGTTCGCAACAATTTGATCCGAATTGTAAACACTCACCTACCCTCAGCATACACTACAATAACTCAGACTTAAATTCACTATACCTTATATTATCACCAAAAAAGCAACTGGGTTCATCAAGCATATTTGTCTGTGGTTTCAGGCTGAAAGAAAAAGACGCTCACACTCTTATAAAATCATATATAACTTGCTTGAATCAAAAGCATTTTGAACTTTCCAATTTTCAGCCATGCAGCCCAAGAGAAATATGCCAACCACAGTCATTAATCATATATTCACAGCAATAATTCAAAACTCATTTATATTATCATGATAAACAAAACCAGCATGTTATTTACAGGGCTTTAACAATACTTGCAAATCATAATTATAACACTCAATCACACGCTAAACAAGAAATGAACATCCTCTGTGCGCTTCACAGCAGCCACCTCATTTGCATGTTCACACACAGTCTAAAAATAGCTTGCAGCACTGCAGCGCGCTGTCGTCACACACAGCCTCGTTTCACACTCAACTCTCTATCTTATTTTACAAGGACGTCTTATATTTACAATCACTCTCAGGCCTGAAAGTTTTAGCGCCTAACAATTTTGACAAATTTAAGATAACGGGTCCAACCGAAGAAAGTCCAACTTTTTTGTACTCAATTAACCAGTATCAGACTCTAACTGTATCTGGCCTCATCTCTAAAATCCCTAACTCAATTTAGAGTGTCCAAAAAAGCGCAGATACCGTTCAACACGGTAAGTGGTGCAACCACTAGTTATTCTGGAGTGCCCCAAGTTCCACAGTGACCAACTGACTATACCTCAAAGAGGACAAGGCCTAGGCGTCCCCGGCCTTGGCAAGCGTTACCTCTGAGCACTGCGCTTCTTAGCGATATATGATCGCCGTTCTCACAAAATTTATAATACTTTTAAACAACAGACAACACCCAAAAACAAGAGTATGACTGAGGCAGATGCAACGTTATGGACACTGGAGACTCTAACTCGCAAAATGACCAACACAGATGCAATCCTTAGACCAATGGAGACTCTAACACACAAAATGACCAATTCCCTATCAAACTACCTGGGACTCAAACCCAGTATTATTTTCCTTTCTCTTCGGACTCAAACCCAGTATTATTTTCCTTTATCTTGGGACTTGAACCCAGTATTATAACTTATAAGCTTTCATCATTTTCATCAAAATCAAAACAGGCCTTCACCAGCAATTTCAGTGAGTAGACTTTTATACAGTCCAATTTGGCACAGTTTGGATTGACATTCAACAGGTTGTGCCTTACCTTTAGATGTGCCGGCTTGCCCACTCACGTCAGACCGCTGGCTCGTGCCTGCCCGTTCGACCACCTCGGACCGTCCAAACCTCCAAAACTTCCTCCCCAATACCACAGGACGAGCCCCCAAAACTGTTACGGATTCAAATATTGAGGATGGATACAGGAGGAAAACCAAAAATAACCACACTGGTCCGGCCGGGTCAAGTCAAACGATGATTTAATGAACACACGCGAGGGAGATGGACACCATACAGCAGACAGCATCAAATCTCGCTTCAGACACCACACAACCATTGTTTTATGAAAATCAGGGTATTAGAACGCCCCCTCATGCGTACAGGTGGTACAATACAGTCAATATTGACAACTTTAGACACAGCAAAGGAACATTCTCTTCGTCTCGAGGACAGACACTGGCTCCCACTCATCTCCTTAGAGCCAACTGTCCCTTATGGAGACACAACATTACAGCTGCAAGGTTTTTGCAAATTATCAAGTTGACCTGTGTATAATACGCTGAATCAGGCATGCAATATTAAATGAATGTTGGTTTAATTAACTACCACTACTTAAAAACTTAATGAAAAGATATAACTAGATAAAAAATCACAAAGAATCACATGATATCAGTGTTATGTAAGCGCGTGCAACCTCTTGGGCCCAAAGTCATCCCACACCATGGATCAGCCAGTCATAACGCCGACTGAAGTTTTTGACCTTTATTAACTCGGGCACAACTCTATAATGAGCAACAAACTGCAATGTGTATAAGGTGATCATGTTTACACCTGCAATGAGAGATAATATGATTATTCTGACACCTGTAAGTAGAAGATTAACACCAGGTTATAGCAATCACTGTAATACAAATGTTAATGTAATGTCAATAGCTTCAATCAATGTTTAATGCAATGCTTGTTAAATGATTCTGATATAATATTGATGCTGATGCTAAAATAAAAATAAAACACCCCCTTCTCACCCGACACTCCCTAGACTGGGGTGTAACAATAACCTAAAAACTTGACTGGTTGGTGTTCTAATTTGAGCCCTGCTATCTAAAAGTCACCATATTTTCATCAATTAACAAAATGCAGTGAATGAACAAAAGAGAAATCAAATAAATACTTGGTGTGAACACCCTTCGAATCAGTATGAATTCTTCTAAGTGCACTTGCACACAGTTTTTGAAGGAAGTCTGCTGGTAAGTTGTTCCAAACATTTTGGAGAACTAAGCACAGATCCTCTGGATGCAGGACAATTCAAATTCACTGAATCATCATTTGAATAGAGACAAATACAGTCTTACTGCTCAATTGCAACTGTAGTTAACATGGGAAATTGTTACCTGCAGAAAAAAAGTATTGCTGCAAGAAGAACAGAGTGTAATCAGTGTTTATTAGTCATGTCCTTTGGTGTATTGCAGTCCTTAGGATGAAGTTTTACTTCAGTGCAGTTCAGTAATGCATGGAGGGAATTTTATTATAGTCACAGAGATCCATAACAGAGAGGAGCCTCCACTTATCCTTCCCAGGGTCGCGGGGGGTGTTGGAGCTTATCCCAGGTGTCATAGGGCGTGAGGTGGGGTACAGCCTAGACTAGGGCTGTTCAATATAACGATATATATCGGATGACGATATAAAAACATCTATCGTTTCATTTTACGCTATCGTTTGTTTCGTGGTGGCGCAAAATAAACTGTTAACGGCAATATTTTTTAATCGTTTTGATGGTCACTGTAGTGGCTATATTAATTTCTTAAAGTTATCTCTTTCTCTTATATTTTATATAACCACACTACGGACGGACAAGCGCCTGTTTTTATGCATTGTGGGTAGCAACAACGACGGTAACAGCAGCGTGTGTCCGTTTGTTTCACTTAAACCTTTCAGAATAAAGCTCAAGATCCAGGTGCTAAAAAATAAACCTTAGACTCAAACGTTAGAACAGGCTTTTTCCCGCAGCACGCCGTGTAATAAATACTCACAAAGAAAATGGCGGCTCTTACAACTTATGTCTAAAAAAGAATTTTAAAAGGAATCCTAAAAGAAATGTGCAGCAGGTGAAGTGAAACTAAAATAGGGGAAATGTGCTCAAACTTTGGAGGTGCAGCATTTTGAATCTTCTGTAGATGTATGAAGCACTGACCCATATATAAAGTGCATTACAGTAATCCAATCGAGTGCTAGATAACCTTCTAAAAGTGCCTCTGTGAAAGAATTGGCTTCCTTTTAGCCAGCTGCCTCAACTGAAAGATGCTTGATTTTACCACTGCCTTAAGCTAACTGTCAAGCAATGCTGTGTTTTCTCAGTATAGATCCAAGAGAGAGCAGATACAAAGAAAAGAGGAGGGGGCCTAGAACTGAGCTCTGTGGAACACCACACAAGAGAGGAGTGGAGGACAACACATGGTCACAGAGACTGACACAAAATGTTTGCCCCGCCAAGTAGGACCTGAACCACTCAAGTGCTGTGCCCACCCAGTGCTCCAAATGACAGAGTAAAATGCATGATCCACGGTATCAAATGCAACTGTCAACTCTAAAAGCACAAGAACAACACAGTTCCCAGCATCAGTAGCTAAAAATATGTCATTAAAAACTTTTAAACGGGCTGATTCAGTGCTATGAGAGAGTTTAAAACCAGATTGGAAAACGTGTAAAATATTTTGCTTTTTCAGGAAGGTCATTCATTGACTGTCAACTGTCTTTTCAAGAATTTTGGAAAGAAACGGTAGTTAGAAGAAAGGCCTGTAATTTCGTAGGAATTGTAGGATCAAGAACAGGTTTTTTTAAACCTGTTTGACTACAGTATGTAAAAAAATTTGGGGGCTACATCTGACATCAAACTATAGTTTACCAGCTTGAGAACCAAAGGTCCAACTGTAGGTAACACCTCTTATGAGAGTTCAAGAGAGACAGCATCATTTGTAAATTTTTAAAGTGAAAAAAACTTTCTCAGGCTGCAGAGAAGGGCTTGATAGAGTCAGTATGTGGTGCACTGAGAACAGAGTTAATAGTTTTAAATAAAACATGCAAGTTGTTACAGTTTCACAGAATAATGTCAGATGAGTGGATTTTTTTTTTATATTGACGCTAACAGTCCTTTAGCATCTGTAATGTCACTTGTAAATTGTCCTTTTTCCACGTGTGCTCAGCTCGGCAGCACTCGTGTCTGACAGCTCGGGTCGTGTCGTTCAGCCAGGGCTCAGATTTAGTTTTAGAATGCCTGGATTTTAATGGAGCCATGTGCAAAGCAGTCCAAAGATGTCTGGCAGGTGGAATAAAACCATGAGCTCAGTTCTGTGGTCTGGCTGCATTAAAAATCTGGGATTTTACAGTTCTGGTTAAAACTGTTGAAAACTGCTCAGCAAGGGAGGAGTTAAAAACTCGACAGCGCCGAGCAGCAGCGTGAGGTTTAACTGAGGTACAGGCAAGAGGAACTTCAAACATCACAGGACTGTGGTCAGAAAACACAGCATCACAAATCTCTTCATTAAAAAACAAAACAAAACAAAACAAAAAACAAAACATGAGATAAAACAAGATCAAGTGTGTGTCCACATTCATTTGTGGGACAGGTCACACATTGCACCACATTAAAAGAATCAATAAGGCTTTAAAAGCCCTTTGCCATGGGCATATCAGGACAACACACATGAATATTAACACGATAAGAACACAATCATATTTTGGCATGTATTCAGCCAAGATGTCAGCAAAGTCCTTCACAAAGTACTTATTGTATTATGTATTTAATTTCATATGTTATAGAAGTGACAGATTTATAAAGCGAGGCAAATTATTGTGATGTCACAATTGCAGGATGATCTACTAACAGTGTGCTTTAATCTCTCTATGAAGAAGCCACTCCAGTTCAGTAAAAATCTGCTTGAGAGCAGCTGTGAACAGCTGACTCTTCCATGTGCTAAAGAACAGAAAACATTATTTCCCATCAGACCATGAGCAACAGTCAGGCATGTAACACAGTAACACTTTTATTTTTTACATATTCAGCAGAGAGAGTTAGCTGTGTGCACTATTAAAAAATAAGAAGCGTAATTCATTTCAGCTTCATATAAACTGTATTATGGAGGAAAAATAAGTGGGGCTCGCCTCAAAACACAGCTTGAGGACTGACTGGAGAGTTTTAGGACAGTCTCTTCAGTAAATCTAGCAGCTCTTTAACATCAAAAGACGTGTTTGAGCTGCTGCAGATGTTAGTAAATCTGACCCTAACTGTTCCTTCTTCTTTAAAATTCAAACTTAATAATGAAGCAATATTTTTAACAGGCTGTTCTCGTTTATATGACCTCCATAAAACAACAGGGTAGGAACACACTGTGACGAAATAAGATGTTTGTTTTGTAGTCCATCTTCAACACAATGTGGTTTCAACAGGCGGACATCCGGTGTCACGTTGTTACAGAGAGACGAGTGTAAGGCTGTTCCAATTGTCAGCACAGCTCCTCTCTTTTCCTGACTTCTCAGCAGTTGTTCTCCCCACGATGACGTTTTCATCGAGGCCAAGGAAAAGAGTTTAACAAAAGGAGATTGGCGCTACTTTTGAAATAACACTCCACGGGGTTACGTTGTGCAGGTGAGTCACGTGACCGCACAGCAACAAATCACAACGGAGCCGGGTAAAGGGGGAGGAGCAAAGTGTGTGTGCAGGGGAGGAGAGGTGTCGAGTAGAGAGAGCTGCTTTTTCATGAAACGGGAGTAAAGTAGTAAACTTACAGGAACATATACCACTACCAACGTTTGGATCGATATCTGCATCGATCTGCACACCCTTGTCTCCTGGATCGTAGCTGAGATCAGCGTAACCACGTGGGTCTCTGCTCCCTGATCTGTTTCTTAAGACTTCCAGCTTCATCACGGAGTTTCTCTCGGTTTGTGGGCTCATCTAAAGGTAAGCATCGAGCTAACTTTAATGTGGGTTCAGTTAATGCTGAGTTTAGCTCTGTTGAGAATAATAGATTGCTTGGTAGACATTGGAGTTAGACAGACTGTAGAGTTTGTGATTGCAACATCATAATATGGCGGTTGCTGGGGGGAAAGAATACATAAAGAAAAATAGTCTTGGAATATAAACAAAAGGATGGGGTGCAGGGCAGGAGAACAACCAACCCCCACCCCCAGGACATGGAGCCACAGGTACAAGCGTCGGGGAGCGCAACCCCAGGGTGAGAGTAGTGGAAGCTTGCTGAGAAGGGGGCCAAAGGGCTTTGGAGCGTGATGTCACAGGGGTGGGCGTGGAAAAGATTTTGGCCTGATGCGCCATTTTCCGGGGCAAAGCTCAAGTATGGGCTCAAAATGTGGTCATAAATATGTCTGTGAAGGTTCTCAGTCATCCAGGTCATCGTAGTCAAAGGAGCTTGCAAAGAAAAGCGTCTGGACTTCTTTAAGTTACTTGAAGACGTTTCACCTCTCATCCGAGAGGCTTCTTCAGTTCTAAGGTCAAATGGTGGAGAGTCCCAGATATAACCCTAGTGGGAGTGTCCCCCCACAGAGGGACAAAAGGACCCCCTGATGATCCTCTAATCGCCTGAGCCAAGGTGTGGAACTGGGTGTGGGTCCCAATCAGCCAGAGTTTCGGGTGAGTTCATTGTGAAACCTGGCCCCACCTTATCATGCAAATTCCTGAGGTCAGATGGCCCAGGGTGTGAGTGGGCGTTAAGGCGTCTGGGAAGGGATCTCAAAACTGGATTATAGATCTATCTATAATCCTTTTCTTTGCAAGCTCCGTGGTCATAAATAGTTTGTACTTGTAAATCAGTCTTGTACTTGTAAATCAGGATCTGTATGTGTAAAAAGAATTTGTGTGGACCAGTGGCAGGGGGGGCGTGGCTTACTGAGCCAGAAGCCCGGGGTCTTTTGGAGTGTAATTTTTTCATAGTTAGATGCCTGGCTTACAACTGTATAAAACAAAAAGCTACACACAATATCCGAAGCACGTAGTGCACACTGTGGGAATTTACGACTGTGCTAAATCCCCCCTAATATTGGTATGATCCGAGGTCAGGCACTAAGCGGGGCGGGGCAGCTACTGCCTGTGAGTGTGCTGTTGGAGAAACGGAGCCAGGCAGACAGAGGAGAACTGAAGTTCATCCAGGTACCAAAGCAAATCATTCGTACTGTGCAAAAAATTTAAATATGACGATGTATCACGAAAGATTGATGTCAAACTGATCACTTGACCCATATTAGGTTACTTGCTCTTCAAGTGAATCAACAAATGGCGAAATGAAAAGCTGAACAACAACAATGCTGTTTTTTTAGAGAGTCTTAGCTTACATGTGTGTTTATTTCATATTTTCAGTTGTTACCCTCCACGGCTAAATAAATCGGTTTCAGTAATGCACTGATATACAAGAATGGACATAAGGAGCTTCTTTCAAAGAAAAAACTCAGTTAGATGTTATTTTATATATTATGCTTTGTATGTGGTTCAGTATATCTATGCAAAACAAGAGGAACTTCAATACACAGCAGTATATTCACAGTTGAAACCAGATATTTACATACACTTTATGGAAAATACAAGAACATTTTTTTACTGTACAACATCAATTTAGAGTAAACTTGTTTTGTTTTGGATAAATAAATACTGAAATATCTTGTGAATGAGTTAAATGTCAGAATAAAGAGAGACAGAGCTGTCTATTTTTTATCACTTTCATCAAATTTAGGAGTACATATATACTAAGTTTATTGTTAATTAATAAGAAAACTGCAGACGTTTCCATTCTGACCTTAAGAAGCTTCTGATAGGTTAGTAGAATCCATGTGAGTAAATTGGTGGCACACCTGTGGATGTATGTAAGGCAAAACACAGAGCCTGTTTCTTTGAAATTGGAAAATCAAGAGATGTCAACCAAAACACCAGGAAAAGAATTGTGGCGCTCCATAAGTGTGGCTCAAGTTTGAATACAATTTGGGTCCATTTACAATTAAGAAATACAGAGAGTTTCTCTCTTTACTCTTAAAGTTAACAAATATGTTTTTATATTTATCAATCTAAAAAAAAAAAATATTTACTCTGATTTGATGTTACAATTAAAAAGTGTTTTTATCTGAAGAGTATGTAAATATCTGGTTTCAACTGTATATTTGAGTTATATATTTATTAAGTTATGCAGGCTTGTTTGCACAACAAGGCTAAATAATTATATAAACTTTTCTCAATCTAAATATTGTACTTTTGGTAGCATTAAAAAAATAAGTGTAGTGCAGGTCTATGATGATTTTTAGTGCTAATATCATCTAGTTCTGATTCTGGTTCTGTCTTGGTTAAATCCTAAGTCAAGCCTATTCAAATGGCGGCCCGCGGGCCAAATGCGGCGCGTGGGCCAAATGCGGCCCAGAAGCAACCTGCGAGTGGCCCTGCCTGTGGTCCTAGCAGAAACACAGAGAAAACGCAAAAAATTAATTCATTAATTAATTTAAAAAAAGTAAAAATTCCTACAGCGTAGTGTAGACTGTGAATGCAACACTCCTAGTAGCCTAGCAATATTTAACCCACAATGCTCCGTGATGTAAACATATTAAACAATCATCGTAATATATGATGCGACAACAGCACGTCTTTCTCAGTCCAAAAGCGCAAAATTGACAATGAAAACTTCGGTTTAACCCTGCCTGGACTGACAAATACTTATTCATTTTACCGCCAAATCCAAATGCCAAACCAATGTGTTTAATTTGCAGTGAGTGTGTTGCTGTACTTACGAAGGCACCACAATGACAAACACCAGACTTTCTACACAAACTTTCCAGAGCAATCTCAGGAGAGGGCTGCAAAAGTACAGTTTAACTACGAGTTTAATAATCTTACAACCAGAGTTGTACTACCATGGTGAGGGTCCTGTACAGTCCAAGAGAGAGTTGCAGCAGTTTTCCTTCGTGTTTGCTTCTTGGCGAAGAAGAAAAGGCCTTCCACAGATTCTGAAACAGTGAAATACTGCATGCTGGCCGTGGTGGATGCGGTGATAAGTGACGAAAAAATTAAAGTAAGTGTGACATCTGCTATTTAAAAACGTACCCCTGTCAGACAGTTCGTAGAGTTGAAGTTCTGGCGTCAGACGAGTTTGAAATGCTGTTAGATGACCTGAAGAAAACTGATGTAATGTCTATAGCAGGAGATGGGTTCAAAATGTTTTTTATTATTATTATTTCAAATGTGCAAAAAAAAATAGTTTAGTTATAGTTCCCCTTTTTTAAATGGACCTTTTGGTGTGCATTTGTGAGAGGTCACCAGATTTACAGGGGAAAAAGGAATAAAAAAAATTACTTGTTTTTCAATACAGTTGTGTGGGTTTGAAATTTATCATGATCTGCTGCTTACTGGCTGCAAAAAAATATCTGGCCCAGATAAATTCCTCGGTTTGAAAATCTGGCCCAACTAACTTCTTAGTTGAATA
Source organism: Neolamprologus multifasciatus (assembly GCF_963576455.1). Lineage (NCBI taxonomy): Eukaryota > Metazoa > Chordata > Actinopteri > Cichliformes > Cichlidae > Neolamprologus > Neolamprologus multifasciatus. The sequence continues at coordinate 6,885,347 of NC_140441.1, read as the reverse complement.
GCCATGTCCTAAGTAGTCCTGATTTTGAACTGTTGTAGTCCTGTTTTAATTGCAGATCAGTTCTGGGTTTGGTTGAATTGGGGTTTAGTCCGCGTGTCTTGATACAGGCCGACTTTGTTCTGCCTTGCTGCTTAATTAAAAAACTAGTTTAAGGTGTCCTGCATATGTGATATATATTTTCTTTCCTATATGAAGTCATTCTTTTTTGAACAAAATTCATAACAAAGCCTATTAATCTTTCAGTCATTTCTACCATCACTTAATTTCCTTTTGCTGCTCAGCTCTCACACAGTGGCTCAGCTATGCTCCAATTAATCTTTCAGTAATTTCTAACCCCCCCCCCCCCCCCCCCAAAAAAAAAAAAAAAATCCCACATCATACTACCCTTTAGCGCTAAGCCCTGGGTGTTTCAAATGTCTGCCTCCGCCTCTGGTGTGGACTATGAAATACGGCAGTGGAGTAAAGACCCAGACAACTTACCGCCACTGTCCTACCCCCATATCTTCACGTATCTTGTTAACCCCAACCGTCGTTGGTAACGTTGGTAACCAGTCTGGATTTGTTTGATTCATTTCATAGGCAGGCTTCCCTACAGTTGTGCGAAAGAGTTAGAAAATCGTTACATAGCACATATGTCTGCACAGTCACTCAATTCTATGTTTGTTTGCATATTTCTATAACCTCCAAGAGCCCCAACGATAATATTATTAAGCTATAAAGAGTGATATGAACATACAGAACTTACCGGGGTGAAAATGTCTGGAGCACACCAACAGATATCTGGAGATGGAAGCAAACTGGATATCAAGCCGTCTCATGGCTGCTATCCAGGCTGGACGCCTTCGTTTTGTAAGGTCCGCCATATAAGTTCCCTCATGATGCTTCCAGGTTAGGAAAGAATAAAAAGACAACCCCTTTTTAAGCTTATTCCACAGCCGACCACACAGCAAATACGAACCATGGCTGTTGTGTGTGCCTTCGCTCCTTTTTCGCTTGCACTTTGTTTGGACCCGGAAAATGGCGCATCAGGCCAAGATCCTTTCCACGCCCACCCCCGTGACATCACGCTCCAATGCCCTATAGCGGTGACAACTCCTCCACAGTAGCAGGTAGGATTTTTCTTTTTTGAGGACGGCTAGTTTTACCTTTCAATACGGATGGTCTGTTTATGTTTTGATCAAGAGCCTTTTTTTGGGCAGCTGAAGAGGAGAAGTCCATCTCATGGCCAACCTCTGGTTGTATCTTGGTCATATTACCCAGCAAAACCCAGTATGCAGGTTCATCTGTAACAGTCCTTGTGCCACGGATCTGCACTGTTGCTTCTACATTAAACAGAAGAGCAGCGACTTGGCTGCAGGTCTCCACGACTCCGGCCATACAGGTGCAGTGGGCGGCTTCAATCTTCCCTGTGTTGCTCAGTGACCCATGGCTGCAATGCTGGTTCATTCAGTCTTTGAGAGTGCAGGACTTGAAACACACACAGACAAAGTTAATTTAAAGACAAAAACTAATGAACCAAGGCTGACACAAATATGTTTTATCTACTTTATCATAAATGTAACAAAGTGTTTAGAAAGGTAGCACATACATGTAATTTTTCTTTTTTTTTATGCACCCATCTATAGAACGCTGCATGTTATATTCTAAATCTGCCTGTTCTCTCTCAGAAACCCGCCTGCAAAAAATGATCCTCAAGTATGTAATGCAAGGATGTCATCACTTTTAAGTGAAGTGACAATTATGAATCACTTAATATGATAAGGAGATTCTGCAGGTCATTAATCAATGTATAAAACTAAAATAAAATGTATTTTTAGTGACACAGGATACAAACATGGAAGCAAGATGTGTAATTAGAATTATTTTTAATAAATATGAATAAATTATTGCAATTTCTTTAACTGTAGTAGTGCCATTTGTGGGAGCATTTCAAGTTTCCATATATTAATAAAACTGTTGTAGCCCAAATTTTAATAATAAGTATGCATATGTATCCATTAGGTCCATAGTAACTACATAAATTGGAAAACTTGTAGTGCAATAAACTACAAAAGAATTGAAAATCTTTTTGTTTTGTTTTTTACATATATTTTAGTTAAAAAAAAATAAGAGGTGTATCTCTCAAAACTGTAAATAGAAAAGTTTCCAACCACGAGAAATTTATTTTGAGTGTCTTCATAGTTTTATTTTTGAGATACGCTAATTTTTATATAGCTACTCTTAGTTCCATTGATGTTAAGTTAGACTCTTTTTCTCCAATCGATCCTTCTGAGTTAACTTCAATAATTACTTCCTCCAAACCATCAACGTGTCTTTTAGACCCCTTTCCTACAAAACTGCTCAAAGAAGTCCTGCCATTGATTAATTCTTCGATCTTATATATGATCAACCTATCTCTAATAATCGGCTATGTACCACAGGCCTTCAAGGTGGCTGCAGTTAAACCTTTACTCAAGAAGCCATCTCTAGACCCAGCAGTCTTAGCTAACTATAGGCCAATCTCCAACCTTCCTTTCATATCAAAAATCCTTGAAAGAGTAGTTGTCAAACAGCTAACAGATCATCTGCAGAGGAATGGTTTATTTGAAGAGTTTCAGTCAGGTTTCAGAGTTCATCACAACACAGAAACAGCTTTAGTGAAGGTTACAAATGATCTTCTTATGGCCTCTGACAGTGGACTCATCTCTGTGCTTGTCCTTCTTGACCTTAGTGCAGCATTCGATACTATTGACCATAATATCCTGTTAGAGCGATTAGAACATGCTGTAGGTATTACAGGTACTGCACTGCAGTGGTTTGTATCTGTGGCGTTCGACCCGATAAAACACACTCTGGGCGCTTATTTTGACAGTACAAAGTTTTTATTGAGAGACTTGTGTTTGTTTGCAGTCACTCCCGCTCTCTGCAACTGTCACGTCCGCTCCCCTCCGACTGTCACTGCCAACATAAGAAAACACATAATCAAGGTCGGAACCCAGCACACCTGTCAACCCCGCCCCTGCGCCGCCCCGGGAGCTCACTGTGTCACCCCTCCTCTGCAGCTGGCCAGAGACCACACCCACGCCACACATCCCCACCGCCCGACTGAGGCCGGGGCCCATCCGGCCGAACCTACTCCCCCCCCCGCGAGCGGGAGAGGAAATCGGCCACGACCATCTGTGCACCCGGCCTATGGATCACCTTGAATTTAAAGGGCTGCATAGCCAGATACCACCGAGTGATCCTGGCGTTGGCATCCTTCATGCGGTGGAGCCACTGCAGCGGGGTGTGGTCTGAGCAGAGGGTGAATGGGCGGCCCAGGAGGTAGTAGCGAAGGGAGTCGACCGCCCACCGGATCGCCAGGCACTCCTTCTCCACGGTGCTATATCGCGACTCGCGGTCCGTCAGCTTGCGGCTGATGTAGACGACCGGCCGGTCAACTCCCCCCACCTGCTGGGACAAAACGGCCCCCAGCCCTCTGTTCGAGGCGTCAGTCTGCAGACAAAAAGGGAGGGAGAAATTAGGTGTGTACAGCAGCGGCTCTCCACAGAGAGCCCGCTTCGCCTGCACAAACGCCGCCTGGCACCGCTCCGTCCACTGGACCAGATCCGGGGCACCCTTGCGGGTGAGATCAGTCAGGGGGCTGGTCAAGTCCGCGAACCCTGGTACGAATCGCCGGTAATAGCCGGCCAGCCCCAGAAACCATCTCACCTCTTTTTTCGTCTTGGGCCGCGGGCAGGATGCGATCGCCGCCGTCTTGTCCACTTGAGGTCGCACCTGCCCGCCCCCCAAGTGGTACCCCAAATACTGTACCTCCCTCCGTCCAACCGCACACTTCTTCGGGTTGGCCGTGAGCCCCGCCTGCCTCAGGGACTCCAGCACCTCGGCCACACGCCGCACATGCTCCGCCCATGTGTCACTGTAAATGATGACGTCGTCTAAATAGGCGGCAGCATAGGCAGCGTGGGGCCGCAGCACCCGGTCCATAAGGCGCTGAAAAGTGGCAGGGGCTCCGAACAAGCCGAACGGAAGCGCAACGAATTGGTACAACCCGTACGGAGTGGAGAAGGCCGTCTTTTCCTTGGACTCTGCAGACAAGGGAATCTGCCAGTAGCCCTTGGTTAAATCCAGTTTTCTTTAATTAGGTCGAGCACCCCCCGCGGTTTTCTGCCGTACAACAGCTCAAAGGGAGAAAATCCCGTGGAGGCCTGGGGCACCTCCCGCACTGCAAACAACAGAGGGTCTAACCAGCGATCCCAATTGCGTTCATCCTCGCGAATGAACTTACGAATCATGGATTTCAAGGTCTTATTCAGCCTCTCCACCAGCCCGTCAGTCTGAGGGTGGTAGACACTAGTCCGAATAGATTTGATACCCAGTAATTCGTACAGTTCCCGCAGTGTGCGCGACATGAACGACGTGCCCTGGTCAGTCAGTATTTCATTCGGAATACCGACTCGGGAGATGACCTGAAACAGCGCCTGAGCCACGCTCTTCGCTGAAATCGTGCGCAGCGGCACTGCTTCCGGGTATCGCGTTGCGTAGTCCACCAGGACCAGCACAAAGCGATAGCCGCGTGCACTCCGGTGAAATGGCCCGATGAGATCCATACCAATACGCTCAAACGGGATCTCCATCAGTGGTAATGGGCGCAGCGGCGCCTTTGGTACGGCCGGCTGGTTAACCAGCTGGCATTCTGGGCACGACGCACACCAGCGGCGCACGTCGGCCCAAATGCCCGGCCAATAGAATCGGGCCATTATGCGCTCCAGAGTTTTCTCACCACCCAAATGCCCTGCCATGGGGTTCGAATGAGCCGCCTGGAAAACAGTTTCCCGGCGGCTTTGCGGCACCAACAACTGTGTGCGAATCCCCTCAGTGTGAGTGTCGCGGCTCACTCGATAAAGCCGATCGTTCCGCAATAGGAAATGAGGGTAAGTTCGCGCAGCGTCAGGGTGCACCAAGCGACCATCAATCTCTATCACTTGGTCATAGGCTGAGCGTAGGGTGTCGTCCCGAGACTGCTCTAGTGGAAAATCTTCCGTGGGGTGCACAACGGGAGGCAGCGGGGCTTCCGTGGAAGTCCCCGCCACCTCCTCCCCCCAGAGTCAGTGTCGGTCGACCCCGCGTCACCGCTGAGTGCCGCGCAAACGTTACATGAATTGACAGACCGCGATCGCATCCCCGCGTACTGCCCCAGTAAGCTGTGGAACCCCGGCCAATTCGTACCCAAAATAAGGGGATGCGACAGGCGCGGGCTAACCGCCGCCTTCACTCTATGCGTTTTGCCCCTGAATTTTAGCAACAGTGACACTACCGGGTACTTGTGAACATCCCCGTGCACACATTTAACCTCCACCCAGTTAGCCTCCAACAATGCCCCGGGGCGAACCAAACTTTGGTGGACCAGGGTCTGCGTGCAGCCCGTGTCCATCAAAGCATGGCGAATACCCCCTTGACACCTTACCGGCACGCGGTACGTCCCTCCCGGACCGAGGGCGGGCGCTGGAGCGCCGGCAACACGGAACACCTGCCCCACCTCCATGAGCGGACATTCTCGGCGCAGGTGCCCCGGCCGCCCGCACTTCCAGCAGTCCGGCCCCGGCGTCTGTGCGGCTCCCCGTGGCTCCGGGGCAACCTCGGCGGCCGCGGGGTTTCCGGCGGGAAGCAGCGGCCGGAACGGGTTCCTGGGGCTCCACCCCGCTGCCTGCTCCGTTCCCGCAGGGCCGCCGTTCCTCCGCTGTGACGCCGCCGCCGGAGGCCTGGGCGGCGGAACACGGGCGCTCCGCCGCGGCTCCTCGCGGCTGGGTGCCGGGTTGGCCGCCAGATGGTCCTCCGCCAGCGTAACCGCCGCCGTCAACTCCGCCGGGCGGTGGCAGCGGACCCAACGAGCCGTTGCCTCGGGCAGGCCCCCCACGAACTGCTCGAGGACGACCATGTTTAGCATCCGGGCCTCCCCAGCCGAGGGGCCCGGTCGCAACCACCTCGCCGCTGCATCCTCCAGCTGTCGAGCCCATGCGAACGGCCGCTCCCCTCCCGTCATCCTGCTGGCCCGGAATTGACGGCGGTAATCCTCCGGGGAGAGACCCAACCGATCCAGCACCGCCCGGCACACATCCTCAAACACCCCCCGCGAGCCGGGGGGCAGGCCCAGCGCCGCCGTCTGGGCCTCGCCAGACAGAAGCGGCAGCAGCCGGGCGGCCCATTCCTCCTCCGGCCAGCGACAGGCCACCGCCGTGGCCTGGAAAGCCTCGATGAAGACCAGCGGGTCCTCCCCATCCCTCATCCGGTGCAGCGTCACCGACAGAGGAGGAGCGGGCGCCGGCGCGGCCGCATTCCCCAGCAGCTGCCCCAGAGCCGCGGCCTGCTGCTCCGACTGGAGGCGAAGCAACGCCAACTGCTGGTCCTGCGCGGCCGCCTGACGAGCCGCCATCGCCGCCATGTCCAACATCATCTGGCCCAAGATCTGCAGCGGCTGGGCGGGCGGCTGGGCGGGCGGCTGGGCGGGCGGCGCCGCCACCGGGGGAGCAGGGGGAGCCGGCAGGGGACCGGACATCGCGCCAGGGTTTCGGCACCAGTGTGGCGTTCGACCCGATAAAACACACTCTGGGCGCTTATTTTGACAGTACAAAGTTTTTATTGAGAGACTTGTGTTTGTTTGCAGTCACTCCCGCTCTCTGCAACTGTCACGTCCGCTCCCCTCCGACTGTCACTGCCAACATAAGAAAACACATAATCAAGGTCGGAACCCAGCACACCTGTCAACCCCGCCCCTGCGCCGCCCCGGGAGCTCACTGTGTCACCCCTCCTCTGCAGCTGGCCAGAGACCACACCCACGCCACAGTATCATATCTATCTAATAGACTCCAATTTGTGCATGTAAATGGAGAGTCCTCTTCACACACTGAGGTTAATTATGGAGTTCCACAGGGTTCAGTGCTAGGACCAATTCTGTTTACATTATACATGCTTCCCCTAGGCAGCATCATTAGAAGACATAGCATACATTTTCACTGCTATGCAGATGACACCCAGCTCTATCTGTCCATGAAGCCAGATAACACACACCAATTAGTTAAACTGCAGGAATGTCTTAAAGACATAAAGACTTGGATGGCCACTAACTTTCTGCTTCTTAACTCAGATAAAACTGAGGTCATTGTACTCGGCGCTGAAAAGCTTAGAAATATGGTATCTAAGCAGATTCTTACTCTGGATGGCATTACCTTGGCCTCCAGTAACACTGTGAGGAACCTTGGAGTCATTTTTGACCAGGATATGTCCTTCAACGCACATATTAAACAAATATGTAAGACTGCGTTCTTCCATTTGCGCAACATCTCTAAAATTAGAAATATCCTGTCTCAGAGTGATGCTGAAAAACTAGTTCATGCATTTATTACTTCCAGGCTGGACTACTGCAATTCATTATTATCAGGATGTCCAAAAAACTTGCTGAAAAGCCTTCAGCTAATCCAAAATGCTGCAGCAAGAGTACTGACAGGGACTAGAAAGAGAGAGCATATTTCTCCTGTTTTGGCTTCCTGTTAAATCCAGAATTGAATTCAAAATCCTGCTCCTCACATACAAGGTCTTAAATAATCAGGCCCCATCTTATCTTAATGACCTTGTAGTACCATATCACCCTATTAGAGCACTTCGCTCTCGCTCTGTAGGCCTACTTGTTGTTCCTAGAGTATTTAAAAGTAGAATGGGAGGGAGAGCCTTCAGTTTTCAGGCCCCTCTTCTGTGGAACCAGCTTCCAGTTTGGATTCGGGAGACAGACACTATCTCTACTTTCAAGATTAGGCTTAAAACTTTCCTTTTTGCTAAAGCATATAGTTAGGGCTGGACCAGGTGACCCTGAATCCTCCCTTAGTTATGCTGCAATAGATGTAGGCTGCCGGGGGATTCCCATGATGCATTGAGTTTTTCCTTTCCAGTCACCTTTCTCACTCACTATGTGTTAATAGACCTCTCTGTATTGAATCATATCTGTTATTAATCTCTGTCTCTCTTCCACAGCATGTCTTTTATCCTGTCTTCCTTCTCTCACCCCAACCGGTCGCAGCAGATGGCCGCCCCTCCCTGAGCCTGGTTCTGCCGGAGGTTTCTTCCTGTTAAAAGGGAGTTTTTCCTTCCCACTGTCGCCAAAGTGCTTGCTCATAGGGGGTCATTTGATTGTTGGGCTTTTCTCTGTATGTATGAAGCGCCTTGAGGCGACATTTGTTGTGATTTGGCGCTATATAAATAAAATTGAATTGAATTGAATATACAACAGGAAAAATGAAAATAGTTTATTTTGATGCATTATAATATTTCCAACAGTGTAATTTGAGTTCTAAGCATCCCAGAAACAATACAGAAAAGCATAAAGTTAAACATGACTTTTATAAACATCAACATAGGCTTATAAGGCCCACAAAAATGACGTCACTTCCGGTTTCGGGCAGGTAATGGCGGACATGCGATAATTCGCGGTGACGTATATGCCAACGTAGGAAGTGTTATGAACATCAGCAAAGCGTGTTTCTGGAATATTATGTTTTTGTTGCTGCAAGTGCTTCTTATGCAATTTTTGCAAAGCTATATGTGGAAGGAAACCGTGACCGAGGACAAGCTAATGGCGTAAGATGCAAGTACAACAGTTTCACATGCAAAAAAAATTATTTTTGGTTCCAGTTCTACAGGGATTTAAAAATAGTTAGGTAAAACGGAGTGCCTTCTCTGACCGGTTGTAAAGGGTTAATTATATATTTTATGTAATAATTTATAAAATTTGGGTTAGAAACAATAGAAGACAAATGGCACGATAGACACTTTTCTATCGTCCACACAATATATATCGTCATATCGCCCAGCACTAATGACTTGTACTCGCTGACTCCACTGACAAGGTATGAAAAAATGTCACGCTACGTCAATAGCGCTAGGTCTTCAGGGATTCTACGTCACGGCTGTATTTCATGCGGGTCCATATTTCCAATGCACGCTATTTTCTGCAAGTGCTGCTGCTTCGCCTCTCAACGCAATCAGTCTCTATACAGTCTATTCTCTTTTGAGCTACTTTTAAGCATCTTTCTTGTAGTCGTCGTTACAACACAGTGTGTTTGTTTTGATTCATTTCCCCGGAAGATGGCGCAGCATTCCCGGTGTTCCGTGACGTCAACTCCAAAGCCCTATAGAGAGAGTAGTGGAAGCCTACTGCGAAGGGTTCCAAAGGGCTACATTTGCTTGCTTCAATTATTTCCATCGTGCTTTGACTGCGGCTGTAACCAGACCTATTCCAGCAGGATTTGTAAAAAGCGTTTTGCCAGACACACAAAGCCGGACAACTTTTGTTCTGAGTCTGAGAAGCTTAGAGAGAAAGTGATCGGACTTCTCGTGTGGCTAGGCGCTGTTGAGGTTCACTTTATCTTGACTTCACCAATTCTTTTGATATCCCAGCTGGAGAAGAAGGGTCAGATGAGGCTGAAGTATTTTTCATCAAAGCTTTATTACCATTGATCCCACTACATGCAGTCACAGCAAACACCAAGTGGTTCTGAGGAGTACTTCTCATACACACACCTTTATAAGCTGTATTCCAATTCAGGGTCTGCAGCCTTGGAGGATGCAGGCCACGCGGGAATCGTTCTCGAAGACCGGAAGTGAGATGCTTGTGTAATGGGACGGTCTGGCCTCCATGGCGCTGCTCAGGTTGCCTAGCAACCATGATACTAACAACTGGAAACGTTTCATACAGCATTGTTTGAAATGAAAGAGAAAATGTTTTTGTTCATCTGTTTATTTTTTTATGAGCTTTGTTTGATTTGTTGAGTATCTGAGGCTGAGACCGCGGGACTCTAAAAACATGATTGTTGGGCTTCATTTCTGTACTGAACTGTCATTTTAAGATTGGCTAGTAAATAACAATTAGCTAATGTTGCTCATGAGACTAAAGTAATCTCATGTTGGTAATGTAAATATTATACTGCCAATATTACAGTTATTATTATATTAATCATTATTAGTTATTACAGCATTGAACTTGAACTCTGTGTCAAACACTGAGCTTCAGTAAAGATTCAAGTTGCATTTATTTATGTCCTATCACCTTAAATCTTCACTCAAAGACAAGTATCTTTGACAGTGTATATATAGATGTATCATATATAAGATACAAATATTGTTAATTCATTTTGTTGGCATTACTAAATTTGGCTCAATTCTTACATATATTTGTAACAATATATGCAGTGTTGGGGTATAACGGAATACATGTACCGCCGTTACGTATTTAAAATACAAAATATGAGTAACAGTATTCCGTTACAGTTACCGTTTAAAAAGGTGGTATTTAGAATACAGTTACTTTGTTGAAATAAATGGATTACACACGGTACTTCCCTGTTTCATATTGTGGCGGGCCAGGCTTGTTTGAGTTTTGTTTGACAGCTACGTTCTGTTGTTCCAGGCGGCAGCGTTGCGGTTGCCATGGTTACAGGGCGACGCTCTCTCTCTCTGCGTGTTTCCTGGGTGAGAGAGGCCTTTTTGTTGTTGTTGTGCTAAGCTAATAGGCAGAATGCTACAGGTATAGCTCTAAAGAATGTAGCATCATAGGCAGTGCAGTCCGTGCTGCAGGGAGAATGGACTGCCATACCCGTTATGTGTCTGTGAGCGAGGGAGGAAGAAAAAGGAAAAGTACGAGCTGTCATCGAGCAAAAACAGGAGCTGGAAGCATGTAAATATAATAATAACCACTGCAGCCAAGAAGAGAGCCTGACGAGCCCAGTTGTAAGTAAGCTATTAAAACTCGACTGTACACCGTGTTCGTGTTTTCCTCCGAAACAATAAGTTCTGTTGGAGCAGCCTTTCAACACCTCTCTCTGTCTCTCGCTAGCAAAGTTGACCCAAACAAAGTAAAGCTAGTTTTCGGCTACGAGCCCGACACAAACCCACCTTATTAGCCAGAGGTCCCTTTACTACGGTTCGGAGCCGCTGTGACCTTCAGTAACAGCAATAAATCACAGCAATAGTACATTCATGTAGTTGTAAACAGCATAATAATATATTAAGTAATCCAAAGTATTTAGAATACGTTACTCTCATTGAGTAATGTAACGGAATACATTACAGAATACATTTTGGGGCATGTATTCTGTATTCTGTACTGGAATACATTTTAAAAGTAACCTTCCCAACACTGAATATATGTAGCTTAATGTTGTTCGTGTGTAATTTACGTTGAGTAGGCTAACCACGTTACTACATTAATGCATGTAAGGTGAACTAGCAAACACCGTCACATGCGGCTGTCTTCTTGTATGATGGCAGATACTCCCTTCACCCTGGCCAAAAAGGCTAAAATGACCAAAGAAAAAATGGAAAATGGCTAAACAAAGTTTAGTTTTTTGGACAAAGTTTGTGTTTTTTCCATTGTTTAAGCACTGCTTCCAGCCAAGAGTGAAACCATATATGCCCTATAGCTGCAGAAAATGCTAACATTGTTATCTTTTTACAATAAAACCAGCTGAACATGAGAGGTTTTTGGACCAATTTTGTGTTCTCCATTCTTTAAACACCAGTTTGAGCACCGTTTAAGCACTGGCACCGTTTCAAAAGTACCAGTTTGGTACTGGTATCGAATAAAACCTAAACGATACCCATCTTTACATACAACCACCCTTTACCTTCCCATATGGAAAAGAAATAGTAAAAAATTATAAAAATTATTTGATTCATTATATAATTTTTCAAGGGATCTTATATCTGTTTTCACTCTTGTATGCTTTCATACACAAGACAGATACAAACTTTATAAGATTTATATATATCCTTTCCATATGGGTTGTCTGGGTGGAGTAGGTGGAATCTAATGAGGTGCTTCAGGTGGTACTGCTACCATTGAGTGTGAGCCGGACTTGTGGATCTATAGAGGTCCATATATACAGGGTGTAGCATCCACTGGGTAAAGGCAGTGATATGCAGGGGGGTCAGTGGCTTTTTCCCTTTCAGGTTCTTGTGGGCAGCTGATGACTTTCTTGTTGTAGCTGCTTCTCGGTTTCCACATTGAAGTTTCATAGGTATTGTTGTCACTGAGGAGTTTAGTCATGTTTATTTGCTCTGCTTTTTTTTTTATCAGGGATAAAATACATATACTTTTTGTGTCCCAGCTGAGTAACAGGAGAAGAGTCTGGTGGAGCAACAGAGGAACAATTTCAGCCATTTGGACTGAGGAAAAAATGACTTCAACACAAAAGGTAAGAAAAACATCACAGTTACACTGTTATTGAAACTGTGTGCACAGCTTTTTGGTTTTTAAAAACACGTTAACAGCAGCTTTATCTTTTCCATCCCAGGCTCCTCCATATACACAGAATCTACATTCACAAACAAAAAACTCAGATGTTACAAGAAGATACAAACATAATTTTTTATCGGCACACATTGAAACAACAATATCAAAAATTGAACTAACAATTTTTTATGAGTAAAATATTTTCTCCACTTATCAATATTTCTTCAATATGTATTTTTCATTACGACTGTCATTGTAGCACATCATTGAAATTTGATACTATGACCAGAAGGTGATGGTAACACACCTACAATGTGTTTGTTGACATGTTTGATTCCACTAATAGAGGGAGTTACAGTTTGTTCCACGACTGCATTTCACTCACTATTTCTGTTTGTATCTCTGTCACTGCAGGACCAACATGGAGCGAGAAGTCAGCGCTCTCAGGAGGCCGACAAACCTCACAGAAGAAAGGGAGAGAAAACCTACAGCTGTGATGAGTGTGGGAAGGATTTTACCTGGGGTGGAGGCTTGAAAAGACACCAACTCATTCACAGTGGAGTTAAACCTTACAGCTGTGATTTGTGTGGAAATTCTTTTACCCAGGCTGGAAGCTTAAAAACACATGAACTCATCCACAGTGGAGTTAAACCTTACAGCTGCGACTTGTGTGGAAAGTCTTTTACCCTGGCTGGAGGCTTAAAAAAACACCAAGTCATCCACAGTGGAGTTAAACCTTACAGCTGTGAGTTGTGTGGAAAGTCTTTTACCCATGCTCAAAGCTTAAAAATACACCAACTCATCCACAGTGGATTTAAACCTTACAGCTGTGACTTGTGTGGAAAGTCTTTTACCCAGGCTGGACACTTCAAAAGACACCAACTCATCCACAGTGGATTTAAACCTTACAGCTGTGACTTGTGTGGAAAGTATTTTACCGAGGCTGGACACTTAAAAAAACACCAACTCATTCACAGTGGATTTAAACCTTACAGCTGTGACTTGTGTGGAAAGTCTTTTACCGAGGCTGGAAACTTAAAAACACACCAACTCATCCACAGTGGAGTTAAATCTTACAGCTGTGACTTGTGTGGGAAGTCTTTTACCCGGGCTGCAGACTTAAAAAGACACCAACTCATCCACAGGAGAGTTAAACCTTACAGCTGTGACTTGTGTGGAAAGTCTTTTACCGAGTCTGGAGGTTTAAAAAAACACCAACGCATCCACAGTGGTGTTAAACCTTACAGCTGTGATGACTGTGGGAAATCTTTTACCCAGGCTGAAAACTTAAAAACACACCAACTCATCCACAGTGGAGTTAAACCTTACAGCTGTGACTTGTGTGGAAAGTCTTTTACGTATCGTGAGGGCTTAAAAAAACACCAACTCATCCACAGTGTAGTTAAAGCACACTACTGTGACTTGTGTGGTAAAGCTTTTGCTCAAAGTCGAAACTTACAGAAGCATCTAGTTACCCACTCTGGAATTAAGGCGTACAGCTGCAACTTTTGTGGAAAAAGTTTCAGTGAAAAACACGACCGAAATATTCACCTACGGATTCACACTGGAAATGGTATTTACTGCTGTGATCAGTGTGGGAAATTGTTTACAACAGATGCACAGTTACAACAACACATGTTTAGCCACACTGAGGAGAGACCTTACAAAAGTGACTTGTATGAGAAGATTTTTAAATCTCTACAAGTGCAGTTACTGTGAAGTATGTATTTATCCTTTTATCCTTTAACCTGATTGTTTGGAACAAGTCTCATCAGTAAACTTATGGAGTTATACTGAATGAACTGTTGTCGTTTTCGCCCAGTAAGCTGAGTGTTATAATGTAAACAGTAAAACGTAATTGGACGTTGGCAGAGATGCTCTTTGTTGGAATCTCCTGTAAAGAGTGTCAGCTAATGTCACACTTGGATCTGATGAGGTAGCTCTGATTTCTGGAGCTGCAGTGAATAATCCTGAATGTTACATTTAGGAAGCTGCATGTATAGATATGTAAATCAAGTTTATGTTTTTTCCTTTGAGGGATTTTAATTCTCTAAAATGTTATCCCGGTTACATTTTAATCTTTGTTCCCTTAGGACACAGTAGTGTTTAGTAGTTGTACTATTAAAGTTATAGGAATGTCTTTTCTTTCTTTCTTTTTAAACCAAACTGGTATTCTATCAAAAATCACATATGGATATGTAAATCATTTGTTTTATTTGAACTTTTTTAGCTTTTCCAAAATTAACTTATTTTTTATGTATTCATTGCATGTTTCACCTCAGTTAAATTTCAATCCTTCATTCATATTTAAACTTTTGCTGTGGTAAAATCTTCTCTTAAATCCTTTTCTCCCAAAACAGCAAATAATTACACAGCAGTTGCTCTTAAAACTTCCAAAATGAACTAAATCTGTCCACCAGCTTTGAAACAACACCTGCTGTGACTTTATGTCCAGAAAAAAGAGACTCAAGCTGAACTGGTTTTGGGCTGTACTTCCATGTAATACTTTCTTTTTTTTTTTTTTTTTTTTTACCAGAAGATGGAGCAGTGAGACTGTGTAACCTTAATTTAATTAGGGAAAGAACACAATATTCACAGTGGCAGCAAAGAACTGTTAAAAGTTCAAAACAGCAGCACACATCAGAACCATTTTAAAGATCACAGGTGACTAATTTTAGTTAATTCAAATCCTATTAAACATCTATTTTTGGCTCCTCCTTTCACTTCAGTGTATTTACTGTATCCTTGAAGTCCACACGTTATTTTTTAATGAATTCATTTTGATCCACATGTTCTGCAGCTGTTTTCCTTTTGATTTGAAGTCTGTATTATGAAATCCTGATAATGTTAAAGCGTTAGTTATATTTGATGAACTCTGTGTAAAGTTTATCTTATTAAACAGTTTGGTGTGAAAAATAAAGAAATGGTCTCACAGCAAGTAGTTTGAGCCATGATTTCCGATTCAAACTAATTTAAATGTTTTTAGTGGTACATGTGGAGGTTTATCAGAGGAGGAGACTTGGCTGCTCTCGGCACGGTTCCTGCACCTCATTAAAAACTCTGAAATGATCTTAAGGAAAAGATGTTTGATTTTTCTTAAAAACAAGATGTGGGCATGAAGTTTTCACAGAGTGTGTTTAAGATGCTTTGTGATTAGTATCTCACACATTCCAATAAAGCAGATGTTCCTGCATTGCAACAGTAGGTTGAAGATGTGTTCTTCCCCCGACCATCTGCAAGACTCTCATGCAGCACCAATTTGAAACACAGCCTGGAAAGTGTGTTCATGGCCCTACAATTTGCCTAATCACAAGAGACAAATTGTGCAAAAGGAATTGGCTGAAATGGTGAAAATGCTGTTATCTCAGGATGAAATGAGGATTTGTTCCTCAGTGTTTGGTCTCCTATGCTTATCTGTTTGCCAGATGATTTGTCCCAGCTGTTGAGAGGGGCCGGTTGTCTTTAAGGTGCTTCCAGGTAATTAAGAAGTTATTTGTCTGCAGAGGCCAAAGACAAAACCAGCTGATAGGTTTGTAGCTTAAACCTATTCGCTGGAACGTTGAAGACAATATAATTACACAGCAAAGCAAGACCCAAAGTAGGCAAAGTTCTTCATGTTACTCATGCATGAGGGAGACCTGCCTGGAGCCAAGTGTCGTTCCACCACTTGACCTCCGTCAGACTCTCAGCCAGGTTCCCCATAGCACTCCTTTTATTGTGGTTACATGAATATGCATAGGGTCATTAACATATAACATCTTACATAGGTAAACATGTGAACAAAGAATACTGTGTGTGTGTGTGTGTGTGTGTGTGTGTGTGTGTGGGGTCAGAGTATGACCCCATAAATGACTTCCCTAAACCTACTGGTCTGGAAAGTCCACCAGTTCATCTAAACAAAAGGCACTTAGCCTAAAACAGATATAGCCACGTTTATCCTACCATAAAACAATAAAACAATGTACGACCTCTTCCCATGCTCCCAGGATGTAGGTGTGGATTCCAGAACACTCTGGAATCCACACCAAGCCTTTGCAGCCTGCTAAAGATCACACATCCTATCACTACACAATTGATTATACACCTCTAAGCATATATAAGCAGATATTTCTAAGCATAAATGACAATCAACAATAAAAAAACCTAACACCAGCCTTCTCTACTCTGTATGGTTCGTACCATTCGTCACACTTCTGTTAGGCTTGTTTGTAGCCTCGGGCATTTTTCAGCACCTCCTGTAGCGATAGCGGCGTCCTCACACTGCATATGCTGTTTGCTACCTGGATGATGTTGTCATTCACAGTGATACCTCGGTGGAGCATGTGGGTAGTCACAGTCCAAAAGTGTGTGGTTGGATGGAGGGACGCACAGTATTTGGGTACAATTTGGGAGCTGGGCATGTGCATCCACACATAGATAAAACAGCAGCCATCGCATCTTGCCTGTGTCCCAACGCAAAGAAGAACATCCTGATAATAATGAATTACAATATTCCAGACAAGAAGTAATAAATGCGTGAACGAGTTTTTCAGCATCACTCTGGAACAGGATATTTCTGATTTTAAAGATATTGCAGCAATGGAAGAAAGCAGTCTTAAATATTTTCTTTATATTTCCATTAAAGGAGAAATCCTGGTCAAAATGACTCTAAGATTCCATATAGTGTTACTGGAGGCCAAGGTATTGCATCCAGAAAAGGATAAAATCCGTAGTTGTTGATAAAATTGGCACAGAGCTTCCCCCATGCATTACCAAAGATTCACATCAAACTCATCCCATTCTTGATTACTTTAATGAACATTTTTTATTGTCACAGTTTGATACTGATGATTTCTTCTGAACACTCCTTTAGTTTAAACCCAGTGACAGTATGAAGTTATTGTGTGGATGCTTTAAGGCATCCACACTATTGAGTTCCTGTTTCTCTTTATTCTTTATACTTTATACTTTATTCTTCAAGTTGCTTCCGTATGTTTTTTGGACTTTAACTACTTCCACAATTTTTGTGCTATTTTCACCGTTCAAATTTTAAACTATTCAGCTTTTTCTGCTAACGACTGCTATGACTTTTGGTATTTATTACTATTATACTTTTTAAAATATTGAGCTTTTTCCCTTTAATTTGTCCCATTGAAATGAATGGGAAACTTCTGCAATTCTGCTAAAACTTGCTTGTTTTTGTAACTTAACTACTTCCTCATACTTTTGCCTAGAACAACCATTCAAATTTTAAAATGTTCACAAATTATTGGGCTATTCATGTATGATTCAGCTTTTTCATATCTGTTACCGTTTTCATCTTATCCCTCTTTAAGTTTTGAGTTTCATCTTTGTGATTTTTCACAAAATACATGCGTTGTTATGGTTTCTATGCACTTGGCTTTCAGTGTGCCACTGTAAGTTTCGCAGTCTTCTCTTCATGTCCGAACAACTTCTTGCTACTTGCTCAATTTTCACTCAACTTCCACAAATTATACATCAAAACATAGGTATTTTTTGCTGGCTTTCGGAAAATGTCATTATCATTGTTGTGGGATTTATAGAATTTTGGCAAATCTCCTCAGACCAACACAAAGTCGGAAAACTCTCCATAGAAAGTCAATGTAGAGTTTGTTCAAAATCACCGCTTGATTTCTGTAATGAGAGGCATATTTGAATCGTCATATCTCCTTAACGAAGCGACGTTAAGACATGAGGCTTGTCCCGATATATCTTCAGACACTCCTGACGCTCACAATTCAAGAATTTGTTTCTCATCTATTACTGTTCTGAGATGAGTTACACTTGTTTGAGGGTAGGAAATTTGTCCTTCGCTCAGATTTCTTCAGCTTTCAAACTCTGGAAATGAACCACATTTTTCTCTCGTCATATCTTTTTGATGGATTTCCAGAGAGACCTGCAAATTTCCATGACTGTTCACCAAGCCTGCTGTCTCTTACGGTGTAAGAATGATATCGATACTCCAAATAGATTTAGAGTTACAAAGCGTTGTTTGAGGGGAAGTCAAGGCAGTTTTCGCTTCGCCTCTACTCAGTTATGGTGCATTACAAGTCAAATATCTTTAATAATTCATATTTTAATGATAAATTGTCAACACTTGAAGATTCCCCCATCTCTTCTGAACAAAGCGGTGTAAGAATGACCATTCTAGCCCCTACGGTTAGGAAATAATGGTCATTTGTTTGAGGGGAATACTCACTATGAGAAATAGACTGCAAAAAATCTGTCTCTCTGCTGCGTGTGTGTAAAACCGGCTGCACCTGTTTTGGCGGGAAAAAGTACACACCCTCTCTGATTGGTGGATTCAAATTTAGCAGCTCCCAGGCTGCTTGACTGACCTACAAACTTGCTTCTCTCTCTTTCTGTGTGTGTGTGTGTGTGTGTGTGTGTGTGTGTGTGTGTGTGTGTGTGTGTGTGTGTTTAGTGAGAGAGAGAGAACCCTACTCTTATTTGGCAGCATCTCATTGTAGGATTTAAATTGAATATAGTTAGACTGGTTGACTGGATTAGAGCCTGTGTTTGTGTGTCCCTCTGTGCATTTGTGTTTCAACTTACAAAATTACAAAATATTTGTAATTTTGTAAGTTATTACTATTCTGCTAAATCATAGTATTTCTGCTACTTTTCGGTACTTGTGCTAAATACAGTATTTCTGCTAAATCATACTATTTCTGCTATTTTATAGGATTTGAGGTAAATAGAGTATTTCTGCCAAAACATAGTATTTCTACCAAATATAGTATTTCTAATAATTATAGTTTTTCTACCAAATCATAGTACAGTATTTCTGCTTTTAATAGGATTTGTGCTTAATATAGTATTTCTGCTTTTTATAGGATTTGTGCCTAACACTAGGTTTACTAACCTGCGCAAATTTGCGGAACTTCCCTAAACCCAACACCCCCTAGAATTACTGTCTTTTTTATTTTCTGGTGCAAGTCCCGAGGTGTTAATCACCCCTGCTGAGATTTTCACAGGTCGTCAGCTCATTTCTCCTCCAGCTTTTGTTCTGCAAACCACCCATTATCCTTGAGGCCTGGCACATTTGCATTTGCTCACTCCAAGTCAGGCCAAACCTTTGTGTTACAACTTTCAGAAATGCCTGCCGTATCTATACAAAATATCCCACACAGTGACTGACCTGCAAATATAAAAGACACACATTCACACCTCTCTGCTATATTACATATGATATTTATATAAACCCATTTAGAATGAGCTTCATGTAAATTTACCATTCTCTATTTGTTTATCTTCTGACAACGTAAGATTACAAGTGTGCTCCAAAGCTTCCTTTGCCTGTTAGACGTGGGAATGCTGCAGACCATCAGAGAGCGCACGGTACATCAAGCCCGCAGAACAGAGCCGGACTGGAATTTATCAGTTCATGAACCGATGGCATTCATTTCAATCCTGTTTGTAAGAGCAATCATGTGTCCTGTTGGTGCCATTGTGGATTGCTGGTCAGAAGGATTTCTGGTGCCAGTAATCAAAGAGACAATGCCCCGAGATAGATTAATTTCAATTATGCAACACCTTCGATTTGATGACAGGGACACGCGGGCAGAACGGGTGAAAACAGACAAATTTGCGGCGATCTCCGACATCTGGACACGCTTCAACGAGAACTGTGCTAAGAGTTTCACTCCAGGAGAACACATGACCATAGATGAACAGCTGTTCCCTACCAAGGTTTGTTGTCCATTCACACAGTATAACCAAGCCAGACAAATTTGGGATCAAGTTCTGGATGGCCACGGATTTGGACACCAAATATGTCTGCAGTGCATCTCCTTACTTGGGAAAGAACCCCAGTCGTCAGAAGGTAGAGACACTGACTGAGAACGTGGTCATGAAACTGATGGAGCCGTTTTTGGATGATGGGAGAAATGTCACAACGGACAATTTCTTTACTTCACTGTCACTGTCGCACAGACTGCTGCAGCGCAAAACAACGTTACTGGGCACAGTGAACTTCCTCAACTTGCAAAAGATACTGCAAAGCGAGAGGTATTCTCCACTTCAGTGCTTAGAAGTGGCGTTGTCTCCTTGACAACTTATGCACCTAAAAAAAACAAGACTGTGTGTGTTCTAAGTTCCATGCACCAAGACGTGATGATTGGTGACGACAGAAAGAGGAAACCCAACACGATAACAGACTATAACCACATGAAGGTATGTGAATGTGTGTACAATTTTACACCAGTGCTACAATGTTTTCTGATGTGTGCTATACAGGCCGATAAAAAAAAACATATACTCATGACTCTCTCTCTGCTTTTACAGTGTGGCGTAGACGTGTTGGACCAAATGGCGCGGATGTATTCCGTAAGAGCAGCAACATGCAGGTGGCCAGTAGCGGTTTTCTACAATATGCTGGACCTGGCGGCGGTGAATGCCTACATTTTGTACAAGGCATGTACAGGATGGACAGGCAAAAGAAGATTGTTTCTGAGTCTTCTAGCTCAGCAACTTCGTTGCCTATTCACGCAGCTCAAGGAAATATTAGCACAGAGGCAGGCTGCTGAAGCTGCTGCAGCTGCTGTGCCAGGGACTGTAAAGACAACGCAGTGCCAGGTGCAAGAGAGCTGCAACAGGAATCGCGGCAGGTTTACCTGTGCAACATGTCAGAAATTCACCTGTGCCAAATGCAGGGATGATGGACACTCTGCAAATGCTGTAAAGTCTGAAACACTTTGAAATAAAACAGACTTGTGTACCCATATATTGTGAATGTGTGTCTTTTGTATGTAGGTTGTAACACAGAGGTTTGGCCTGCCTTGGATCTGAGTAAACAAATGCCAATGTTACACACACACACACACACACACACACACAGCAAATCTGCATTTATTTGTCCCACAAGTGGAAAATCTGCATTGTCACTGCAAAAAAGTGGACAGTGCAAGACAAAAGCAGCTAAATAAAAACTGTACAAAAAGCACGGTATAGAAAGTGCACTATACAAACAATCTGGAAACATAAATATGGACACGTGTATTCAAAAATACACACACACACACATATGTATATATATATATATATATATATATGTGTGTGTGTGTGTATAACTAGACTTTATGCATATTATGTAAGGTGTGGCTATATAAATATATGTACAACTCTGTGTATATGTGTTTATGGACAGGCACGCTGCAGGTAAGGAAAGAAAGTAGCCTTGCAGGGAAGGAAAGACCTGAATCTCTCATGGTTGGGGAAGGGTGTCTTTGCGCAACAAAAGCAGGAGAACAATGGAGCTGAAGACCTGTGAAAATCTCGGCGGGGTGCCAAGAGGTGTTAGGGTCGGGGGGAATTTACGCATATTCACGCAGGCTAGTAAATCTAGTAGTAGGGACTGCACCAGGGAAAAAAAGGCTCAGTAATTCTAGTGCTAATATAGTATTTCTGCTTTTTATAGGATTTGTGCTTAATATAGTATTTCTGCGATATTATAGTATTTCTGCTTTTTATAGTATTTGTGCTAAAACATAGTATTTCTACTAAATGTAGTATTTATGCTTAATCATACTATTTCTATATATTACTGCCAGGTCCCCAGGCAGCCAATCCTCTGTGAGGACTGAGACATTCAAATTTGCATATCAGGGTCTGAACGGCTTCCCAGCCAGGCAATCATATCTGAGGTCTGAGACATTCAAATTTACAAATTAGGGCCTGCACGGCTTCCCAGCCAGCCAATCATATCTGAGGGCTGAGGCATTCAAATTTGCATATTGGGGCCTTCATGGCTTGTAAGCCAACCAGTCATCCATGTCATATATCTCTAAAAATTCACATTTTTATTTTAAATAGACAACACTTGACGATTCCCCCATCTCTTCTGAACAAAAAGGTCTAAGAACGACCGCTCTAGCCCCTGAGGTTAGGTAATTATGGCCATTTGTTGGAGGGGAATCCTCAATATGAGAAAAAAGACTGCAAAAATCCTGTTTCTCTGTGCTGCGTGTGTGTGTAAAAGCCTGCACTTGGTGCACCAGTTTTGGTGGGAAAAAGTACATAACCTCTCTGATTGGTGGATTCAATTTCAGCAGCTCACAGCTGTTTGACTGACTAAGAAACATGCTGTTAACAGCCCCTGTTCACTTGCTGCTCTGCTGTATGTGTGTGTGTGTGTGTGTGTGTGTGTGTGTGTGTGTGTGTGTGTGTGTGTGTGTGTGTGTGTGTGAGAGAGAGAGAGAGAGAGAAAGACCCTCTTTAGGGCAGCATCTCATTGTTGGATAAAAATATAATATATTCAGAATGGTTGACTGGCATAGACCCTGTGTGTGTGTCTCTCTCTGTACATTTCTGTATCCATATTTGATTTTGTGTTTATCTATTGGTTTTTCTTATTTGTTTTTTTTTTTTTTCAAATGTATTTGCATTTCTTTTTTTCCACAGGTGAACAATAATTAGTTTTGACGGAGCTTAAACATGTTCCGTTTTTTTTCAGCTTGTCATTTTACTTTTCCAGTATTTTCACTTAAGTTCTTACTATTCTGCTCAATCATAGTATTTGTTCTAAATCATTGTTATTATGCTATATTGTAGTATTTCTGCTAAATCATAGTATTTCTACTATATTATATTTTTCTTTCTAAATATAGCATTTCTGCTATATAATTGTATTTCTGCTATGTTATAATATGTGTGCTAAACCAGAGTATTTGTGCTGAAACATAGTATTCTGCCAAATGATAGTATTTGTGCTAAAACATAGTATTAATTTAAAATTACAATATTCATAGTTCATCACAGTGTCTCTGGTAAATCACAGTATTTCTGCTATGTTGTACTATTTTTCTAATTCTAAATCATAGTGTTTCTGTAATGTTTAAGTATTTTTGGCTAAATATATTCTTTCTGTTATCTTATACTATTTCTCCTAAATTCTTGTATTTTTGAGAAGTTATCATGTTTCTGGTAAGTTCTGCTATGCTATTGTATTTCTGCAAAGTATTATGTTTCCTCTAAGATATTGCAGTTCTGCTAAGTTATTACATTTTAGCAAAGTTCCTTTGCTTCTGCAAAGTTTTTACAATTTCTGCAACGTTTCAGCTTTTTCAGTTTCATGTTTGTTTTCATGTAAGTATCTACACTTATATTATCTATCTATACTTGGTCTGCATCCTTCGAGGCCCCATTTGAAGGCTCATTATGTCACAACATAGGCCAGAATTCATAGTGCAGTGGTGGCTGTGGCTATTTTTTAAAAAAAACAAACAGCAGATGGCTGAAGCGTGGTGGCCAAAGAATAAACTTTTAAAAGCAAGTATTAAAAGTTAGATCACTTACATATCTGCAAAGAACGTTAAAACATTACTGTTGGCTACATGTCCAGAAAGTTATTTATAGGGGTGGGTTTTGATTATCGATTTATCAATTAAAATCGATTCTAGCTTGGATAATGTGATATTGATTCATTAAAATCCTGAATTGATTTATTTTTCCCAAAATGCCAGAATTTCAGGTTAAACTTCACAAAATTTCAACAAATAACAACAACCAAACAGCTGAGATAGTAAATGAGAGAAGGGAACACGATTCTGCACAAAGACGTAAACACAAAGCGTGGATCCACCGACGGATCAGAATCAGTGAGATGTCGCCTTTCTCTCCCGACAGCACGGACACGGTCGGGGCTGAAAGCCGACAGCTCGCTGATGTTTCAGTGGGTCCGTGCTTTGTGTTCACGCCCTTTTTCCACTAGATTCTGAAGCTGCAGGTTTTTTCTCTCTCCAAACAATATTGACTAAACCAGCAGCTGAAGAAGATCCAACCCTTCACATAAACATTGTCATGAACTCCCTCTTACTTTTGCTGTTTTGCTTCCACAACAATAAAATCACACTTCATGCACAGCTCTCTCTCTCTCTCTCTCTCTCTCTCTCTCTCTCTCTCTCTCTCTCTCTCTCTCTCTGTACTTCAAGAACAGTTTCCCGTCAAAAAAATTTGTTTTTTGCATTATTCACTTGTTTATTACGCACAGGTCTACCGTTGTTTACAGCGCTGTCGGCCGCTGTTCTTTTCCTTTTACCTAATTCTGAAAAGAAAGTCTCATTTTTGCTGTTCAATAGGCTACTGAACAAATTCAAACTTTTTAAAGTTATGCAAAATTTCAAAACGCTTAGCTGTGTCTCTAATAAAATCCCTGTAACTTTGCTCTGCTTCACTTCAGCAGCATCAGCTAATGTTCATATGTTGATTGATTATTTTAACTAATAATCTTGTCAGCACAAAGTTCTTTATTTGGAGCACAGATCTACAAGAAAGATAAGTTGAAACTGAAATGTGCTTGTGCTTAAATTCCTTATCACTCTTTGGCAATATTGTGAGTAATGTTAAACTTAAAGATCATCTCTGCCTCCTGATCTGTTTCCTGCTGCCTGCCACTGAAGGCAGTGGGGAGAGGTAACAATTAGGCAGTGCATTTACCGTGGCATATAATGTCATCTTTTCTCATTACCCACAGCAATATCCACTCCAGCCGGGCTTAGGCTACTCACTAGGGCTGAGCAAAAGCACGATCTCCTCTAAGTTTATGCTCAGTCCTGGGTACATTCAGGAAAAGCTGATCAGCTGACTTAAGAGAGCAGGTGGGTGTATACGGCAGTAGCAGCTCAGAGAGATAAGATTGGACTAGGCCATGGAGGGCTTTAAACGCAAATAAAAGAATTTTAAAAGGAATCCTAAAAGAAATGTGCAGCAGGTGAATCTTCTGTAGATGTATGAAGCACTGACCCATATATAAAGTGCATTACAGTAATCCAATCGAGTGCTAGATAACTGTCTCAAAGTGCCTCTGTGAAAGATTTGGCTTTATTTTAGCCAGCTGCCTCAGCTGAAAGATGCTTGATTTTACCACTGCCTTAATCTAACTGTCGAGCTTCAGATCACAGTCCACTTTGACCAGCAGGTTTGTGACAGTTGGCTTAACATACCGAGCCAAGGAATCTAAATATACATTTGGGGTCTCAGTGGGGCTACCAAAAATCATCACCTCAGTCTTTTTATCATTGAATTGAATTGAAAAAAACTTTCTCAGGCTGCAGAGAAGGGCTTGATAGAGTCAGTATGTGGTGCACTGAGAACAGAGTTAATAGTTTTAAATAAAACATGCAAGTTGTTACAGTTTCACAGAATAATGTCAGATAAGTGGATTTTTTTTATATTGACGCTAACAGTCCTTTAGCATCTGTAATGACCAGTGTTGGGTAAGTTACTTTAAAATAGTAACTTAGTTACATTACTAGTTACTTCTATCAAAAGTAACTCAGTTACTTCAAGTTACTCGTTACTTTCAAAGTAACGAGTTACTTGGGAAAGTAACTTTGGTTTTACTCAGAATTCTCTTGTTAATGTGTTGCTTCCATAACTTTGCCAGTCTTCTAGCTTGCTTACTTGCCACATGTGCACTGTGCCACCTACCAATAGAAAGGAAAAGATAATGTGCATATTTCCACGAGAGAATGCCATGATTCTAGCCTACGTCACAGCGTCATGTGTGCCTTTTACATCCAACACAACAACTGCAGTCGTGGTGCTTTGATTGTACTCAGAACTCGGAAATTCTGCCTTCTGAATAGGAAGATGTAGGTAACACCAGACTGCAGATGAGCTGCATACAGGGCTGGACTGGGACAGAAAATTGGCCCGGGCATTTTGACTTGAGACTGGCCATTATAGGAAAAATCATAAAGCCTTTGAATGAAAACAAACGCTGTTGTGACAGTGATGTTCACTGTCTTGATGGTATATATGCACCAATCTATCAATCGTTTGTTGTAAGATTCAGATAATTATTTTTTAAAAGCCAGACATTTTAAATGAGAATAAGAAAGAAAAGTATTTCCTTGTGCCCCCCTCTCCCTGTTAATGCCCTACCTGGCCCCCCTGGCAAACCTTTGCTAGACCCGCCCCTGCACAGTTACCAGCTGTCAGCTACTTAGAAAAGGATCCTGGTGTTATTTGTCTCTCAGAAACAGTTCATAACTTCCCTTCAACTCATCCATGTCACCTAAAAGGTAAACCTGTTTCTCCATCACCTGTTCAGCTCTGATGATTCAGTAAGGATGTCTCCTGGTTTCATCTTCATGTTTCCCTCTCACCACATATCCAAACCATCATGACCAGCAGCTTTACAGCTGCGGCTCCAGCAAACATCAGCTGATACTAGAAATTAATATTAAATAAATTCTAACAACAGCTGATCAAGCTTAAACGTGCTGCTGTTGTTTAGCGCGACATCCGCTGGTTTCCTCTTTCTGGCGCAAAGTGGGCGATAAACAAACAAGAGAGCCGATCAGCTGATCATTGATCAGTTTTCATGATTGAAGTAGAAACGGGAGAGGGAGGGGAGAATGAGAGAAGATGAGGCAGCTGTGCAGCAAAGACACAGAA
Organism: Neolamprologus multifasciatus; assembly: GCF_963576455.1. NCBI lineage: Eukaryota > Metazoa > Chordata > Actinopteri > Cichliformes > Cichlidae > Neolamprologus > Neolamprologus multifasciatus. The sequence goes on along the minus strand of NC_140441.1, from coordinate 6,858,688 downwards.
TAACTCCAGCTTTGTGCCTTTTTCATTGTAGCTGAATTACGGGACAAACTGTTCCTTTTCACCTCAATAAGAAACGCGTAATATTTTCTCTGAATACCAGACGGGACGGTTGGCAACTCTAATAACTTATGAACAAAATAAAGTTCAACATCATAAACTTCATAGCACCCACCCAGCTGTATAGAAACTCCGTCATGCTAGCTAGTACGCAGTAGGGAAAAAGTCAGAATAACAAAAATAAACTCCACCTAAACTTGGTTTATATCTGACCCAGATAGACTGCAGGTCATAACTTCTTACCTGAAGTTCAGTTCACACTTGGAGCGGCGGCCGCCTCGGGTCTCTTTTCCTTCTGCGTCCACCTTCCCTCCTCCACCTGCTGCCTCCACCACTTGCTAATGTTACAGAATCTGTGGAAGCTCCGCGATAGCCACCACACGAAGTAACGAGTAACGACCGTATCTAAATCCCAGTAATGACTAACGCGTTCCTGATTTTGGCATAATAACTAGTTACCGTGCTCGTTACCACAATAATAACGTAGTTACTGTAACACGTTACTTAATAACGCGTTAGTCCCAACACTGGTAATGACACTTGTAAATTGTCCTTTTTCCACGTGTGCTCAGCTCGACGGCACTCGTGTCTGACAGCTCGGGTCGTGTCGTTCAGCCAGGGCTCAGATTTAGAATGCCTGGATTTTAATGGAGTCATGTGCAAAGCAGTCCAAAGCAGTCTGGCAGGTGGAATAAAACCATGAGCTCAGTTCTGTGGTCTGGCTGCATTAAAAATCTGGGATTTTACAGTTCTGGTTAAAACTGTTGAAAACTGCTCAGCAAGGGAGGAGTTAAAAACTCGACAGCGCCGAGCAGCAGCGTGAGGTTTAACTGAGGTACAGGCAAGAGGAACTTCAAACATCACAGGGCTGTGGTCAGAAAACACAGCATCACAAATCTCTTCATTAAAAAACAAAACAAAAAACACAAAACATGAGATAAAACAAGATCAAGTGTGTGTCCACATTCATGTGTGGGACAGGTCACACATTGCACCACATTAAAAGAATCAATAAGGCTTTAAAAGCCCTTTGCCATGGGCATATCAGGACAACACACGTGAATATTAACACGATAAGAACACAATCATATTTTGGCATGTATTCAGCCAAGATGTCAGCAAAGTCCTTCACAAAGTACTTATTGTATTATATATTTAATTTCATATGTTATAGAAGTGACAGATTTATAAAGCGAGGCAAATTATTGTGATGTCACAATTGCAGGATGATCTACTAACAGTGTGCTTTAATCTCTCTATGAAGAAGCCACTCCAGTTCAGTAAAAATCTGCTTGAGAGCAGCTGTGAACAGCTGACTCTTCGATGTGCTAAAGAACAGAAGTCAAGTCAAGTCAAGTCAAGTTTATTTATAAAGCACATTTAAAAACAACCAAGGCTGACCAAAGTGCTGTACAATAAAATACAAAGATAAAATACAATAAAACACAAGTACATAAAACACCTCACTGATAAAAACAATAAGTTAAAACAGTAAGTTAAACCTTGCTAAAAGCCAATGAGAAGAGGTGAGTTTTAAGAGCAGTTTTAAAAGTTCCTAGGCTTGTGGAGAATCTGATGTGAGGAGGTAAACTGTTCCACAGTCTGGGTGCAGCCACAGCAAAAGCCCTCTCTCCCCTAGTCTTTAATCTGTACCTGGGAACATCTAAAAGCATCAGGTCTGCTGACCTCAAAGATCTCCTGGGGCGGTAAATGCTAAGAAGCTCTGCCAGGTAAGGAGGTGCAGTACCGTTAAGAGCCTTAAAAACCAGCAGTAAAATTTTAAAATCAATCCTAAAAGCAACTGGGAGCCAGTGGAGAGAGCAGAGGACCGGAGTGATGTGGTCTCTCTTTTTGGAGCCGGTCAGCATGCGAGCAGCAGCGTTCTGCACCAGTTGGAGGCGATGCAGACAGGAACGATCTAAACCAGCATAAAGGGAGTTACAGTAGTCCAGCCGTGATGTAATAAAAGCATGGACCACCCTTTCTAGATCGTTCCTGCACAGGTAGGACTTGACTTTAGCTAAAATCCGTAGATGATAAAAAGATCCCTTGACTACGGAGCTGATTTGTTTATCAAATTTAAAAGCACTGTCAAAAGTCACACCGAGGCTCTTAATGGAGGAAGTACATTTGGAAGTTAGGGGTCCCATAAAATCAAAGGAAAGGTTGGGGTCTTTAGGAAGCCCAAACACAATGACTTCAGTTTTACTTTCATTTAGATGTAGGAAGTTAAGAGCCATCCAAGTCTTAATGTCAGACAGACAGGAGAATAACGGCTGCAAAGAGTCCTTACAGTCTAACCTCAGAGGGAGGTAGATCTGAATGTCATCAGCAACGGTGTGGAAGGACACATTATGTTTGCGCAGCACATCGCCCAGAGGGAGCAGATACAGAGTAAACAGCAGGGGGCCTAGAATGGACCCCTGAGGTACACCACAAGTTAAAGGAGCTCTGGGAGATGACAGTTTGCCGAGGTGAACAGAAAAACTCCTGTTATCCAGGTAGGACTGGAAAAACTTTAAGACAGTACCTTTCAAACCGACACAGTGTTCTAGGCGGGATAACAGTATGTTGTGATCAGCAGTATCAAAGGCTGCTGTCAGGTCTAAGGTTACTAGGACAGCAGCACAACCAGAGTCTACAGTTAAAAGCAAATCATTAAAAACTCTCAGTAAGGCGGTTTCAGTGCTGTGACGAGCTCTAAAACCAGACTGAAACTTCTCATAGAGACTGTTGTTGTCTAAAAATGACTGGAGCTGCCTGAGGACAACTCGCTCCAGTACTTTGGAGAGAAAGGGCAGATTGGAGATGGGCCTATAGTTAGAGAGTATAGATGGGTCCAGGTTAGGCTTTTTGAGGAGAGGTTGAACAACAGCATGCTTAAAAAGTGTTGGGAAACAACCAGAGCTGAGACAGGCATTGATCAGGACCAGAAGGACAGGTCCAACTGAGTCCAGGACCAGCTTCAGAAGACGAGACGGGATAGCGTCAGTGGAACAGTTGGTAGACTTGACCATGCAGACTGTTTCATGCAGCTGAGAAAGAGAGATTAGCTCAAACTGCTTAAAGGCAGATTGGCACGAGGGAGAAACACAGGGATTTAAAGGTGGAGGTGGAATGACAGACTGCAGGGAGGAAATCTTGTTAACAAAAAAATATAAAAAGTCATTGCAGAGGGTGGCAGAAGGTGTGAGGCGAGTGGACGTATGAGGATCAACAATGGAGTTTAAAACACGAAACAGAGTCTGAGGTTTATGGACATTACTGCTGACCAGGTTAGATATGTAGGAGGACTTAGCCTCTTTAGCAGCTTTCTGATAAGTTAAAAGAGAGTCTCTCAGGATATTGAAGGAGATTTGCAGCTTGTCCTTTTTCCACTTTCTCTCAGCACACCTGCAGGAGCGCCTGAGAGCACGAACAGAGTCTGTAATCCAGGGTTCAGTGTGAACTTTGGGACGGAGTGATTTTAGGGGAGCGATGGAGTCCAGAATAGAAGTGCATGTTGAGTTAAAAAGAGCAATTAAATCTTCTGCACACAGGGAGTCAATCCAGTCCACCGTGGAGAGCTCAGAGTTGTTGAAAGCAGCAGAGAACTGGGATGGTACATGGGTATTGATGATCCGGTGGCGGCGTGAAGGAGCTTTAACTGCAGCAACAGAACATTGTGCAGTGGCAGAGAACAGAACAGGAAGGTGATCAGAGATACACGCACTCTCACAGATTTCAGAGACGTGGATACTCAGGCCGTGAGACATGACGAGGTCCAGTGTGTGACCTTTCTCATGTGTGGAGCCAGACACACACTGAGTCAGGTTAAAAGAGTCCAGCAGTGATACAAAGTCTCTAACCAGAGGTTTAGATGGACAACACACATGGATATTCAGATCGCCAACAATAAGAAAATGATCAAAATCTACTGAAAGTCCTGATAAGAATTCCCCAAACTCACTGATAAAATCCTTGTTGAATTTGGGAGGACGGTACACTACTGCACACAGTAATGGAGTAGATGAGTTCAGTTTAAAAAGCTGCAGTTCAAAGCTGGAAAAGGAAAAAGATGAAATCTGATGACAGTCATAAACTGATTTAAAAACACAGGCAAGGCCTCCACCTTTACCAGAAGACCTGGGAGAGTTGAAAAAACAACAGCCTGGAGGAAGAAGCTCAGAGAAAGCCACAGTCTCACCAGCATGTAGCCAGATCTCAGTCAGGAACATAAAATCCAGTTCATGAGAAGAGAAGAAATCCTTGAGCAGAAACGTCTTATTGGAGAGGGATCGAATGTTGATCAAAGCCATAGATAAGGTGAGATCAGTAGCTGTCATCGGGGTTGATGTGCGGCTGAGTGGGCGGAGGTTTGAAATAACGGTACCAAGTCTGCGGATCCGTGGCTGGAGAGGAGCCGATGACCCAGCACCCGGAACAGGAGCAACCAGCGACGTACTTGGAGAGTCACGCAGGAGAGGAGCAGGCATCAGGCGCGGGCCGGAGGTGGAAGAGAGTCGCTCACCTGAGGAGAACGCCACCGCCGGCATGGCGAGGAGCGAACCAGACGACTGAAGGAAGCGCGGGCCGAGAAGCGGGCCCATCGGTGAGACAGGAGCAGCACCAGGCGGGGTTGGAGAGACAGTGCGCACCCAGATTCCTCTGGGTTGGAGTGAGCCTCTCACAGTGGCAGAGTAGCAGAAACCCATTTGTACAAGGAGAGGATCAGCCAGGCAAGAAAGTGACAGGAATGCCTTTGTACGAGCCAGGAGACCACTTCGCTTCCCTCGTCTTCTCCAGCGTTTTCTCCGATGTAGCTTGGGAGGGAGGAACCAGGTGCGACGTAGGTAAGGCGGAATGCCATGGAGCGGTGGAGGCGCACTGCTTGTTTGCCCATCAAAAACAAAGGACAAAGGTGCTGTCACTGCTGAGTCCCGGATGATAAAAAGAGTTTTTCGGTCATAAGTCCGGAGCGAGTTAATTTCCACAGTTAAGGCAATGAACAGCAAACAGAAAACCAGAAAACAGGTGGAGTGACGGCAAGCTGAACATACTGGCGCCATCTTGTCACCAGGAAACTCTTTTTTGCCGAAAAAAAGAAAACATTATTTCCCATCAGACCATGAGCAACAGTCAGGCATGTAACACAGTAACACTTTTATTTTTTACATATTGAGCAGAGAGAGTTAGCTGTGTGCACTATTAAAAAATAAGAAGCGTAATTCAATTCAGCTTCATATAAACTGTATTATGGAGGAAAAATAAGTGGGGCTCACCTCAAAACACAGCTTGAGGACTGACTGGAGAGTTTTAGGACAGTCTCTTCAGCAGCTCTTTAACATCAAAAGACGTGTTTGAGCTGCTGCAGATGTTAGTAAATCTGACCCTAACTGTTCCTTCTTCTTTAAAATTCAAACTTAATAATAAAGCAATATTTTTAACAGGCTGTTCTCGTTTATATGACGTCCATAAAACAACAGGGTAGGAACACATTGTGACGAAATAAGATGTTTGTTTTGTAGTCCATCTTCAGCACAATGTAGTTTCAACAGGCGGACATCTATGGGCTCAAAATGTGGTCATAAATATTTTGTACTTGTAAATCGGTTTTGTACTTGTAAATCAGGATTTGTATGTGTAAAAAAAATTTGTGTGTGTGTAAAAAAGATTTGTATGTGTAAAAAAAATTTGTGTGTGCGTAAAAAAGATTTGTATGTGTAAAAAAAATTTGTGTGTGCGTAAAAAAGATTTGTATGTGTAAAAAAGATTTGTATGTGTAAAAAAGATTTGTGCGTGTGTAAAACAGATTTGTGTGTGGACTTAGCCAAAAAAAACGCTGCAAGTTACAAGTACGAATTTTGACCCTATTTTTCTTCCTTTCATCTGATTGGTCAATGTCATGTCAATCACAAATGTAACAATCCAATCAGAGAACAGATGGGTTTGGCTGTCGGAGGGGCGCTTTTTTGAACTGCAGGTCCTTGAAGGGTAATACAGGTTGAAGCTGGAGGATCTCTATATAAATATCCGATAGCAGCTAGGTCCCCTAACTTTCAGTTGCTGTTGAAAGGATAAAGTTGTGGTATATCAGTGGTTAGAAATACCATTATTACTTTAGGATTAGTTTAACACAAAGTCAGGGCTGACCCGGGACCATTGCTGTGAGTCACAGTGCGCAGCATAAAAGTCCTTTCACATCGGATGCAGGATGTGCTGCTAATGCTAACTAAAAGCAAAGGATCTAGAATTTGTTGCTGGCTGCTGAGCTCTGTGGGTTTTTGCAGCAGCTCTACCTGTACTAGATGCACCTGCTCCTTGTCTTTTCTATCTCTGACTTTATGTCCTCTACAAGAGTTTCTGTTTTTTTTGCTAGTTCTTCAAATGTTCAATAAAAACATCTATGCTAATTCATAACGAAGAAAGCTTTGTAATGAAGACTGTCATTTCCAAAACACTGCCCGCCCCCACCCCGCGGTCCACAGCGCTGTTGAAAAGCTTGTGGAAGTCCCTATATTAAACACGTAGACCTGTGACACAAAAATCACCAAACTCGGACGACCACAGACTGTTTTCCTTCGTGGTGATGAAGGAAAACGCTGGGTTGGCATGTAAAAGGGCATTTATTCCCTTCAAAGACCTGCAGTTCAAAAAAAGCGCCCCTCCGACAGCCAAACCCATCTGTTCTCTGATTGGATTGTTACATTTGTGATTGACATGACATTGACCAATCAGATGAAAGGAAGAAAAATAGGGTCAAAATTCGTACTTGTAACTTGCAGCGGTTTTTTTTGGCTAAGTCCACACACAAATCTTTTTTACACATACAAATCTTTTTTACACATACAAATCTTTTTTACGCACACACAAATTTTTTTTACACATACAAATCTTTTTTACGCACACACAAATTTTTTTTACACATACAAATCTTTTTTACACACACACAAATTTTTTTTACACATACAAATCCTGATTTACAAGTACAAAACCGATTTACAAGTACAAAATATTTATGACCACATTTTGAGCCCATAGACATCCGGTGTCACGTCACAGAGAGACGAGTGTAAGGCTGTTCCAATTGTCAGCACAGCTCCTCTGTTTTCCTGACTTCTCAGCAGTTGTCCTCCCCACGATGACGTTTTCATCGAGGCCAAGGAAAAGAGTTTAACAAAAGGAGATTGGCGCTACTTTTGAAATAACACTCCACGGGGTTACCTTGTCCTGCTGAGTCACGTGACCGCACAGCAACAAATCACAGCGGAGCCGGGTAAAGGGGGAGGAGCAAAGTGTGTGTGCAGGAGAGGAGTCGAGCAGAGAGAGCTGCTTTTTCATGAAACGGGAGTAAAGTAGTAAACCTACAGGAACATATACCACTACCAACGTTTGGATCGATATCTGCATCGATCTGCACACCCTTGTCTCCTGGATCGTAGCTGAGATCAGCGTGAACCACGTGGGTCTCTGCTCCCTGATCTGTTTCCTGTGTTTGGAAAAACTTCCAGCTTCATCACGGAGTTTCTCTCGGTTTTTGGGCTCGTCTAAAGGTAAGCATCGAGCTAACTTTAATGCAGGTTCAGTTTATGCTGAGTTTAGCTCTGTTGAGAATAATAGATTGCTTGGTAGACATTGGAGTTAGACAGACTGTAGAGTTTGTGATTGCTTGCAACATCATAATATGGCGGTTGCTGGGGGGTAAGAATACATAAAGAAAAATAGTCTTGGAATATGAACAAAAGGATGGGGTGCAGGGCAGGAGAACAACCAACCCCCACCCCCAGGACATGAAGCCAGGTACAAGCGTGGGGGAGCGCAACCCCAGGGTGAGATTTAGTGATGGGATTTCCGGCTCTTTTTAGAGAACCGGCTTTTTTGGTTCGGCTCACTAAAAAGAGCCGGCTCTTCAGGTTTTTTTGTTGCTTTAATTTATTTATTTTTAACAATAATATAAAATTATGCACAAAAGGAATTAGTAATGTAAAAAAGTGGTTTTATTTATATATGTTTATAGATAAATATATGTGGTGGCCCCTAGAGACAAAACACGTACAAACTCCAAAACACATTTCTAGCATGAACTGAACTTCCAAAACCGAGCTACCTAGATCACTTAAATTACACAATTGAAAGCATGAAAGCATATGTGTATTGTTTGTGTATTTATACACAAGCATTCATATATAGTCAAATAATTTTTTAAAAAAAGTTCATTTACCTGTTATTACCACACACCAAATCCGGTTGTCGGTACTTGCTGGCTTGTGTAGCCACTAGGTAACAAAAGTTCAACACTGCCCCTAGCATCCTGGAGCACTTCTGTTGTGTTTTGTACGTGTTTTGGAGTTTTTACGTGATTTGGAGTTTGTACGTGTTTTGGAGTTTGAACGTGCTTCGCGTTTGTACGTGCTTCGGAGTTTGTACGTGCTTCAGGGTTCGTACTTGCTTCAGGGTTCGTACGTGATTTGAAGTTTGTATGTGCTTTGTCTGTAGGGGCCACCATAAATATACTTTTATTTATTCACTCCACATAAAATGTAATAAATAAATCATATAATACAAAAATCAACTATTCACATTTAAACTTTTTCCTTTTACAAATTTAAAGTGAAACAACACAAAACACTGCAGACCACAACACAATTAAATATAAATTATAATATGAAAACAAAAAGAACATGCATATTCTCTGTCATATGGACCTGCATGAATAAACTATTCTGAATCCTTTATCATCTGCAACTGAAAATAGTTGTGGATGATTACTATACCTTTCTAATGTGACGTTGTTGTCCCTGGCTCTCTTTCTTTCTCTCTCCCTCCTGCTCTGTTCCTGTGCTACTGCTACCACCCCTCCCCCCTCTTCCCAGCGTAAAGCACAAGGCTTGCATGCTGAGTGAAGCGGAAAAAAGTGCAAGAGAGAGAGGGTGAGAGAAAAAAAAAACATGGCTCGCGATAAGGAGCCGGCTCGCGTCGTTCATGTCAAAGACCCGGCTCTAAGAGCCATTTCGTTCGCGACCGACCCATCACTAGTGAGAGTAGTGGAAGCTTGCTGAGAAGGGAGTGTGATGTCACGGGGGGGGGGGGGGGGGGGGGCATGGAAAGGATTTTGGCCTGATGCACCATTTTCCGGGGCAAAGCTCAAGCGACAGAGGGTCGAAAGCACATGGATAACACCAGCTATGGTTTGTTCTTGCTGTGTGGTCGGCTGCGATGTTTGATTGTCCGACCGGCAAGAGAATAAGCTTGAAAAGGGTTTATCTTTTCATTCTTTCCCAACCTGGAAGCAACACGAGGCAGCTCGTGTATCGGATGTTACTGCGTCTAGCCTGGATAGCAGCTGTGAGACGAGCTGATAACCAGTTCTCCTCCATCTCCAAATATCTGTTGGTGTACTACAGACATTTTCATTCCAGTAAGTTCTAAATATGTTCATATCACTCTTTATAGCCTATTAGTTTTATTTTGGATTCGCTCTGAGGTCATAGCAAATTAGAACAAACATCCTACTGAGGGATTTAGCAGAACTACCTTCTATCTGGTCGTTAAGTGATGACGTGACGAATCCTACTTCCGGGCCTAAAGTAGTCTGCGTTTAATATGGTTTTTGTGTTGTTAACATGTTTAATGTTATGTATTTTCTTCTATTTATTCTCAAAAAGCTCATAAAACAGTCAGTGATCACTGTTGACCTCACTCAGCTTTTAGTACCGCTAATCATTTATTTAAGCTTTTAAAACCAGTTTTTAAAACCTTACAATGTAACTACAGCCTAGCCCATGCCGCAGTATATGAATGACTAACCTCGTATTGTGGATGGATTATCTCAGTTGTTCTCCTGGCTGAAGTTTAGTCCTTTTACAGCATCCTGCCATGCGATTACATTTGTTCCTGACCACCGAGAACACTCACGTTAACTTTTATCGAGTGGAAAAAAAGTTAGCTTGTTTATATTATGCTAACAGAACTGTGTCGCTAGTGGTCACGTAGCACACCACTATATACCAGCTAGCCAAACTTCAGTAACCTACAAACGTCACTGCTGTTTAGTTTTTTGTCTTCATTTATGTTGGAAGTGATAACAGAGCTGTACGTTTTAATTTGTTTCCAAAACCCGCAGTCAGGACATGCTATATTGTATTTAGATAGAAGCTAGCGAGTTACCTTTCTTCTTACTTCGAACTCCATTAAATGTCATAAATTCCATTTTCATGGATGCCTGGATGTTAAACTCAATTGTTACACCTGGTAGAGATGCACGCTGATGATTTTATTAAAGATGAAAGACTTTAGACAGTTTTCCAACTCTCAGTAATGCCATAGTGATCGTTTGATTTATGGACCTGCAGCGGAGTTTAGGCCCAGACCGCAAAGGATTCTGGGAACCCGTGGCAAGAGGTACTAGCGCACCCAGGCTTTCAATTGAAATCAGTTACACAGCGATAAAAAGAAACACAAAAAATGGCAAGAAGCTGTTGTATTATTAACTGCAATAGCCGGTTGCATGACAGCCACGGGAAGCCGACGGGTAAAGAGATCGGTTGTTATCGGATTACGTCGTTGAAGAGAAATTGTTCGAGCCATGCTTCCGAAGTAACAAAGAGGAGACCAAATATAACGTCCCAGAACACTCCAGCTCACATGTTAATCTGCTCCAAGCATTCCCACTAAGGTCAGTGTTTTGTAGTAGTTAATACGTCATTTTCCATAACATAATTGGTGATATAGGTTACAAGCAAGTCTGGCGCTGAACAGAAATTGTCGCGCTATGCTCCTTTGTTTACTGTGCATAAATAGTGAATTGTCCTCACACAATATTGCGTTTCGCTTCTGTTATTACCATGGTACATTGAAAAAAACGTATACTTTTATTCACAGGATAAAACAGGTTTTTTTGTATCACTAATTGTCCAGTACAATTACAGCATACAATATTATTATCACTGCTACATTTCTGTAATGCCTACCAGAAATTATTTTCACTACTAATTAATTACCATTGACCTCAAAGGTCCTATTAATAAACAGTTAACGAATGTTTATTTATGAAGACGATTTGTGAGACTGGTAAACTTTGTTCGTACGATGGTCTTTCGTTCTACACGGTGCATTTCAAGGTCCTGTACCCATCCGTCGGTAAACTGTACCTGGGCTTGTGTATGTATATGCACTCACTCCAAGAACCGTATAATTATAAATATGAGCGTGGTGAAAGTTAGGCAGCACGCTAATGTTTTTTGGCCACTCTGTGTGGGTCTAACCCTTTCACTCCTTTGATTGTTTCCTCGTATCTTTTCTTTGCCTTTTCGTCGAGTCTGTCTTTGTACGGACCGGCATTGTTCTCCTTCGTTTTGTACATTACTTTTTTGGGGGGCAAAGAAAAACCAAGAAGGTATTGGAACGGGAGAATGAACATTTTGCGGTGCTGCAAATGCTTGCATTTGATGCGGTACTTGGATTTTTTGCCACGGGTTCCCGGCATGCAATGCGTGAAAGTCACGTGGTCTGTCAATCTCTATTTATAGAGTTGCTAATTATTTGGCATTATTGCAGCAAACGAGCCTATGAAATGGATGAAACACATTGTGACTGGGTTCCAGCGCTACACAAGGGACCTGCTTCAAATATACCACCATGCCAATCAGATTACGTCTTCCATGTGAGGGTGAAGAGGTGACCCTTCTGCATTTTGGTGAACAGTGTGGTAGTAAAACCAGGGAAAAATGAAACTTGCTCTTGTTAAATATTCTAAAGTCTTTGCTGTATAAATAGCGGTAACTTTTCAAGAGATACAGTAAATTTAGTAGTGGGTGATATCATGTAAACACTGTCATGATTTTGTGTAAACATTTTGCCATTTGTGAACTATAAATGTCATGGATTCTGCGTTGTAACTGATGTGATGTTCTACAAAGTGGTTTTAATTTTTAAAAAAGAGACAAAAATTAGTTTGTTTCTTTATTCAACTTTTGAACAGTGGTACTCAGTCAGAACATATTCAGTAAATGCAAATTATTTACATGGCAGTGCACTATAGGCATAAATCTTGACCCCTAGATAAAACATTATGGGTCATTCCCACAACCCACAGTTTTACTGTGTTCCAGCAAAGTATCCAATAGGGCTTTGGAGTTGACGTCATGCTGCAATGTATTGTGGGAGTGCGGTGCCATTTTCCGGGTCCACAAATCAAAACAAACACACTGTGTTGGAACGACAACGACAAGAAACATGCTTAAAAGCAGCTCAAAAGAAAACGGATGGTATATAGAACGATTGCGTCCAGACACATCGCAAATGTGGACCCATATGAAATACAGTAGTGGAGTAAAGACCCTGACGACTTACCGCCGTCACTTATCACTTATCTTGTTAACCCTAACCCTCACGTTTGAATTTTGGAGTGCCCTATGTGTAACGTTGGTAACCAGTCTGGATTTGTTTGATTCATTTCATAGGCAGGCTTCCCTACAGTTGTGCGAAAGAGTTAGCAAATCGTTACATAGCACATATGTCTCCACAGTCACTCAATTCTATGTTTGTTCGCAATTTCTACAACCTCCAAGAGCCCCAACGATAATATTATTAAGCTATAAAGAGTGATATGAACATATATAGAACTTGCCGGAGTAAAAATGTCTGGAGCACACCAACAGATATCTGGAGATGGAAGCGAACTGGATATCAAGCCGTCTCATGGCTGCTATCCAGGCTAGACGCCTTCGTTTTGTAAGGTCTGCCATATAAGTTCCCTCATGATGCTTCCAGATTAGGAAAGTATAAAAAGACAAACCCTTTTTAAGCTTATTCCAGTGCAGGTCGTGCGATTGAACATTGCAGCTGACAACACAGCAAGTACGAACCATGGCTGTTGTGTGTGCGCTCCTTTTTTGCTTGCGCTTTGTTTGGACCTGGAAAATGGCGAATCAGGCCAAAATCCTTTCCACGCCCACCCCCGTGACATCACACTCCAAAGACCTATGGGGTGACAACTCCTCCACAGTAGCAGGTAGGATTTTTCTTTTTTGAAGACGGCTACTTTTACCTTTCAATACGGATGGTATGTTTATGTTTTGATCAAGAGACTTTTTTGGGCAGCTGAAGAGGAGAGGTCTATCTTATGGCCAACCTCTGGCTGTATCTTGGTCATATTACCCAGCAAAACCCAGTATGCAGTAGGGCTGTACGATATGACCAAAATCTCGTATCCCGATATAAGAATTCTATCGTCCCGATAACGTTATAAATCACAAAAATGTAACATTTTATGTAAATTCAGTGAATCTCGGGCAGCTCGACTTGCGTGAAGTGTTTTCAGCTGCGCGTCGTGTAGCTGGAGTCGAGTGTTTTAACCGATGCATAAAACTATACATGTTTAGACATAAGTTGTAACAGCCGCCGTTTTCTTTGTGAGTATTTATTACACAGCGTGCTGCGGGGAAAAGCCTGTTCTAACGTTTGAGTCTAAGGTTTATTTTTTTAGCACCTGGCGGCTCTTTTTTTGGTTTTCATCCGTAAATAATCTGCTCTTTCTCGTAATTCACTTTACTTTGAAAATTCTCAACAGGATCTTGAGCTTTATTGTGAAAGGTTTATGTGGAACATAAACAAGCGGATACGCGATGGTGTTGCCGTCGTTGTAGCTAACCACAACGCATAAAAACAGGCGCTTGTCGTCCGTAGTGTGGTTATATTAAATGTAGGAGGAGAGAACTTTAAGAAATTAATATAGCCACTACACTGACCATCAAAATGGTGAAAAAATATTGCCGTAAACAGTTTATTTTGCGACACCATGAAAAAACGATAGCGTGATATGGAACGATAGAGGTTTTTATATCGTCATCCGGCATATATATTTATATCGAACAGCCCTAGTAGCTGCTTCTCGGATTCCACATTGAAGTTTTATCGGTATTGTTGTCACTGAGGAGTTTAGTCATGTTTATTTGCTCTGCTTTTTTGATCAGGGATAAATACATATACTTTTTGTGTCCCAGCTGAGTAACAAGAGAAGAGTCTGGTGGAGCAACAGAGGAACAATTTCAGCCATTTGGACTCAGCTCAGCCACTATAGAAGAAAAAATGACTTCAACACAAAAGGTGAGAAAAATATCACAGTTACACTGTTATTGAAACTGTGTGCACAGCTTGTTGGTTTTTAAAAACACGTTAACAGCAGCTTTATCTTTTCCATCCCAGGCTCCTCCATATACACAGAATCTACATTCACAAACAAAAAACTCAGATGTTACAAGAAGATACAAACATAATTTCTTATCGGCACACATTGAAACAACAATATCAAAAATTGAACTCACAATTTTTTATGAGTAAAATATTTTCCCCACTTATCAATATTTCTTCAATATGTATTTTTCATTACGACTGTCATTGTAGCACATCATTGAAATGTGATACTATCACCAGAAGCTGATGGTAACACACCTACAATGTGTTTGTTGACATGTTTGATTCCACTGACGGAGGGAGTTTCAGTTTGTTCCACGACTGCATTTCACTCACTGCCTCTGTTTGTATCTCTGTCACTGCAGGACCAACATGGAGCGAGAAGTCAGCGCTCTCAGGAGGCCGACAAACCTCACAGAAGAAAGGGAGAGAAAACCTACAGCTGTGATGAGTGTGGGAAGGATTTTACCCAGGCTGGACACTTAAAAACACACCAACTCATCCACAGTGGAGTTAAAGCGTACAGCTGTGACTTGTGTGGAAAGTCTTTTGCTCGGGCTGGAGACTTAAAAAGACACCAACTCGTCCACAGTGGATTTAAACCTTACAGCTGTTACTTGTGTGGAAAGTCTTTTACCGAGTCTGGACACTTAAAAAGACACCGACTCGTCCACAGTGGAGTTAAACCTTACAGCTGTGACTTGTGTGGAAAGTCTTTTACCGAGTCTGGACACTTAAAAAGACACCAACTCGTCCACAGTGGAGTTAAAGCGTACAGCTGTGAATTGTGTGGAAGGTCTTTTACGTATCGTGAGGGCTTAAAAACACACCAACTCATCCACAGTGGATTTAAGGCACACAGCTGTGAGTTGTGTGGTAAGGCTTTTGCTCGAAATGGCGACTTACAGAGGCATCTAGTTACCCACTCTGGAATTAAGGCGTAAGGCTGCGAATTTTGTGGAAAAAGGTTCAGTGATAAACAGTACCGAAATATTCACCTACAGATTCACACTGGAATTGATGTTTACTGCTGTGAACAGTGTGGGAAACTGTTTACAACAGATGCACAGTTACAACAACACATGTTTAGCCATACTGAGGAGAGACCTTATAAATGTGACCTGTGTGAGAAGACTTTTAAATCTCCACATCAGCTGAATAAACATCAACAGAGCCACACAAGAAAGTAACTCTACAAGTGCAGTTACTGTAAAGTATGTATTTATCCTTTTATCCTTTAACCTGATTGTTTGGAACAAATCTCATCAGTAAACTTATGGAGTTATACTGAATGAACTGTTTGGGAAAATGAAGAGTCTTTTTCGCCCAGTAAGCTGAGTGTTATAATGTAAACAGTAAAACGTAATTGGACGTTGGCAGACATCACTTACGCTGTCATTGTTTAGAAGCAGAGCAATGCAGATGGATCCAGTTCTCAGCCCTGTTGTCGCTGTGGTGGTTGGAAAGAGTTTCTCTGTGATCTTTGTGGAAAAACTTCCAATCATCAACGGGACCTAAAACCTCATCAACGTAGACACACTGGAGACGAAATGAACTACTGCAAAGAATGTGGGAGAGGCTTCCACACACCAAGTATATTAAAAATACATGAACTCTTCCACAGTGGGGTGAAAAAGCACATCTGTGACTAGTGTGGGTCATCATTCACCACTGGACATGAGCTCAATGAAAATGCATAAGCAAATCCACACAGAAGAGACACCATACAAGTGCAGACACTGTGACAAAAGCTTCTCACAATCAGGTCATCATAACAAATATGAACGTACACACATGGAAGTGAACTTCAGCTGTGACCGGTGTGACAAGAGCTTCAGGAACCTCAGTTCAGACTCCGAACACAAACGATCCCACACTGTAAATAAACTGTTTCACTGTTACCAATGTGCAAAAACATTCACTTCATTATCTGCTCTGTGCAAACATCAGCCTGATCATGCAGGACTGAAATCACTGGATCACAATGAATCTGAAGGGAGAGAAAGATCCTCTTCTGGTTTCAGGGTCAGACTTAAAAACCTTGAGATCAGGCTCCACAGAGTTCAGTTGGAATCTCCTGTAAAGAGTGTCAGCTGATGTCCCACTTGGATCTGATGAGGTAGCTCTGATTTCTGGAGCTGCAGTGAATAATCCTGAATGTTACATTTAGGAAGCTGCATGTATAGATATGTATACCAAGTTTATGTTTTTCCTTTGAGGGATTTTAATTTTCTAAAATGTTATCCCTGTTACATTTTAATCTTTGTTCCCTTAGGACACAGTAGTGTTTAGTAGTTGTACTATTAAAGTTATAGGAATGTCTTTTCTTTCTTTTTAAACCAAACTGGTATTCTATCAAAAATCACATATGGATATGTAAATCTTTTTTTTAATTTGAACTTTTTTAGCTTTTCCAAAATTAACTTATTTTTTATGTATTCATTGCATGTTTCACCTCAGTTAAATTTCAATCCTTCATTCATTTTTAAACTTTTGCTGTGGTAAAATCTTCTCTTAAATCCTTTTCTCCCAAAACGGCAAATAATTACACAGCAGTTGCTCTTAAAACTTCCAAAATGAACTAAATCTGTCCACCAGCTTTGAAACAACACCTGCTGTGACTTTATGTCCAGAAAAAAGAAACTCAAGCTGAACTGGTTTTGGGCTGTACTTCCATGTAATACCTTTTTTTTACCAGAAGATGGAGCAGTGAGGCTGTGTAACCTTTATTTAATTAGGGAAAGAACACAATATTCACAGTGGCAGCAAAGAACTGTTAAAAGTTCAAAACAGCAACACACATCAGAACCATTTTAAAGATCACAGGTGACTAATTTTAGTTAATTCAAATCCTATTAAACATCAATTTTTGGCTCCTCCTTTCACTTCAGTGTATTTACTGTATCCTTGAAGTCCACACGTTATTTTTTAATGAATTTATTTTGATCCACATGTTCTGCAGCTGTTTTCCTTTTGATTTGAAGTCTGTATTATGAAATCCTGATAATGTTAAAGCGTTAGTTATATTTGATGAACTCTATGTAAAGTTTATCTTTTTAAACAGTTTGGTGTGAAAAATAAAGAAATGGTCTCACAGCAAGTAGTTTGAGCCATGATTTCCGATTCAAACTAATTTAAATGTTTTTAGTGGTACATGTGGAGATTTATCAGAGGAGGAGACTTGGCTGCTCTCGGCACGGTTCATGCAGCTCATTAAAAACTCTGAAATGATCTTAAGGAAAAGATGTTTGATTTTTCTTAAAAACAAGATGTGGGCATGAAGTTTTCACAGAGTGTGTTTAAGATGCTTTGTGATTAGCATCTCACACATTCCAATAAAGCAGATGTTCCTGCATTGCAACAGTAGTTTGCAGATGTGTTCATCCCCCGACCATCTGCAAGACTCTTATGCAGCACCAATTTGAAACGCAGCCTGGAAAGTGCGTTCATGGCCCTACAATTTGCCTAATCACAAGAGACAAATTGTGCAAAAGGAATTGGCTGAAATAATGAAAATGCTGTTATCTCAGGATGAAATGAGGATTTGTTCCTCAGTGTTTGGTCTCCTATGCTTATCTGTTTGCCAGATGATTTGTTCCAGCTGTTGAGAGGGGCCGGTTGTCTTTAAGGTGCTTCCAGGTAATTAAGAAGGGAGTGCAGGGTTTTATATGGTTCTGTGATGATTGTCACAAAGTGAAGGTCTCATGGTTTGATGCTTATCCCATGCCCCGGGTTGACCTGATTGTATAAGCGCTGCTTGTTTTTATGATGCTGGATTTAACTAACGCCTACTGGCAGATTCCCTTGTCTGCAGAGGCCAAAGACAAAACAATGCCTTCTCTACTCGGTATGGTTCGTACCATTCGTCACACTTCTGTTAGGCTTGTTTGTAGCCTCGGGCATTTTTCAGCACCTCCTGTAGCGATAGCTGCGTCCTCACACTGCATATGCTGTTTGCTACCTGGATGATGTTGTCATTCAGTGATACCACAGTGGAGCATGTGCAGTGGGTGGTCACAGTCCCGAAAGTGTGTGGTTGGATGGAGGGACATAGGGTATTTGGGTACAATTTGGGAGCTGGGCATGTGCATCCACACATAGATAAAACAGCAGCCATCGCATCCTGCCTGTGTCCCAATGCAAAAAAGAACATCCTGATAATAATGAATTACAATATTCCTGACAAGAAGAAATAAATGCATGAACGAGTTTTTCAGCATCACTCTGGGACAGGATATTTCTGATTTTAAAGATATTGCAGCAATGGAAGAAAGCAGTCTTAAATATTTTCTTTATATTTCCATTAAAGGAGAAATCCTGGTCAAAATGACTCTAAGATTCCATATAGTGTTACTGGAGGCCAAGGTATTGCATCCAGAAAAGGATAAAATCCGTAGTTGTTGATAAAATTGGCACAGAGCTTCCCCCATGCATTACCAAAGATTCACATCAAACTCATCCCATTCTTGATCGCTTTAATGAACATTTTTTATTGTCACAGTTTGATACTGATGATTTCTTGTGAACACTCGCCACAACATAGGCCAGAATTCATAGTGCAGTGGTGGCTGTGGCTATTTTTTTCAAAAAAACAAAACAAAACCAGCAGATGGCTGAAGTGTGGTGGCCAAAGAATAAACTTTTAAAAGCAAGTATTAAATTTTAGATGGTAAATGGCCTGTATTTGTATAGGGCTTTTACTAGTCCCCCTAGGGACCCCAAAGCGCTTTACAGTCCAGTCATCCACCCATTCACACACACATTCACACACTGGTGGAGGCAAGCTACAGTTGTAGCCACAGCTGCTCTGGGGCAGACTGACAGAAGCGAGGCTGCCATATCGCGCCATCGGCCCTTCTGGCCAACACCAGTAGGCGGTAGGTGAAGTGTCTTGCCCAAGGACACAACGACCGAGACTGTCAGAGCCGATCCTGAATTGATTTTTTAATACAAATTTATTTTGACCAAAATGCCAGAATTTCAGGTTAAACCTCACAAAATTTCAACAAATAACAACAACCAAACAGCTGAAATAGTAAATGAGAGCAGGAACACGATTCTGCACAAAGACGTAAACACAAAGCGTGGATCCACCGACGGATCAGAATCAGCGAGATGTCGCCTTTCTCTCGAGCCGACAGCTCGCTGATGTTTCGGTGGGTCCGTGCTTTGTGTTCACGCCCTTTTTCCACTAGATTCTGAAGCTGCAGGTTTTATCTCTCTCCAAACAATATTGACTAAACCAGCAAGAAGATCCAACCCTTCACATAAACATCGTCATGAATTCCCTCTTACTTTTGCTGTTTTGCTTCCACAACAATAAAATCACACTTCATGCACAGCTCTTTCTCTCCTTCTGTCTGTCTCTCGCTCTCTCTCTGTCTATGTGTACTTCAAGAACAGTTTCTCGTCAAAAAAAATCTGTTTTCTCAACACGTTCTCACCTCATCCTGAGGTTTGTCATGCAGGATTAAAGGAGCCAGGCTTTGTTCATACAGCTAGGATTGTATTTTACACTGACCCTGGGTCAGTATAAGTATCATACAGTTTAAACGAAGCACTGAAACTTGCACATATTTATTACAGATGTACTGAAGCCAATCGAGATATTTGCTGTCAATCTGTGGCTGCGTTTAACTAGTAACTTTCATCAGTCATGACCGAAGCTACTATTTCTGTCCTAACATCGTTTAAACAGTAACAGCTTTACTCCAATATAAGCTAACGTTTACATCGTAACTTTAAGCTAGCACCATAAAGACGGTAAAACACGTAATAATAACTACAAATGCATCTTAAAGCTGTTATATTAGCACTCGGTGTATTACTAACATAACCACATTAACATTATTGACACTCGCTGACTTTTAATAGTCATTCTATAAATGCTGTCCGTTTAAATGGTCTTACCTGTAAACACTGCTGTATCCACCGGATTCCAGCCAGAGTGGATTCTGGAGTCTTCCCACGCTCCTGTTAGTGATCCTCCATCTGGATGGATGATAACAACCTTCTGAACAATCTAGCAGGAGATGGCCCATATCTATGGGACTGATTTGTGCTAATAACGCCCCTTGTATGGACTGAAAACAGCCGAAGCGGGTGAATAAAGTCACCCAGTCGCTAGCTGTGCCATTACCCAGCATACACCACTCCCTTCATAAATGCAATAAACGATACAAAAGTATCGTTCTACCTGTTTTTCAGGTAGTTGTTTACATTATATAATTTATTGTGTTCAGTATACGTCACTACAATGTGATTTCGGAAATATATAAATATACAGACAACAGGCTCTTCCGCGGCGAACTCTTGTCGTCAATAAGCAACGTTAAGGGAGCTCTATAGTATTCAATGAGAGGACCCTGCACGTCAATTCTCGACGCGAGGGGGGTACCCTGCGCGTCAATAAGTGAAGCAGAGGGAGCCTGACCATGCGTCACACATTTGACGAGTTGGGAGTGAGAACGTGTTGGTTTTCTGCATTATTCGCTTGTTTATTAAGCACAAGTCTACCGTTGTTTACAGCACTGTCGGGCGCTGTTTTTTTCCTTTTACTTACTTCTGAAAAGAAAGTCTCATTTCTGCTGTTCAATAGGCTACTGAAAAAATTCAAACTTTTTAAAATTATGTGAAATTTCAAAACGGAATATATATGGAATATCTGTCCATGCAGACAATATTGATTTGTAACTTAAAATTTGTGATTTTAACTAATAATCTTGTCAGTACAAAGTTCTTTATTTGGAGCACAGATCTACAAGAAAGATAAGTTACTGAAACGTGCTTGTGCTTAAATTCCTTATCACTCTTTGGCAATATTGTGAGTAATGTTAAAGTTAAACATCATCTCTGCCTCCTGATCTGTTTCCTGCTGCCTGCCACTGAAGGCAGTGGGGAAAGGAAACAATCAGGCAGTGCATTTACCGCGGCATGTAATGTGTTATCAATCTTTTCTCATTGCCCACAGCAATATCCACTTCTGTCGGGCTTAGACTATTCAGTAGAGCTGGGTATTGTCACTGATTTCTATAATCGATTTGATTGAATTCAATTTTGACTCAGACAGTTAGAAATATTACAATTCTGATCATTTATCAATACTGACACTTGTGAGACTTCATCAGAGGTGAAAGCATCGCAGCAGATTCCTCTGTGTTAAAGTAACTGAGGATAAAACACAGAAAAACATGAAGGACATTTTCCTGGCCTGACTTTTTATAGCAGATATTGGCTTCAAAATATTCTGCAAGCTAAGCGCTTTTCAATTTGGCATAATAAAAAAAGTATTAAACAGCAAAAATCAAGCTCTCTTTTGGTCGGAGAGGAACAAAACCTGCAGCTCAAAATCATTAAGATTTCGACTTTCTGCCCCATCTGCGTGTCCATGTTCGTGCCGTCAGGTGAAAAAGACGACATCTTACTGAAGCGTCGGGTCTGCGCTTTGTGATGACGTCTTTGTGTGGAATCTGCAGACTTGCACAGAGATGGTAAAATTAGGATGCCTGATAACGGTGTTGAGGAGTACTTGGTGAGGGCTAGTTCTTTTAGGTTCAGCAGCTAACAAGATGGTGTATCGGTCAGGATACAGGAAGGAGGACAACAGGCTTCCACTTTGCTGGATTGTCACCGCCAGCTGTTTTATTTGCCACCTTGATGCTCAGTGTTGCCAGCAGTCTGTAGTAACAAACAAGTTGCCATGAGTATATAAATATATACAGCAACAGCTTCATTAAGATAAACATAAAGAATTAAATGAAATAAACCAACACATCCATCTGAATATACACATAACACAACATATATGATTTGAACTATGCCAATCTTACATCTCTTGCTCCAAACACAGAAAGGACACAATTAAACACAGTGAGAATGTCATACATAGCCGAAACATCCCCTCTAACTGTAAACAATGGGACTTTGGCGCCATCGTGTGGCCGAATAAAATTACTACATAATGGCGGCGGCCAGCGGCAATTGCCTCTAGTCACGAGATGAAAAATGCAGTGCTACAACGCGGTAAAATGTAACTAAAGCCGCGACCAACATCAGAATCGGAAAATAAAAATAAACATAAACATAAAAACATAAATAAACATATTTAAGGAAATTTACTTCCAGTCATGAACTTAACACTTGGAGCATCACCGTGAAGGATGGCAAGCAGGAACACAGCTTGCGAAGTAAGCAGAACTAACACGGAAAACAATCTCCCCTTCTCGAGTAGCATCGCGTTATATATATATATATATGTATGTATGTATGTATGT